>NC_056032.1:12057988-13257988 GCF_004379255.2 Salvia splendens
GCTCAAATAAAGGAGGTAAAGGGTTTGGTGCTATACCAAACCCTAATAATTTACACAAATTATATTTTCCCCCACACAAGTTTCCTTTATTACGAAACAGACCCCATGACATTTTATTTGAACCCCCTGATCCTGATAAATTAGAAAATGACCCCAGAGACGATTTAAACTCCCAAATGCGCCCCTATATTGATGAAAATTGCAAATCAGCCCCAATCCTATGTGATTATTTGTCTAAAAACCCGTTTGCATCATTAGAAAAGGTTTCCGCTGCATTTCATGTTGATAATATGATTGATACACATGCGAAGGGGTGGATTTTTGACTGTGGGGCAACTGATACAATGACCCCGAAAAAAGATGATTTTGTTGATCTAAGTTGTGAAGTGGATAAATCCTATATTAGAACGGCCAATGGGGAATTGATTACTGTAGTCGGATCTGGAACTATTGAGATTTCCCCTACTCTTCGTCTAAAAAACTGCTTATATGTTCCTACACTGTCTCAAAGGCTGATGTCTATTAGTCATGTTACTAAGGAATTGAACTGCACTCTCCTGATGCACCCCGATTTTTGTATCTTGCAGGATATTCAGACGAGGAGGATTCTTGGGCGTGGCACTGAGAAGCAAGGACTCTACTACGTGGACGAGATAGCTCAACATGGTAGTGCAATGCTGGCTCACGGATCCACAAAACAAGAAACTTGGCTTTGGCACCGAAGACTAGGACACCCCTCCCCGGGTTATTTTAAACTACTTTTTCCGAAACTCTCTATTCCTGTTGATTTTTCTTGTGCAACTTGTGTTTTGGCTAAGAGTCACAGACAGTCTTTTAAACCTACGAATACTCGAATGAATTCCATATTTTCCTTAGTGCATTCTGATGTGTGGGGTCCAGCCCCAATTATGGGTGGAAATGGTTTTAAATATTTTGTGATATTTATCGATGATTGCACTAGAATGACGTGGGTCTATTTCCTGAAACATAAGTCTGAGGTATTCGATAGGTTCACATCCTTTTTTTAAACTTATCCAAACACAGTTCCACACTACTATGAAAACTCTTAGATCTGACAATGGGAGGGAGTTTGTAAATAATGCCATGACCCAATTCTGCACAGAAAAAGGCATCATCCACCAAACCTCTTGTCCCTATACACCCGAACAAAATGGGGTAGCCGAAAGAAAAAATAGAACAATACTTGAAATGACCCGAGCCCTGATGATCGAATCCAAAGTCCCGACCTCTTTCTGGCCCGAAGCAGTCTCCACTTCTATTTACCTCATGAATCGACTCCCTACAAAAATCCTTCGAATGAAAACACCTCTTGATACCTTGTCCAAAATTGCCAAAATCCCAGAACACCTAAACCTCACGCCCAAAATCTTTGGTTGTACCGTTTACATGCATATTCCGAAACATGAAAGGACCAAATTGTCCCCGTGTGCGACGAAATGTGTCTTCGTAGGATATGGGATAAACCAAAAAGGGTACCGATGTTTTGATCCTCACACCAAAAAGGTCATCACTACTATGAATTGTAACTTCTTGGAGACCGAATTCTTTTACCAAACCCACCTTAGTAGCCAGGGGGAGAGTGATCCAGGTGGAAGTGACTACCTAAGTTGGGTTGTGCCATTGTCAAGCTCTTCGATTGAGGATCCAACAGAACCAGTTGTCACTACCGCCGAGCAGGTCTCACCACAAGAGCCATCTCAACCACTAACTCAAGATCCTCCTCTGACGATATCCGAGGTAATACCTGACTCAGAACAGTCTCCTATACCTATTTCCACTGACCAAGTTGACACAGAAACCCAAGTGGAGGAAAATGTAATCGACGGGGACACTGGACGATATATACTTCCGCAACGGAGTACAAGGGGGATACCGCCAAAAAGATATTCCCCCGAGAAGATAGGGAAGAAAAGCCGATATGGAGTGGCGAACTTTGTGCAGGGAAATCTGTCTAAAATGGCAAGGGCTTTTTCCGCTGCATTATATGAAGAGGAAGAAATCCCTAGGACGGCCGAAGAAGCAATGGAACATAAACACTGGAGAGAAGCAATGTTAAACGAAATGAAGGCTTTGATGAAGAATAACACGTGGGTAAAAGGCAAATTACCTGCAGGGGTAAGAACCGTTGGGTGCAGATGGGTATTCACAATCAAGAGAAGGCCGGACGGCACGATAGAAAGGTACAAAGCTCGACTCTTGGCAAAGGGGTATACTCAGACGTATGGTGTAGATTATGCTGAAACATTCTCTCCGGTAGCTAAAATCAACACTGTGAGAGTGTTGTTTTCCATCGCCGCTAACAAGGACTGGCCACTTCATCAGTTCGATGTAACTAATGCGTTTCTCCATGGAGAGTTGCCGAAGCCTGTATTCATGGAACCTCCCCCAGGATTTGCTCAAGAATTCCAGAATGGTGAAGTTTGTCAGTTGAAAAAAACACTCTACGGGTTGAAACAGTCCCCACGGGCTTGGTTTGGAAGATTCACAGAAGTAATGAAGAAATATGGGTACAAGCAGAGCAATTTGGATCACACCCTATTTCTCAAAAAGAAAGGAGGTAAGATCACATGTCTGATTATATATGTAGATGACATAATCATTACAGGGGATGATGAAGAAGAAATTGGTGAGCTGAGGAAGAACTTGTTCAAAGAATTTGAGATGAAGGATTTGGGATTGCTCAAATACTTCCTAGGAATAGAAGTGCTACGATCAAAGAAGGGAATCTTCATCAATCAAAGGAAGTACATATTGGACTTATTGGCGGAAATTGGGATGGTAGACTGCAAGCCAGCAGATACCCCCATAATTTAGAATCACGGGCGACAGTTAAAGGAAGGAGCGAGACAGACAAACAGAGGGAGATATCAGAGGTTGGTCGGGAAATTGATCTATCTCTCCCACACAAGACCAGACATAGCCTATGCAGTGAGAGTAGTAAGTCAGATCATGCATGCACCCCAAGAAGTGCATTGGGAGGCAGTGCTTCGAATAGTTCGATACTTGAAGGGGACAGCGGAGCACGGGATTATGTTCGAGAAACATGGTCACATGGAGGTCCATGGTTTCACTGATGCTGATTGGGCCGGAAATCCAAACGACAGAA
The DNA here is from genome assembly GCF_004379255.2 of Salvia splendens. Lineage (NCBI taxonomy): Eukaryota > Viridiplantae > Streptophyta > Magnoliopsida > Lamiales > Lamiaceae > Salvia > Salvia splendens. The sequence goes on from NC_056032.1 coordinate 12,061,116, forward strand.
AGTCAACTGCATGCTATTTTACATTCGTAGGAGGAAATCTTGTGACATGGAGAAGTAAGAAGCAGAAGGTAGTAGCATTGTCCAGTGCAGAGGCAGAGTTTCGAGGAATCAAAAGCGGGTTGACAGAAGTATTGTGGCTGAGAAAGCTTATGACAGAGTTGGACCTGCGCCCGATACAGCCGTGTAGGCTATTTTGTGATAACAAGGCGGCAATCAGTATATCCGAAAACCCAGTTCAACATGATCGAACCAAACATGTGAAAGTTGATAGACACTTCATCAAGGAGAACATTGAAGCTAAGGTGGTGGACATGCCCTTTGTTAAATCTGAAGATCAGTTGGCAGACATTCTGACGAAGGCCGTGAACTCAAAGTCGTTCCGAGACGTATTAGGCAAGTTGAGTATCGGGAATCCCGTTACTTAACTTGAGGGGGAGTGTTAGCAAGAAATCAGGAAGAAATCAAGAGGATTATACACAAGAATATTTACCAAAGATAGAATACAATTAATGTAAATTAAATTTACCTTATTTATGTAATTTGTAGCCTATATAAGTTGCATACTCTATGTACATTACTATCATCGAATAGAATGATCTTCATACCCAATTTCTATCATAGCTAATTATCTTCATAGTGTATTAAAAATACCAATACAATGACATTTTTAATACACTATATTGATGAGTTAACAATTTAAAAGTTAGCAATAGCACCTGTTTAATTACATATATACAGAGTTTGAATATGTAAAATCGCACACACACATACTCTTCTTCATATATTTAGCACAATAGAATTAATTAAAAATATCTCCGTAGATTCAAAATATAAAGAAATAAACCCTACAAGTATATAGATCAGTAATTTATAATTCCATTGGGGAAATGCTCCTTGGATAAAAAACAAGTTTGCAAGTGAGCACTTAACGATATATAGATATAAATATCAACCCATAGTTCGTTTAATCCTCTCCCAAATATCAACCTTCCCTTTCTTGAAATCAAACTTAATTCATGGAGACAGAGATGGTGATGTCGAGCGAAGGGGAGAAGAAGAAGAAGACGCAGGGGAAAAAGAAAATCGAAATCAAGAAGATCGAGAGCTTGAGCAACCGCCGAGTCACCTTCTCGAAGCGGCGCTTGGGGCTGTTCAAGAAAGCGAGCGAGCTCTGCCTTCTGTGCGAAACCGAGATCGCCATCATCGTCCAATCCCTCGGCAAGCACGTCCACTCATTCGGCCACAACTCCACCGACGCCGTCATCGACCGCTACCTAGGCGGCGGCGATGACCACGAGAGGGACGCCGTCGCCCCTGCGGTCAACACCAAGGAATTGTACCAGCACTGCTACTCTCACGTGTTAAAGGAGTTGGAATTGGAGAAGAAGCGGAGGGACGTGGCCGAGGAGGGTGGGGATGTGTTTTGGTGGAATCAGGGTGTGGAGGAGATGGAATTGGATGAAATGGAGCAGTTCGCGATGGCGCTGGATGAGTTGTCGAAGAAGGCCGATCTTAGGGCTAATGATCTCATGAGTTCCTACTTGCAGCAGCCGCTGGCGGTCGCCTCCGCGCAGAATCAGATGGGGAATAATTTGGATCACTAGAATTGCATTGCTCCTAATTAAGGGTTGTTTCGAAGAGAAAACTTCTCCTGCATGCTTCAGTTACCAGGAATTTTATTCAAGTTATGATTTATCAAATTTGTTAGGTTTTTTTTTCCTTATGATCTTTTTGCAAACATTAATGCATGAATATTTTCTCTGCTGTGTGGACAGGAATTCCCCCTTTTTCTTTCTGTCGAGTTGAAATGATTATTTGAGCGTCAATATAGGGTTTCATTAATTGTCAGTATTCAATACTCCACTTGATTTTGCAAAATTGGAAAAAAGATTCAGAATTGTTTTCCTCGGTTGCAGTATTAGTCACAAATTAATTGTGTTGCACTTGATGGATTGGAATTCCTCGCCACAATTTTCTGTGTGTTTCTGTTCCAAAATGTGTTGTTCAAGGTGTTGTTGATCAGAGATTACCTCAACTCTTTCCTCATTTTCAGCTATCCAAGTGTGGTTATCATGAGTCAGGGAACCTGATGCACCATCATCCAAGTATGTGGAGTATGGTCACTCTTATCACCTCTGTCTTGATCACAATACTCCGCATACTTCTTATATCATCACCTATTTAAACATGAGAACTAGTAGGAGGTTTCTCATATCTATTCATCCTACAAGTAATCTCTACTACATGATCAAAGATGCTCTCAATTAATATGTGATCGATCATCTAGAAAAACATTGTTGCTTCTTGTATCTAAATGTTTGGCGACAACATTTCCAGCAACATGCAGTTGCTATTGACTGAACAGACTGCACGTGCAGCAACGTATTAAGCTGATTTAATTATCCTAAACAAAACGCATCATTCCTTTTCGTTGCTTTTTCTATCGACGATCACCACAATACTAACTAGCTGGAGAGAGAGAATGTAGAGAACTAATCATCATACCCTAAATAAACTCCTCATATTCTCAATCACAATGCTCTTTCAGCTCTTCGTCAACTTTAATCATCTCTTCTTGATTTTAGTACCAAGAAACAGAATAACAGAATATAAAATGTCATAGCTAGATATCAAAACCCTGCTAAGTAAGTATGAATCAAGAAACTCCACATACCCTTCCTAATTCACTAACTGACAAATTCTTGAACTGAAACCCCGAGAAATCAAAGTCGGATAATAACAACAAAATCGAAACCCCAAGAAACCCTGCTAAGTATGGTCATGCAGCCACGATTCAAATTAGGTTGGGAACTGACTACTTGCATGAGTTAAACTAACCAACTACGTAGTGGGAATTTGGGTGAGTTACCTAAAATTAGATCACAACTAAGAACATGAGCAAGTGAAAGAGATGACAAACTCAGGGTCTACACAAAATGCTGTGAATAAATAAACGCAAGTAGAGCAGGCATGCAACTAAGTAATGGAATTAAGTGATACTCCCTCCGTCCCCCAATTTGAGTCACTCTTTTCCATTTTGGGCCGTCCCCCAATAAGAGTCACTCTTCCCACTTACCATTTTTGGACATCAAAATTACTCTTCATTACATCAAAAGTCAAAGGGGCCCCACATTTCACTACCTAACTCCATTTATTACACTACACATTCAAACTTTTCCTTAAAACTCGTGCCGAGTCAAAGAGTGACTCAAATTGGGGGACGGAGGGAGTAGTACACTACTTGGACAAGCTATATAAATGGGCAAGCAAACAAATACACGAAATGGGCAAGCAATAAGTAGTGTGTACTTACACGGAAACAAACATGGAATAGAAACAAAAGATTACTTTTAAGATATTCTCTATCGTAAGTAATGCAATCACTTTCTATTTCTTACTCCTCCATGTAATAAGATTATGCCTCATTGTCACATAAGAGTTGGCTCTTTACTAGGATAACTCCAATTTCTCCCATCAACCTTCTCAACTTTTATTCTGCTTTAGCACTTGATAATGCAATCACTTTTCCTCAATCAACATCAATACGTCCATATACTTCTCGTTACCATAATAGGATTTCATAGATTTCATTCTAAAATCAATTGGTGATAGGAGGGGCTCATAGACTTATATAATAGTTTTGGTTCTCTCTTTACACTGATGTGGGATAGTTGTGTTTTTATTTTAGTTGCAATCGCCAACATCTACATAATTAAAACTTTACTAATTTGTAATTAGAAATACATTAGGGGGCTACTTCATCTTTATACGGAGTATTATGACATTTAGGGTGTATTTAACCTTTTCCTTTTCAAAATAACGTGTCAATAACTTGTATGCAAAACAAAAATATTCAAATTAAAACATATCGATGATAATATATTCACAGTAAATCCAACCATCGGCGCTAAAGTCCAACAATATATATAAAATTCAAAAATCTTTTATCATGCGATTGATTAATCTGCTATATTCCTCAGCTGTATAAAGTCATTTGAACACATGCGCGTCACCATCCTGATGTGGACATTTATAAAAAAAAACTAGTGAGAAAATATATTGTTTGATTTGCATTGGTTGATGATAATAAATTTATAGCCTCGGGCAAAATCAAAATTTAAAAAGAGAAAAAATAGGGAATTTGTATAGATAATTACTACAATAAATCGGCGCTAAAGTCCAACAATATATATAAAATTCAAAAATCTTTTATCATGCAATTGATTAATTTGCTATATTCCTCATCTGTATAAAGTCATTTGAACACATGCGCGTCACCATCCTGATGTGGACATTTATAAAAAAAATTAGTGAGAAAATATATTGTTTGATCTGCATTGGTTGATGATAATAAATTTATAGCCTCGGGCAAAATCAAAATTTGAAAAGAGAAAAAATAGGGAGTTTGTATAGATAATTACTACAATAATACAAACAATATTGCATATATCTCAGTTAGAAAACCAAATGACTGAAAATTTTAAAATCTATTAAGCATCTAAGACTGAATTTATCACAGATCAAATTATAAAGTTTTGATGCATCCCACAACTTTAAAAATCCATCCAAAAACTTTGAAGTTCAAATTTTTTACAATTGTACCATGTGATTTGAGTTGAGTAGAATTGTATATGATGCGGTAGCCAAAATTTTGGTTTGTAAATCTATCTGAACTTTCAGGTTCAAAATCATCAACATTTTGATAACACTATACTTCGTCAGTAAGTCACATCATCAATTTGATATATGTATGTTTTACATCAATAATATATTACATGTAAATGAGTATAAAATATTAAAGTTCAAAATTTTATGGACCGATTTTCAAAATTGTGAGACAAACTAAATTTTACCAAACTCCATAGTTTTCCGGCAACTTGCAAAGAAGACGTCTAGCCACATAAGTAAAAACAACATGGTTTACCTCTTAACCATTAATTAAAACAACAATTTATATAGCACCACTAAGCATGACAGCATAAACATAAGACTATAAGGTTACATCATAATAGTTGTAAATATATAATTAATGCATTAAATAGAGTAATAGTAATAAGTTGTAGTAGGGACGCTGGCCGGGCGGATCAAGCTGCAGATGAGAAGAGCCATCCGCTGCGGCACTGTCGGCGCGCACAGCCCAAATGGGTTGAATCGCGCCACACGACCTGCGTGTAGTGCAGGCACTCCCCTCCGACGCAGGAGTTGGAGCTGTGGTCGTAGCACGACTTCTCGCTGACCCACATTCCCACCGCACACAGACGCCCCCATCCCTCCGCCAGGTTCTCTCCGTACGGCCCCATCGAGTGCTCCATCTCGCACTCTCCGTACCTCTTGTACGAGGGCGTACCCGGCGCCCGCCATTGCTGCGGCCACCATTAAAGACAACATAACAAGAATGGATTCCATTTTCTGTGCTGCTTTTTTTGGTGGCGAGTGTGTTTGTGTTGCTCTATTTATAGAGATGGAAATCATTCCATATATGTTTTGAGATATTAATAAATGAAATTGAAATTAATTTAATCCGAAGATGGATGTATCGTGCAAGTGCTTCATGTTGATGGGGTCTACTGCCGATGTTGATTGGAATGTGGCAAACAGATAACGCGTCTGGTGAATGATGGCGATTTTCATGATCTAAATATTTCACTTTAATAATTTACGTTTCATCCAAATACGTACGTACCGTACACTTGGTTCTAGGGATGTCAATCGGGCCGGCCCATCGAGTCAATCGGGTGCGGGCTAATCGGGTTGTGGATTCTTTCGGGTTGTAAAAGTTCAACCCTAACCCTAAAAGCTAGGGTTTCGGGCTAGCCCAGCGGGTTAATCGGGTTGCTACTGATAAGATTAATATGCGATCAATCCAATAAATAATGATAAAAATTAGTTATATTCATAAAATGTAAAATATTTAATTATGATAAATTTGAGATATATGGTCAAACTCAATCATAAATATGATCAAATACTAATATTTGGGATATTTCGTGAAATTTTAATGCATGTTTTAGAAATTTAAATATTTTTAAGTGAATTTGAAGTTTTTAATTTATTTATCAATTATTATATTAATAAAAATTCAATATATAATTTGTATATTTAATATAAAATTGAAAGTTGTTTTTTCAGTTATCTATATTATAAAATTAATCAATGAAGTGTCAAATTAGGAGTAAAAAATAGAATAATAGAAATTTTATCGAGTTTTCGGGCCAGACCATCGGGTTTTCGAGTCTAGCCCTAACGGGTCGCGGGTTAATCGGGTGCGGGCTAATCGGGTTTTAATTTTATCGGGTTAGAAATTTCCAGCTCTTACCCTATAAAATTGGCGGGCTATTCGGGTCAGTCCACGGGTTGCGGGCTACATTGACATCCCTACTTGGTTCCTTGCCTCCATTACATATCAAAAACCCCACCAGTGCAAATCCACGAGCCATTTTTGCATAGTTTGTATGATTATATCTAAGAGCATCCGCAATGGCGGACGTCCGCGTGGGATGTCCGCCATTAGGCGAGAGAGGCACAGATACGGACGTCCACTGTGGACACCGGAGTTCCGCGGCGTTCCCGGGACGTCCGCCATTGCGTTGACACGGCGAACGTCCGCACGGACGTCCCGATTTTTTATTTTATTTTTTAAAAATACTCTATATATGATATGGACATTTTTAAGGAGTTTCGAACATTGTAAATCAGTCCTTCGACCCTAGCCAAGGCTCTGCCCCTTGGACCCCGCTACTCGGGGGCACTGCCCCCGAACCCCCGTTTAATCATAATGAATTCAAACAAGCGTGCACTCCGCACTTCCAAACTTATATGATATCTTATTATGACAATATTGATCAATCAAGTTAATCTAATTACACTAAAATAACCAACAATATATACGGCTCGTTGAACTATGTATTTTTTAGAAATTATGTATGTTTTTTTAAATAAAGTGGTTGCATTTTCTCCGTATTCGTGTCGAAATTTTAATTCCATAAACTGTTTAATTTGGTGAATTTGTAAATTTGTATTAATGTGGGAAGTCCGTCGGGATGTCCTTGGGAATGTCCGCCACTATGCAGTGGGAAGTCCTTATGACGTGGCTGGAGGTGTTTTTGGGATGTCCACCGGGACATCCGCACCACTACGGATGCCCTAATAATCACAACCACTTTGCCGAAAATCAAATGAATAAATATCTCAAAAAGGAAATCTAGCTAGAAGCCACATTAAATATCTTATTAATATCCAAACTATAAATTATTCGTAAAAAGTTGAGCAATCCCCATCTATGTTCTTGCCAAAGAGTATGGATGTGGGTCTGAACCCACTTTTATTAATTTTTTACTCTTTGCTCTTTGGCAAGAGCACAACACTCATATTTATGCTCTTTCACAAGAGCATGCTCAAGGGTCCCACCATTCTATTATTTAATTTAAATACTTCAATTACTAAAAACATTTCAACAATATTAAATGCATTAATAATACGTGAAATACTATTACAAATTACTAAAAAATTAAAACTTACATAATTAAAATCCTAAAAATAAAAAATTATATAGTTAAAATCCTAAAAATTGAGATTGAGAGAGTTGTTTGGTATAATGTCATTTTTTGTGTTTGAAATGAGAGTATTTATAGATGAAAGTATGAATTTTGGGGTTAAAATAATGAAAAAATAAATTAAAAGTGTGGGAAAATGGATATATTTTATTAGGAAGTGGGAAAATATTTTTTTATTAATTCTGAAATTTTCAGATTTTTTCAATTTTTTTTAAAAAAATAATAATAATAAATGATACACCAACGGCCAACCAGAGCATGCCATGTCGGCTGCTCGTGCTCTTGCCATTGGCACGGACGTGCTTTATGCATCGAGCAGGGCCGTGCCGTTGGCAAGAGCACAACGGTGAGCAGGGGTCTACTCTTGCCGACGGCACGGACGTCGTCCTTGCTCAAGGGCACCGATGGGCATGTTCTGATTTTGTTGAGTAAATTTTCTTCTTATAGCTTTAACGTAGTTAGAGCATAATATGTATTAATATGATACAAAAAGATGCTCCCTTTGATAATATATTTGTGCTTGCATTTCTAAAAAGTAAAAACAAATAAAAAATAATTTTAAATGTATTATCATCATGTGAATCTTGATTTTATTCTCATATAGACCAACGATATATCCGTTAACAGGTAAAGTCATGTGAACCAGCGTCAATATCTGACAAACAGACGAGCCAAGCTAACTACCACTTTGCAATAAATTAATTCGAGATTGAGACCTCTTTTATTTGTATTGTGAAGGTATAGTTTCATAATAACACTAGCTGTTTGAGATTAAAAAAAATATATCTTCACTAAATTAAGGGGCCGGGCATGCTAGCTCTACCGTTCACTAAAAGTAATTAAACCCAAAAAATCCAAAAAGGTGAAGATATTTTAACACTTATACCTAAAATAAATTTTGTTATCTTCAAAAACACTCATTTAGGACACTTCGATAGTTCTAACAAACTATTAACTTATCACCTATATGAATTAAATAAGTAAGATTTAGATTTCTCATGGTATGATGGAATTCGAATTAAATAAGTAAGATTTCTCATGGTATGATGGAATGGAACGAATGTAGAAATAAAACGAAGATATGTATGAACTGATAATTTTTTTGCATTTTCATTTCATTCCCTCCTTCACTCCATCTACTACAAAAAATAGTAATTTTACCGACGGATTTTCCGTCGGTAATTTCTATTTTTCTGTCGGTGAACAGTACAACTGATGGAATATCGATGGAAAGTATGAATCACGTTTCATTGTATCGTACCAAGAAGAACTTAAGAGAATTATATGTGTAAATGTGCACAGGAGACCCTCTCAATATGTAAATAAGATGAGATATGAATAAATGTTATGAATAAGAGATGTTTTTATGATAGTTGATGCTTTTGTGTGTCTTTTATATAAGAGCGTTTATAACTTATTTCAGAAGAGTAATTTTTCTCCATTTTTTTCCAACCTTATTTCAGTAACATTTTGACCATGCAATGCGATTTCTTGTTTTTCGGAATTTAATTGGGAAATTAATAATTTCCAATTTGAAACCACTCTTGATTACTAGCACTATAATATTAACATCAACTAGAAACGACCCTAGACTACTCAGAATCAATTTGATTCACTTGACATTTAACTATTTAAGTGTGAGCTGAAACCTGCAATTGATGTTCATGCAGGCTACTAGGTCACACCTTCCGCATGTTATGCAGTTTCAAAAAAAGTTTTAATTTCCATTTGATTTAAGTTCGAAAAAGTGAAGTAGAACAAAGGTTAAAACAAAAAAAGTGTATCCGAAAAAAGAGACAAATGGAAAAGGTGATTCATGTTATAAAATGTACTCCTCCATAACTAGCTCATGGGAAATTCAAATAGTCTCTAGCAAGAATTAGAATTAGTTATACTTATTACTTACTCCCTCCGTCCCATGTAAGTAGGCTCCACATTCCACCAACTCACTTCATTCACATTTTATTATAAAACCAATATAAAAAAATGGGTCTCATATTTCACTAACTTTTCCAACGTACTATTCTTTACCTTTCTTAAAACTCATGCCCACAATAAGAGTGACTCTTATTGTGCGACGGAGGGAGCATTTTTTAGTGAGACTATTTTCAGTTAGCCGGTTAAACTATTGGATCTAAGTGAACCGATCGGCTAATCAGTGCAGCTAATGTTAGGGGTTTCACCGGCCCCTAGACAGACATCATTATTTTATTATTTCACTTGTAATTTTTAGAACAATCAAAATACAAATGTTTGCTCCTTAAAATTTAATATCCGGATATTCTTTATTTTTTCAGTGACTAATGATCTTATGCAATATGTTGAGAAATTGCTGCTTCACCAGTTATATGAAATACTCTGTTGATTTTGATTTTCTATCTAGAGTAATCAAGAAAAGTACATTAATTCATATTCTGCTGAGCACTTTTTGCCAGCATAATACTAATAAGTGCGCTAATGAGGATATATTTTGTTAATTGAGAAATCGGACCAGCAAAAATTTAAATCAATAATTAGGTCAAATATTTTACATCAAACCAAATTAACTAACACATTTTGCTCACTTGATAATTAATTTAACACTTTGAAGAAGTAAAGGTGCTCCTATGCGTTGGTGCCATAAAAAATACCTTGTTCAGTGAGATGATTAATGCAATGGTTTGACATGAAAAACTTGGCAGGCTGACTTGTAAGGGTTCTTGGATACTGCTTGCTCAAACTTCTTCACCGCAGATTCATTCTCTTCTAAGCTGGTTTGAATAAAAAACCTTATCCACCAAGTTGAGCTCCGCAGTTTTGCCTATTCAACGAAAACACAACCACCTAACTTTAGTGCAGATCAATATGCAAATACTTGAGATATAGGTGCTTGTTTACAGATATTTTGATCAACTGAGAAGTGAGAATTATCTGTGGAGTTTGAACACAGAATGTCACCATTTACTTAAACTGCCGACTCTATAGTTTACAACATTTGTTACCATAATCGTGAAACATGATATTAGGTATCTGACTAGCCAAAATTTCCATAAGTTGTAAGATATCTATCATAGATTGATCGGCTATAAATACTTGTATATGCATAGATATACATAGCATAAGCATAGAATCGTTCTATTAGGTATTTCAAAAAGAGAGGCCAAAAGTAAGTGCCAAAAATAAATAAAATTTGACAATTACCGGGCGCCCCCACTTTGAAAGCTCTGACCCTTTAGCTCTTTGCTTACCAGGGTAACCTGCTAGCATTTATGCAATAATTAGTAACACTGCCTTCTAACTTCAGAAATTTACAAAAGAAGACCGGAAGCAATTGCAACATGTGAAATACTAAGAGCTGCTATAAGGCATTTGAAAAGAGTGTATGGTGTATAACTTTTCCAAACATTGAGATGGAAAAGATATTTAGTCTAGGTCACACACTCTTTTTACTTAGAATTATGCAAGCATATTAAAAATTAAGTTTTGTAGTACTATTACCAGATAATATAACTAAGCCATCAGAAGCTACCCTCGCTAGCTGTGGAACAGTCTTGTTAAGATACTTAGGAGACAAGTAATCCAGTGCATCTGAAACTATGACTAGGGAAAATGTTTTGGGCCTGTACGGAAGGGGAAACTTAATATCAGCCACACGCACACTGCCTTTGCGAACAAGGCTCTTGCAGCTGGAATCAGCATCATCTAACTCATAAGGCTCTATACCCCAGGCTTCTGTATCCACTTGTTTCAATATTTGAGAGACCACCGAGCAGGTTTCAGGACCAATGTGCAATATCTTTTTCATGCTGTCACCATATGTTTTCTTTAAAATAGGTATTATTTTCTGAACTTCAAGAGAACACGAAACACCTCCTGCATAAACGTTATTGGGTTAACAAAATGCATCTCATCCAACCGCAAAATTTTCATATTTCATATAAATGAGGCCGCAGAAGATAAGGTAGAGAAATGACTGATTGGTAATAGATAAACATCAGGCAAGCTTCTTTTTATTATCTAAAAGTCTGAGGTATATTGATCAGAAGTGCAATAGTATACAGAGACTGTAAAGCTCTTTTCATAACTTGAGATTACTTATAACAGAATCCCAGCATGCATATTGGCACTACAGAATATCACAAAATAAGGTAAAAATTCCAGTGCCTGCTCTAAACCAAGAAATTCTGAAGCTTATAATAATGGTCACAACTCACAAGTACAAAAAATGAAGCCTTCTATCCACGAATGCAGTATTTATTGATGATTCACCAAAAAAATCAGGAAACTAGCTGAATAACAACTTACGATCGCCTTGTGGCTCTTGTATGTAGTAAAAGATACTACGCTTCTAAATCGTAGATACTTACCTTCAAGTCTGCTTAAACTACTTATGTCATCACTCCTGCTACCTGTCAAGAACAAAAGAAAACTGGTATAACTTCAATAATTCAATATACCTCCAAAAACTCTTTACTAAAGTCACTTATTAAAGGTAATGCTTACATCATCCTCATATTTTTCCTGTCAACTTCCTACTATTTTTATTTAACAATTAACAAGTGTGTGAGATTGATTTAATGGGGTCAGATGTAGCGGTGGGTGTAAAAAGACTCAGAACAAACCTGAACTATGATAAAAATAACCAACAACCAGCAAAGCTCCCTGAAATTTGGAAAGTGTAGCTTATCAGTTTGTGACAAGGGTCATCACCGCAGGTATTAGAAAGAAGTGGACAAGCACCATCCTTAAGCCATCTCCTCTTCTTCTTTTTTTTCTAATTCAGATACACAAGGTAAGTGTGACTGAATTTCATGACTGCACAATATGGAAAAAGGAATCTAAACACACACATGCATGCACCTATCCACTGTGTAAATGCAATGATGGAAAATAACTCATAGAAATATGTGTGCTCTCTCATGTGGAGTATAAGACACGGTGAAGTGAAAGAAGCAAGTAGATATACCACAACAAAAATTCCAATGGATAACAGTGGAGATGTCTGGGCCGTGGAATGCAATGCCCCATCGAAAGGAATGCTCACATCGTCTCCAATGCGGCGAGCAGCATTGGGTCTTCTTGACATCGCTTAACAGTTTGAAGAACCTGCTGAGGATTGAAGGGAGCATAAGATAAGGACAAGTTCTTTTAGGCCAGAAAGCATGGTGATTTCTACCGAATTATCATCATAGTAAGAATAGCCTTCACCAATATATCATCTCACTGGAAACTAGCATGAATTAGATAAGAATGTGAGAGTCGCTATGCACTGCACATTTTCAAGAAAAAACACGCCCCTCGTTCATTCGTAATCCTCAAACATTAAAAAGAAATAGCAAATTCCCAAACAAGCATATGATACCGTGATTCGTGAATCAATAGATAACTTAGAACAAGTTAATTATTCACAAATGTGCATCAACATCAATCATGACGATGAACAAGCTCCAACACTTGTACATAATTCATTTGGCCCAGAGTTTACATTCTTTAACTAAACTCCCTACTCAGAATCCCAAACCACGCTCACCAAAATTATGGCATTGTACAGCACAACAAAAACCAAACAAAATGACGGAACAGTTCAAAATTGACTCAAACACCATCAAAATCGTGAAGAAAGAACCGATTGAGTCACATCAACAGAACAACGCAGCATCACTTTTTGCATATTAAAACGGGAAAATAGATGAAACAGAAATGGAGAGAGGTGAATGAAACAAAAAAATGCATTTTACCTAAAATAGAAAGCAGGAAGAGGGAAGCGGGAGAAGTGGGAGTACGGATCTAGATCTACTGATGCTAGATTTTTGCTTAATCAGTGATGTTCAGATGGAGTATAATGAAATGCAGTTAAGAGACTTAAATCCTTTATCTGCGTGGCCAACACAGCAGTAGCAGGGGCTGCTGTGCCACCAAACGACGACGTTCCTACTCAACTTTGACAAATTTATATCTATCCAAATAACTTTAACTAACGGTGCACTAACCATTCCATTGTAATCATTATTTTAGTTATTTACGCTAAACTATTATTTCACTATTAAATAACACCATTTCATTGTAAATCATTGTTTTAGTGATTTATGCTGAACAATTGTTTCACTATTAAATAACGATTAATTAGGAGTGCTTTACGAATTTTTTATACTACTACTAACTAAAATTTCATAAATTAATATTCAGTTTCATGCTTATTTCAATATTATTAAAGTATAATATTATGCTAAGTTAATTTTAAATCATAGTAATTAGATGTCATCAGTTGCAATCGGGAGTTAGCAATTGTAGTTATAATTTATTTTAATTAAAACCTTATCACATCAGTAGGTAGTTTTAAATGTGCTAATCTCAATTATCATAACTTTCATTAAATTTTAACTAATTTCATAAGTGTGGAACTCGAATATAACATTTCAATTTTCCCAATTGTCTTATGATGGTTAAAATTAAAATGAATTTGGAAAAATCAAAAGTATGATATGGCAACAAAACCATGTATTATTATCAAATTATTTTAGTTAACACTCTAAAAATAGTAATTTTAATGACAATTATCTCTTAAAATTATCATTTTTCAATTATAAGATGCTAATTTACACTAAAATAATACAAAAGAAGTTTCAATTATTTTTTTTAGTATAAAATTAGTACTCCATCCATCTCATGTTACTTGCACTTTTCTTTTTAGGTTGTAAATTTGGATCAATTTTTTAGTGTAATTAAATTAGTATTTTAAGTATAATGAAAGATCACTTATTAAGGAAATACTTAATTAATTCTAATATATTAATTAAATATTCTAATTATCACTAAAAAAATAAATAGCGTAAGTAGTTTGGGACAAGCCGGAAATAGAAAAGTGTGAGTAACATGTGACGGAGGGAGTATATAATAATTGAGATTAACACATTTTATAAAAATAAATTATTACAATTGATAACTCCCGATTGCAACTGACGAGTGATGACATCTAACTATGATTTAAAATTAACTTTCCATAATATCTCTGAAAATTATAATGACTAATTCAATACTCCTAAATTCCTAATGAATTGTTATTTAATAGTGAAATAATAGTTCAGCGTAAATAACTAAAATAATGATTACAATGGAATAGTTAGTGCACCGTTAGTTAAAGTTATTTGGATAGATATAAATTTGTCAAAGTTGAGTGGAAACGTCGTCGTTTGGCGGCACAGCACTCCCGGCAAATTTATTAGTACTCCACTACTCCCTCCGTCCACTGGAGTCTCACTTTACTATTTTAGTTCGTCCGCTATTAGAAGTCTGGTTCATTTTTACTATAAAAAAGATAAATAAACATTACTTTCCACTAACTCATTTCACTCACATTCTAATCTAACAACATAACTGCGTAGTGTAATCTATCTTCCTCCGGCATAAGGAGATGATCAAAGTAGTATTCCACCCGGGAAATCCAGTTCGTAGCGTCGGAGCCATCGAAGTGTGGCTCCCGCGTTTTAACCCCATTTTTGTCATCACCATACTGCCTTTTATAACCCTGGCCTCGCTGGCGTGGGCCGTCCCAACACGTCGTACGCCGACGGTTGTGCCTTCCTCCCTGGCGAGTCGCCGGTGGGTCCCAGCTAGTAGCCTGGCGCTGTTTGCGATCTCGTGGGGAACCCCCCTCCCGGCGTTTGTTGTCCCGGAAGTTATATCCATCTCGACGGCCGCCTCGTGCATGTCTCCCTCCGCGACCCCCAAACTGTTGGTATCTAGGGTTTCAATCCCGTGGCAGCATATATGCATCTCGGTAAGAGCGGTACTCCCTGTCGTCGGAGTCGTAATCGTTGTCGGGCGAATCCACGTCCAGTAGAGTGGGACCTTCCAATTTATCAACCCGTCGGTCCGAGTTATCCATATGTAACTCCAACTGATCAAAACGTGACATGATACGATCGAAACCATGAGCTAAGGGATCGACGAACTCGGCGCCCGATGCGCGTCCTTCATCGCGATTGTTGTCGCGTGGCGGAGGCCGTGACGTACCGACGACCTCACGATGGGTGCCTGTCGGTTGGAGGTGGGACGGGCCGATCACCAATTCCTATGTGTTCCCCCGTCAATACCGGCCCCGGAGAAAAATTCGAATCGTTGTTGGTATCCATGAGTACAGGATGAAAGCACCAGATCTTAACGAAGAAATTCCTTCCAATTCTACGTGAGTAACACCACAATTCTGGCGCCCTAGTTAGAAGGGTCGGCGGACAAACAAGTGTTGGCGTGGAAAGGCTTCTGTCGGCAGCGTTTAGGTTTAGAGTATTACGCAAGTAAGGTTTGGGAAAAATAATTCTTCATTAATTGATTGCGGAATTAATGTATAGCCCTATTTATATAAAACTAAGGACCCTAGGGTTGGTTCGACTTAACCTAGACTTTGGGAAAGAACCAATGAAGAAAATCCGACAGAGCTTATAAACGCTTGACACCAATAAGTTTTAAAAATAAATTACAATAAAATACTTAAGAAAAATAAACTAATTAACTAAAATAGCGATCTGTGGCTTTGAGTTGATCTCTCGGCCTCAAGGTCATCCTTGTCGTGGTCGTCCCCTCTGTTGCACCTTCCGACTCCTCTCCCTCCGACGGGTCACGCTGCTCCTCGTCGGCTGGCATGTTCTCTCCGTCTTTGCCAGCCGCCTCCTCTCGTACTTCAGCTACTGGTGTCAGTAGGGTTCCTAACATATTATTAGAAGAAAAATAATATATTTAAATATAATTAATTCTCTTTCCGATATATAGTATATATATCATAATATTCATTGTCACTACAAATTAAAGATTGCCATAATATCACGCACATCATTGATTGATTGCTGCTTGATGATGTAGCGAATTTTTGATGGGAATAAATGCAAGTAATAAACGATCACAACACGGAAAATTACGTGGTTCGATTTACTGAGGTAAATCTACGTCCACGGGAAGAAGAGAGGGCAAATTTGTATTGCTTGGTCTCGCTTACAGATTACAATACTGATTTGCTATAAGATTCAGGATCTAGAGAGCTTAACCTTCGTCTATCTGATCTAAGTTCTATTTATACATTCGAACTAAGATCGTGGTTTGCAGGTTGATAACTGCTTAATACCACTAAATAGATCGTGGGTGTAATGGAGGTCGTGGAGATCCTGCATGGGTCCACTATCTCCTTGTTCGGTCGAATACTGAGACCGAACTGCTGAACTTTGCCGATCAGCTTTTGCCGATCTGAGAGTTGAGCTCGATTGGTCGGCTTTTACCGAGCTATAGGCTGTGACCGAACTCTTTGGTTGTGCCGAACTGATACTCTTTCTTGGACCGAACTGCTGAACTTTGCCGATCAGCTTTTGCCGATCTGAGAGTTGAGCTCGATTGGTCGGCTTTTACCGAGCTATAGGCTGTGACCGAACTCTTTGGTTGTGCCGAACTGATACTCTTCCTTGGGTTTTGGGCTGATGGGCCGTCACTGCTATTGGGCTCGCAATTATTGTTTAGTTGTTTAGTTTACCGAGCTATAGGCTGTGACCGAACTCTTTGGTTGTGCCGAACTGATACTCTTCCTTAGGTTTTGGGCTGATGGGCCGTCACTGCTATTGGGCTCGCAATTATTGTTTAGTTGTTTAGTTCGTATCCCATCACTACCCCCCCCGAAAAGCGAAGTGAATCACTTCGGCATTTTGGATAAGTGTCAGGGGACGTGCTCTGCACGTGTCTGCATTAAATGTGACAGCAAATCCGGCCAGAGAATCCAGAAAAAGTGGGATTTGAAACGGTGCGAAGAAATTGAAAAATATTTCCTTTCTTCATCATTGGAGCACTTTTGCGATTATTTCTTCTGCATTCTCTCTCTTTTTCGTAAAATTTTCTTCCGCTTCTTCAAGAATTTCTTCAGAGACTTTCGACCATCAAAGAGTAAGAATCATGTCTTCTTCTTCTGAATCTGTTTCTGAATCAGGTAGTGGTAGGAAGGGGGGTAAGGGGTCTTCTGGCCGGAAAAGGTCCGGGGAAAAGACGGTAGAATATTTTCACAGCATTTTGAGTAAGGATACTGTGATATCCTTACACGGAAAATATTTTCTTCCTGGGGGGTTAGTGGTGATTCCCGACGACATTCATAGGGCTAACTCGCCGCCGGAGGGTTATGCCACCGTTTACGAAGCCTGCTTAGAATGCGGGCTTCGTTTCCCTCTTCCCCCTGCCTTTGTAGAGCTTCTTGATTTTTTTCAACTTCCTTTAGGTCAGGTGACTCCAAATTCTTGGAGGCACTTATCGGCCTTTGCTGCCGAGCTGCGTAGACTAGAAAAGGATCTGTCTCTGAGGGCAATCCTTAATTTCTTTCAGTTTAAGAGAAAGGGATCCTGGTTTTACTTGATCCCTTTACAGCCCTTTAGAGCCTTCTGTAAAACCAAATGGCCGATGTGGAAAAATCGCTTCTTTTTTTACAATAGGACAGCGGCTCCGGACTTTTCCTGGAGAGGGCAGAAGTCCGTAATTCCTCATCCTCGGGTAGAACCGTTGGACGAGCTCGAGGGCGGGCTCAATAAGATTCCCATGATTAGGAAACAGTATTTGGAATCTGAACTCGTCAAGGGTGACTTCGTGTTCGACTCCTCGTCTTCGGACGAAGAGACTGAGGGTGAGGATTTCTTTTTTATGCTTTACTGCTTTAGCGGCGAAAACTAACTTTGTTTTCTTGCTTTTTGGCAGTGAACATGCTAAGCAGGCTTGGTCGCAAATCCTCCGAATCAAAGGAGCCGGAGAAACAGAAAAACACCAGCTCGGCGTCTGATGCCGAGAAGAATCCGAAGAGGCAGAAGACCTCTTCGAGTCAGTCTTCGGATCCAAAGAAGCCGGGATTGACCTCGGCAAGGGGGACGGCGAAGACTCAGAAACCCCCAAAAGCGCCAGAGAGAGACATTGTCCAGGGGGGTGTTGGATCAGGAGTGGTTACGGCCACTTCGGAACATATCTCTGAGCCCTTTTTATGGCCAAAGGACTTTGTAGAGGTGAATTTCCTTCTTGATTTTCTGGTTTTGCTTCTTTCCTATATTTTTTGTGGCCCCTCTGTTGACTTTTTTCCTTTTTCCATTTTCAGAGGAACAATATGCTCTGCAAGCTCGTCACAGTTGAACTCTCTAAAGCGTCCAGCGATTATGATGAGATGCAGAGGAATTTGAATGCTGCTCGTCACCAGGCCGAACAGGCTCGGGCAGACTTTGAGGAGGCAAGGGCCGCTAGGATCTCGGCTCAGGATGAAGCCCAGCGTGCCAAAAACCAGCTCATCATCCAGAGAGAGCAGTCGAAACAGAGGGAGGCTGCTGCCGTGGTTGCTCAGGGGGAGGCTCTCCGTGTTTACACGGAGAAACTCTTTTTGAGCAATCAATTTTCGGCCCTTATCGGCGATCTGCTGAAATTGATGACCGATAACGCTGAACAGGAACCCGAAGTCGTTTTGCCGCTGTATGGCCGAGAGATTGCAGCGCGCCTCCAGAGTCTGCCGCTCCTTGAGGAGCTTGCGTCTTCATCGGTCCTGCTTTCTGCTGAACGAGTCCGTAATTGCCGTGCTGACCGTGACGAGAACATGGAGGCCATCTTTGCCTCCTTGGGGCCTGTTTCACCCGCTTCAATTTTCAAAGAGGGTGAGCAGGAAAATGAGGCCGGCCGGGAGACCGAGCAGGAGGATCAGCAGACCGGCGATGGGGGCGCCGAGCAGGAGGGAGGGAGTAGGGAGGCCGAGGCTGAGACCGAGGTAGACAAGGAGAAAGAAGCTGAAACCCACAGAGAAGCCGGAGACGAAACTGGCGGAGTATGATTTCGTCTCCCTTCTCTTAGTTTAGTTTCTTTCTATTTGTGAAATGGCCTTGAAGCCCTCCTTGTGTAAATTTTTTCTTTGAATGAAAAAATTCTCCTTTCTACACTCGTGTCTTCTTTATAGCTTTTCTTAATCTCTTTTACTCCTATTGTGGTTTACTGCCTGCTCAGTAAACTGAAATGCCGAACTGACATAGCTGCTTCGTATTCTTTACTCTAAGGAGCTGGAGGTACTTCACTGGAAGCGGCTATACTCTTCGGCTTTAAATGAAGCTGAGAAAAAAGCTATAGATGACCAGATGAAGTATGATGAACTCTTGGCTCGTTTAGTGGAGCTGGAGTCCAACAATAAGGACTTAGAGTCCATAAGGAGAGATCTAGAGGCCGAGCTGAATACTGTCATCGCTGAGAGGACTGCATATGAAGACTTCATCAGCGGGCGCGGGGGAATGACTATATCCGAAGTTCAGAATCAAGTTGATGAACTGTGGGAGAAGCTTCATGTACTCCGGAAGAACAATGTGCTGGAGAGCTCGGCTTGCCAACAAGTTGTGAAATCATTGCGGCGCTTGGCTTCTCTGTACGACATCATTCTTTCCCGGCGTCCCGCGATCGAGAGATTCCTTAGCCGTTTCCCGCTAACAGACGCTCACGCTCCAACTCAAACCTCGGATCCACTTACTCAAACTTCTACTCCAAATCAGCACCGGACTCAGGAGCAACCGGAAACGTCAAGGCAAGAACGTACTCCAAGTCGGCAACGGACTCAGGAGCAACCGGAAACGTCAAGACAAGAACCTACTCTAAGTCAGCAACGGACTCAGGAGCAACCGGAAACGTCAAGACAAGAACGCCCTGAAGTTCGTAGAGGAGTGGTGAATATGAGTGAGCAAGATCAGCGAATGCTTCGTGAAGAGACTCTTCGCCGCCGAGGTGCTAGAACTTCCCGGACTCAGAGAAGAGGCGGTAGGTCGATCAGAGCATCTCGTCCACCTACTGATTCTTCAACTGCTCGGAACGCCCGAACTCAGCATCATGAGGACTTTTTGGATAGGTGGCTCAACTTTAGCAACCGTAGACAGTAGAGTAGTCCTTTGTAATGGTGTAACGCATTCTCGTAGGGCAGCGGAATTGTATGCCCAACAAGACTTAGTAAATGAAATTTTTTCATTTCGCTTCTATCACTGCGTATTTACAGTTCAGCGATTTTTTATTTCATTTACTGTACTCGTCCTCGGTCTTATGAAGTAAACTCTTCTTTGACCGGACTTAGTTAGTGTCCTTATTTGGCGAGTTTTATCGCTTGGATTGGACTTTCCTTGTACTCGTCCTCGGTCTTATGAAGTAAACTCTTCTTTGACCGGACTTAGTTTGTGTACTCGTCCTTGGTCTTATGAAGTAAACTCTTCTTTGACCGGACTTAGTTTGTGTCCTTATTTGGCGAGTTTTATCGCTTGGATTGGACTTTCCCTAGTTAACCGAAGTGGTTTTCGGCTTATTGCAGTTCGTTTCAGACGAATTGCTTGTTTCTTAAGCTGAATTGTGGAGTCTTGTATCTTCCTTAGAAGCTTGGACTCACAATTGTCTTTAATAATTGATCTAAAAAAGGGGATCAGCCTTTAAAGAACAATATACCTCAGTAACATTTATAAGAGACAAAACGCACATAGAGAGACAAAACGCACATAGAGAGACAAATAAAAAGGACGAAAAAGATTTTAACCTTTTAAAAAACGACAAGTATGAAGAACAAAAAATAAAAGAAAGCACATAACCCTAGGACCGAACTAGACACAAGACTGACCGGACCTTGTCTCTTACAAATAGAACTTCTTGAGGTTGGAAATATGCCATGTTCGGGGTACTTGTTCTCCTGACATGTGGGTTAATTTATAAGACCCTTTTCCCAGGACTTCTGACACCCGATACGGACCATCCCATGTGGGTTCAAGTTTGCCCAGCTTTTCTGCTCGGCTTACTTCATTGTTTCTCAATACGAGATCTCCCACTTGAAACTGCAGCTTTTTCACCCTTTGGTTATAATACCGGGTTACTTGCTCCTTGTACTTGGCTTCTTTTATGAAGGCCAATTCTCTTCTTTCTTCGGCAAGATCTAGTTCGGCTCTCAGTCCGTCGTCATTCAGTTCTGTTGAGAAATTAAGAGTTCGGGGGCTGGGTATGCCGATCTCAACCGGAATTACGGCTTCAGTGCCGTACACTAGACTGTACGGAGTTTCACCGTTGGAGGTTTTTGGTGTAGTTCGGTAAGACCATAGGACTTGAGGAAGATTTTCTACCCATTGTCCTTTGGCTTGTTCTAACCGAGCTTTTAATCCTTTCACCAAAATACGGTTTGTTACTTCCGTTTGTCCGTTTGCTTGTGGGTGAGAGACCGAAGTGAACCGCTGTTGAATATTCAACTCTTGGCACCAATTCTTGAATGTTTTGTCAGTAAACTGAGTCCCATTATCCGAAATGAGGATATGGGGTATGCCAAATCGGCAAACTATGTTCTTCCAGACAAAATCTAATGCCTTTGAGCTCGTTATCGTAGCTAATGGTTCAGCCTCCACCCACTTTGTGAAGTAATCCACGGCAACGATCAAGAATTTCATTTGCCGGGGAGCTTGTGGTAGTGGTCCTACTATGTCTATGCCCCATTGCATAAAAGGCCAAGGGCTTTGCATAGCACATAGATCAGTCTGCGGCATCCTTGGGATATTTGCATGGATTTGGCATTTCGTACATTTCTTAACTAGCCGTACTGCTTCTTGTACCAAAGTTGGCCAATAATATCCCCATCTCAGAACTTTTTTAGCTAATGCTCTAGCTCCGATGTGGCTACCGCAAGATCCTTCATGAACTTCTCTAAGGATGTAATCCGTCTCTTCTGGTCCTACACATCGCAATAACGGTTGAAGGTAGGACTTTCTATATAGGACTCCTTCATGAAGTTCATACCGACGTGCTCGGCATGTGATTTTCCTTGCTTCTCTCTTATCCTCGGGCAGTTGTCCTTGATCTAGATACTTTAATATTGGCGTCATCCAGTTTGGTGAACTGGTTACTGAGTGTACTTCAGCTTCATCAATGCTTCTGTGCGGTAATTCCTCCACCCTTGAGCTCGGATATGAGGCCAACTTACCTAAAGTATCTGCTCGGCTATTTCCCGCGCTGGGAATGTGGATTATCCGAAAATAAGAGAAATTTCGGCTAATACTTTGCGCTTTGTCCAAGTATTTTTTCATCCTTTCACCACGGGCTTCACTTGTACCCAGCATGTGATTCACTATGACTTGTGAATCACAATGAATTTTGAGAGATTTGACAAGTAGACGTTGCGCTAACTGAAGTCCGGCAAGAAGGGCTTCGTATTCGGCTTCGTTATTAGTGGTCGGGAATAAGAACCGAAGTGAATAAGTTACTTCGTGTCCGTCGGGAGCGATAAGTAGAATACCAGCTCCACTTCCTGTCTTATTCGAAGCTCCATCTACGAATCCAATCCAACAGTCCGGCGGCTCTACTTCGGGTTTCTGGGGCTGTGTTAGTTCGTCATTGGTAGGATTTTTCTGTTCGGCAATAATAGGGATTGCCTGATCGAACTTTGCCTCTACAAGAAAATCTGCCAAGGCTTGTCCCTTGATGGCTTTCCGAGGTAGATATTCTATTGAATGTTCTCCCAACTCTATGGCCCACTTGGCAATTCTGCCTGATGCTTCTGGCTTAGTCAAAACTTGCCGAAGTGGAAGATCGGTTAAGACGCATACTTTGTGAGCATAGAAATATGGCCGCAGTCTCCTTGCTGCATTTACTAATGCCAGAGCAATTTTTTCCAGAGGTTGATACCTTGTTTCGGGACCTCTTAATGCTCGGCTTGTAAAGTAGATAGGACGCTGCTTTAGGCCTTCTTCTCGCACAAGCACCGCGCTAATGGTTTGATCTGATGCTGCTAAATATAAGAATATCACTTCGGCATCTGTTGGAGCAGAGAGAGTAGGAAGTTCGGTTAAATAACTTTTGAGTTCGTCAAAAGCCTTTTTCTGTTCGGCTCCCCACTCAAACTTTGATGCCTTCTTCAAAACATTGAAGAACGGCATTTGCTTTTCGGCTGCTTGGGAAAGGAATCTATTCAGTGCGGCTAGACATCCAGTTAGCCTTTGCACATCATGTATGGACTTCGGCATTGCCATGTTCTGAACAACTTGAACCTTTAGGGGATTTGCCTTGAGTCCTTCCTTTGAAACCCAACAACCCAGAAATTTTCCCGAATCTACCAAAAAGGTACATTTTTGGGGATTGAGTTTGAGGTTGGCTTTTTTGAGCACGTCGAGAGTGGATTTGAGATTGTTTTCGTACTCCGAAGTGCTTCTGCTTTTAACAACTATGTCGTCAACATATACTTCAACCTCTTTTCCGATCAGGTGCCGAAATAGCTTATCTACCATCCTTTGATATGTGGCTCCGGCATTCTTTAAACCGAATGGCATCTTTTTATAAGCAAAAACACCGAAGTCAGTAATGAAAGCCGTTTTTGAAGCATCATTCTCATCCATTAAAACTTGGTGGTATCCTTTATACAAATCAAGAAAACAGAAAATTTCGAAGCCTATCAGAGCTTCTACTTTTTTATCTATGTTGGGAAGGGGGTAGCAATCTTTAGGACAATGCTTATTTAGATCCGTAAAATCTATGCACATCCGCCATCCTCCTTCTTTTTTCTTGATCATCACAGGATTGGCCACCCAAGAAGGATATTTTACTTCAAATAATACACCCCAATTGGCGGACTTCGTCATGGATGACTTGATTTCTTTCTGCCGCAAAGAGTCTTTGCTTCTGTTTTATAGGCCGGACTGAAGGATCAATATTTAACCGATGTGTAATTACCTCGGGAGACACTCCAGTCATGTCCAACGGAGACCACGCAAAGACATCTTTGTACTCTTTGAGGAGCTGGATGGTCTTTTCCCGGAGTAGAGGTGTTCCAGCGAAACCGATCTTGACCGTTCTGGATGGATCATCTTCGTATAACTGAACTTTCATCGAGTTCGGCTCCGGTGTGACTTCGTTCATTTCGTCTGCCTCTGACTCCGGCTGCTGTGATTGCTATGCTTGATGGTGCCGATCTGATTGTTCGGCACTTTTAAGCGCAATCTGCAAACATTCTTTTGCTCTCTTTTGATCACCTCGGATGACTGCTATCCCTCCTTTAGTGGGGATCTTGATTGTGAGGTGATAAGTAGAGCAAATGACCCGAACTGTGTTGAGCCAGTCTCTTCCCAGTATAATGTTATACGGGGATCGAGCTTTTACCACAAAAAACTCGATCACCGTACTGGAGCTAGTAGGCGCTCTTCCTACCGTAATCGGAAGGCTGATAATACCTTCAGGGCGGGTGTCCTCCTGGGCGAAACTTTTCAGAGGAATTGGGGCCGGACTGAGTCGAGCTGGATCCACTTCCAGTTTATCAAAACATTCTTTAAAAAGAATGCTAACCGACGCTCCTGTATCCACAAACACTCTGTGGATCAGTTTGTTTGCCACTCCAGCTTGAATGACAATAGCGTCTTGATGAGGAGAAATGGCCGGGACGGGATCTGCATCTGAAAATGTAATTACTTCCTCCTTCTTCAGCCTTTTATGTGTTGGCCCCTCTCGATTGAAGCCTCTGCGCTCTGATTTTAGAGACGATTTAGTCTTCCCGGCTGGGAGAGCGTCAATAGTCTGGATCACTCCATCATATTGCGGCTCGTCATCGTCTTCGGGATCCTGTTGCCTTTTAGGATCCTGAGGAGCGCAGTTCGCACTTCTCTGTTTCCTATTCTTTTTCGGCGGCTTGCTTTGGTATTTTTTTAACGTCCCTGCTTTCACAAGAACATCAATACCTGCTGCCAAATTTCGGCACTCCTCGGTATCGTGACCGTGGTCTTGATGGAAGGAGCAATATTTATCCTGACTTCGGCGCGTGGCCGATTTCGTCATCTGCTTTGGTTTTTCGAACATATCAGAATGCAGTTCGAAAATTTCCGCTCTCGACTTGTTCAATGGTACGAACTGAGCGGGGGGTTTCTCAAGATTGAGACGTGGTCCCAACCTGTCTTGTACCAGTGCCCTTTGAATTCTTTCAAAAGGAGTTCGGCGAGGATGCCCCTGATCGCTATGATCGGGCTTCCTCTTGTCTCCTCTGGAAGAGCTGTCTAAAGACCGTTTTCGACGGTCTGCCTCATCAGCCCGAGAAAACTGGTCCGCAATGTCCCACATCTCTTGAGCTGTTTGCGGACTGCATTCAACGAGCTTTCTGTAGAGAGCTCCTGGCAGAATTCCATTTTGGAATGCCGAAATGACAAGTAGATCATTGAGATCATCTACTTGTAGGCATTCCTTGTGGAATCTTGTCATGAAGTCGCTAATCTTTTCATCGCGACCTTGACGTATAGAAAGCAGCTGAGCCGAAGTGATTCAGGTTTCCTTTTTCTGGAAGAACCTCCTATGAAAAGCATCCATTAGATCTCTGTAAGATCTAATGCTGCCTTGAGGGAGGCTATCGAACCACCTTCTTGCGTTCCCGATGAGCAGCTCGGGAAACAGCTTACACATATGAACCTCATTGAGACCTTGGTTCGCCATATTATACTGATAGCGTCCCAGGAAATCATGAGGATCCACTAACCCGTCATAAGTCACTGACGGAGTTCGGTAATTCTGTGGCAACGGAGTTTTGGTGATATCATCCGAAAATGGAGTCTTCAGCTCTCCATACATAGCGAATCCGACATCTCTACGGTATGGTGGAGATGGAGTTCTCCTGTGATTTCGGTAACAAGGAGGAGAAGGAACATATCGGTGGTGAGGATTCTTTCTCCTGGAAGATACGACACTACTGCGGTAGTGACTTTCATGTCTGGAGGGGGAGGGAGAATCCGCCGTTTTCTTCTCCGGCTTCTGGCTCTTTTGCAGGAATGTTAAGAACTCATCCTGCTTCTCAGCCAAGAACAACTTGACAGCCTCATTCAAAGCGAGCTGCTGGGGAGGCTCGGTGCGATGACTTTTTGAGTGGTTTGTTCTTTCACCGTGAGAACTGGAGGCAGATTTCTCCCGAGGCTGTTTTCCAGACCTACGGGCTGGACTAGCTTCCTCACGTTCATCACGGACGGAAGTATGGGTATTATGTGATCTGGTACGCATTTTTTGGTGGAAAAGGATCAAAAACTCGCTTTTATCACAGTTTTGGTTCTCTGTTTCCCACAGACGGCGCCAGTGATGATGTAGCGAATTTTTGATGGGAATAAATGCAAGTAATAAACGATCACAACACGGAAAATTACGTGGTTCGATTTACTGAGGTAAATCTACGTCCACGGGAAGAAGAGAGGGCAAATTTGTATTGCTTGGTCTCGCTTACAGATTACAATACTGATTTGCTATAAGATTCAGGATCTAGAGAGCTTAACCTTCGTCTATCTGATCTAAGTTCTATTTATACATTCGAACTAAGATCGTGGTTTGCAGGTTGATAACTGCTTAATACCACTAAATAGATCGTGGGTGTAATGGAGGTCGTGGAGATCCTGCATGGGTCCACTATCTCCTTGTTCGGTCGAATACTGAGACCGAACTGCTGAACTTTGCCGATCAGCTTTTGCCGATCTGAGAGTTGAGCTCGATTGGTCGGCTTTTACCGAGCTATAGGCTGTGACCGAACTCTTTGGTTGTGCCGAACTGATACTCTTTCTTGGACCGAACTGCTGAACTTTGCCGATCAGCTTTTGCCGATCTGAGAGTTGAGCTCGATTGGTCGGCTTTTACCGAGCTATAGGCTGTGACCGAACTCTTTGGTTGTGCCGAACTGATACTCTTCCTTGGGTTTTGGGCTGATGGGCCGTCACTGCTATTGGGCTCGCAATTATTGTTTAGTTGTTTAGTTCGTATCCCATCACTGCTTAATTAGTATTCTTACAAGAGGTGACTGATTGGGAATTTATATATTAGTATAGTATAAATTATAGTAGAAAAATATACTACGTGTTCAATTTGTTGATTGTGTTCGATTTTTGGATTTCCGGGAGGTGTGCGGATGTGTGTGGATTTGTGGCGTTCGGTTGGCGGCAACCGTGAGGTGGTGATGAGAGAATGGAGAGGCGTCATGACTCATGTGTTTGACCCTTGGGACAAAAGGAACCGAAATTAACTAAAATTTCATTCACAATTTATTAATTAAACAAACAAGTTAACATTGAACATTTTTAATTATATTCAATTATTTTATTAAAAATGATAGTATAAATATATCCAAACAAAATTACTCCCCATTCACTATATTTTGCAATTGACACGGATTTTTAAATTGTGAATAAATATTAATATAAACAAATATTGAAATGTGGCCTTACTTTTATATAAATACTATTAATCAAAATAAAATAAGAATAAAATGAGTTAACGAACTGTAGAACTTGACTTGCATATGAAAATTAGTAAAATTAAAATGAATTACAATAATAGGATCATAATGATAAAATGAGACACCAAATGATAGATAAAATACTACTGTATTAGAAATAAAAAAAATAGTGGTACTACATTTTTTATAGTTTAATCTATAAAATAACAAATATTTTAATATGCAAGTCTTGATTTTAATATTACCAATCAGTCAACAATATGAAACTCAATACTAACTTTAGTTATTAAGGTGGTGTTCGGTTGGTAAGATTAAATCTCATGATTAAATATGTATCATGTTTGGTTCATAAGATTGAACCCTTCAATTTAATCATAGATGGATAGTCTCATGATAATTAGTTATAGTCTCCCACTCCAACTAAAATAATCTCACAACTTAATCCTAGATGGATAGTCTCATGATATTAGTCAGGGCAATCGAACGTCACCAAGTATATCTCTATTAGAGCGGTCGCTGACATAGCAGTCAGCAGACGTATTAAAATCCCATGATTTTAGCGTCAATTATTTGAATCATGTCTTCTAGTCGATTCTTTCAAAATAGTCATTCTTATGATTTAATGTATACCGATGGAGGTATGTTGATATTTCTAGTGTTTAGAAATGAATCACTTTTCGTAAATATATTCGCATCAGTTATTATGAGTACTATTTTCTTATCTTGATTTTGTGAGTCTACTACTAATGGAGTACTATTATTTATTATCATAAGCCTTTTGCGATTACATGGAATTCACGATTAATTTACTAAACTAGTAAAAGAATCAGCTGCCGCACCAAGAATTCGAATTTAAATAAATATCATATGTATATTGGATACTAAAAGAGGACGAGATTCAACATAGATTCGTGAATTTATACTCGAAGAGCAATCAAATACGTAGATATGTGGACCTGAGTGTATATAGGTTTGATAATCAATTAATCATAATATTTTAGTTATTCGTAAAGGCTAACTAAATCATTTGTGACAGTGCTAATAATCTACTACAGTACTACTCCCTCTGTCATCCATTAATGGACACAAATATTCTCTTTCATTTGAGCACCATTATAATCTTATTTTTTTTACTATTTTTGATAATATAGCTCATATTCCTTAAATTCCTAACAGAACGTAACTAAATACGAACCCTCTAAATAACATAATACGATAGCAGTAAAAGGGTGGACGGCACATCGGCAGCAGAATAAACACACGTATTAATACCATTACTCTCCCGCATAATCCTGCACTTGTTCATAATTTATTCTCTGATAGCTTCTAGGAGTATAAGAATTCAGAAACAGGAGGCGTAAATTAGGCAGATAAAGTTTGCGGGTGGCGGCGAAACGGCTGTGTGATTTAGGAGTTGTGGTTGTATGGCGGTGGAGTACCGATGTTGCGAATGATAGAAATCTATGGGTTTCATCCTAAAACCAATTGGTGATAGGAGGAGGGGCCCATGAGACTTATATACTAGTTTTAGTTTTATCTTGACACCGATGTGGGACAGTTATATGTTATATTTTAATTTCAATTGCCAACACCCTACCTCAAACCCTTCAAGGTGAACCTTGGAGGGGTTGGACTTTTTTCTAATCGATTGGACAATCGGTCCAATTTTTTTCGATCGGTTGGGACCACTTGGCCCAAATTTTCAGCCCAGTTATACTGCTGGGTCAGTCATTTTTTTCGGTTTCAGCCCAGATATACTGCTGGGTCAGTTAAATATGACCCACAGTCGGCGACCCGCTCTGATACCATCTTCAAATGGATATCGGGCATGGTTAGGAAAAATAGAGAAGAATAAGTGTTTATTGTATATTCCTTGATGATTATGTTCTACATATGCTTCCCCTTTTATAGGTGTCATACAATATTCATATATGGAATACTATTAATGCTATCAATCTACTCCTCTAATTCTATTCCATGATTTCTGCAGTATCATTGGTGATTGATAGTCCTCAATCTTCCCTTGTTTAGCATAATTGATACTCCTCAATCTTCCCTTGTTTAACACTCCCCCTCAAGTTGAGTGGTGAGATCTCCAAAACTCAACTTGCACAATACGCTCGTGAGACTTCTCGAGTTAACAGCCTTGGTGAGAATATCAGCTAGTTGATATTCAGATCGAACGAATGGTAGCTCTACTGCTCCATTTTCAATGTTCTCCTTGATGAAATGTCTGTCGACTTCGACATGTTTCGTCCTATCATGTTGTACTGGATTTTCGGATATGCTGATGGCTGCTTTGTTATCACAGAAGAGTTGACTCTTTTCTAAAGTGAGTCCAATCTCCTTCATTAGTCTTCTTAGCCACAGTATTTCCATTAGCCCACTTTTGATCCCTCTGAATTCCGCTTCGGCGCTTGATAATGCCACTACTTTTTGCTTTTTACTTCTCCAAGTGACTAGATTACCTTCAACAAAGGTAAGATAGCCCGCTGTCGATCTTCTGTCAACTGGGTTGCTTGCCCAGTCAGCATCCGTGTATCCATGCACTCCTCGGGATTCATTCTTCTTGAACATTATTCCATGTCCGACCGTTCCCTTGAGGTACTTAACTATTCTCAATGCGGCTTCATGATGGTCCTTCTGTGGTCGATGCATGAACTGACTCACAATTCCGACGGCGTAGGCGATATCAGGTCTAGTGTGGGATAGGTAGATGAGCTTCCCTACCAGACGTTGATATTGACCTTGGTGTGCAAGCTCAGCTCCCTCGGAGATCTGCAGTCCATGATTAACTAAGATTGGTGTATCCGCAGGTTTGCAATCCAGAAGTCCTGTCTCAGCTAGGATGTCTAGTGTATACTTCTTCTGCCTCAGGAAAATCGCTCCTTCAGATCTGAGTACCTCTATTCCCAAGAAGTACTTAAGATTTCCCAAGTCCTTCATCTCGAATTCTTGGGACAGACTTCCCTTGAGTCTTTCGATCTCCTCTTCATCGTCTCCAGTTATGATCATGTCATCCACATAGATGATCAAGCACGTAATCCGGCCTTCTCGCCTCTTCAGGAATAATGTATGATCCGAATGGCTTTGTTTGTACCCATATTTTGTCATCGCCTCGGTGAATCTTCCGAACCAAATTCTTGGGGATTGCTTGAGTCCATATAAAGTTTTCTTCAGTCGACACCCTTCTCCTTTCTTGTACCCATGTGAGAATCCTGGTGGTGCTTCCATGTATACTTCTCTCTTTAGTTCCCCATGGAGAAAAGCATTTGTGACATCAAATTGATGTAGTGGCCAGTCTCTGTTTGCAGCAACGGACATTAGCACTCGGATCGTGTTCATCTTTGCTACTGGAGAGAATGTGTCATCATAGTCTACCCCATAGGTTTGGGTATACCCCTTTGCTACCAATCGTGCTTTGTACCTTTCTACGGAACCATCTGGTCGGCGTTTGATAGTGAACACCCATTTACACCCGACTGCCTTCTTTCCGTCTGGTATCATGCACTTTTCCCAAGTATTGTTCCTCTCTAGTGCCCCCATTTCCTTTAGCATGGCTTCTCTCCAATGCCTATGTCTCCAAGCCTCTTCCACCGTGCAGGGAATTTCTTCTTCCTCATAAAGTGCTGCTTCAAATGCATGTGCCATTTCGGATAGTTGCCCTTTTGCCATATTTGCAATTGAGTACTTAGCCTTCTTGCCTAATATTTCAGGGCTGTATCTTTTTGGTGGAATTCCTCGGTTGGATCTCGGTGGTAGTATTTTGTATCCTCCAACTCCTTCATTCATCTGTTCTTCTAGTAAGTCGCAGATTTCTGGTTCAGCTCCATTGTCTGGTTCGGACTCATTATCTGTTCCAGGGTCAGTTTCATACGATGTAGGAACATTGTCACCGATATTTCCACCATCAGAAGGAGTATCGAGAGTACTTACAGCGGATATCAGTAAAGGGTTTTCTTGGGCGATGTCACTGATCGGTGGTCCGGGTTGTACTATTTCGTTGATGACTTCCTTTGGTGGGCCTGGTGGGCCTGCTGCTGAAGGATTTAACCGACTTAGTAGGTCACTATCACTCTCCCCCTGACTAGTAAGGCGGTTAAAGAAGTAGTCTGTTTCGAGGAAATCACAGTTCATGGTGGTAAACATGCGTTTAGATTTAGGATCAAAGCATCGGTATCCTTTCTGGGAAGCCCCATATCCCACGAAAACACACTTTATGGCACAAGGTGAT
Organism: Salvia splendens; assembly: GCF_004379255.2. Lineage (NCBI taxonomy): Eukaryota > Viridiplantae > Streptophyta > Magnoliopsida > Lamiales > Lamiaceae > Salvia > Salvia splendens. Next base: position 12,093,100 of record NC_056032.1, read on the forward strand.
AGTTTGGTACGTTCATGCTTAGGGATGTGGACAAAAACGGAGCATCCAAATACTCGAGGCTGAAGAGTTAGGGGCAACGGAATATGTGCTTGTGTTGAAAGGACTTCTAGTGGTGTCTTGAGGTTTAGTGTGCTAGAGGGTAGTCGGTTTGTGAGATATACAGATGATGCAATAGCTTCGGGCCAAAAATTTCTGGGGGTGTTGGATTCAATTAGCATTGCACGTGCCATTTCCAGAAGAGTACGGTTTTTTCTCTCAGATACACCGTTTTGTTCAGGGGTATATGGACATGTAGTTTGATGGATTAGACCCTTATCGTGACAGAAGGTTTTCATGCTCAAGTTTACAAATTCTCCCCCGTTGTCGGACCTAAGGGTCTGTATGTTTTTCTGAAATTGGGTTTGTACCAGGGTGTAAAAGTGTTTAAAATGATCGAAGACCTCATTTTTGTGTTTCATAAAGTAGACCCATGTCATGCGAGAGCAATCATCTATGAAGAGAAGAAAGTATTTAAACCCTTGTCCCCCTATAACCGGAGATGGACCCCACACATCAGAGTGGACTAGAGAAAATAATGAATCAACTCGGGTGTTATTGGATTTATAAGAGTGTCTATGACTTTTGGCCAACACACAGGTTTCACAATACATTTCTTGACTAAATTTAGGAAAGAGAATTTTTAAATAACCCGAGGATGGATGTCCTAAACGGCGATGCCAGAGCCAAGCTTCCCTCTCGGACGATCCACGAGTAAGCAAGGCAGTTCCCTGTTGATCTATCTCGTCCACATAATACAACCCGTTCCTTTCAGTGCCACGTCCAATAATTACCCCTGTTCTGATATCCTGCAAAAGGCAAAAGTTGGGTTGCATCAGGAGAGTACAGTTTAACTCTTTTGTCACATGGCTAATTGATAATAATTTGTGTGACATGGAAGGAACATATAAACAGTTGGATAAAGTCAAAGCAGGCGAAATTCTGACAGTTCCTGCTCCTTCCACAGAAGTACATTCTCCACTGGCCGTTTGGATATGAGTTTTTGGTGCCCTATGCATGTTAGAAATATCAGCAATATCATAAGTAATCGTATCGGTGGCTCCACAGTCAAAAATCCATTTGTCAATTTTATTTCCGGAGGAGGCTGATAGGGCGTAAGCTGTGGGCAGATGTTCGAGGACCTGAAATCTATTTTCACAAGATATATGGGCTGTTTGGGGATATCTTGAAGTTTTAGGATTAGGTTTGGCATTTTTCAAGATTCTAGGGTCGATTTGGGAATTTTTAAGAGTTGAGGGTTGTTTCTGCGGTTTTCCAGGGTCATGGGGGTGAATTTGAGTAATATTTTTGATGTGGGGTTTCTGGGGTAATAAATTAGAAGTTTGAGGATTAGAGATTAAATCTCTAACCCTAAAAGTACCTCCGTCTAGATTTACCGCCTCCACATCCGGCTCGGCCTCTCCTCTGGCGATTGACGCTGTCCCGACCGCTGCTGTCCCGACCGCCGCTCCCTCCGTTCCGTTCCGGTTGGTAGTAGCGGCGGCGGCAGGGATTCCTTCACCTCCGGCCACGGCTGCAGCTGCCCGACCCCCTTTGAATGGCGTCGGAGATGAGTGGTGCTTTGATTTTCTTTCTTGCCACCATTCCGGGTAGCCGTGTAACTCGAAGCACGTCTCTCGTGTGTGCTTTCGCTTCCCACAGTGAGTGCACAGCATTTTCGACTTGTCTTCCTCCGGTCGTCTGCTCCAATTTCCGCCATTCTCGCCGCTTCGTTGAGGGGGGTTGCGGTGTGCTGCCGGGGTTTTCCACGGCTGGGTTACTGCCAACCCGGCCCCAATCCCCTGTGCGCCGGAGTCTCCGATCTGTAGGACTGCGGATCTGGCGTCTTCTCGCCGGAGGGCAGCATATGCGGCTTCCACTGAGGGAAGTGGTTCTTGCCTCAATATCTCTTTCTTTATGCCTTCATATTTGCCGCTTATGGCTACGAGCAATTGGAACAGCCTTTGTTCTTGTTTCTCTTGGTTGTAAATCTCAATGTCTTCGGTGTATTTCATCCGATTTGGTTGTCTCCTATCAATGGAGATCCATAGATCATTCAACGTCGTCCATATATCCTCCAGGGATTCTTCCTTCTGTTTTAACGTTATTGCCTTTGCGTACAGGTCGTACACTTGAATCTTGTCTCCTCCGCTTGAATATGTGATCTCCAAACTCGTCCATATATCTTTCGCCGTTGGATACTGAGTCAGACGGCTGACTAATTTTTGTTCGACATTTTGGATCAACCACGTAAAAACGCAGTGGTCTGCCTGCTGCCATCTCTCGAAGGCTTGGTCGGTCCTTGCGGGGGGAATTGGAACTCCCGTGAGGTGAGATATCAATCCCCTTCCGCTGACTGCCGCCTTCATGACGACGGCCCATGTGGAGTAGTTTTCGCCGTTTAGTTTTTCTCCGATAACTAACGGTGATGAATCGATTCTGTGGGGTTCAAATTTTTGGTTTGGTGAGGCATCCGTGGTAACTATTTCTCTCTGGCTGTGCGCAATACTTGTGCGCATGAATTCGGCAAACATTCGAGCAAATTGCTCTGTTTCCGATGGCTTTGGTGGTTCATTGCTTTCTGACATGGTTTGGGGTTTTGGCAGGATCTGCCGGGTTTTAGTCGAAGGGTTCGGGATTGGTCCGAGACAGTGATGAGACTACTCTGAGTCTCACCCCTGCTCTGATACCATGATAGAAATCTATGGGTTTCATCCTAAAACCAATTGGTGATAGGAGGAGGGGCCCATGAGACTTATATACTAGTTTTAGTTTTATCTTGACACCGATGTGGGACAGTTATATGTTATATTTTAATTTCAATTGCCAACAGCGAGGCGGGGTTCTTCATTCGCATTGCGGTTGTGGCTTTTCTGGTGCTCTTTGCAGGCCTCATGTCCGGCCTCACTTTGGGTCTCATGTCTCTCAGCTTGGTCGACCTTGAAGTTCTCGCCAACTCCGGCACTCCCAAGGATCGCAACCATGCTGGTTTGCCTTTTTTTCTTCCTTATTTATTTATATAATTTTTTTTCGGTTGAGTTCGTCGATTCAAGCGCGGCTGCTTAGTTTGATGTTGTTTATTTATTTATAAGTTGGAGTTTATGATCAATTTCGTCTTTGGGGATTGATGATTGAGTTCTGCCAAAAATTTAGGTATCCACCGTTTACCTATTTCCGATGAAGGAAAAATTAGTCTGATTAGGCTGTTGTGGAGATTAATTGCGTTTCTTCGTTATTGGCAAAATTAGTCTGATTAGGCTGTTCTGCTCTGCTTATGCATCTAGCCTATTTGCATGATGGATGAATGCTCCCTTTTGTAGTTTTAAAATATCAATATTTGGATGTGACCAGATTTTAAATGCGAATATTATTAGTAAATATATCGGCGAGCTTGAAATGTTTGGTGTTTCTCATATTCATACCTGCTCTGACGGTTGCTTTGCTTTTGCTGGTCTCGATTCGTAATTCTGTTATATGTAACTCACTTTGCAGAAAAGATATTGCCCGTTGTTAAGAATCAGCATTTGTTGCTTTGCACACTGCTTATCTGCAATGCTGCTGCTATGGAGGTAATGATAAGTTGAGGTGTTACACTTTCAAAAGCTAGTTAGTTATTGCAAAGTTTATTTTAAAGTGCCGGATACTTTACCTTGCAGGCTCTTCCTATTTTCCTTGACAGTCTCATCTCAGCTTGGGGGGCAATCCTGATTTCCGTGACATTGATACTTCTGTTTGGTGAGGTAAAGAATTCCTCGACAACCCCTTATTATACAACTTTGCTTTGCTGATGATTCACAATTTATGTTGCCCACACTGTCCATTCACGGAGACAGACAAAGAATGGCATCAAATCTTAGTGAATAGCTTCTATCTAATATTTCCTCTCCAGTTCCTCAAAAATTGTATCCCCTTGCACGTGATTTCATCTTACTACTTTTGAGTGTTGCAAAGTGTATGAAATCACAGAATATACAAACTTGAAGTTGGATTTTCATTCATATTATATGAACCAAAACAGAAGGCTGAATGTAAAGCATTTTATAGCTTTCTGTACATGTGATAAAACATAGTATATCTAGTTGTAGTTTGTGTGGTGATATAATTGTTCATTGCCCCAAGAGATTGAAAGCTTGCAACTATCATTACATAGCTCAAATGTCAACATGGAATATAAGGCTGGTGCTTGCAACTCCCATAATCATTTGATGGTCAAGCTCAGACGTGATAGAAACACATCTTAAGCCTTTTGTCTTTGCCCCATTCTTAGCATGTTGACAAACAAAACACACTTGAAGGAGCATTTGAATATAAATCGAAGTAGCTACATGTCATGTGGAAATTGGAAGCAAGACCAAATGATTATCTGCTAGATTGATATGAAAGCAGATATGTTGTATTTTCAGATCATCCCACAGTCCATTTGTTCCAGACATGGGCTAGCTATTGGTGCGACTGTGGCCCCAGTGGTTCGTGTCCTTGTCTGGATCTGTTTTCCAGTTGCATATCCCATAAGCAAGGTACAATTATGTTTATTGTTCATTCAAATTTGGCTGGTTCCATTAACACTTTTATGCATATATCTGTCCAACTTCCAGTTGTTGGATTCACTACTTGGCCATGGACATAGAGCACTATTTCGACGTGCTGAGTTGAAAACCCTTGTTAATTTACATGGAAATGAGGTACAGGAAATAAAAAATGGTTGGTTTCCATATGATTATCTTGGTTTTTTATTTTCTTATCTTTTTCTACAGAAGCTGTGTGTATAGAATTTTAGTAAATTTGTTTTGCTGTTTTTGGGTATTGCTGTTTAATTATGATATATTGGAAAAGCTCTGATGTGTACCGTGACTCCACTAGCTGCTTATATGCAGGCTGGAAAAGGCGGAGAGCTCACACATGATGAAACGACCATCATTGCAGGGGCATTGGAACTCGGTGACAAAACAGCAAGCGACGCAATGACGCCAATATCTGAAATCTTTGCTATTGATATTAATGCTAAGCTCGACAGGTTCTATCAGCAGCTTTAGTAGTCTTTTGCCCTTATATAAATTGTAAAATGCTGAAATAGTTGTTTGTGTGTTACGGTGAAGGGTTTTAATGAATGAAATTTTGGAGAAAGGACACAGCAGAGTCCCTGTCTACTACGAGCAACCTACAAATATCATTGGGCTTATTCTGGTATTCATCTTCTGTTCAGTTCCATTAATAAACTAGTTATTTGTTTTTATAATCTCTGAGTTGAATACATTCTCTGTTAGGTTTATCTCAGACGGTTAATAGATTTCCAAGTTCTCTTTGAACTATCCAATTCATTGGGTTATAATCAAAGACTGTTTTCCCTTATATTTAGGTGTTGGTACATCTTATTATAAGCATTTTTGCTCCTCTAGTGCTGCAAAAGGCATTGGTGGGCTTTATATGTCTTGTCTTTGCCTAATAAGGTGTCCAGATACGATCTTACATCAGGACAACTGTATTGCGTGGAACATAACACTAGGCTATCCTAATGAATTCTAATTTACTAAATTTTTTAAAGAGAGGTTCCTTCAGTCAATTTTCCTCCTGTGCTCATATTTGCTACAAGAATTCCTGTTGGAATGGATTATCTGAAACATCTGTTTTTTTCCTAATATTTGTAGGCGAAAAACTTGTTGGCGATTCATCCTGAGGATGAAGTCCCAGTGAAAAGTGTCACTATTCGCAGAATTCCAAGGTATCTTGATGCTTCAGAACATAAATGCATGTTACTGGAACTGGATATAATAGCTTTAAGTAATGAAACTCATTGCTATTACTTGACCATGGTGTATTATATGCTGGCAACCATGAAGTTGAATTCCTATTCTTTACCTGCAAACATGTATTATGCATCATAATTTTCGGTGATTGGCACCTCATGATGATACTTGTTCTTCTCTTTGTTTTCCTTGTTAGGGTTCCTGAAACTATGCCATTATATGACATCTTGAATGAATTCCAGAAGGGGCATAGTCACATGGCTGTTGTTGTTAGGCAGTGTAACAAGGTTGTGGACAAGCTTCCTAGCACAGATGCCGCAGGAGGTAATTTTCTTTTGGTTTTCTGATGAAATTTCGATGTCAATAGTACATTATAATTCAGCAACACTGTCCAAGTGTTTGTGGGTGTAGATGCAGTCAAAGATGTGAGAGTCGACATTGGTGGTTCATCGAATAAAAATGTTGTGTCGAAGATACCTCTGCAGAAATGGAAGAGTTTACCAAACACAGGAAGCAATTCCTTCAAAGGTACACCAAGGAGCAAGAAGTGGGCAAAAAACATGTACTCTGATATCCTGCAGATAGATGAAAATCCACTCCCAATGCACCCCGAAGAGGAAGAGGCGGGCGGGATAATAACCATGGAAGATGTCATTGAAGAGCTCTTACAGGTAAATTCAAGTAAGTTGGAACCACAGATTTGGATTCAATAATTGATTGATTGGTCCCTCGGTTTCAGGAAGAGATATTCGATGAAACAGATCACCATCTCGAAGATTCGTGACATATCATATGTAAATGTTCAATGTAAAAGTGTGTTGTGTATGATAATAGGTAGTGGAACAAGTTTTGGTTCCATGATTACAGAGTACATACAACTGTTGAAGAGGAAAGTCACAGTTTCGTAGTGAGCTGTTTACAGATGACTTATGTGCGTATGTTGAAAATTCATTTCCTTTCTAAGTGCGAGCATTTGTTTCCAAAGCTGAACGTAAAAATAAACTTCACAAATGGATGCTCATGCATTTGTAAGGATATCCTTTCTAAGAGCGTCCACTATAAGGTGGACGCGGCGGTCGCCGCGAGCGGGGCGATGGCGGGGCGGAAGGCACGGCGATTATAGTGGATGGGGTGTCCGCCGCGAGGGTGGACGCGGCGGGTGGGGTGGAGGGCGGCGGACGAGGCTTCGCCGCGAGTGGGGCGAGGATGCGGCGTGTAGTGTATAGGCTCGGCTATAACCGCGGCTATTATAGTGGCGGAAATCCGCCGTGGCTATAGCCGCATTGTTCGGATTTTTTTTTTTTCGTTTTTCATATCTATAAATACCACTCTCCCTCCTCCCCCACTCCCATTTTCACAACATCCATACACCCACTTTCTACAAAAGGAAGACGAAGAGAGGAGGAGGAGAAAAAGAAGAAGAAGAGGAAGACGAGGAAGCCGACTCCGACACCGAGTAGACGGTGCCGGAGTTTTGTTGTTGTATTTTATTTTCATTATTCGTTGTATAATTTTACCGGTATGCAATACAACGAATATTCGGCCTAATTACCTCGTATTCTAGTTATTTACACTGTGATTATTTAAATTACACTTGATTGAAACTAAAAAATATTTAAAAATAAAAATTGATTATAAAATTTTGGGGCTATTGGAGTTGTCCACTATAGTGGCGGAAATAGAATTTTGGGGCTATGGACAAAAAATTGGGGCTATGGACAAAAAACTGGGGCGGGGCTATTGGGCGTGTCCACCTTATAGTGGACACCCTAAGCGCGACATAGACATGAATCGAGTGATACAAGTGGCGGATCTAGAAATGGAGAGTGTGAAATTAATATTTAACATATAATATTTTTTTAATAAAATATTCCCTCTGTTCTATTAATAATGAATTATTTTTTTTAGCATTAACTTACTGGAAATTATATATTTCTTAAAATGAAAATGACATCTCGGCTTTTTTTTTCTTAATTTATTATTTCCACTTAACACTCAAAATAATATTGTATAAAATTTTATAGTTGAAAAACAAATATTTTATATTTAATGGGACCAAAGGAGTATATATATTAATTTCCTTGGGTTGTGTTATATTACCAACTCCCACTTAAATTGCTAACTACAACTAAATGATAGGCATTGGATCACTAAATCAAGGTACAAGATCATTCATTCATGAATATCAATACAACGCAAAAAAAAATGTCAATTAAGGTATTAGAGCATCCACATCCGTGCTCTTGCCAACGAACACGGATGTGGGCCCGGTCCCACTTTTACTCCCGACTCTTAGGCAAGAGCACAACACTCACATCCGTGCTCTTCCGCAAGGATAAGCTCAAGGGTCCCACCATTCAATTATTCAATTTAAATAAAAACATTTTCACAAAATTAAAATGCATTAAAAATACCCGGAATAATATTAAAAATTACAAAAAAATTAAAAATTACATAATTAAAATACTAAAAACTAAAAATTACATAATTAAAATACAAATATTAAAAATTACATATTTAAAATCCTAAAAATTAAAAATTACATAATTAAACACTTAAAAAATAAAAATTACCCTTGTGGATGACTATTCTTCCGGCTCTACCCCCAATGTTCTTTGGAGACCCCGTATCATCGCCACATGCGGTCGAAATTGCTCAGGGGTCATAGTTGACCTATCGGCCAAATTGAGTTGGGCCAAAATCCCCCACAACGAGTTGGTGGGGGGTTGAGGTGGCACATAGGGAGCGGGGGCGGATGGAGTCGCGGCGCGACGGCGGTTGGCCGCCGCCTTCTTCCTTCCTTGCGGCCGGCGTAGGGAACTGCTCGGGCCGGCATCGGGGCTACCCAAGTTAGCTCCGGCAAGTTGGCTAGCCACATCCTCGGAGCCGGCGTCGGATAGGGATACCGACCTCGACCGTTTGGAGGAGGAGCTAGAGGAGGATGATACGTCTCCCCTATACTTTGGATGCGCCCGCGTCTCCTGCCAAATGTTGAGGTACTTGAACGGCTTGTAGTTCATGGATTGGTAGGTCGCCAAGGCGGAACTGATGATGTCAAGTTCGCTCCGGCCGCTCCCCGCTGACCGCTCTTCCTGGAGGTAATACCCCTGGAACTTTTAGATTTCTTCGTTGGCTCTGTATATATGGCATTACGCACCATACTCTCGTTGCGCTTGATTGTTCCAGCTGGCCGGTTTTGATTGTACCAGGGACAGATGCGCCACCAATAATGGTCACCGGATTGGTTCGTGCCAAGCTCCGAATCTTCGGAGATTGACAAGTACGCTTTGAATAATTGTTCCATCTCCCCCGGAGTGTACGGGGTGCGGACACCACGAGTAGGAAGAGGAGGAGTTTGAGAGGGGTCGATCCCTCCCGCTCTAGGTACGGGTGGTTCGGGTGTCCCCCCGTATTGCCCTTCGGGGGCATCTTGGTCGTCGATCGGGTAAGGCCGGTAGCCACTCGGAACTTGCGAACCTTTGGTTTGAGGAGGGGCCGAATATTCCGTTTCCGAACTAGGAAACGGAAACCTTGGGTTTGAGGAGGGGCCGAATATTCCGTTTCCGGACTAGGAAATGGTTGTGAACCGAACCAATCGGGGTTCCAACCGTGGGAGCCGGATGGGTGATCGCCGGAGCCGGACATTTTTTTGTTGTGAGTGAAAGAAAGATTGAGAATTGTAAGAATATAAATGAGAGAATTTAGATGAAAATAGTGTAGTGTGGTGTGAATTTTTGGTGTGGAAGTGGAGGTATTTATAGAAGAAAATGTGCATTTTGGGGGAAAAAAATTGAAAAATAAATTAAAAGTGGGTAGAAAACGGATATAATTTTTTGGGAAGTGGGAAAATACATTTTTTTTTATTTTTAATCAGATTTTTTAATTAAAATTTGATTTTAAAAAAAAATCAAATTGCCAACGGCTGCTCGCCGGCACGGACGTGCTCGATGCATCTTAATATCAATAACAAAAAGTTAGTTGTAACCAACTTTTAAAAAATATCTCAAAACTTTAAATGATTATTACTATCTCAATTTATATTATTTTTTTACACAAAATATATCAAATTAAAGATAATTTTATAAGGATTCTAACGAGATCTCACTTGCATATGTTCCGATGTCGAAATTTGAATATTTTTTTTTAATTTTCGTATCAGATAAATGTAACTGTAGGTATCAAAATATGTCAATATAATATATATAATCTCAATGCAAAATTGTGTTGACATATTCAAGGAATCACGTTGATGTTTTTTATATACTATATTGACATTTTATCAAAAACCATAAATTTGGTCATTCTTCTAATCTATTTAAATTTAAATAATAGTATAAAAAGAAATTACACATGTTAATTTATAGATCACTAGATCTCTAGAAATCCTATGGACTTAAATTAATTGTAGTTAGCAATTAAGGGATGAGTTAAGAATTGATCACACCCCTTATTTCCTATGTTCCATATCTGGGATCTGTCCAAATAAGGAAATAAATATAGGACATTTAATGGGATTTAAGGGGTTATTATATTTTATTTTCTATTAAGTCATAATTTTATTTTATTATATAGTATAAAGTTATTTCTGTGTTATATATAGTGCGTAGTCTTATTTTAGATTTACAACTAAAATAATGGTGCAAATTAATGTGAGAGGCGTGATGACAGGGCATCAATTGATGGAGTTGTGGCCTGATGCAAAAAAAAAAGAAGAGAAATGATGACGTGAAGAAGAGTTGTTGCGTAGGACGGACAAATTGTGCAGGTTGGGTCGTTATCGGGTCAACCTAATATCGATCTAACCCAATAAGGCTAAATCCTAATCCAACTCGAATGCCATGTTTTTATCGGGTCCTAACCCATTAATTTTATTCGTGTTTGTGCGAATTATCACGTCATGTCAAAAATTATCCTTCCTACCAATCTACCATCAATGTTAGTATTATATAATTTAGGTTAACATGACACGATCACAACCAAAAAGGAGTTATATGACTAAAATATGATATTCCCTCCATCCCTCAAATTTTGTCACAGTTTGATCGGGCACGGATTTTAAAAAATATAGAAAGTGGGTTGAAAAAATTGGTAGCATGTGGGTCCCACTTTTAAAGTATTAGTTTCATAATAAAATATGAGTGAGAATAAGTTAGTGGAATTTGAGGTCCTCTACAAAAAATGGTAAAATGTGAAATTTGACAAATTTTATGGGACGGACGAAAATAAAAAATGTGACAGAATTTCATAGAGAGCACTATTCCCCAATTAAAATGTAGTATTGTTTCGATGTAGAGTATAAAATGAGACATGTAGTACACTGTTAAAGCATCTCCATCCGTGCTCTTGCCAAAGAGCACGGATGTGGGCTCGGACCCACTTTTATTACTTTTTTACTCCATGCTCATAGGCAAGAGCACAACACCCACATCCATGCTCTTCCGCAAGGACATGCTCAAGGGTCCCACCATTCTATTATTCAATTTAAATAAAAATATTTCCACAATATTAGAATGCATTAAAAATACCCGAAATACTATTACAAATTACAAAAAAATTAAAAATTACATAATTCAAATCCTAAAAATTAAAAATTACATAATTCAAATCCTAAAAATTTAAAATTGCATAATTAAATTCATAAAATTAAAAAAATCCACTACTCGTGGCCGAATTTCGCTCAAATGTGTTTGATTAGGTCTTCTTGTAGCTCAGTGTGGGTTCGGGTATCGCGCATTGTGTGTCTTGTTTCGATCCTCTCGCCCACCGTCGTATGCACACCTCGGCGTGGGGGAGACCTCGTGGTTGAGCTTCCAGCTTTATCCTCATCGTAAAAGTTGGCCGCCCTCGATCCCTTGTCAGCTATAATCATGTTGTGCAAGATAATACACGTGAACATGATGTCGGCGATATTGTTAACATACCACAGCCGAGATGGCTTCACAATGTTGAATCGGCCTTGAAGGACCCCAAAAGCTCTTTTGACGTCTTTCCGAGCAGACTCTTGACTCTGCGCAAAAAGAACCCGTCTCGGGTCTTGCGGATTGCTGAACGTCTTCACGAAAGTCGACCACCTTGGGTAGATACCATCGGTGAGATAGTAACCCATGTGGTATGCATTTCCATTGACGGTGAAGTCGATCGCCGGTGCTACACCATTCAAAACATCATTGAACAGTGGTGAAGAATAGAGCACGTTCAAGTCGTTGTTGGATCTGGCAACACCGAAATATACATGCCAAATCCATAGGCGGTAGTCGGCGACCGCTTCAAGGATAAGCGTTGGGCCGCCGCCTTTGTGGCCGCTTAAGTATTGCCCCCTCCAAGCAGTCAGGCAATTCTTCCACTTCCAATGCATGCAGTCAATGCTGCCAAGCATACCGGGAAAACCGTGGACTGTTTCGTGAAGATTAAGCAACCGTTGACAATCAACGATGGTGGGTGCCCGAAGGAATTCCTCACCTAAAGCAAAACGAACGTCGTTGCAAAAATTTTTAAGGCATAGGATTCCAGTTGACTCACCCACATGCAAATACTCGTCGAAGAGGTGAGCCGTTTGCCCATTAGCAAGTTGTCGGATGACACAAGTACACTTCTGCAACGCCGAGAGACTTTGTCGACCGGTTGCGTCTCTAGTTGATTGAAAGTATTCAACACGGGCAGAAAATGTGTTGACAATACACATAAACAACCGTTTTGACATGCGAAAACGGCCCCGGAAGTAATCCTTCGGAAACCGCGGCTGGTCGGAAAAATAGTCGGCAACAAGCCTTTCGTTGGCTCCCTCCCGGTCACGAGGGATGCAGCAGCGAATTGATCTAGTTGGTCGAGGAGGAGGGGTGGGGGTAGTGGCGGCGACATAGGCTTCATAGGCGGCACGATATTGTTCATAGTATTCTTGTTCTTCGCGCTCCGCTTCAGCTATGATATCGATGAAATCCATTTTTAGAGAGGGTTTGAGTAAGAGAGGAGATGTAGATGAGTTGTATGAAAAAATATGAATGGGAGATGATTTGATGTGAAAAATGGATGATGAATGTGTGTATTTATAAACGATTTTGGGAATAAAAAACTTATAAAAAAAATAAAAAAAATTTAAAAAAAAATGGTAATAAAACGGCCATATTTTTGGTAATTTTTTTAAATTTTTGGTATTATTTTTGATTTTTTTTTAAAAAAAGAGAAACGAAATTGCCAACGGCATTGCCGTTGGCCAATCAGGAAACGCCACGCCAGCTGCTCCCTGGCACGGACGTTGATAGGCTAGTTTTTGTCACTCGGAAACGATCACTTTTCGCACTTATTAGTTGAATATTTGCATGAAAAAGATGCTTTTGGCAGGGTATGGATCATTAAGTTCGGAAGCTGCTTAATGAAGGCGTGAAAAGGAAAACATGCAAGAAAGAGGGCAAAATGTGAAGAAATGGAAGAAAGTGAAGGAAGAAGGCAAAGAAGACTCAAACTGCCCAAGCTGTTGGACTGGCCAGTTTGAACCCGACGGGAAAATGCTTAAAGCCACTTCCACACACTTATCAAGGACAAATCCCACTTGCTACACACGTCCATATATGCCCTTGGAGAGGAAAAAAGAAGGGGAAAATATCTTTTATTGGATATACGTATTAAAAGTACTTAACTTTCCAAGAACCACTTGTCAATCATCACTTTGTCACTTTAGTTTAGTTTAGTTTTAGTAATTCTCTCTCTAGGAAACTTTTCTCTCTTCCTTAAGAATAGAGATTTCAAACTCAAGGCTGCCAAGATCTTTGTTCACCATGGGTTGAAGTAGTAGTAATTTAGTACTAGTGTTTATTTTCTCTAGTTGCTTGTTCTTAACCTTTGTAGTTCTTTTGCATAGTTCTTACTCTTAGTTATTGTTGTTGTTATTGTTTTAAAGCTCATTTCAAGTAGTAATTTCTCTAAGTGTTTGTGTATTTAACGTGCTTTAAGCTTAGCTCTTGTTTAATTTCCGGTTTTAACTTGTTGTTTAGTTCTAGTATTGGTCATGTTCTTGTTTAGTTAAAACTTCTTTCAAGCAATCAGCTTCTCAAACATTTTCTTAGTTAGTTTATGGTTAAAAAACGTGGAGAAAGAGTTAGAAAAGTCTCAAAAAAATCAGCCATGTGTTGTGTGTTTTCGGCACCTCGTAGGGTATGATTTTTATATGATTTTGCATGAGTTTGATGAGCTCGGTTCTTGAGTGTTCTTCCACCATGTTTAAGTGTTCTTAAACTTTCTTTATCTTCCTCAATGAGTCTTTAAGTTTCAGCTTTTAATTTGGTGTTTTCAATGCATGATTAGCTAGTTTACTTGTTGATTTAGGGTTTCTCTTGCATAGTTAAGTGTGTAGCAGCCCTTTAGTCTTTTCTTTACTCATATTTGCATGCCTTAGTGTATTTAGGAACCCAAAAATCTGATTTCAAATTGATAATCCTGTTATCCTTTGTTTAGTTTAGTTGTCTACTACTTTTGACCATTGGATAATAGCCAATAGCAAGCAACTAGTACAATCTCTTTTCACTTTTTGACATGGAGCCTCCAAAATCAGCTTTAAACTCTCTCTCTCTCATACTTTTCATGTCACCTTAGCCACCCTAGGAAGTATCCAAAGTAGCTAGTTAAGTAGGCTTTAGGTTTTAGCTTTTAAATGTCTATTTCCTAGTAAAAATAGCTTCTCTAGCTTTCATTTAGGGGTGAACACTTAGAATTTATTTAGCAGCCTTTACTTAGTTCTTTTTGCTTTTTTTACTTAGTAATTTTCGTGACAAAAGCTGGTTCCTTTCCCCTTGTTCCTTAATTCCCGAAAGTGCTATTCTACAAAGTGTCATTTTTCTTGCCACTATTCTGATTCTGCTGCTAAGTTACCCAATTTACTTACTTGCCCAGTTTACGTATCAGTTTATATGCTTTCTTCCAAATGCTTTTTATTCTCACTCGTAGTTCCCACATTAGTTTAAGTGTTATTTATATTTCGTAGTTTCGTTCCCACCCCCAATTTAGAGCGTGGCGGCATCGCCAAAATCTTTCTAACTGTGGAAATACATAACGGATGCTACGGTTCCTCGTGGGTTCGACACCCTAAATTATCATCTGCTAATTAATAGTATTTTGGAAAGTGAGAACTTATAAATCTTGTTGAATAGGAAGGGACACGCACCTACGACACGCGTGCAAAATTCCTTCTTTTCAGACGTGCTCGATGCATCAAGCAGCGTCGTGCCAGCGGCAAGAGCGCAGCGGCGAGCAGGGCGGTGCCGCGCCAGCGGCACAGACGCGTCCATCGGCGCGAGCACCGCTGCGAATGCTTTTAATCATTTGAACAAAGAAAAAAGAATACAGTACTTATCTACTACACGTCATAAATCCGAACCTTCTTTATCTCCAGCCACCGATTCCACATTTAATCCAACGAACCTCTATAGTCCAGATTGCCATGTCAAGGATACGCGCACACATAATTGTAGCACCCACAACGCATCTCGCGGGTGTTTCTTATCTCGTCCCTCCGAGACAAGGCCCACGCGGGACGCGTTGCAGCGTCCCATCTCGTCACCATCCCGCTGAGACGCTCGTCCCACCGAGACGGATGGCGAGCTAGCTCGTCACGCGCGCGTGCGACGTGGCGTGCGCTGGCGCCACGCGTGACACCCACTCGCTGGCCCGTGAGTGGGCTTCGTCACGCTGACGCAATAAATCATATTTTTTTAAAAAAAATCAAATTTAATAAAAAAATCAAACGGTAATATTATCGTTTTCGACCGTTTTTCTTTTTTTATTTATTTTTTATTTTTATAAATACTCATATTTCATTCTTATTACACACACAAACACACATCTATTCTTCCCAAATCATCTCCATTTACTCACCAATTTTCATCTAACCTCTCCAATTTTCATCACAAAATGTCCGGAGAGAGAATCGAGGGCGGCTCCGGCGGGTTTGACATCAACGTGTTTGGCGACTCGGGGGCATGTACAATGTATTGGGTGGTTCGGGTTCCGGTTCGTCGACGCCGGGCACCCAAGGCTCGTCGATGCCGGCGGGGTACCAACCACCCCATTTTGATGTGGATGCATACATTCGTCCCTCCGTGCTGAGGTATTCGCAGGGATTATCTTAAATTAAGGAGGATCATCCGGATGAACCCACTCCGAAAGAAGGACGAGGAGGTGGAAGCTCCAGGGCATTCGACGCCGTGGAGAAAGAGGCGGAGGCGGTCGAGGAGGATGAGGATGTAGGCCGCCATCCGTACAGCCGCAAGGACACGATGGCTGTGTACAACGTCTGGATCAGCGTCTCGTATGATCCCATCGTCGGGAATCAACAAACCCGGAAGTGCTTCTGGGAAAAGGTCACCGAGGCCTACAACGAGATTAAGCCGAAGGGGTCCCGCCGCCGCACATTGAAGATGCTCCGCGCTCACTTTGACCGAGTCGACAGAGAGGTCAAAAAATTATGCGGCATCTACAAGACTGAAGCGGCTCATTACCAAAGTGGAGCCACGGGAGCCAACATTCTGAGATCGGCTTTGCGAGCCTATTTCGACGACACCGGCAAAGAATTCAAACATGTCGATGTTTGGGAGGTCATCAAAGACGAGGCAAGGTGGGCCGGCGGTGTCCAGTCCAGCATGGGCTCGACCTCGAAGCGCACAAAGCACACGGCGGGTGGCCAATACTCGTCTAGTGGGGGCGGTTCAGGCAGCGCCGCACAAGAGGTTGCCTCGCAGGAGGTTGAGGGTACGTCGGACGATGCATGGGGTCGTCCCGCGGGCGCCGTAAGCCGCAAGGGACCAAGGCGGCTAGAGGAAGGAGGGGCCGAGGCGAATCAAGCCAGGCGGGCTCCCAAGGGCAGCCCTCCTCCTAAATGTCCATGTACTTCACCGCCACGATGTCGGACACTTCCCGCATGACGCCTGCCTAATTTCAAGATCATCATGCCGGCATTGTGTATCTGGCGGGATGATTCGCCGGCGGATTAGTTTTTAAAATTTCTATAAAATTGTATTTTATATTATGTCTTTTTTTATTTATTATGCCATGAATTTAATTATTTATATGCCACGAATTTAATTATGTATTTTAATTATGTATTCGCCGGCGGATTAGTTTTTATAATTTCTATAAAATTGTATTTTAAATTATGTCTTTTTTTATTTATTATGCCACGAATTTAATTATGTATTTTTTTTAGGATTTTAAGTTGTAATTTTTATTTTATTTAATGAAGTGTGTTTTTATTAATTGAATTTGTTGGAAATAAAAATAAAAAATGAAATTGAATGAATAGTTAAGGGATGAGATGGTTAAGAGACGGATAAGAGATAGAGGGTTGCAGGTTCTGTCTCTTAGTTAAGAGATGGAGTGAAAAGTATAGTGGAGCCCATGAATAGTTAAGAGATGAGACGGTTAAGAGACGGATAAGAGACAGCGTTGCGGACTGTCACATCATAAATCCGAACCTTCTTTATCTACTACACGTCATAAATCTGAACCTTCTTTATCTCCGGCCACCGATTCCACATTTAATCCAACGAACCTCTATAGTTCCAGACTGCCACGTCAAGGATACGCGCACACACACAATTAAACTCCAGCCGTCCATGGAAAGATACAGATATCAACGGTCAAGATCATAACCCCATCCCGCCATAGCATTGAAGACACTAGGATAAATACTCCTCTTAAACGCTATGCCCTCACTTCAAATTTCAATCCCCATTTCATTTTTCCTTGCAAACTGCAAACAGCAAACCCTAGTAATGGCTCGCACAAAACAGACCGCCCGCAAATCTACTGGTGGAAAGGCGCCGCGTAAGCAGCTGGCGACCAAAGCCGCTAGAAAATCCGCTCCGGCAACCGGTGGAGTGAAGAAGCCCCACCGCTTCCGCCCTGGCACCGTCGCTCTACGTGAGATACGCAAGTATCAGAAATCTACGGAGCTCTTGATCCGCAAACTTCCGTTCCAGAGACTTGTTCGCGAGATAGCGCAGGATTTCTAACAAACATATGAAGCTTGAATGCATGAATGTAAACGATACAGAGAATGAGAGAAAAGATATTTGAGAGAATGATGAAGGTTTCTTATTCAATGAATGAATCAAAAGAATACAACACACCTTATATATCGGTGCAAAGCTAGCTAACTAATTGAGTAACTAACAAACTGACATCCAGCTGTCACTAACTAACAACTAACTAATTTGTAACTGCTCCTCTGACTTCATAGCTGTGCTCGAGTGTAGATGCGGTGCATGGACGTTTGCATGGGGTTGCATGGTTGAGTGAGGCTGCGTGGGAATGGTGATGAAGACTGCAGCTGCATGATGAGGATGATGAGATAGTAACATTAATAGGCCCTCTCAAGATGGACTATATAGACTTTTAAAGTCCATCTTGAACAAAAGGTTGTTGAAGGGAGTAGTGGATAGAGGCTTTGTAAAAATATACGCAAGCTGAAGATTGTTGTGTACATGAACTGTCTTGATCACTCCTTCAAGAATCTTATCCCGAACTGTGTGGCAATCTATTTCAATGTGCTTAGTGCGTTCATGAAACACAGGGTTAGAGCTGATGTGTACAGCAGCCTGACTATCATAATATAAAGGCATCGGCTGCTTCACTTCCAAATTAAAATCCTTAAGTAATGCAATGATCCAAACCACCTCACAGCAAGCTAGAGCCATTGATCTATACTAGTCTTCGGCTGAAGATCTTGATACAGTATGTTGCTTCTTTGACCTCCAAGAAATCAAAGAAGTGCCAAGGAATAGACAAAAACCATAAATAGATCTTCTAGAATCTGGGCATTCTGCCCAATCAGCATCAGAAAAAATACTCAGAGATGGATCAGCCTGAGATGAATAGAAAAGACCATGGCCTATGGTACCCTTTAGATACTTAAGAACTATTTCAGCAGCAATAAGATGATCTGAGCATGGGTTGGACAAATATTGGCTGAGCTTGTTCACTGCAAATGTGATATCTGGTCGTGTGATGCAGAGATAAACAAGTCTACCAATGAGTCGTCTGTATATTGTGGGATCTGGGAGGGGGTCTTCTGCATCCAACTGCAGCTGTTTGGTGGAATCCATAGGGGTGGAAGCTGGTTTGCAACCAAGTAGTCCAGCATCAGTTACAAGATCAAGAGCATATTTATGTTAAGAGATGAAAATTGCAGTTTCATTCCGAGCTATCTCAATACCAAGGAAGTATTTAGGTTTGCCCAAATCCTTGAACTTGAAATGGTTGGTGAGGAAGGTTTTAAACTTAGAAATCAAGGAGTCCTCACTACTGGCCACTAGAATGTCATCAACATAAATAACAATACCAAAAAATTCCCATCAGAATATTTGTAGAAGAAGGAATGGTCAGAGGCAGATTGTGCCAAGCCAAAACCTGAGAGAATTTGAGATACCATTGTCTTGAAGCCTGTTTAAGGCTGTATAGGGATTTTTTTAACCTGCAAACAAGTTGCCCTGGACCTGGTGGAGGATCTGTGATGATCAATCCAGGAGGTAGAGTCATATAGATTTCTTTATCTAAATCCCCATACAAAAAGACATTGTTGATGTCTAGATGAGCCAAGAACCAGCCTTTAATGGCAGCAAGAGATAACATCACTTTGATTGTGGTAAGCTTTGCAACAGGTGAGAAAGTGTCATGATAATCTAAACCTGCCTATTGAGTGAAGCCTTTAGCAACTAAGCGGGCTTTGTATCTTTCCACAGTGGCATCAGCCTTGAACTTAATTTTGTACACCCATTTGCAAGAAATAAGTATTTTGCCCGGTGGAAGATATATGATCAACCAAGTATTGGTTCTGATTAAAGCTTGCAGCTCATCTTGCATGGCCACTCTTGGCATTAGGAGGCTTTCTTATATGAGGAGGGTTTAGTGAGAATAGAGAGGAGACTGATGAAGTTGAGATATGGCTGAGATAATTTGGATAAAGAGAAGTAAGATGAGATAGGATATTTAGAAGATGAAGTTACTGAGTTACAAATGTAATCAGTGAGATGAGATGGAGTCTTGAGTGATCTACCAGATTTTGAGTGAGAAGAATCTGAAGAGGTGGGATTATTTGTAGAAGTTATGTGTGTAGGAGGATCTGTGTGAGATGTAGAATGTCTGGGAGTATATGAGATGTCAGCTGGAAAGACAGACTGAGCTTGAGAAGAAAGAGGGAAGTCAGTTTCATGGAATGAGACATTTATGCTTATGAAGATCTCATTGGTGGCTAAATTCATGACTTTGTAGCCTTTGTAACCAGAGGGATAACCAATGAAGATACACTTAATAGCTCTGGGAGAGAATTTGTGTTTGCTCTTATCCAAAGTGGAGGCAAAACAAAGACATTCAAACACTTTTAGATGAGTGTATGATGGACGCTTTTTTGAAGAGAGCTTGGAAAGGGGTGATGTTTTCTGGTAAAACAGAGGAGGGAGTTCGATTTATGAGGAAAGAGGCTGTAAGAATACACTCTCCCCAGAAAGAGATAGTCAAGTGAGACTGAAACAAGAGGCTGCGGGCTACATTGAGTAGATGCTGATATTTTCTTTCAACTCTAGCATTTTGTTGGGGAGTTTCCACACAAGAATGCTGAGCTATAGTTCCATAAGTGGCAAGAATGGAATGGAGGTTGAATTCAGGTGCATTGTCACTTCTAATCACTTTAATTTTCTTAGAGAATTGAGTGTTGACAGTTGAGAAAAATTGAGTTAGAACTGATTGGACTTCAGATTTATGGATCAGAAGGAAAGTCCAAACAAACTGTGAGAAATCATCAACTATGGTTAAGAAATATTTAAAACCATCATGTGTAGGAGTGGGAAAAGGGCCCCATACATCACAATGAATCATATCAAATGTCTCAGATGAAGTGTAAGTTGAGATGGGGAAGGGAAGTTTCTTTTGTTTGGCAATTGGACAAATTTGACAAGTGGTAAGATGTGAATTAGATGGAGACAAGATACTTGATAAGAGTTTCATTTTATTGAATGAAGGGTGTCCCAAAGGTTGATGTCATATATCAAGGCTTACAACAGGGTTTACAGAGGCAGAAAGTGAAGAATGTTGTTTACAATCTCTGGAAGAAGACTGAGAAACATCTGTGTTACAGCAAAGAGATTCTGAAAACTCAAAAATGTACAGATTTCCAATTCGATTACCTTTCTCAATCACTGTCCCCAGTGAAGCTTACTGAATTTGGAAGTTATTGTGAGTAAAAGTGACAATGCAAGCTGAATTTTGAGTGAGGGCACTGGCTGAAATTAGGTTGAATGAGAAAGATGGTACATGTAAAACTGGAGAAAGAGTGATGAGAGAGGTAAGTTTAACAGTACCTAGATGAGTGACAGGAGCTGTGTTTCCATTAGGAAGATTTACAGATGCATTAGCTATTGATGAGGCAGTGGTGAAAAGGGATTGATCATAGCATACGTGATGAGTAGCTTCTGTATCTAGGATCCATGTAGATGAGCTAGAACATGAAGATGAGATAGAATTTATGTAAGGAGGAAAATGATTGTACCAAAGAAATTATTTGAGGTTGGAGTAGAGGATTGAGCAGGTGGATCACTGACAGATGTGGAGGGAGAATTGTGGAGTTTGTGGCTCTGCAAGAGGCTGATAAGCTGTTGATATTGATCAGTACTTGGTAGATTGGCAGTGTCTTCAACAAGATTAATAGAGCGTTGCTGATGAGAGTTGGAATTTCCAGCAAATCCAGATGGCGGTTTAGTGAAACCAGATGGTTGTGGATACTTTCCTTTTCCTCTCCCAAATCCAGGTGGAAAACCATGAAGGATGAAGCATTTTTCGACTAGATGATTGGTTCTTCCACAGTGAGAGAATAAGAACTTGTTATAACCCCTGCCATAAGAAGATGCTGCATTAGCAAAAGGTAATTCACTAGTTACTGGAGGTTGAGCAGGAGTGAAGGATGTGTTGTTTCCATCGATCAATCTTTGCCTCTCTTCCTGAATCACCAATGAGAAAACCTTAGACAAAGAAGGTAGAGGAATCATTGATAAGATGTGAGATCGAAGTTGAGAAAAAGAGGCATTCAAACCAATGAGAAACTGCATAGTGCATTCAGTCTCTTGATGTTGATTCCATTTTGAAGCGCTATCACATGTGCATCTAGCAAAAGTGCACCAGGAAGTGGGTTGTGAATTCTTGTATTCATCCTATAGTATGCGAAGATTAGTGAAGTAGGAACTGACATCAGATGATCCTTGAGAGAGAGACACGAGTTGTGGTCTGAGTTGGTAGATCCGAGTTGAATCACCAGTGGAAAACCGCTCTTTCAGATCAAACCAAATTGCATATGCATCATCGAGATACATGATGCTCGAGTATATTTGTGAGGAGACAGAGTTGCGTAGCCATGAAATCACCATGCTATTGCAACGAATCCATGGTTGATAGAGAAGATCATCACGAGCTGGACGAAGGATGGATCCATCAACAAACACAAGCTTGTTTTTAGCAAGGAGAGCAGTGGTGAATGATCTGCTCCAAGTAGCATAGTTAGATCCGGTGAGTTGTTGTGGAACAAGAGTAATTCCTGGATTATCGCTCGGATGAAGAAAGTATGGACTGGATGTGTCCTCTGTTGGAAGTTGAGCCACTCGATTTCGATTAGCCATTGAAAAACAGAAGGTGAGATCTGGAGATGACGAAGCTTGGAGAAGGAATTTTGAGTAGATTAGAGAGAAAGATCGAAGGATTTAAAGATGATCTAGATTAGATCAAGGAGGCATACCATAACAAACATATGAAGCTTGAATTCATGAATGTAAACGATACAGAGAATGAGAGAAAAGATATTTGAGAGAATGATGAAGGTTTCTTATTCAATGAATGAATCAAAAGAATACAACACACCTTATGTATTGGTGCAAAGCTAGCTAACTAATTGAGTAACTAACAAACTAACATCCAGCTGTCACTAACTAACAACTAACTAATTTGTAACTGCTCCTCTGACTTCATAGCTGTGCTCTAGTGTAGATTCGGTGCATGGACGTTTGCATGGTTGAGTGAGGCTGCGTGGGAATGGTGATGAAGACTGCAGCTGCATGATGAGGATGATGAGATAGTAACATTAATAATTTCAAAACTGATCTGAGGTTCCAGAGTTCTGCGGTTGCGGCACTTCAGGAAGCAGCCGAGGCGTACCTCGTCGGATTGTTTGAGGATACAAATCTCTGCGCCATCCATGCGAAGAGAGTGACTATTATGCCCAAAGATATCCAGCTGGCCAGGAGAATTAGGGGTGAGAGGGCGTAGTTCTGAGTTTGAAGTTAGGCAGGGAAATAGGTGGTTGCTATTTTTTTTTTATGTTTTGCAATTGGTTTTTGAGTTTGACCATTTCTTTGCCCTTGGATTTACATAAACGGTGAAGCTCTAATTTGTATATTATCCTGTAAAATATTGATGTAATTTGTTTTCTTGAAGAATAATGGCAAATAGAAAGGGAACTATATGTGCTTATCAAGAGTAGTTTATAGATATAATTAAAGAGAATTAGGTACTTTCTTTATCCTATGTTACTTGCACTCTTCCATTTCGGCTTGTTACAAACTACTTATACTATTTATAGTTTAAGTTAGAATTAATGTATTTAATTAATATGCTAGATTAAGTTAAAGAGCTTCTAAATAGTTTAAGTTAGAATTAATATATTTAGTTAATATGTTAGATTAAGTTAAGAGTTTCTTTATTAAGTGATATCTCCTTACACTTTAAATTCTAATTTAATTACATTAAATAATCAATCCTAAATGTACGGCCTAAAATGAAAAGTGCGAGTAAGACGGGACGGATGGACTACTTAATAGTAGTAGTACTTTCTTGGCCTTACATAGACAAACTTAATAATCTCATTCAAAATGTCATTTTTATAGAAATGAAAATACAAGTATTTCTTTTATTTTATTTCTTTCTACTACTATATGTTTACTTTATTTAATTGGCTGTGCGTAGAGTTTGCTCCCTCCATCCGCCATTAGGAGTCCTATTTTTTAGCGGCATGACTTTATAAAATGTTAAGAAAAGTATGTTGAAAAAAGTTAATGGAATAGGAGTCCACTTGTATATATTAGTTTTAAATGAAATATGAGAGAAATGAGTTAGCGGAAGGTGTGACCCTATTACCATTTATGATAAAAGTGAACCGAGACTCTTATTTGCGGACGGACTAAAATAGAAAAACGGGCCGGACTCCTATTCGCAGACGGAGGGAGTATACAACAGCACATCAACATTTGATCGTATAATATTTTGTGGCATCATGGTCCGTGGAAGATACTACTAAACAAATTTATTCCCAATAAGAGTAATACTTGATACAAATTGATACGAAATTTTACTCCTAGTAGTTTTGTGGTTTATGTGATAGACAGCACCCACAGGTCACAGTATAAGTACTATTGACACACCACACCAATTTTCTTTCCATTTAATAGTTGATGTTCTAATTAACAAGGGTTGATCTGTAGTATGCTGGCACTGTAGCAGGGAAGAACATTTGTCGAACGCCTTCTGCTTTAATAATTGGGAAAATTATTCCAGATGCTGCCTGTAAGTTAGAAAAATGTAGAATCTTAGCATACACAAGACAATGCAATGATTTTGAGATATAAAGGATCAAGTAACTGACCGAAAGCAATCTGGCTCCCAACCAGACCTTGGTAGGCGAAGGGTATGGAAGTAGCAATCGACCAACACCATAGACAGCCACCGCAAAGAAGTGGAGAAAGAGGCTCAAAGGGCGCGGGTTTAAACCAGAAAGTAAGGAGACGGGACCAGTTGAGAAAATGCCTCCGAGGCTAAGGTAATCAAAACAAGCCTCGCGCATTTCCTTCCTTGCTGGATCAGGTGAAGCACAGAAAACTTTGTAGAGCGCTTCAGCCAATGTGTTGATGGTAGATGACACTGGCTGCATCAGATTCACACATCAAATCTCTTTATCATGCTTCTACTCGCTTTCACTACATAAGTTCACATGAATGTTCAGCTTACCTTTCTGAGGGTGTAGAAGGATTCAAGATATTGGCAGAGCGTGGATCCATCACGCAAATTGTCAATAGGCCTAAGAAGATTGCGTAGGAGAACAATATCGGATAGGGCCACCGTCATTCCTCCACCGGTTAAAGGGTGGCGCATGTTGAATGCATCTCCCAACAAAAGCGCGCCAGGGGTGGGACGTGGATTTGCTGGCATGCTTCTGTTTGGCATGGTCCTTATGTTCCCTTTCTCGGCAGCAGCAATAAATGAATCATGCAGCTGAGAAGGAACCTGTAGAAACATTGATTTAAGAAAGCTCATACGAGTAGTATCAAGGAAGGAAGAAGTTTATATCCACACTTCAAGAGAAGAGATACTTAAAGAGTTTTAATACGCCCCCTCACGTGTGGGCCAAAATGACACACATCAGACTTCCATCACGTGGGTAGGCAAGTGAAGAGATAAAGAGATAAAATCCATCATCGCCTTAGGCCCGCTCTGATACCATATTAGAAATGGGCCGCTCACCCCTTAAAAGTGGCCTTCTAAGGGGGGTTATCCACACTTATATAAATGAGCTATGATCATCATCAAGTCGATGTGGCACAAAAATTAAGAGTTTTAACAAAGTTTCTAGTCTTTGAGAGAGCACTTAAGCACCTGAGGAGCCACCACAGTTTTCAGATAGTGTGCCATTTCACCGTTGGAAATGGATGGAACCTTTTGCCCAGGAACATCGACCAAGCATCGTACCTCGGTGCTGCTAATGGGATAAAACAGAATAGGCGAAGGATCTCCAAGTACAACATGTCCATGATTAGCATGTGGGAGATCACAGTTTTCCAAGATCAGACCGACAAAACACGAGGGGTTCTCCACCTGTCCGCGTAAAGAGAATTCATGTTGGGAAACCTTTAGACTTTACAAAAGCAACATACAAGTTGTAGGGAGTGGAGTTTATTCACCTGAGGAGAACAGAGAGATCGCCTCAGGTTTGAAAAACATCCATCGCAAACAATGGTAAGAGGAGCATAAGTAGTGATCTCTTCGCCTTTCTTGGTCTTGTATTGCACACCTCTAATAGTTCCATCTTCTTCAAGCAACGACGTCACTGTGCCTTGTTCAAGCGTTACACTGCATCAGGATAATATGGAGTTAAAATCTTTTTCTGGTATGCTAGTATTTTAAAATTACAAGGGATTTGATATTTGACTCTTCGGTAGATATCCATCAGCTCAATGTTGCATCTCCTTCAACTTTTAGGTATCAGTCAACGTAAACACAGGAGATAGAGTTGCAAAATCGACAATTGATGAAGTTTAGAAGTCATTCATAGAAGTGCAACTAAGTACTATATGGTCAAGTCTGCTAACTCAACATTGTCAAATTCACACATCCATATTAATCTAATATGTATGATCATTAAAGAAAGAAGTGTTATGAAATTATACTTTGGAAGTGTTGCAGCCTTTTCTCTCATCCTCTGGATAAAACGGCCATTGTGGAAGCTTCTGCCGGAGACATCGGTGCCAAAGCTCTCCAAGGGGTAAGGTAACTTGGTGCCTTTACCGTCCTTGTAAAGAGCATATCCAAAAACTTGTTGAGCATCAATATCTTTCACACAATCTGCAGTTAAGTAACCAGAACCAATTTTAACGAGCACACCAAGCTTTTCCAGCAGCTAACAGTTTTGGATCTATATCTGATAGTCCGATACAAATATTATGGCAACAATAAATATGAACTTGATGAAAAGATTAGAATTGGCCCAATGCAGCTGTACCTTCAAGGCCTAACTCGATCAATTTCAAATAACCACCCGGCTGGAGAAGTTCGCCAACGATGCGATCTGGCTCGGTCAAGTCTCTTTCGATGACATGAACTCGACGTCCATCCTACAATTATATTAGTGGAATGATGTTAATGATAGACCAGAGTAAAATAACAACGTTTCTTTGGAGATTTAATTCATCGCATGACCTAAGTCATTCCACTTTTTCAAGAACTATTCACATGTGAAGTTTATAGATCTACCGCTGGAGTAGGTGGATGTCATGATTTTCCTAATAATATAACTAAAGCATACCTTTTAAATCAACAGAAAACACTAAACACATAAATATTTAGAGTAAATTTCCTCGGGCATAATTTAAAAAATTGGAAAAAGGCCAATTAGTCATAGTTAATTTGAGGAATTAAACGTTGAATTCTTCAACTGGCAACTAAGATTTGCAGGAGGCCAGACTATCCTGCTACAAAATCATGTAGTCGCCGTCTATATCAGTCATCAGTAAGTATTTTCTTAGTTTCCTTGCACTCCATTTATTGCCAAATTCAGACTCATTCTACTAAAAAACTATATCCAACTACGCATCAATCCTATTCCTTCAAAGATCGAAACCAACAAATGTTAGATATGTACTTGTGCAAGTCTAGAAAATACGGCGATAAATCGGTTTCTTGAAGAGGAAAGGAATCAAACATGAAGCTCCGAAGTTAATGACAGATTAAAGACCTATTCTCCACACAATTTTCCAGCATTAAAATACACAATCATGCTGATTCCATTATTTATTTGAACATAACATTTTTTATCAGCTCGTAAGCATTAAGCAATAGAAAATAAGATAGGAAATTATTTGAATCGTCAGCTCCACCCAAATATAAAAAAGTGAGACACTAATTCTCTAGCAATAATTAGTGTTTATGCGCAGACTCTACAGACGTGGCCTGAATAATTATTTGTTATACAGACGCAATAGTTTGAAGGCTTGATGAAATATAGTGAATGTAAGTAAGATTATACCAAAATTTGGATGAAGAAATTAAAATACTCCCCTACCTTTCCAAGGGTATAAGCCAGCGCCGCCCCCGCAACACCCGCACCAACAATGATAATGTCCGGGTCGCCGCCGCTCTCCTGCCGCATTCGCTCGGAAACAGCGGCAGAAGTCTTAATGCATTCATCTTTTCCGGCAGCCGTGGAGTTGGAGCCTACATCCCGCCTTATCTTCCGGCGCAAGTTGTAGAGCGCAGCGAATCCGAACAAAGAAGCGGCGAAGCATCCAAAAATATACTGACCTATCATCACCATTGTTAGCGAAACGAATTGCTTCCTCTTTTAGTCTTTTTTAACTTGGTTTCTGCGTGTGAGGTTTTGGAGTTGTTATCCCTATAAATAGGAAACAATTGAATTGGCTCCAAAGCAACACGGAAAGCGTGACTAGTTAATTTTAAAATAATAAATATATTCTTTTTCGAAGTTTCTTTATTTCAGTTCAGAAATTATTTAATACGGCTGCGCTACCGTCGTTAGTGTTGGTTGCGCCCATTTAATTTAAAACCGACTCATAACCATCAATGGTGATTGCATGAGTTACGTGGCAGAACATTACTGGCGCCAGGTGGTGATATTTTTTCATTCGTCGTTCCATAGTAATGAAGACATTTTTTTTCGGCACGCGACTTCATAAAAATTATATTAAATTAATCAAGTAAGTGAAGAATAAAGTTGGAAATAAATAAAGGTAGAGAGATTGAGACATAAAGTAAGTGAAAAGAAATGTGTTTGACATTTTACTAAATCAGGAAAGACTCCACTACTATGTAACGGATAGAGTATTTTGTTGGATGAATTAATAAGATGGCCTTCAATTTGTAAATGAGTGCAATTTTCTTCTTCTTCAAGAGATATGCATGAATCAAGAATTATTGTCACAATTATTTGGGGCGCCAATATAACATGCATGAACGAGTTACACCAATTAAAAACTAAAAACAAAATAAGTAAACATAATAAAAATAGATGAATTTGTATATGTGATAATTTGATTACTTAAAAATGAAGGAAATTATTAGGACCTCCGTAGTTATGAAGCGCTAACTATATGATGTCGATTGGGCATCGTTCACATGTATACATTGATTAAAAGGTTTAATTTGCTGTGATTTCATAAAAGAGTGGTTTATTGTGACGGTTTTACAATTATTTTGGTTGGCACCCACTCTACCTCATTAATCTCCATATGTTAACATGCATATACACAAACTGCGTTTTGTTAAAAATACTGCTATACATACAATTATCGACGTGTTTTGAATGAGTTGGTGAGTTAAGTTTGCTAGTATAGTACTGTTACTTGGCTAATCATTATAATAAGCTGCATGGTGCATGAATATCATAGCACAAGTACACAACAAATGTATAATCATAATGGAGTAGTATATTGCAAGTATCATCAGTACACAAACCTAGTTGAGGTGCTAGGGTTCGGGGACGTGAATGAGAAAAGATTATTCTTCTTAATTTCTCAATGAATTATGACCTCTAACGATCCTATTATTTATAGGATCGACCATGCTTGATTCGACTTTACGACTCGGGAAAGAATAAAGAAGAAAACCTAAAAAGATAAAAATCAATCTATCTAACTAATAAATTAGTTTAACACTCATTATTATACAATATACAAAATAAATTAGTTTAACACTCGGTATTTATGATCACAGTGTGAAACATCATTCCAACTCCAAACACGAAAATATATTAACATTCAGAAAAAGGTTATCAAATTTATTCACATGAATATATTCAACTAAGATATTGTTAGAATAATTATAAAATTACATTTAATTCGATATATGTAAATATTTTACAAAAATAACTGAAATTGATAGACTCATGTGGAATATAAAGTTGTAAGATATTTTTTAAAAGATAGAAAATGATTAACTTTAATTTGCTACAAAATTAACGTGTCTCTTGCATTTGATGAGTATATTACTATTAAGCGTACATATACATACGTGCATACAGAAGTTAAACTAAATTAAATCAAAATTTGAAGTTAGCCATTCATTAAAATCTATCAAATTACTAAAAATCGCAATGTCACTAAAATCAAACTTAATATATGTATCAGAAAACAACATACTAATACAGACGTCCAAACTATCGCATCAGGGAATACGTGTAATAACAGTTTCCGTATCAGTCAATGCACCAAATTAAATTGATCCTTACTTTCTAAAAAGACTCAGCCTTATAATTAGCTATAGACATATCACGTAAGCATTCATTAAATTCATCAAATTTAATTGACCATTGCCTTCTAAAAAGACTCAGCCTTAGCCTTAGGAATAGACTGTAGACACATGCATTCATTAAATATCGAGTATGTTTATTTTTCTTTCTTATATTTTTCCATTTTTTTTCTTTTAAAGATGCCTGGCAATGATTTTTTGTGGTGACTTGAATCTCCAATTATATTTATTAGTCGCAGGGAAAGCTTCTCATCAGTTAAATTGAGCTTCATTATTAATTTATCTTTATTGTTGTTTGTATGGTGAAATCAAAATTTCTCACTAAGCTCGTTTATTACTTTACTTCTTTTGAATGATAAGAATCATCCGGTGGTAATTATACTACTTCCTCCGTCCCTGAAAAGTATGAACATTTTGTTTGACACGTGTTTTAATATGTAACTGATAAAGTTAGAGAGAGAGAGAGAGAGAGATAAATGATAGTGTAAGTAATGTAAATGGAGAGTGAACTCTACATCATTAGTACTGTGAAGATATAAGTTGTAAATAAAATGACGTGTAGGAGTAATATTTCGTGTTTGTTTAACTATTCTAAAATTAGAAAACTCATACTTTTCAAGGACACACTAATAAGAAAATAATTAAAACTTTTTAGGGACGAAAGGTTCTAGATAAAATGAACCTTTCTTATTGTAGAAACCAAGAACAATTTTAGCCATTAGATAATAAAATTTTAGGATGAATGTAAACCTAAGTCTGAATTCTAAAGGGAGTGATTTTTTTTTTAAGTTTCAGTATAGTTTGTTTTCTAACCCATTCCTTATGATGCTTGTGTTTTAGGATTCAATTATCTCCGAATTCAGTTTCATCAGATTTTACGATCATTAATTGGGAAGCCTTAAATTTAAGAATTCTGAGGAAATTATGTCAAAAATTAAAAAAAAATGGCCCATTTGTAAAATTATTGGGTTTTATCTTATTGTATGGCACGAGTGATCGTGGTATTACTATTATATTTGGTACAAGTGAAATAAACTATGTTTGGTCCTTTGCTTAGTAATAAGCGCTTGAATGCCTGAAATAATAGGTTTATATTTTGTGGTGCACAAAATGCTGATGTGATGTTCGTGTTGGAAGACTTCATAATTCTATAAAAGCATTCATTTTTGGTTGGGTTACCAGGTGCATCCACAATTGATGTCCTAGTAGGTTCCCTAGTTGTTGCCACATCAATATTTCTTAATCTGTCCCTTTCAAAATATGTTATACTCACTCCGTCTTCAAAGAATATGCACTTCGGGTTCGACACGAGTTTTAATGTAAAATTGGTAAAGTAAGAAATAGGTAGAGAGAAAAAATAATTCAAGTATTGTTAGTGGAGAAAAGGTCTTACCTCATTGGAGTGAAAAGACTTTCCAAAATTAGAAAGTGCATATTCTTGTGGAACAGACTAAAAAGGAAAGAGTGCATATTCTTGTAGGACGGAGGGAGTAATATTAAACATTACAAATTTTAAAAAACAACTACATAACTTAATTAAAAAAAAAACTATATCATACTTAACTAAAAAAAATTACATTACTAAACTAAATTACTAAATTACTTAAAAAAAACTTAATTAAAAAATTTATCATTACTAAATTAATAAAAACCTAACTTCATCTAAATCTATCTTTTTGCTCATCTTCTCGATCATCTTCTCAAGCCTTCGTCGTTTTTCCGGATAGGATTCCGTATGAAGGCTGTTTTGTGCGTCAAGTATAAACATATACTCGCACACCTCGCGGAAACCACCGAACTCCTGGAGCGTTGAGGCCACGAGTTGAGTAGACAGAGGACGCGCAGCCTGCGGCGGAGTCGATCCAGACGTGGACGCCTTCCCTTTGGCTTGGGCTTTGGCAGTCTTATTGCCAATGGGACGTCTAAAAGTAGACGTAGGCGTGCCGGAACTCCCTTCCGGCTCAGCATTGAGATCCACAGGCGATGGGCCACTGCTTGTGTAACCGCCAGTGGCGGTGTTCTTCGTCCGCTTCATAGCTGAGGATGCGGCCGGTATCCCTCCGTCGAACTTCGGCTTGTCCTTCAAGATCAGCCAAATGTAGTAGAACTTGAACTGCCCGTACTTCGACTGGTAAGTGGCTATCGACTTCTGGATGACATCCTCCATGCTCTCACTGCTGGCCCTTTCGTCCCTGAACTTCGTGTAAATATCCTTGATGTTATTGACATGGAGCTTGATCCGATCCCAACACATGCGGAGCTGATCCTTGCTCTGCTTGTACGCCCAACTCGGTGAAACCGAGTTGGATCTGGCCTCAATGCGATCTCACATCCTGCTTGAAGTCTGGTTGTTGGAGTTTATCAAATCCTCCGATATATCGACCCAACACTGAGCCACCTTCATGTACTCCTCTAGGGTGTAGTCAGTACACCCCACGGTGTAGTCGTTGTTGGGATCGTTGGATGGGAGTGGGACTGGGACGGCTGGTTCCTTTTCCTTCAGTGCCATCTTCTTCTTTCTCCTCGGCGGCTCAGGAGCAGGAAGTTGCCCACAACTCGGCTCCATGTCCTCAACCTAGTAGGCGTCGGTGTTGAAGAACGGATCGAACTCATAGTCAGAAATGAAAGTGGACCCTACAGATCCAGGAGTCTCGACCCGATAGTCTTTGCTGTCAAACATCAGCATATCGTCGTCAACACTATGCGGGTTTGGGAATTGACTCGGATCCATTCTTGAAAGTGTGAAAGTGAGAAAAGAGAAGAGAAAGAAAGTAGAGTAGGGAGTATTTTGTGAAAGTGTGTGAAAAGTGAATGAGGATGGAGTATTTATAATGTTTTACAGAAAAAAAAATTGCAAAACGCGTGGAGATCGGGCTCGGGCGCGATCCTCCACGCCCCTGCAATGGATGGACGATCGATCGGGCGATGCGTCGGGCGCCCGACCCAGATGACCAAACTTTCGAGCGGACGACACAGTGGACCAGCCCGATAGTGAACGATCGAGTGGACGATCGGGCATCCACTGTGGATGCTCTAACAAACTAGAAGGATGTTTGCGCTTTGATGAGACAGTGGACTCTGA
The DNA here is from genome assembly GCF_004379255.2 of Salvia splendens. Lineage (NCBI taxonomy): Eukaryota > Viridiplantae > Streptophyta > Magnoliopsida > Lamiales > Lamiaceae > Salvia > Salvia splendens. Next base: position 12,126,016 of record NC_056032.1, read on the forward strand.
TTAGTGGCTCGCCTCACTGATTTTGAAAAAATGTAAACTCTTTAATTGGCTAGTTGTTTTAAAAAAAATGTAAACTCTTTAATTTGTAAACTCTTTGATATGCATCAACTATTATGCATATCTAACTCATATTCAACATGAAATGCAAAATAAGTGTAATTCTGTAAAAGAACTCAGAAATCGCAGGCATTATTATGGTGTCATTTTAAAGATAAAAAAATGTGTTAGCTTTCGCCTTATATGAGTATTTTGGGCCATATATGAGTATTTTGGTAATTCCAAATGGTCGATTCAATTACTAGCCCATTTGTTACATCGTCTTCGTTCCCCAACCCCACATTTTACTCAAGCCCAATACTCTCAATTACCAATACTTAGCTTGCTCAACACCTCTTCAAAATTCCTAGAACTGACGGCTTTGGTGAGAATATCCGCCAGCTGATCTTCTGACCTTACAAATGGGAATTCCACGATTCCTTTCTCAATTTTCTCCTTGATGAAGTGTCTGTCGACTTCCACGTGTTTGGTTCTGTCATGTTGCACCGGATTTTCGGCAATGCTTATTGTTGCCTTATTGTCACAATACAGTTGGCTTTTCTGGGGTTGAAAGCCAATTTCTATCATCAACCTTCTTAGCCAGAGTAATTCCGTCAACCCGATTTTAATTCCTCTGAACTCTGCCTCCGCACTGGACAATGCCACCACTTTCTGTTTTTTGCTCTTCCAAGTCACCAGGTTTCCTCCAACAAAGGTGAAGTAACCGGATGTGGACCGTCTATCTACTGGATTGCCGACCCAGTCTGCATCCGTATACCCATTTATCTCTAAATGTCCCACCTTTTTAAATAGCACTCCATGACCAACAGTTCCTTTCAAGTACTTTACAATTCTCAGCGCAGCTTCCATATGATCAACTTATGGCAAATGCATGAACTGACTCACAATTCGTACTGCGTAGGCGATATCTGGTCTAGTATGGGAGAGATAAATGAGTTTCCCAACTAAACGCTGATACCTACCACGATCTGCCAGTTCAGCACCTTCCACGATCTTCAGCCCATGATTCACCGCAATTGGTGTGTCAGGAGGCTTGCACTCTAGTAGTCCAGTTTCCGCAAGGATGTCGAGAATGTACTTCTTCTGCCTCAAGAATATTCCCCCTTTGGATCTCAACACTTCAATCCCTAAGAAATATTTGAGGTCGCCCAGATCTTTCATCTCGAACTCCTTAAACAAACTATATTTTAGCTTCTTGATTTCTTCTGCATCATCACCAGTAATAATCATATCGTCTACATAAATGATCAAACATGTTACTTTCCATTCTTTCCTCTTTATGAACAATGTATGATCCGAATGACTCTGGTGGAATCCATACGAAGTCATAGCACCAGTGAACCTCCCAAACCATACTCTCGGCGACTGTTTTAACCCATACAATGTCTTCTTCAAGTGGCAGACTTCTCCTTTTTCAAACCCTTGTGTAAAACCCGGCGGTGCCTCCATATATACCCTTTTTTCAATTCTCCATGCAGGAAGGCGTTCGTGACATCAAACTGGCAAAGCGGTCAATCCTGATTAGCTGCAATCGACAGAAGAACTCTTATTGTGTTCATTTTCGCGACTGGAGAAAAGGTTTCTGCATAGTCCACGCCATATGTCTGAGTATATCCCTTTGTTACCAGCTGTGCTTTATACCTTTCAATGGACTCGTCTGGTCTCATCTTAATCGTGAACACCCATCTGCACCCAATTGGCCTTACTCCCTCCGTTAGCTTGCTCTTATCCCACGTCTGATTTTGAGCTAGGGCATCCATTTCCTTCTGCATGGCTTCCCTCCAGTGTTTGTGCTCCAGCGCTTCCTCTGCTGAGTAAGGTATATCTTCCTCCTCACACAGTGCTGCTTCAAATGCTCGTTCCATCTCGGACAAACGACTGACGGGACTATTCACTATTGCATAGCGTGTGTTCTTGCGAATTCGTTCCGGGGAATACCTTTTCGGCGGAACTCCTCTATTCGATCAGTTGGGCAACATGTATTGCCTGGTATCCTCATCCACTGCGACCTCCTCTGCCCTAGAGATGTTGTTTTCGATCACCCCTTGTGACTCATCTCCCATTGCCTCATTACTACCAGTTCCAGGTGATTTATTAGAATCAACAGTGTCGGAATCAGGGAGAATACTTACATTGGATATCAGAGGAGGATCTTGATCCGGGGCACTGAGTTGGTTAGGTTGTTCTGATGAGACCTGCTCGGTGGTTCCGACAACCTTCTCGGGTGGATCCGCATTGAGATAGCTTGGCAATGGCAACCAACTTAGTGGGTCACTATTTCTGGACTCCCCATCTCTCCTATCGTTCTCACTCTCCCCCTGACCAATAAGATGGTGGAAAAAATATTCTAACTCCAAGAAATTACAGTTCATTGTGACATGGATTCGTTTGGTTTTAGGGTCATAGCAACGGTACCCCTTTTGATTTACCCCATACCCCACAAAGACACATTTCACAGCACACGGCGAGAGTTTAGTTCGTTCATATTTTGGGATATGGACAAAGACTGAGCTCCCGAATACTCTAGGCCGGAGGGTCAAGGCTTGTGGAATTTTAGCTTGAGTTGAGAGATCTTAACTTCAAGGTTCGGGTGGGCAAACGGTTCACTAAGTAGGCTGCAGTAGCTAGAGCTTCAGGCCAGAAATGTTTCGGTGTTTGGGATTCAAGAAGCATTGCTCTAGTCATTTCTAAGAGGATACGGTTTTTTCTTTCGGCTACACCATTTTGTTCTGGTGTGTGGGGACAAGTGGTTTGATGAAGGATTCCATTATCTTTACAGAAGGTTTGCATACCCGAGTTAACAAATTCCCCTCCATTGTCAGATCGAAGGGTTTGGATATTTTTCTGATACTGGTTTTGCACAAGTTTACAAAAGTGTATAAAATGAGACACAACCTCAGACTTATGCTTCATAAAATAAACCCAAACCATACGAGTGCAATCATCCACAAAAAGCAAAAAATATCAAAATCCTTGTCCCTCCACCACTGGTGCGGGTCCCCATATATCAGAGTGTACTAAAGAAAACAAAGTCTCAACCCGTGTATTACTTAATTGGTAGGATTGTCTTCGGCTTTTGGCCAAGATACAGGTTTCACAATGCAAATTCTGGGAAAAATTAGGAAATAACAAATTTAAATAACTTGCAGAAGGATGACCTAGATGACGATGCCACAACCAAGCTTCTCGAATCGCAGATCCCTGAGTTAGCAACGCGGTTCCTTTTTGAGCTATCTCGTCGATGAGTACAACCCGTCCTTCTCAGTGCCACGTCCAATAATCTCCTTCGTCTTGATATCCTGCAGTAGGCAAAAGTTGGGCTACATTAGTAAGGAGCAATTTAGTTCTCGGGTGACATGGCTGATCGACAATAGTTTATGTGATAGAGACGGGACATAGAGACAGTTTGACAATTTTAATGTTGATGATATGTTTACTATCCCGTTTCCTTCAACAGTCGACACCTCTCCACTAGCTGTCTGTACGTACGGTTTCTCCGGTTTTGTGGGTTCAATGATGTCATAGGCATCATAGGTCATAGTATCCGTTGCCCCACAATCAAAGATCTACCTAGCATTTTTTCTCATAAGAAGATACTGCACACACAGTTGATAAATTTCCGAGTATTTCAAAGCGGTTTTTACACGGAATAAGTTCCACAATGTCCAACTTTTGACAATTAGGGGGCTGACTTATATTTTCGGAATTATTGGGGTCATTTTGCAAGTTTTGCGTAGTTGGGGGATCTGGAGGCAAACAGTGGGGTGCAATGTATGGTTTCTGGAAAATGAAGGGGCTTGATTGCAAAATTGCATCAAGCCCTAAATTACCTTGTGTATGCACCGCCGCCTCGTCACTCACCCTTGCCAAGTTTGCATTGGCGATTTTGCCTCCGTTCATCTCCTCCATCAATCGCCGCTGCCGCCTCGGGTTGATGCGGCCTTGGTGTTGCCCCCGACGGTGGCGGGCGTTCCGTCTCCAGCCACAGATACGGCTGCACGCCCACCGCCTCTGCCTGATGTCGGTTGACCTCCTCTGCTGGAGCTTGGTGGCGGTGGCCGGCCATATTTGGCTTCCCATCACTCCGGGAACCCCACCACCTCGAAGCAAGTCTCCTTGGTATGTTTTTTTCGGCCACATACCGAGCACACCATTTTGGATTGGTCTTCATCCATTCGTCGATTCCAGCCGTTTCTACCTCCACCGCCGCCGCTCCTCTGTGGTTGAGGCGGTCTACTTCGCACCGCCAGGCCAACACCTACTCCCTGCAGTGCGTTCTTATCTTCATTACGGGCAGGTTGTAAAATGCTCATTCTTGCATCCTCCCTTCTTATTGTTGCGTATGCTTCATCCAGTGAGGGAAACGGCTCCATCTTGAGAATTTCCCTCTTCGTGCTTTCATACTTGTCTTCTAGGGCAGTGAGTAATTGATACACCCTATCTTCTTGGGTACGGTTGTCGTAGATCTCGACATCTTCCTGATACTTCATCAGATTTGGTGACTTTTGGTCGATGGCTAGCCATATTTCTTGCAATTGAGACCAGATTTCCTCTAATGTTTCACCTTTCTGTTTCAAGGTGGTCGCACGGCGACGGAGGTCGTAGACTTGTATCCTATCTCCTCCACTGGAGTAGGTTACGGCCAGGCTCCTCCATACTTCTTTGGTTGTTGCGTGTTTGGATATTCGGCTGACTAGTTTCGGTTCAATGTTTTGAACCAACCACGTGAAGACACGTGGTCCTCCTGTTGCCACCGTGCAAAGGATCTGTCTTTGTTGGAGGAGAAGGATGCCCGGTGAGGTGGGTGATCATTCCCCTGCCACTGATGGCTCTCTCCATCAATACTGCCCACAACGAGTAGTTCTCGTTGTTTAGTTTGTAGCCTATATCCAGTGACTTGGTATCCACCACGATCTCTGGCGGTGGGTTGTGTGACTTGTTAGCCACATCTGTATTTGTCATGGCAAAACTATTGCGCATGAAGTTTGCAAACATACTTGCAAACTCTTCTGTTTCCTTGCTGTCGGTAACGATTTGTTTGGTTTCATCGGATTCTGACATCCTTTTACTGGTTTTTTTCACAGTTTTTGGTTACAATTGGTAGGGAAAGGTATAGACGATGATGAGATTTCTCTGAGTCACAGGAGAATCCCGCTCTGATACCATGTTAATAGGTACAATGGTTAAGGACATAGGGAGAATTACTTTTTATGTGTTATTTCATTCATTGTACAAATCTCCTCTTATAGAGGCTGTTACAAAGTATACAAGGAAGGTTCCTATTCTAATTGAAATATACTATCAATCTCCTAAATTGATTCCTCCAAATCGTCCTAATTGATTTTGTGCAATCTTTCCATTCTAACAGAAACCTTACTTGTTACTGATATTTTCTAACTTTATTATTTTACGTAACAATGCACGTGTTAAAATGAGGATAGATTCTATAGTTATAAAAGTGATGGAGAGAGCGAATATGATACGATGAGAGATCGTATCGAGATGCCGACGACGAAAAATATCAAGGGGGTGGTTCGTTCGCGAAGGACCTCTCCGTCGAACAGCCACCATCCGCTAGGGTTTTACGTCAAGGAAGGATAAATTGCAGGGAAAATAAATATACGATAAAGGAAAATAGGGTAAATTATGATTTATTGATGATATGTCAATGTACAAAATCCCTTTATATAGTCTAAGGACCCTAGGTTTGGTCCGACTCGATTAATTCCTGGAAAGAACCAACAAGAAAATCCGAAACGGAGCTTATAATTATGATCGACTCAATAAGCAAAAATATTAAAATAGTTTAAGCAAAAATAACTAATAATATTCCAAAACTCTAAATAATAAAAAATAAACATTAACCATAATCTGCGAACTTCGCAGGCCTTTTCGTCTGTCGAGTTGAGCATCTGCGATTGTGTACCACCTCTTCAGAACTAGATACTTCCGGCTCCTCCTCGTCCTCGGACTCCTAGCTGCTGTCGTCCCTCACCTGTGGATCATCCGCCTGGGGTGTTGGTGCTTCATGTGAACGTGTACTTAGGGTGCTCGTATCAGAATATATTGCAGAAAATTATGAATTTAAATTTGTAAGTTTACTTCACATCAATCGCTTCGTTTGTTAAACATATTTATTCTAAAATTGATTGTTTACAGATTGATTATTAACGGAATTTTAATTACAGAAATCTATCATATGATAAAAATTGATTGATTTAATTATTAACTCAAATCAGTTCCACGACAAAAAATAGAGATAGAATGATCATATCTCCTAGATTCCTACTCGTTAAGCTTTTATCCTCACAGACACATAGTAAATTCTAAATTAATTTTTATTATGCATCAACACAAATATCCACCCCTGAATTACCTCTTGATCAATTTTAGTGCTAGAATTTCTTAACTATATATATGTTCATTATTTTAGGTTAAAGAAACCAATACTATGCTTGTATAGAACTAAATACCATCTGTAGAAACAAGTACAGTCGATGCTACTCCCTCTGTCCCAAGATAATAGAGACGCTTGTTTTTTGGACTCGTTTTTGATAAAATGATAGATAGAATGAGAAAACCAATAGTACTATAATTGGAAAACATGTTTTTAGTAAACCCTACTACTTCCCCCCTCCTTATTAATTGAGTCATTTTTCTATTTTGGAAAGTTTCATGATAATTGCGTCATTTCTATTTTTTGCAAAAAATAACCTTCTCTCTTACTTTTTTTCTCTTCATCTCTCTTACTTTATTCAGTATCCACTTAACATACAATTCTTAATCTTCGTGCTGAAAAGAAGCGCTTCTATTAGCAAGGAACAGAGGGAGTACAAACTAAGAGCAATCAATAGAACTAGCTACCCATAGTAGTTATAAAGATAAAATCTATTTTATTAAAAATAGAGTGAACTATGCAAATGGTCCCTGAACTATGCCTTTTGCACACCAATGGTCCCTGAACTTTAAAAATATCGTGGGTAGTCCCTGAACTAAGGTGTAATCACATGTATGGTACTTTTTCACTATTCATCACAATTTTACACCCAAAATGCCCCCAATGCATGAAGGACATTTTGGGACTTTCATATCTAGGTATTGAATTTGATATTTTCTTTATCTAGTACTAAATATGATATTTTCTTATAGTTTGAGTACCTAAAATGATATTATTCACTTCAAGTACCTAAAGTGATATTATTCACTTCACTTTTTCAATATTTCTTCTTTCTCTCTTTCTCTAAAATTAAAATAAAAAATAGTACTATGAAATTATTAAATATATTAATTATAAAAATCAAAATTATAAATTTAATTATAAAATAATTTTCACAAAATTTAATTTTGATTGTGATTTGATTATTTTTTTAATATTAAAAATTAATATTTTTAATTAAAACAAAGCATTAATTTTCGAAAAATTCTTAATTTTTGCGAAAATTCTTAATTTTTGCGAAAATTCTTAATTTTTGCGAAAATTCTTAATTTTTGATGATATATTCTCTTGATCTATTATTGTTCACTCACATGAAGATTGATTGTTGTCAGTTGGGTGTGGAGGGAAAACTCTTGTAATTCACAAAGTGTTTGATGTTTTGGGAAATTATGGAAGTTTTATTTTTGGCCAAGAATCTATGATTGTAACTGTTTTTTGACCATGGGAATTGGGATATAGGCATAACTTAATAACCTTGTTGATTGATGAGCCTTGTATATGCATTCGTACTCAAGCGTCAAAATTTTCTTTTACCATGTATGTAGGGATGGCTACATAGACTTCAACACATTTTACATGTAAGTAAGCTTATTAATTTTTTACTTCCTAAAAATTAATTTTGCGAAAATTCTTAATTTTTTTGAAAATTAATGCTTAGTTTTAATTAAAAAAATTAATTAAGAGAATATATCATCAAAACTTATAATAGATCAAGAGAATATATCATCAAAAATTAATGCTTAGTTTTAATTAAAAAAATTAATTTTTAATATTAAAAAAATAATCAAATCACAATCAAAATTAAATTTTGCAAAATTATTTTATAATTAAATTTATAATTTTGATTTTTATAATTAATATATTTAATAATTTCATAGTACTATTTTTTATTTTTATTTTTAGAGAAAGAGAGAAAGAAGAAATGTTGAAAAAGTGAAGTGAATAATACTCCATCCGTCCCGCACTACTTGCACTTATTTCCTTTCTGGGCGTCCCAAATTATTTGAACTCTTTCCATTTTTAGTAACAATTTATACCTACAGCCGTAATTGTTGACTTTGTCTATCACTCATTCCTTAATCTCCGTGCCCAAAAGGAAAGGTGCGAGTAGTGCGGGACGGAGGGAGTATCATTTTAGGTACTTGAAGTGAATAATATCATTTTAGGTACTCAAACTATAATAAAATATCATATTTAGTACTAGATAAAGAAAATATCAAATTCAATACCTAGATATGAAAGTCCCAAAATGCCCTTCATGCCTTGGGAACATTTTGGGTGTAAAATTGTGATTAATAGTGAAAAAGTACCATAAATGTGATTACACCTTAGTTCAGGGACTACCCACGATATTTTTAAAGTTCAGGGACCATTGGTTTGCAAAAGACATAGTTCATGGACCATTTGCGTAGTTCACTCTTAAAAATATCATGATGGACAAGATATTCGGTATATGGTATTTTTAATCTTCTCTCGACTCTAAAGTGTAATCAAGTTTAAGCTCTGTTTTTTCTCTAAAGTGGCAAGAGTCTTTTTAATTCGAGTTTTGGTCGTATCTATAGTAGAGAATAATGGTTGGACTTTGGAACAAATCAGAATAAATTTCGGAAAAAAAAAGGTGTCCGACCATCGACTGTTGAGTTTGCAGAGTGCGAACCTACCTTCTAGATGGGCTCTAATCTCAGCGGTCGATGAGTTTGCATGGTGCAACCACCGGCGGTCTGCGGGATACAATCTGCTCCTTCAGTTTATTTTTTCAGCGGACATTGTCCGTTACTCTGCTGTACTTTTTGTTTCTTTTCTTCAAGCTAATAGTATTAAAATACCATAAAATGGGTCTAATCTTCACTTACAGAGTGTATAAAGTCATTGCAAAACAATGAAACATGATTATGATTTGATTCACATTAACATTTCTGATGTTCTTATTTATTTTCTCATCGCTTAGTAGTACAAATAATTATTTTAGATTTTGTGCCAGAAAAATGCTCCAATTCAAATTCAATTGTATTGCACTCGCATATAAAACACCATTAGTTAAGGGAAAAAAACTCAAAAATAACAATATAGCAGCCCAACAAAGGCTTTTAAGAGTGTAGGCCAATGTCGCGAAGAAAATTATACCAAAACATATAATGAGACACCTTACATAATTTATTAAAATATTAATGTCATCAGCCACTTTAATAACCACATACAACTACAACACGGTCGCCAACAGAAGCAACTTTCTCGCTAAATCTCTGGAAACCCTCTCTCTATCACTCTCACCTGTCATCGATCACCACTAGAGTAAGGCGATGGAGACTTATTCCTACAATTCCTCCTACCCAGAGTCCGGCCATTCATCGCCACGATCCAGAGAAATCGTGTCCGAAAACTCCTCGCCGTGGGAGGACCAGAATTACAGGATCAAGTTTATGTACAGTTATGCAGGAAAAATTCACCCTCGTCCGCACGACAACCAGCTGTTGTAAATAGGCGGAGAAACGAAGATCCTCGCCGTCGACTGAAACGTCAAATTCAACGCTCTGCTCACCAAGCTGATTGCGCTCTGTGATTGCGATGCTATCTCCTTTAAGTATCAATTGCCTGGGGAGGATCTTGATGCGTTGATTTCGGTAACGAATGATGATGATTTGGAGCACATGATGCATGAGTACGATCGGTTGTGCAGGATTTCGCCAAAGCCAGCTAGGCTGCGGCTTTTCGTATTTCCGAACCAGAATCCGAACCTGAATTCCTCGGGTCACAAGACGGACAAAGAGCGGTTTGTGGACGCGCTAAATAATATGCCGCAGTCGTCGGTGGTGGAGAGAATTCAGGATCACCAGAGGCTGAGTATTGAGGAACAAGAAGGAACGTATACAAGGAAAAGCGACGACACCGATAAACAGCCTGAAAAGATACCTCAGGTGGCGGTGCCTGGATATTGGGAAGATAAGCAGGTTCCTATCGGAGTTTATCCAGCAAGCAACATCAATAAAGAGCAAGTTTATATGATTTTGGCACCAGCCAACACGCAGATGATAAGACCAGCCAACGGACCCCCAACTCATGGCTATTAAGCGCTTCAGAGGGTATACCGAGACCGGCAGCCTATGTACAACATGATTACTCCCATGATCATGCCGCAGCACAAGGGAGGGGATACTCCGAGATGGTGAGGCCGGGGACAACTGGCGCAGGGAGACAGATCGCGATGGTATATTATGCGGCCGGCGGCGTAATGTGAAAACTGTTGAATTGGATAACCGAGAGGGAAGAAGCAGTAGACATTGTTGGGATGATTTTCTGTGTTGTATTCATCGATGGGGCAATCCTCTTAATATAGAGATTGCCCTAATTTACATAAGGTAAAGAATCCCCTAATTTTGGATGCTATCAATTACATATTAATTACATGATCCTTTCCTTAGTTACAATATTTGATTTTCATATTCTAACACCCCCCCCCCCCCTCAAGCTAAGTGACGGCATCTTCGATGCTTAGCTTGCCTAATGCTTCTTCAAACACATTCGAGTGGACAGCTTTGGTTAGGATGTCTGCCAGTTGATCTTCTGAGCGGACAAAGGGCAACTCAATAATTCCCTTCTCTATCTTCTCTTTGATGAAGTGTCGATCAATTTCCACATGCTTCGTTCGGTCGTGCTGGACTGGATTTTCAGCTATGCTGATTGCTGTCTTGTTGTCACATAACAATTGACTCTTCTGAGTAGGTGTGAAGCCTATTTCTGTCAGGAGCCTTTGTATCCACATGATTTCAGTTATTCCACTATTTGCTCCTCGAAATTCAGCTTCAGCACTAGAGAGTACGACTACTTTCTGTTTTTTACTCCCCCAAGTGACAAGGTTGTCTCCTATGAACATGAAGTACCTGGCTGTTGATTTTTGATCGATTGAATTGCTTGCCCAGTCAGCATCGGTGTAGCCAGAGACTTCCAATTGTCCTTCACTCTTTAAGATATGTCACTATCCTTATCACAACATTCATGTGCTCTTCCTGTGGACTGTGCATGAATTGACTTACCACTCCAACTGCATATGTGATATCTGGCCTTGTATGAGCTAGGTAGATTAATTTACCAACCAAACGTTGGTAGCGTTCTCTGTCTACTGATTTTGCTCCTTCCTCTATCTTCAAACCATGGTTTTGTACCATTGGTGTCTCTGCTGGCTTGCATTCTAGTATCCCCGTCTCTGTTAGTAGATCGAGGACGTACTTCTTCTGTCGCAGGAATATCCCCCTTTTTATCGTAGAACCTCAATTCCCAGAAAATACTTCAAGTCTCCTAGATCCTTCATCTCACATTCTTGGTAAAGATTTTCTCGTAGCTTCTTGATTTCAGCTGTATCATTTCCTGTGATTATCATATCATCCACATAGATTAGGAGACAAGTTATGTGGCCACCTTCTTTCTTGAGGAAAAGAGTACGATCTGAATTGCTTTGTTGGTATCCATACTTCTGCATTGCTTGGCTGAACCTTCCAAACCACACTCTGGGTGATTGTTTCAGACCGTATAGCGTCTTCTTTAGGCGAAATACTTCTCTTGGGCCGAATTCACTAGAATAAGCAGGGGGACCTCCATGTATACTTCTTCTTCCTTTTTCAGTTCTCCGTGCAAGAATGCATTAGTAACGTCGAGCCGATATAGAGGCCAATTCTGATTTGCTGCAACAGACAATAGAATTCTTACTGTGCTCATTTTAGCTACTGGTGAGAAAGTCTCGGCGTAGTCAGTCCCATAAGTCTGAGTGTAGCATTTTGCCACCAGCCTTGCCTTGTATCTCTCAATTGAACCATTAGCTCGTCTTTTTATGGTGAAGATCCATCTGCATCTGACTGGTCGTTTCCCTTCTGGTAGTACACATTTCTCCCATGTATTGTTCTTGAGAAGAGCATCCATCTCTTTCTTCATGGCTTCTCTCCAGTGTTTATGCTTCATTGCTTCCTCCACTGAGTTTGGTATATCATCTTCATATAGGGCAGCTTCAAATGCTCGTGCCATTTCAGTCATCCGGGCAGTCATGGAGTGGGCAATGGGGTAGCGAGCTTTTCTTCCCTTTCAATCCGGGGAGTATCTTTTTGGGGGCACTCCTCTATTGCTTCGTGGTGGAAGGGCATGCTGTTCTGATGTGTCTGGCTCATCTTGGATGGTTTCCTCTCTACGCTCAAGGTTAGTCTTAATAACAGTCGATTCACTTGGATCATAATTTCTTACCTCAGGATTATTAGTTGAGTCGATTGCTAGCTCGTCACTAGGTTTAGTGGCCTCTGACAATGTGTTTGAGGCCTGCTCTGTGTTAAAGCTAACCTTCTCTGTTGGACCCACATCAAGACTGGAACTTGGCGTAGGGCTGGTAAGGATGTTGGGAAACAAACTTAGCGGGTCACTTACAGTTTCTGACGGTTGATTTTCATCCCCCTGACCGCTAAGTTGGTGATAGAAATACTCATTTTCTACGAAATCATAGTTCATTGTGATAAACATGCGTTTGGTCTTGGGGTCGTAGCACCGGTAATCTTTTTATTGTTGGGCATATCCTAGAAAGACACCTTTCACAGCACAAGGGGAGAACTTGGATCTCTCGTGTTTAGGTATGTGAATAAAGGTAGAGCATCCAAAGATTTTTGGTTCAAGGGTGAGTGGGAGAGGTATTTGGGTATGGTTAGATAGGACTTGGATAGGAGATTTTTTGTTGAGTCCTTTAGTGGGTAGACGGTTTAGGGTGTAGATAGAGGTGGCCATGGCTTTGGGCCAAAAGGATTTTGGGACTTTGGATTCTATAAGGTGAGCTCTGGTCATTTCAAGGAGTTTCCTATTCTTTCGTTCTGCTACCCCGTTTTGTTCTGGTGTGTGAGGGCAAGTGGTCTTGTGTACAAGCCCCCTTTTTGGCAAAAAATTATTGCATTTGGGCATTGACATACTCCCCCCATTATCAGATCTAAGGATTTGTATATTTTTCTTATATTGGGTTTGAACGAAAGTGTAGAACAAGACAAATTTATCAAAGACTTCTGACTTAGATTTCAAGAAATAGATTCATGTCATGCGTGAACAGTCATCAATAAAAAGTATAAAATATCTAAACCCTTGGCCGCCTGTAATAGGCGCAGGTCCCCACACATCAGAATGAATAAGGGAAAAAACTTGGTCCACACGGGTATTATTAGACTTGAAAGAATGTCGATGACTCTTAGCCAAAAAACATGTATCACAATCCATACTAGTAATTTTATCAAAACTAGGTAACAAAACTTTAAGATAACCTAGTGATGGGTGTCCTAATCGACGATGGCATACCCAAGCCTGTCTGTCTGTAAATCTGTGAGTCAGCATCGCGATACTTTGTTGAGCTACCTCACCCACATAGTAGAGACCACTTCGCTCAGTGCCACGCCCAACAATCGTCCTTGTCTGAATATCCTGTAACATGCAAAAAGATGGTTGCATTAGTAAGGTGCAATTCAGTTCCTTCGTGACATGACTGACTGCCAATAGTTTATGGGACAAGGTCGGCACATATAGGCAGTTCGAGATTTTTAGAGCGGGTGAAATATGAATGGTTCCCGTTCCCTGGACAGTAAGTAATTCCCCATTGCCAGTTTGGACGTACTTTTTGTGAGGTTTGGACATCCCAGTAAAATCAGACTCATCAAATGACATAGTGTCGGTAGACCCACAATCAAAAATCCAATCCTTATCCTTATGTGAGGATTCAGACATACTACAGGTTGTAGACATATTCTCTAGGACTTGAAATCTATTTTTGCAATTAATTTCAGGCTCAAATTCTAATTTTCTAGAGTCTAGGGGCCTTTTTCCAACAATGTGAGAATATATGGGGTAGATCTCTAATTTAAGGTTATTTGGGGACCGCATAAATAGAGAATGGGGTATTTTTTCATATATTTCGGATTTGGGGGGACCGAATTGTAATAGAGGTGAAGGTGGGGGGTTTAATTTAAAATCAAACCCCTCATTACCTGCGCCAACCCTATCCGACGCGATTTCCTCCCCCATTTGCGCTGCCGCTGCATTATCTGGTTCGCCTGTTTTGCTCCTTCCAGTGGTGGTGGCTCCGGTGCTGCCCGCTGCATTTGCAGTGCCGGTAGCCCGGTCTCTCTCCTCCGCTGCCGGAGTGCCTCTATTGCCCCTGTTCGACCAATTTCGCGAAGCCCTCTGTTTCTTCATTTCGTCCCACCATTCGGGATAGTCGACGAGGAGAAAGCACTGATCTTTGGTGTGTTTTCTCCCCCCACAGTGACCGTACACAAGTCCGATCCCGATTCCGCTGCTGGTTTGAAGGTCTCTTCCATCGGTGACCTGGGGTTTGAGGAATCCGTCGTTTGTCGCTTCTCATCGGACGGTCGCGTAGGCGTCCCGGACTAAGGGCAGGGGTTCCCGTTTGAGAATTTCTCTCCGGGTTACTTCTTGTTCGTCATTGAGTGCCATTAGAAACTGGAAGAGCCTGGTCTCCTGTCTTTCTCGGTTGTAGATCGCGATATCTTTCGGGTCCTTAATCGGATTTGGCTTCTTTCTATCAATCGACATCCAAATGCTTTGAAGTCGGTTCCACAGTTGTTCGAGGGTCAATTCTCCCTGTTTGATGTTGCTTGCTTTTCGGTGTAGGTCGTATATCTGGAGCAAATCGCCTCCGCTGCCGTATGTCACAGCTAGCCCCTCCCAAAGTTCTCGAGCAGTTGGGTAATGTGATACATCATTCACGAGTTCGGGTTCCATGTTGTTGATGATCCACCCGAACACACAGTGATCCAATTTTTGCCATGTCTCGTGGCTGGGATCGGTTTCTGTCGAAGTTTCTCAACCCTTCGAGATGTGGGAGGTTAAGCTTTTTTCCCCAATCGCACGTTTGATCAGGTTCGCCCACAGTGGGTAGTTGTCTCCTGATAACTTGGTTGAGACGACTACTTCACTGAGGTTGTCTGCGTTCACCGTCGTTGGTCGTGGGGTGATTGGCATGGTCTGGAGGTTTTGGAGGAACTCTGCAAACTTCACTGTGATGTCTTCAGGGACATTCACCAACGAATTCTTATTCTCGTTGTCTGATTCTAATATCGTTTTTTTTTCTGATGATTGCAGGTTTTTGCCTCTTGGCCTGGGTTCGAGATTGGTATTTGGACGATGATGATGTTAAATTTTGAGTCCCCATTGCTCAACCTGCTCTGATACCATGTTGAATTGGATAATTGAGAGGGAAGAAGCAGTAGACATTGTTGGGATGATTTTCTGTGTTGTATTCATCGATGGGGCAATCCTCTTTTTTTTATAAAAAAATCCTATATAAAGGAGGAAATTAGAAATGATATCAAGAGGACTCGAACTTGGCACCCCCAAACAATAATGTCTAAGCTCCATGCCACTAGGACAAAGGCTCTGGACATCGATGGGGCAATCCTCTTAATATAGAGGATTGCCCTAATTTACATAAGGTAAAGAATCCCCTAATTTTGGGTGCTATCAATTACATATTAATTACATGATCATTTCCTTAGTTACAATATTTGATTTTCATATTCTAACAAAAACCGGAGCAGTACCAAGGTATGGGCGCTGATATGAGAGTCCCTGCGGCGGAAGCAGGGGGCAAAGCAGTTGCCAAGGCTATGTAGGCTTCTTTGTGATTGAGAGATGTTAGTTTCCTTCAAATAAATTGAGTTTCTTATGTCTGCATTTTTTTTACTCCCTCGTCTCACTTTAACCCATCACGGGTTTTAAGAAATACTACTACCTCCGTCCCACATGATTAAGATTTGATGTTGTCCATATTTGATCAGTAATATTATTCACAATATCTCGTCAACGCAGTAACGCCCTTTCTACTATCCGTTTTGTACTATGTGATCCTTTGAGTATAAGATATCTCAATATCCATTTTAGTGTGAGCCAATACTATCTCGCATAATCATTCATGTACCTACTTAGCAACACTTATAGCATGGGTTAGGTAAGGTTTTGTACATATCATATTATATATTCCCTCTGTTTCTTGTTAATAGATGCACTTCTTTTCGGCACAGAGATTAAGAATAGTGTGTTAAATGAATGGTGAATAAAATAAGAGAGAATAAAGTAAGACAGATAAAAAGAGAATAAAGTAAAAGAGATGGTTACTTTTTTCCAAAATAGAATGACTCAATTATCTTAGCATTTCATAAAATAGAAAAATGATCCAATTAATAAGGAACGGAGGGAGTATATGACATTTTCAATAATATATGCCTAATTTGCTAATATTCCCATTCTTCTACAGTTCTACATATTCCCTCTGTCCAAAATATTGTCCAAGTTCGACTCGGCACGAGTTTTAAAAAATATGAAGAAAAGTGAGTGAAAAAATTAGTGGAATGTAGGTTCCACATATATATATTAGTTTTATAATAAAATGTGAGTGTAATGAGTTAGTGGAAAGTGGGGTCCATTTGCTAAAAACGGAAAAAAAAAAATTAACAAAATAAAGTGGACAATATTTCGCGGACATACCAAACACTACACAAAAACGCCAATTACCAAGGGATTTACTGAGTACACAATTTCCGTTGGCATTTACCGATGGATTACCAAGAGATTTGCCATTGGTAATATTTCTGACGTCATTTCCGACGGTATAGTGACGGGGTTTGACATTTTATTTTACCAACTGAGAATTCCGTGGGTAAGTTATAATTTTTTAATAATTATTATTTTATAAATCAATTACCAAGGGATTGTGTCGTTGGAAATTTTAATAGCTAGTACTCCGTATTATGTAAAATCTGAAATCAAAATTTAATAGCCCATCCCAAAGTTCTCGAGCAGTTGGGTAATGTGATACATCATTCACGAGTTCGGGTTCCATGTTGTTGATGATCCACCCGAACACACAGTGATCCAATTTTTGCCATGTCTCGTGGCTGGGATCGGTTTCTGTCGAAGTTTCTCAACCCTTCGAGATGTGGGAGGTTAAGCTTTTTTCCCCAATCGCACGTTTGATCAGGTTCGCCCACAGTGGGTAGTTGTCTCCCGATAACTTGGTTGAGACGACTACTTCACTGAGGTTGTCTGCGTTCACCGTCGTTGGTCGTGGGGTGATTGGCATGGTCTGGAGGTTTTGGAGGAACTCTGCAAACTTCACTGTGATGTCTTCAGGGACATTCACCAACGAATTCTTATTCTCGTTGTCTGATTCTAATATCGTTTTTTTTTCTGATGATTGCAGGTTTTTGCCTCTTGGCCTGGGTTCGAGATTGGTATTTGGACGATGATGATGTTAAATTTTGAGTCCCCATTGCTCAACCTGCTCTGATATCATGTTGAATTGGATAATTGAGAGGGAAGAAGCAGTAGACATTGTTGGGATGATTTTCTGTGTTGTATTCATCGATGGGGCAATCCTCTTTTTTTTATAAAAAAATCCTATATAAAGGAGGAAATTAGAAATGATATCAAGAGGACTCGAACTTGGCACCCCCAAACAATAATGTCTAAGCTCCATGCCACTAGGACAAAGGCTCTGGACATCGATGGGGCAATCCTCTTAATATAGAGGATTGCCCTAATTTACATAAGGTAAAGAATCCCCTAATTTTGGGTGCTATCAATTACATATTAATTACATGATCATTTCCTTAGTTACAATATTTGATTTTCATATTCTAACAAAAACCGGAGCAGTACCAAGGTATGGCGCTGATATGAGAGTCCCTGCGGCGGAAGCAGGGGGCAAAGCAGTTGCCAAGGCTATGTAGGCTTCTTTGTGATTGAGAGATGTTAGTTTCCTTCAAATAAATTGAGTTTCTTATGTCTGCATTTTTTTTACTCCCTCGTCTCACTTTAACCCATCACGGGTTTTAAGAAATACTACTACCTCCGTCCCACATGATTAAGATTTGATGTTGTCCATATTTGATCAATAATATTATTCACAATATCTCATCAACGCAGTAACGCCCTTTCTACTATCCGTTTTGTACTATGTGATCCTTTGAGTATAAGATATCTCAATATCCATTTTAGTGTGAGCCAATACTATCTCGCATAATCATTCATGTACCTACTTAGCAACACTTATAGCATGGGTTAGGTAAGGTTTTGTACATAGCATATTATATATTCCCTCTGTTTCTTGTTAATAGATGCACTTCTTTTCGGCACAGAGATTAAGAATAGTGTGTTAAATGAATGGTGAATAAAATAAGAGAGAATAAAGTAAGACAGATAAAAAGAGAATAAAGTAAAAGAGATGGTTACTTTTTTCCAAAATAGAATGACTCAATTATCTTAGCATTTCATAAAATAGAAAAATGATCCAATTAATAAGGAACGGAGGGAGTATATGACATTTTCAATAATATATGCCTAATTTGCTAATATTCCCATTCTTCTACAGTTCTACATATTCCCTCTGTCCAAAATATTGTCCAAGTTCGACTCGGCACGAGTTTTAAAAAATATGAAGAAAAGTGAGTGAAAAAATTAGTGGAATGTAGGTTCCACATATATATATTAGTTTTATAATAAAATGTGAGTGTAATGAGTTAGTGGAAAGTGAGGTCCATTTGCTAAAAACGGAAAAAAAAAATTAACAAAATAAAGTGGACAACATTTCGCGGACATACCAAACACTACACAAAAACGCCAATTACCAAGGGATTTACTGAGTACACAATTTCCGTTGGCATTTACCGATGGATTACCAAGAGATTTGCCATTGGTAATATTTCTGACGTCATTTCCGACGGTATAGTGACGGGGTTTGACATTTTATTTTACCAACTGAGAATTCCGTGGGTAAGTTATAATTTTTTAATAATTATTATTTTATAAATCAATTACCAAGGGATTGTGTCGTTGGAAATTTTAATAGCTAGTACTCCGTATTATGTAAAATCTGAAATCAAAATTTTTACGGGATTACTTTCACTTTCTACTTCTCTTTTCAACCCTAGCCCCTCTTTTCAACCCTAGCCTCCATTTTACCGGAAGGGATCACGTCATACATAGTATACTACAATTTTTTGATACACTATTTAGAAGTTGACAAATGGATCTCATTTTATGAAAATAAAAGTTATTATGTTCCATGTGGATTTTCTTTATAATAAAAAAATAAGGACTTCAATTCCAACTTTCCTAATATATCTTCTACTACGCTAATACAAAAATAATAAAATTCAACTTTCACAAGTTTCATTAATTTTTAAAATTAAAATATAATAGAAATAAAATAAATAATGATAATAAAATTATCGCCAAGTCGTATAAGATAGGATGTTCCTAGTATTTAACATTTAAAGATATTTTCTAGCTGTTACAATATGCGTATTTTATAAATTAAGTAAAATGAATCATCAAAATATTAGTGCTATTATACACATTGAAAGAATAATTCTTATACAAATTGTATAAACCCAACAATAATTATTATACAAATAAATATTTTCTATATACAAATCATATTTCTCAATAATTCTTTATTTTTATCAATCAAGAATATATTTGAATAATAATTTTATTTATATATATCATACAAAACATGAAGAAAAGTAGAAGACAAAAGGAAGTTTTGTATCACACATTGGAAAAAGATGAATGAATGCTCTAAACATGTAGTTATAAAAGAAAGTACTTCAACATATTTTGTCCCACATCAAAAGTGGAACATTAAACATTCAAGGATGTCTCTATAAAAGAGAAACAGCCAAGAATGATTTTGTCCCACATCGAAAGTGGAACATAAAACATTCAAGGATGTCTCTATAAAAGAGAAACAACCAAGAATGATTTTGTCCCACATCGAAAGTGGAACATAAAACATTCAAGGATTTCTCTGAAACAACCAAGAATGATTTTGTCCCACATCGAAAGTGGAACATAAAACATTCAAGGATGTCTCTATAAAAGAGAAATAACCAAGAATGAGTTTGTCCCACATCGAAAGTGGAACATAAAACATTCAAGGATGTCTCTATAAAAGAGAAACAACCAAGAATGGTTTCATAAATTTGCAAGCCTATCAAATATATATGGGCTATTACGAATTTCTTGTATTCATTTATTTGTAAAAATTGATTTTAAATATAAATATCAATTTTTATAAATAATTTTTTTTAAAAAAAATCAGTTGAACCGGCGGTTTGAACTGTTGAACCGCCGGTTCACGGTTCACCCATCCTTCGACCCTGAACCGTCCCGTTGGAACCGGCAACCCGCCGGACGTTCAAACCGCCGGTTCCGGTTCATGAACCGGCGGTTAACCGCCGGGCCGGTTCGCTTTGTGCACGCCTACCCTCAAGGGCCGCCATCGTGGACACTCTTAAATCTTGGAGGCGTGCGGTTGATATCAATTTTGTTGCAGTGATTGAATCCACACGTCATGAGGTATGAGTTGAGCTTTTTGGTTGTATTTTCTGCATTGAAGCTGCTGTAACTTCAAATTAAGATGAAAATTTGTCCTTCAGTTTTGTTTAGTGTTTTTTTATCGTAGTATGTTGCACCTAATGATTATATGATATCTTTCTCTCAGATGACTGCTCAAATACCTTTGATATATTTCATTTGGTAATGTACTAGTGACTGGTGAGGCATACACTCATTGTACTAGTGACTAGTGAGGCATACACTCATTTTAGCTAACTGTTGAATTTTATGATTGTTTTGTAAATTTCATGTTCATCCTGATCCTCACATTCACCTTTGGATAAGGATAATATATCATTCCGCTTACACCAAGCAAGAGGATTCTAGTGAAACGCTACCTTGGCCTTTGATCGTAATTATCAGTTGTGCACCCTGGTCTTCTTTACCGGTAGCCTTGTAGCTGGTTGCAAGCAGTGGCAGAGATGAAAGAGTGCAACCGCAGGCTCAGTTCCTAAAACTTTTCGAAGATGTCAATGATATCGAGGATGAATTGGGTATAGGTCCTCTCAGTCATATAGTTTAAATCACACATCCGGATCTTCTCACTCTTTGTCTGTATACTATGGCTAGCTGCAACGGGACGGGCAATTTTGTTTAGGTTTGTATACTCAATGTCATACACAAACAAAACATTGCACAATTATGCCCACAGTTGAGGTTTTGGGGCACTTCAGGCCTTTGTTTGCTGTGTGCATTTGAATAAGCAATATATCTGGGATATTAAGAAACCCATTTAATATAGTAAGCATTATATCTGGGATGTTGAGTAATACTAGTTCAGTCATGCATTTTAGCTCATTCTTCAGTTCGATATTTGCCATGTTTTTCTGTTAATTGTGGCTTCATTATAAATTTTTTTTATGTAGTATATGTTATGTGCAGGCTCTTCCACTATATCTGGATAAGTTGTTTCATCCTATTGTTGCTGTCATTCTGTTGACTGTTGGTGAGGCACACTTTTTTTTTACTGCATTTGGTCATACTTCTTTGCTGAGATTAACTCATACATATGTTTATGTTGGTTGAACAGATAATCCCTCAAGCAGCTTGCTCTAGACATGGTTGACTGTGGGTGCTTTTTGTGTATGGCTTGTGCACATTTTGATGATTATTTGCTACCCGATTGCCTACCCTATTGAAAAGGTGATGCAGTTATTTTTGTAATTTGGCAGCTGATAGTTGACAATTATGTGTTTACGGGATACAAACTTGAACATTTGCTTAACAGCCTATGAAATTGATCAAATGGAAGACGTGACGATGCTGAGTTGGTTCAAAAAAGGAAAGAATGAGGGCGGAGGATACATGAAGGATAGGCTGCCGGAAGATTACTGTTGCCGCATTTGCTTGATGACTTCCACATTCTATGCCGGACTAACTGTGGCCATTGGTTTTGTGGCAAGTCTTTCTCTTTCTGCATTTCTTTCTTCCCTCTTTCTTTTCAACTTCAACTTGAAATGAAGAAATTGGAGTCTTAAATTTGTGGGTTTTGGTTTCTTGTTGCCTCTGCCTAAAAAAGAAATGCAGCTTCTGTTTATCAATATTTGATTAAATGTGGGAGGAAATGAATAGATTAAATGTGTTTCTTGGCTAAATTTCTATCAATCAAGAATCAAGATGGAGATAAAAGATTATAAACAATACTCTGTTTTACACTCTGTGTCTCCTAATTATGTTTTTCCTTTCCAAATGGTTTATTCTATTGATTAAATGTTATCATTTCATCCTCAAGAACACCTACTTATGGGATTACATATGATCTGTGTCCTATTGCAGTAGCCTGCCTTCTTCTACTGTCATTATTCATGGAAAATTTCCAGTATTGCAAGTGTCCTATGTGTCGATCCTTGATATCTAATCTGGTTCCTCATTCGTATGTATAGTTCAGCCAGGAAGACAAGTTCGCTAGATACTCAGAGAGCTCAAGCGATGCAATTAGTTCAAGTACTTTTGTTTAGTTTTCTGTACAAGTAAATATTGGCGTATGTTCTTTTACATTCATATGCCATGCCTTGACATGTTTCCTCTAGATGGATGTAATGAAATTGAATGGATAACTGCTAACTGTTATCTGCTAATACAAGTCCCATTGCCATTTGACATGCCTTTTGTTGCTGTCTTTTTTACTTTTAGAATAGCTACTTCAGTCTAACGGTTTTCTAGTTTTAAACTCTTGTAGACATTTCATGTGATTCCAATTATATATATATGTATATATTTATTGGTTTATCTATCATGATTCTCATTTGGTTGGTTATTATGGATTGTTTATTGATTTAATGTAGCTAGAAACATGATTTTGTGTATAGGTCTATAGAAAAATAATAAAATGGTACTAATATGTTTCTGGAAGATTACCAACGGGCAAACGTTGTTGGTAATTTGAAAATAAAAATATCAAGAATTACCAACGGGCAAACGTCGTTGGTAAATACCCTAAAACCTAATCGACAATTACCAACGGATCTTCCGTTGGGAATTTTACCGACGTCTTAATTCCCTTGGTAAAAAAATTTCCGACGTTCATTTTACTTATGGCTCGTATATGTTGGTAATCCCTTGGTAACACAGTTTACTAACGGATAAGTTGCTATTACCCACGGATTTTTCCGTTGATATTTTGCGTGTTTTTGTAGTGAAAATAGCAAAAATGGACAATATTTCACGGACGGGAGAGTACTATCTTTGGTTTCTATTGTAATGATGATAGTTTGGAAAAAAAAGATAGGAGAGACAAAGAAATGACAGAGCTCTGAGTTAGAAATAATGACATAAAATTTATTTTCTGTTTGTTTTAGTTATTGAAAAATACACCATTTTGATTAAGTTTTAATTTGCCAAATCAGCTTTTTTATTTTTATAATTTGAAATTTTTTTAGAAAAATACAAAGTTCATGTATTCATATTCTACAAAAAGTTAAAAAAAAATAGATATTGAAAGTTTGTTTATTTATATGCCAATAACGCATTTGCAAATTATTGTATTACCAATTTTTGTTATTCTAAAAAAATTAGAAAATATATAAAATTTTGAACTAATTATCTATTATTTTATGACTTATTTTCGTATTTTTTGGTCAAAAATATGTTATTCTCATATTATAAAATCTACTGTGAAGTATACTCTTTAATGTCTTTTTCTAAGGGAACTACTATTTTTTTTAGCTCAGCACATGCCAGGCATCTAATTTCAATTTCAGCTTCCCAGCCCCAACTCAATTTCACGATCATTATTGAAAAAAAAGAAAAATGATTTCAGTACTTAAAAATAGAAAGTTACATTAAGTTAAATCTAAAATTATATTTTAAATACCAATTTTTTCTCAACTTCCTCGATCGATCATCTTGGTCATTAGGCGGACGCGCTCAACATCAGAGAAATGGGAAGTGCTAGTAGCAACCGGCTTAGTCAAATCTTTCTTTGGAATGATCCAAGTTCCTGGATGGCTGGATCATACGGATCTCACCCCATTGCGTATGCATAATCAACGAACGTTGCTTGAGCTCCTCGTCCCGACCCGAGCATGGCAGCATTGTGCCCTGGATGCTATTAATTTATCCTAATTAATTAAAAGAGTAAAGGTCAAAATTGGTCCTGAACATATGTCCATTTTACAATTTTGGTCATATACTTTATCTTTTGAATTTTTGCATCCTGAATATTTCAACTCGGATCACAATTGGTCATACACTAACAATTCCGTCAATTTTTAAACGGTTTTAACCCAATTTTGACCGGTTTTGATGGTTTTAACAGTCTCATTCTCATTCGGGTTTAAACCGTTTAAAAGTCGGTCAAAGTCGGGTTAAAACCGTTTAAAAATTGACGGAATTGTTAGTGTATGACCAATTGTGATCCGAGTTGAAATGTTCAGGATGCAAAAATTCAAAAGATAAAGTATATGACCAAAATCATAAAATGAGCATATATTTAGGACCAGTTTTGGCATTTATTATAATTAAAAACAATGTAAATGAATAAGAACTTAATTACATTGAGTGTAAATCTCAATCAATTAATCAATATGCGTTGTACTTAGAGCATCCACAATGAGACGGGTGTCCCGGCAGACTTCACAAAAACACCTCATGCCACGTCATAATGACATCCCACTGCACTGCCACGTCATAAAGACATCCCACTACACAATGACAGACATCCCTAAGGACATCCACAAAAAATAATAAAAAATCGGGACGTCCGTCGTGTCAACACAATGGCGGACGTCCCGACGGACGTCCCGGAAAGCCGCGGAACTCTGGTGTCCGTAGCGGACGTCCGTATCCGTATGCATGTTGCCTAATGGCAGACGTCCGGCACGTCGGTCCGACGTCCACAGGGACATCCGCCACTGTGGATGCTCTAACCCTAAAGGACGTGTTCACCCTCCATGATATACCATGATTTGGGTGTAATTCATGGGTTTATCAGCCGTTCAGTTTCCCAGAGTCAAAACGTGAAGGCCCAAGATAATATGTCAGGCCCGCACTGTTCATTAATATTTACCCTGAATTATATCCTACGCTGAGGGTGGTTTATAAATCTGGCCGCGAATGTTGACCATGATTTGAAGAGGTGTTTTACACAATTATCCCCCACAAATTCACGCTCCCCACAAAATATGGAAAAGACGGAGGGTGACTTGGTCCATTCAATTGAAAATGGACATATCACATTGACTAAAACCAGCCCACTTATCAGAGAAACTAAACGCCTACATTTAATTCTTCTCAGTGGGCCCACAGAATTATTTACTTCCAGAATTATTTCCTTCCAGAATATTTCATGGAGGGTGAACACGTCCTAAGAGCATCCCTAACTCTAAATTAGATATTAAAAAATTTCTGTCTTTCTATGATCAATTAAAAAATTGCCCAAGTTGATGTCGCACATAAACACCGGAAGCACTGAATCCATGATTTAAAGAAAACTCGATACGTAGTTCATAGTTGTAGATATTTTCTTCTCTCTCTTCATCTTTACGAGTTCAATCACTTCTGCCTAAAGCCTTTAGCTCAACATTTTCCCTTTATCGGGTAACCGCGATTATGCTTCGAGATCTTCATTCGCCATCGCTCTTTAGGCGTTGAAAGTATCTCGAAGAAGCGGATGGTTCTCGTCTGCTTTCTCATTTCGCAGCTCCAAAGGTCTTTTATTCTCTCTTTGGTGGCCTTTGCTTTGGCTTTTGTGATTGTGTTTTTTTTCTGTATATTTGAATGGATAATTACTTTCATATCTGTTCTTGGAGAGTTTAGCTTGGCTTATTTTGGACGTACATGCAGTACATTCTGTTGTTCGTTTTCTTATATTTTTTAATAAAATCTGTGATGTTTTCTTCCCGTTTTGGTTTCCCTTTGGTTAGTTGTCTTTTTTATTTATCTGGTATAGTTTCTGGCATTAATCTTTTCTGATTTGTATTTGATATTTAGCCTGTCGAAACTATGGTGTCAAAATCTTCTGTTCCACAATCTATAAGGGGAAAAAATAGAGTAGAAATATAGATTATGTTGAACTCGTAGTGTTAATTGATGGTGTTTGATTTCATGATTCCAGTTCTTGGCGTGGTTCCAAGCCTGTCATATTACGAAAGGATATATGATTATAGAAGCTATTAGGACTGTTTCCACTATACATAATGTTCAGTTTACAAATCCTCTTTCTTTTACTCTCTCTTTTTCTTAAATCAGAGTTTGGTGACCAAATTCACCAGAAACGTTTGATTTCAATTCATCTTCAGCTTCGGATGGTTAGCATAATGTTGAATACTGTGAATGTATTATTTGTGATTCTGCCTCTCTTTGATTCTGATTGAACCGTGCTTGTTTTCACCTAGGATTATGTTATTGGTGGTGACTCTAATATCGTAAATGGTAGTTTAGATGAGTTAACTAAGTAGTTTCAAATTCAATAACTCTTTTATGTTAATCTTGGTAATCTTTTACTTTATGTTTGATGACAGAAGTTCTAGAGTTTTTCTCTACATGTTACAACTTACAAACTTTTGAGATGTCAAGTAAAAAAAAGTCACATGTGTCGGCATTTCGATGTTTCGCTTTCTGTTTGTATCTGTTATTGGAATTATGTAATTTGATAGATGTTTGTTGTAAAAATGTGTAATTCTAACAACTTGCAAAAGTATGCTGAAAACTGTGGTATTTGCATCTTCAGCAGTGGTCTTGCGTGCTTCAATAGGAGATGAAAATTTGAATAATAGCATGCCTTCATACTCCAATCAGGCCACAGTTAATTGAAAACTAGGCGATTAAGTCTTATATTGGCTTAATTCTAAAGGGGAAAAACTAGATACACTGAGAGGCTCAGAGTCTAGGTGATTATCTTGTTTGTTAATGTTTGACCGTCAGGGTTTATTTAATCTGTTGAGAATAAAGTGATGGGATAGAGTGGGCATTGATAAAAATAGTTTGTGGTATATGACTCTACAAAACCTGTGAAAGAAGGTAACTGGATAAATATTTGACTACATTTTGTTTCAACAGGGGTCTTGAAATTAGTTTATAGCATTGTAGTTAGTAGTAGATAATGGAGCCTTCCTATGATAAACAAAATTGTCTTGGGTGTGCAATACAGTATGGTGATCCATTATTAAACTTAGGCATCACGTATAACTCCTTTTGTTATTGCCATGGAATATGCACTTGCCCGAGATTACTTGTTACGGCTCAATGTCCAACATCGGTTGTGAGAGCAATTGGTGTGAATTTATAGACTAAATGAGTTATCTCTCCTAACAGGCTAGTTTTTTTTGGGATGAGCTCTCTTGTTTTGTCCGAAACATTGCTTTTGGGTGGGAGATGAAAAATACTATTAAAGTGGACCCAAATCATTGGAACCTAGTTTGAAATGAAGGTAATAAGTTCAAAACCATATATATCTGAACAACTATCTATCGATCTGCTACTTTGAAGTTGAAAAAGTTATCCATGTGTCCTTCATTTCAATCACAACCTTCTTGTATTTATTAATGACTTTAACACCTCCTGCTCTTTGATGCACCTATTTTAGGTTAAATAGGTATGCAGATGAACTGGTGATATATATAGTAGTATGTAATTACAGGCCATGGGCGGATCTACATGCTATCTTGGTGGGGCATTTGCCCCTCCTCAAAAATGTATATCAATGTTTTTTTTTCAAATTTGCAAATTTGTTTATAATTTTCTCTTAAATGCCCCCTTCTCAATACTTCAAAATTTGTTTGTAATATATTTTTGCCCCTTTTTACATCAATTCCTGGCTCCGCCCAGGCTGCTGGTTCTTTACCCAGATGGGCTCCAAACTTTATGCTTATTACATGCAAGATATTTGGTATTTTACTTGATTGGTTTTATTAGCAGCTAATGCTAAACTGTCAAGCATACATGCGAATTTGTGCAGATTAGCAGTTTACCATTTTTTGAAGGTTTGGTAATGAATCTATTAAATCTGTATAGTGAAGTGATCTGGTGATTCAGCAATGAGGTTGATGCCACCAAATGCCAGATCTTTATGAAACGGATATGGACCTCGTATACATCAGCACAGACATCCACACACGCATAATGTACAATTAATAAACCAGTTTCTGTGGTAAGTTGTTGAGTTTTTGCAGGACCTGCGGTTTAAGTTTGTTGCATGCCATCAATGGAAAATAAATACTCCCTCCGTCCCATAGTAGATGTCATACTTGGGAGATGGCACAAGATTTTAGGAGATGTTATTTTGTGTGTTAAGTGGTGAGAGAAATATAATTTTATAATTAATGTGAGAGGGAACTTTTTCCAAAAGAAGAAATGTGACATCTTTTGTGGGACAAACTAAAAAGGAAAGTGTGACATCTATTATGGGACGGAGGGAGTAATTCCTAGTACGATACTGTTACCTTCCCAACCCCCAATAATGGCGATTTTAACTTTCACATTTACTGAAGCATCCTATATTGGCATGTCTCCAGTGTATTAGCATTATCTTATCTAACAAGAATTAGTAGGGACTACCGCTGGCGACATCAATTACCATAATATTAGCTCGAGTTAACCTTAAACATTCCTTGCTTCTGCCTTCTGCCATTATTACAACAATCATGGGACTATGTACATAAAAATCTCTAGTCTTTCCACAGTTAATGAACAGGATGGCCATCCGTTTGCAGACACATTGTGAACCACAAATAATCAAGTCCATCTGAGTTGTTCAGTAGGATTGTCGGATAACTTGGCTTAGAACTGCTAAACACGCTGTCTGTGCTGCCAGCGTGTCATTGCTGCAGTTGAAGCCTGTTCAAGAGTCAACTTTATTGTCATTTGATAAAACAAGCAAGGGGAAACCATTCTTAGTGCCTAATATACGTGTGAATTAGGTTAAATGGAGCTAACCCCAAATTCATTACATCTTTTGGTGCACCATTTGTTTGCTTTTGTTGATGACTCAGCTCAAGATTTATAGGTATAAAAGAATATCCATCGTTGATTTTGTGTGTATTGTGGGGAACCCTGTTTTCTTCACTTGTGCTTCCCGGGCCGTAAACCTGCATCAAACTTGCTTTAATCGTGAATTCGTGACTCAGATTCTTTTACTTTTGACTTCTGGCCTAGATTTTATTCATCATACACGTTTGAGTCTTAGTCGTAGTCTGCCAATACCTTTTTCCGCAATTCCTCATTCTCCTTGACAATGATATTCATCTTCTTGTAAAGTTCCATATTCTCTTGATGAATGGCGTTTCCCTGTAACATGATTCATGATGTTATCCCCAATTCTAAACGTTATATTCAATAGAAACTGTAACTTGCTCATTGTCTCTAAAGTGGACCTTCTGATTTAAGTCGTTGATTTGAGTAGTCAGAGTTTGTTCCTGTGTGAGATATAAATGAAAAATAAATACTTATTTGAGAACCTGTTCATATAGTTATGGTAGACATGATTTTTACTTGCCTTTTTCACACGGACACCTTTCAAGCTCGTTTCTAGTTGATTTTCCAGATTTTGGAGGTCTCTAATGTTCAATCCAGCAAGTTCCTCTCCCAAAAGTTTCCTGCAACCGCAACAACAGAGGCAAGTCATTTCAGGTGAAAGATGAGAGGTATTACTATTTTTTGGAGTCTGGGTGCCTATAGTCCTACTAACTGAATTTCATTTATACGCATGCATGTATACACATTTGTAATGCATTCTCCATTTCTCGCGTTCCTATAACAATGTGTGCATATGTAATTTCCACATGTTTGCTGCATTATCCATGTCACGAGTTTCTATAACAAGAGACACTTTGCAAAATTATCTAGTGTGTGACTGATATGATGCACTATGTCTATAAGACGATTGCAAAGAACAATCTGTAGATGCTTTAAGCCCCGATGTATGTGGCAGTATATGTTCTACAATATCATCTGCTTTCAGTTACCTTCCTCATCTCTCTTTATCAACAGTAACTTTGTTTCAAACTGTAAAAGGTATTGGGAGAGAATTTCAATAAAATTACTATACATAACAAATCTGGTGGGGTTACCTATGGCTTTCTTGCAAATACTGTAGTTGTTGCCTCAAGTTTTCCGCTTCCCTTTGCCATACCTATCCAAAATTGACAAAGTAGGATTAGGTCTTACCACCAAAATATCATGGTCTATAAGTCAAATTGCTACAGAAATTTAACCAGGCTATTGTGAAATTTGCATTAGTTGGAGATATGTTGAAATGGGATGCATGGAAATCTTCTCTGATTTAGAAAATTGTTCTGTCATCATTATTTGTGCCGGAATTTATTATACTGCTTGGTTGTTAATTTACGGTTATCATTATCTAGCTGCTTTTGGAACGTGGAACGTTGGGAATACTTTCTCATCCTCTTACACTTTCTAATTTAATGTAGTATCTTAACACCATGAGGTGGATTTTAGGACACCTATCTTTCATATGTGGATTCGTGGTGAGGTATGCAGTAGGAACAGTCTTTTCAAAGGTGTAGAAGGAATAAATTGGATCTCAGACACGCAAAATGGTAACGCATATCCTGAAAGGGATTACTAACATCTACACTACATATTCATTCATCATTGCAAGCCTGTATAACATCTGAAGAGAACCATCTAGATATCCATTAATCATAAGTACTCCCTTCGTCCCAAGCTTACTTTAATGATATTGGATTTTATGTAGTGTTATTTAGTGTAATATTGGAGTGAGAAAAAATTAGTGATACAAGTAATGGGTCATCTTGGTTGGGACAAACTAAAAAGGAAAGTGAGTCAGGAGTGTGTTATTCTAATATTTTGGATAAGGAAAACAACTACAAGTTCATCGTCTCTAACCTCATAACTAGTAACTGAATGACTTGACTTAATATAGCTTGACTTTGAGGTATAGTGAATTCAGGTATGCCGAATGTGATGAGTGCAATGCAGTCTGTGAACTAACCTACTTCTTTCAATACACTAGGGTGATGTTCAATTCGTTAGACTAGATAATAGAGATATAGTATAACACTCCCTCCGTCCACCAAAAAATAGTCTCATTTTACCATTTTGGGATTTCCACAAAAAATAATCCCATTTCTAAAAATAGAAAGTTTCTCTCTCGTACTTGACCTACTTTTTCTCCTATCTCTCATACTTTACCCGAATTCTCTTCTCTCTCATACTTTATCTCACCTACTTTACCTACTTTTTTTCTACCCTCTCTTTTACTTTACTAATTTCTCATTAAAACCCGCGCCGTCCACAAACGAGACTATTTTTTGTGGATGGAGGGAGTACAGCATATGCCAAAATGAGGTTTATCTTGGGTCAAATTAGTCATGGGAGTGAAAATGAGATGAATAATCCCGAGATACATTGTCAAGAGTCGAACTTTATGAGAAAAAAAGCAACCGAACAAGATAAACATGAATCTTGCCAATGTTAATACCTGGCATGACTAGTTGCAAGTAAACATGAATCTGCCAATGTTAATACCTGCTTTCATTTACATGAGTACCAAACAACTCCTAGGAGTCTCAGTCGCCCTAATCTCTACCCTTTAGGTATCACCTCCATAGTATGTAGTCCTTACTTGGGCCCTTCTATGTATGTATAAGTATGTGTTCCATATACTTGGGCCTTCAGTTTGAAGTTTTAGTAGCTAATTTATTACTTGGGCCAAACTGAAATGAGCTATTTGAGGAGCAGCCATAGTCTAGTAATAGCTCTTCTGTGAATCTTAAATTATAACCTCTCCCTCACACGGAAACTCTAAAGATGTTGAGCTATTTGAGGAGCAGCCATAGACCATAGTCCAGTAATAGCTCTACTGTGAATCTTAAATTATAACCTCTCCCTCACACGTAAACACTAAAGATGTTAAAGACCCAGTTTATGCTCTTCCAAAAGTGATAGACGTAATCTTGACAACCTTTTGGATCGGCCATGGGCAGTGGAGATTGAACCCAATGGCTGATATGTTCATTAAGGTCTTTCCACAGGTTTTTACCCTACGCAAAGCTTTTGTGAAGAATAAATGGAAGTGAAGTGTTGGAGATCCCCAAGACTTGTTTAAATGAATTCAGATTCCTGGCTTAACTATTTATTCTGCCCACGAGAATCACTAAAAAAATGGCCAACGATATTTTTCAATGCAATTAAGAACGTTGATTTATTTTATAAATATACCACTAACGCTTCAAAAATCATCTTCATTATTGGTATCACAACTAAAATTAGGGGATGCAAATGGAAGTCTGCTGTAAAAGCAAAAAGAGTAAGACAAATTGTTAAGGGACAATTTCTTTTGCAACCTAAATTGTGGTTGTTTTTTAAAAATTTTCAACGCAAATAATTGCCTTTATACTTAAAATATAAGTTTTTAGTGAATGCTGCTATAATCAAAATCATATTTGTCGGTCATGTTTGATGGGTTTAGATCCAAATGGAGATTGATGGCATAAGACTCCTCCAAATTACAAAGATGTGAAGAATTATCTAAAATATATTGTTTCAAATGGCGACCACGTAAACAATGAAATATATTTGGTGTTTGATTATAAAATTCACAATTATGATACTGTTAAAAAAATAAGTATAGAGTTTTTAGGTTGGCTTAATCTGAGACATAATAAGAAAAAAAAAATTTACATGCACGTAAACCAAACTTGCAAACGTTAGATCATTCAATATCAAATATTTCTGTACATATTAGTATGAAAATATAATCTCTCGGGAGCCGGGCAACAACTTAATTTACAAGGACAAAGTATACTCTGTCGGCCCCATCAATTTAATCACATTTTAATTTTATACAAATTATGAAACTATATTCCATATTATTTTGAAATGCAGTTTGGTCCCACCAATTTAACCACATTTAATTTCAATGCATATTAAGAAAAGATATTTCGTGTTCTTTTGAAATGTACTTTACATGTATACAAGTTGCTCTATTTATTGTCTGCGCAAATATTTAAGGATAATACGAATGCTATAATTTGTGTCATAATGACTTCCCAAAAAAGAATAATGGACTATATTGGTGAGTTACTGCAATTTGCATAGTTTTAGAGTTTGATAATGGCATCACTAATATATAAGTCTTGGATTAATGAAAATTAAAGTTTCTCCTTTCAGTTAATTTGCAGGTAGAACTATAGGAAAGAGTTTTAATAAAAACCTTTTATTGGTGTGTACGTGAGAATACATGCACTGAATCTTTAAATAACTTGCGCTTAAACTCTACTATAACCAGATTTAGTGAATTTGTATAAGTTTAGTGAGAATGGGACTTATAAATTCAGTGCAAATCACTTGTAGATATAAAACGTTCTCACAAATAAAATATTTTCATTTTAAACCCAACTCTAGAACTATCTATGTAAAATAATTCATTCATAATTTGATTATGTGGATTATATTCCCTCTACACTAGGTTTACATTATGTGACTGTTAGGGCTGTCTAATCGGGTATCCGCGGATATCTGATTGAAAAAATTGGGTATCTGAATACGAAAACCCTAAAATCGAGAAATGGGTGGGCCTTTGGGTGTGGAAGATGGAGAGATGGGAGGGAATAGAGATGGTGGAATCTGGAATGGGAGAGAAGAGAGGTGGGAAGTGAGCAGAAATGCCAAATCGACCATTGTTCTCACCATTTGCCCTCACTGTGTCAGCATATCCTAGGCAACAGTTATGCCTCCTGCGTCAGCGTCTCATGATATTGGCCGTAAGAGAAGGCAATTCCGTATACAAGTTGTTTATGTTTTATGAATTCATCTATTATGTACACTGTAGAATCGTTTTGCAATTAGTGGAAATGAACATTTACATAATAGTATTAACTACTCCTTGTACTTTTAATTGGGTTATCAAATCGGGTAATACCCGATGCCTGAATTTTCTAAAACTTTAACCCGGTACCTGATTTTGCGGGTATCAGTAACTGATACTACCTGACAATTTTGACAATTTTCGGATCGCATCGGATACCCGATATCCATTTGGACAGCCTTTTATAAACTGTTAAGGAAGAAGTTCCTCAACGATAGATTCCGCGTCGAACGTCGCGGGAGCTTTTGCCCGTCGATCAATCCGGCGTCGAAATTAGGGTTTGTGCGCTTGTGCACGATGAAAAAGAGAAGAGAGTGTGAGAATAAAATAGAAGGATAATTGATATTTCTTGATTGATTGAAATGAATAACAATGTCCACTATTTATAATAGTTGATACTAACTTAATGAGCAAGACAAACGATATGAAAAAGATATGCTAAATCAATAATATATGAAATGATAGAGATATGAGATCTTCTATAGATATATCCGTATCAACTCCCCCACGGTTAAAATCCACCTTGTCCTCAGGGTGGTAAACACGAAGCAACATAGAGAGTTGAAAGTAGGAGCTTTGGTGAGGCATCCCCTCCGGGATCTAATGGGCACAAAACAAGTGAATTTCTCCTTTCGTAATCGAGAGTGAGGAGTCTCGAATCTTTTTCGTAACCAAATTTCTGCTTAAGAGAAGCACTACCTAAAAGGAAACCATCCAAATTGGACTGTGAAGCCAAGTTATTGTAGTTGCCACTATTCACAGCTCATCCATAGATGATCTTTATTGAAGCAACAACATCTGCATTCATAATGGATTTAAGCCATGTCCTCAACTCAATATGTACCTCCTGAGCAACATTGAGTGATGCGACGATCTTCTTCACTTCCTTGGTAGAAGCATACTCCTCTTCATTGTCTACCAATGCCTCTTCCTCTCCGCACGATGAGAACCCCTCGCTATCTTCCTCCAAATGCGTGACATTTTCTTCAAATGTATTCTCGACGGAGCACACTTTTCTTGTGGAGTTGAGTTTCAGAAAGTAATTCCTGGTTGGAAAGCAGATTCCAACGAATCGAGGTAGAAACGATCAGGGCACGGGTCTGAGGTTACCTTTTTCATTGAGTTCGGGATAGCCGCAGGAAACGACGGAAGCGGTGGGACAATAGCACGTTCCAGTTTCTCCTCCCCATTAAAAGAC
The DNA here is from genome assembly GCF_004379255.2 of Salvia splendens. Taxonomy (NCBI): domain Eukaryota; kingdom Viridiplantae; phylum Streptophyta; class Magnoliopsida; order Lamiales; family Lamiaceae; genus Salvia; species Salvia splendens. The sequence continues at coordinate 12,161,200 of NC_056032.1, forward strand.
TTGTCTCCTGTCTCAAGTCTCGCAGGTGGTAGCCTTGACAGCTCTTCACGTTGATCCTCGGGTGCAAGGTTAAATTCTAATGGTCCGAGTTCTCTAGCCTTAGCTCCATGATTCTTACCCAATAAAAGAGTTTCACCATCTTCATCTACTTGCACCGTAGATGCCACAACTTTACACAAGAGGCGTCGGAAATCGTCGGCGTGAGACGGGGCAGCAGCAGCTGCAGGCTAATCATAAGCCATAAGTTCCCATGACTGCCGCTAACCAGGTGGGTCCCAGCACGCTAGTTGGTGGTCTTGTACGAGCTGCAACTGCTGGTTTGGGGGCGGCGGATACCATCCAAAATTAGGGTTCAGGGTCGACTGCTTGTTTGCTTGCGCAGGAGGGTTGTAGTAGTCTGGTGTTATGAAACCAAATCGTGGATTCGGGTGCTCCGGTGGCGACGATGGCTGCCAATTCTGGTACCCATGTTGGTGATAGAGCGCATGACCATCCGGCGGATCCTAACAAGAGTTTGGGCTTGTTCGTGGTTGATCATATGACGGGAACTCCGGAAGCATCCGACTGCTCGGTGGGTCCCAACATGTAGCTGGTCTAGGAGGCAGCCGGTTAAAGGTTGGGTGGCTTTGACGTTGGCGCTGTTCGGGGAGATCCCAGCTCGTTGGCTGGCGAGGTTGTGTGGCTAGCAGCTGACCTTGTGGGTACAAGTGCATATAAAGGTCAGAGCTCGGTGGCTGCTGCCAAGTGTAGGGCTGATACGGAGGCAACGGTGGTTGGTAGGGGCGCGTGAGGTGGCTGTGCGGCGATGTACAGCCGGGGTTGGTCGGGTGGATCAGGTTCGGGTTGCAACGGAGGGAGCGTTGCTGCCACCCTGCGCTCATGCTCAACCAATCGGGTCTCGAGTCGGGCGAACCTAGCGAGAATATGCTCCAGCCTTGTTGTTGAATTCAATTGCAAGCCTTCGGATGCTTGCGATATCTCCGACCATGAAGGAAGATTGACTTCGACCATGAGTTCGAGGATGAAAGCACCAATTGTTAAGGAAGAAGTTCCTCAACGATAGATTCCGCGTCGAATGTTGCGGGAGCTTTTGCCCGTCGATCAATCCGGCGTCGAAATTAGGGTTTGTGCGCTTGTGCACGATGAAAAAGAGAAGAGAGTGTGAGAATAAAATAGAAGGATAATTGATATTTCTTGATTGATTGAAATGAATAACAATGTCCACTATTTATAATAGTTGATACTAACTTAATGAGCAAGACAAACGATATGAAAAAGATATGCTAAATCAATAATATATGAAATGATAGAGATATGAGATCTTCTATAGATATATCCGTATCAACTCCCCCACGGTTAAAATCCACCTTGTCCTCAGGGTGGTAAACACGAAGCAACATAGAGAGTTGAAAGTAGGAGCTTTGGTGAGGCATCCCCTCCGGGATCTAATGGGCACAAAACAAGTGAATTTCTCCTTTCGTAATCGAGAGTGAGGAGTCTCGAATCTTTTTCGTAACCAAATTTCTGCTTAAGAGAAGCACTACCTAAAAGGAAACCATCCAAATTGGACTGTGAAGCCAAGTTATTGTAGTTGCCACTATTCACAGCTCATCCATAGATGATCTTTATTGAAGCAACAACATCTGCATTCATAATGGATTTAAGCCATGTCCTCAACTCAATATGTACCTCCTGAGCAACATTGAGTGATGCGACGATCTTCTTCACTTCCTTGGTAGAAGCATACTCCTCTTCATTGTCTACCAATGCCTCTTCCTCTCCGCACGATGAGAACCCCTCGCTATCTTCCTCCAAATGCGTGACATTTTCTTCAAATGTATTCTCGACGGAGCACACTTTTCTTGTGGAGTTGAGTTTCAGAAAGTAATTCCTGGTTGGAAAGCAGATTCCAACGAATCGAGGTAGAAACGATCAGGGCACGGGTCTGAGGTTACCTTTTTCATTGAGTTCGGGATAGCCGCAGGAAACGACGGAAGCGGTGGGACAATAGCACGTTCCAGTTTCTCCTCCCCATTAAAAGACTTGTCTCCTGTCTCAAGTCTCGCAGGTGGTAGCCTTGACAGCTCTTCACGTTGATCCTCGGGTGCAAGGTTAAATTCTAATGGTCCGAGTTCTCTAGCCTTAGCTCCATGATTCTTACCCAATAAAAGAGTTTCACCATCTTCATCTACTTGCACCGTAGATGCCACAACTTTACACAAGAGGCGTCGGAAATCGTCGGCGTGAGACGGGGCAGCAGCAGCTGCAGGCTAATCATAAGCCATAAGTTCCCATGACTGCCGCTAACCAGGTGGGTCCCAGCACGCTAGTTGGTGGTCTTGTACGAGCTGCAACTGCTGGTTTGGGGGCGGCGGATACCATCCAAAATTAGGGTTCAGGGTCGACTGCTTGTTTGCTTGCGCAGGAGGGTTGTAGTAGTCTGGTGTTATGAAACCAAATCGTGGATTCGGGTGCTCCGGTGGCGACGATGGCTGCCAATTCTGGTACCCATGTTGGTGATAGAGCGCATGACCATCCGGCGGATCCTAACAAGAGTTTGGGCTTGTTCGTGGTTGATCATATGACGGGAACTCCGGAAGCATCCGACTGCTCGGTGGGTCCCAACATGTAGCTGGTCTAGGAGGCAGCCGGTTAAAGGTTGGGTGGCTTTGACGTTGGCGCTGTTCGGGGAGATCCCAGCTCGTTGGCTGGCGAGGTTGTGTGGCTAGCAGCTGACCTTGTGGGTACAAGTGCATATAAAGGTCAGAGCTCGGTGGCTGCTGCCAAGTGTAGGGCTGATACGGAGGCAACGGTGGTTGGTAGGGCGCGTGAGGTGGCTGTGCGGCGATGTACAGCCGGGGTTGGTCGGGTGGATCAGGTTCGGGTTGCAACGGAGGGAGCGTTGCTGCCACCCTGCGCTCATGCTCAACCAATCGGGTCTCGAGTCGGGCGAACCTAGCGAGAATATGCTCCAGCCTTGTTGTTGAATTCAATTGCAAGCCTTCGGATGCTTGCGATATCTCCGACCATGAAGGAAGATTGACTTCGACCATGAGTTCGAGGATGAAAGCACCAATTGTTAAGGAAGAAGTTCCTCAACGATAGATTCCGCGTCGAATGTTGCGGGAGCTTTTGCCCGTCGATCAATCCGGCGTCGAAATTAGGGTTTGTGCGCTTGTGCACGATGAAAAAGAGAAGAGAGTGTGAGAATAAAATAGAAGGATAATTGATATTTCTTGATTGATTGAAATGAATAACAATGTCCACTATTTATAATAGTTGATACTAACTTAATGAGCAAGACAAACGATATGAAAAAGATATGCTAAATCAATAATATATGAAATGATAGAGATATGAGATCTTCTATAGATATATCCGTATCAACTCCCCCACGGTTAAAATCCACCTTGTCCTCAGGGTGGTAAACACGAAGCAACATAGAGAGTTGAAAGTAGGAGCTTTGGTGAGGCATCCCCTCCGGGATCTAATGGGCACAAAACAAGTGAATTTCTCCTTTCGTAATCGAGAGTGAGGAGTCTCGAATCTTTTTCGTAACCAAATTTCTGCTTAAGAGAAGCACTACCTAAAAGGAAACCATCCAAATTGGACTGTGAAGCCAAGTTATTGTAGTTGCCACTATTCACAGCTCATCCATAGATGATCTTTATTGAAGCAACAACATCTGCATTCATAATGGATTTAAGCCATGTCCTCAACTCAATATGTACCTCCTGAGCAACATTGAGTGATGCGACGATCTTCTTCACTTCCTTGGTAGAAGCATACTCCTCTTCATTGTCTACCAATGCCTCTTCCTCTCCGCACGATGAGAACCCCTCGCTATCTTCCTCCAAATGCGTGACATTTTCTTCAAATGTATTCTCGACGGAGCACACTTTTCTTGTGGAGTTGAGTTTCAGAAAGTAATTCCTGGTTGGAAAGCAGATTCCAACGAATCGAGGTAGAAACGATCAGGGCACGGGTCTGAGGTTACCTTTTTCATTGAGTTCGGGATAGCCGCAGGAAACGACGGAAGCGGTGGGACAATAGCACGTTCCAGTTTCTCCTCCCCATTAAAAGACTTGTCTCCTGTCTCAAGTCTCGCAGGTGGTAGCCTTGACAGCTCTTCACGTTGATCCTCGGGTGCAAGGTTAAATTCTAATGGTCCGAGTTCTCTAGCCTTAGCTCCATGATTCTTACCCAATAAAAGAGTTTCACCATCTTCATCTACTTGCACCGTAGATGCCACAACTTTACACAAGAGGCGTCGGAAATCGTCGGCGTGAGACGGGGCAGCAGCAGCTGCAGGCTAATCATAAGCCATAAGTTCCCATGACTGCCGCTAACCAGGTGGGTCCCAGCACGCTAGTTGGTGGTCTTGTACGAGCTGCAACTGCTGGTTTGGGGGCGGCGGATACCATCCAAAATTAGGGTTCAGGGTCGACTGCTTGTTTGCTTGCGCAGGAGGGTTGTAGTAGTCTGGTGTTATGAAACCAAATCGTGGATTCGGGTGCTCCGGTGGCGACGATGGCTGCCAATTCTGGTACCCATGTTGGTGATAGAGCGCATGACCATCCGGCGGATCCTAACAAGAGTTTGGGCTTGTTCGTGGTTGATCATATGACGGGAACTCCGGAAGCATCCGACTGCTCGGTGGGTCCCAACATGTAGCTGGTCTAGGAGGCAGCCGGTTAAAGGTTGGGTGGCTTTGACGTTGGCGCTGTTCGGGGAGATCCCAGCTCGTTGGCTGGCGAGGTTGTGTGGCTAGCAGCTGACCTTGTGGGTACAAGTGCATATAAAGGTCAGAGCTCGGTGGCTGCTGCCAAGTGTAGGGCTGATACGGAGGCAACGGTGGTTGGTAGGGCGCGTGAGGTGGCTGTGCGGCGATGTACAGCCGGGGTTGGTCGGGTGGATCAGGTTCGGGTTGCAACGGAGGGAGCGTTGCTGCCACCCTGCGCTCATGCTCAACCAATCGGGTCTCGAGTCGGGCGAACCTAGCGAGAATATGCTCCAGCCTTGTTGTTGAATTCAATTGCAAGCCTTCGGATGCTTGCGATATCTCCGACCATGAAGGAAGATTGACTTCGACCATGAGTTCGAGGATGAAAGCACCAATTGTTAAGGAAGAAGTTCCTCAACGATAGATTCCGCGTCGAATGTTGCGGGAGCTTTTGCCCGTCGATCAATCCGGCGTCGAAATTAGGGTTTGTGCGTTTGTGCACGATGAAGAAGAGAAGAGAGTGTGAGAATAAAATAGAAGGATGATTGATATTTCTTGATTGATTGAAATAAATAATAATGTCCACTATTTATAATAGTGGATACTAACTTAATTAGCAAGACAAAAGATATAAAAAAGATATACTAAATCAATAATATATGAAATGATAGAGACATGAGATCTTCTATAGATAAATCCGTATCATAAACCCTCCAAGCATGCACAATTTAGTATTGGTAACTAAAAGTGGACACACATTTTAAGCAATAATATTTACTCGGACTCTATCTCTCGCTGAGGGAAAGGCATTAACGTTGTCCTAGATTTATGATCTCTGAAGGAAAGGCATTAACGTTGTCGACCTAGATTTTAAGAGCAAGAGTATTGGTAATTAAAAGTGGACACATATTTTAAGCAATAATAATTCCACATCCAGAATTAAATAGGGATGATTGATAAAGATTACCTTGATCTCTGAAGTAGGATTCATCAGATTGTAATGCTCCTCCTTGACTTTGTTGTATCGTTCGATTATAGATTTCATGCTGCTCAAATGTTAACAAATTGATGTACAAATATCTTAATTATCACAATGCCCATCATGTTATCAATGCATGTGCTCATATTTATAATAGCCAATTACACTTTAATTGTAAAACATTGATATTTGACAAAAAAAAATGACTTGACTGAAAAGATGACGTGTCTTGCCGGAGCATGCTGTCTCATTTTGATCAATTGTTTGGTGATTCAAGCATTTAATTGGTATTATCAATTGCCCTAGACATGTAAAGTACTACTCCAATGATTTAAGATTTAAAATGTAATTTACTCTTTCAGATAAGTGAAAATTCAGTGAGTAGCAAAACAAATTCATTATTCTTATTTTGACACGAGATATACCTAAAATTAAATTTTAAGTAACTTCTAAAAATTTGAAACACGATGTGAAGAAAGGCACTATATAAAACATGCAGTTAAATTGATTAGAGATAAATTTATGAAATAATGATTTACATGTAATCCTATAATAGTGTGTGTTTAAGCTATATATAAATAACGTAAAATCATGGGAAGAAAATAAACAGTTTCTTGCCCAAATTGTTGTTTTCATAATTGTTGAGTGGTTAGCTGGCATATATGAACAAGACTCGTTTTTATATAGCATAGTTGATTAAAATAATGACTAGCGTATGATCAGAAAATGAGTAATAATGAATTATTTGTATCAAAAAACACACATAATTTAATAATTAAGTCAACAAATACTGGTGAAATTAGAGAAGAACTAGTGACATTAGACAATCTACCCAATTAAATTAGCCAACTATGAACAATTAAAACATTTTGTTTAGTTTTTTTCTTACATAAAATTTGAATCCGATGTTTGCTTTGTGAAATAAAATTTAATATTATTATGAAATATAATTAAACCTATATATTGATAATCTTATGTCCACCAATATCAAATGTAAATATGTAATTACCGTTTCAAAAAAAGATATCAAATGTAATTATGAATGTCCGTATGAATATTAGGCTATTAACTAGAGCAGGTAACACCATTTTTTTTGTAAAATTAGCGTTGGATATTCCAAATGATGTTTAAAATTACAAGTATCAAATTTAATATACACCGGACCGGCCGGTTCGACCAGAAACCAGGAATCGGTTTTTATGTTTAAAATGCGAAACTAGAGGGGATTGAACCCTAGACCTCTGGGTAAGATACCAACATTTCTGTTACTCCACCACATGATCTTGAATGAAATATTGTGAAGATTAATTATTGTTATACATTAAATCTATAATTTTTTGTCCACACAAATTAATAATTTGTGTTTAGTTTTATATTTTAAATGATTGTTAGTTGTGATATGTTTAATTTTAATTATCAGCCACTAAATTTTATTTTTATTAGTATAATATATATATATATATATATATGAAAAAATAATTTTACCTAAGATTTAATATTATATATATTATTAATATAGTTTATTACTCCATATTTACTAGATATTACTCCAAACTTACTAATAATTCAAGTTTAATTTTATGTATCAACTAATAATACTATTATAGTATATATTTATCCAAATTAACTAAAAATTCATGTTTAGTTTTATATATTGTCTATAATATTATTTCACCACATAAATATTTTTGAGATAATATGAATTTTATCTATTTATATATGTAAAATATATACTTTTTTTGGTTACACTAATTACAAATTTATGTATTGAATAATTATTTAAATTTTACCATTCACTTATTTTAAATACTATTAATATTTAATTTACTTAAAATGTTTAATATATGTTTTTGTTATATGTTACTATTAATTATAATATATTACTCACTAAATTTAATATATTTTGTAAGAGTATATTTAATTTTATATTTGCAAGGTAAAACGGTTCGACCAGTAATTGAACCGGTCGGACCGGTTGGACCGTGAACCAGTAGCCTCGCCGGTTCACCGGCCGGTCCGGTTTTTAAAACATTGGTTTTACCAATAGTTGTGCATGATACGCACGGATCATGTTACACCATCATAAATGTCCATTTTAAAATTACATACATTTTTGAACTTTCTAGTAAGTTTTTCCCTAGAGCGCAGATAGTAGCATATGAACTTTGTTATAAACAAATTCTGTTAAAAACTGCCATTTGTTTTCTATCATGCAAGAGGTTCTCTACTTTCTAGATATATAGTATATTAATTTTGTATTTCAGTCTCTCACAATATATATACACACATAAACATATAGCGTCCGACAATATACTGAAATGACAAGTTGTAGCTAGTTGATAATTGTTAAAGAAATGGTTCATAGAAATTCTAAAATAGGTAAGATTATTGTTATCTGCATGCGTGATATATAATTTTATATGCACCTCATCTCACAGGAGAAACTATAATTTCTTTACTTATTAATACCTCCTTTAAAATTAGTACTACTTTAATTTATTTAATCTCACATCAATATATAACTGTTATTTATGATATACTCCATAAATAGCACATGGACATCATATATATACACATTCCCAGATTCAGATTTTCTTAGGCGTAATATACAGATTAGCATCGAACAACACAAGCACACATAATCGCTTACACCATCATAAAAAGTAGCAACTAAAAGATTATTAGGTATTGTTCTTGTTATTATTAGTATTCTGAAAAAAGTTGTATTAAATGTTTCACGCACACAACTTGGTTTGATTAAAAAAAATCGAGACATATAAAAGGAAAAAAAGTGCAATTAGTCATAGGTGGAAGATAAGAAAACCTGGTGCTTGCAAAATCATGGAGCTTTCCAGTGCTGGAGAAGATAATCAACCCAATTTCCGCATCACAAAGGATTGATAATTCTTTTGCTTTCTTAAGCAATCCATTCCTTCTCTTTGAGAAAGTCACTTGCCTATTCGTCGAATTATCGATCCTACGAATCACAATCTTCCCTCTCCCCATTTTCTCTTCTCTGCAACCCAAAAAAACAGATTAGAAAATTAGGGTTTTTCCAATTCTCTCTAATCTCTACGCTCTCAGTCTGAGGTTAATCGGCGATCTGAGGCTATATCGAGCCAAGATCGGGAGCAACGGAGAGAATGAAGGAGAAAATCGGTAATTGATTTATCCAACAGAATAACATTTGAGCAAAAGAGAGGAGAGCAATACGAAATAGAAATAGAAATAGAGAGAGTCGAATTTATATATAGGACTTACTAAATAATTCGAGCTTGAAGCGAAGATTAACGAAAGAGAGAGTTCTATTTTGGAAGAAGGTGGTAATGGTATTGTAAAGCGTGAGGAAAGCGGTATGGCAAAACCACTCTTACAAAACCTGGAGCTGCTTAATTTGTTGGGGTGGTTTTGGATAGAGAAATCACTAAGGTATTAAACTAATTTAAGTAATGTTAGGGCATGGACCATCTCAATATAGAAAGAGGGTGCATAAACAAATGTTGGCCAGTGAGAGAGAGTAGCATAAAAATTGTACTACTCGAGAAAGTTGAGGCAGTGGTTTCCTCGTACAATGAAAATTGAGGTCTTTTCTGACTGGTTGGGTTGTTTGGGAAAGGATTTACATATAATATACTCCATGTCACAGTGTCTAGCCTATAGATCACTGACAGGTGGCAATGGATCTAATTAGGTTTTCTTATGCTGTTATACATTTTTTAATTAATGATTTTTCTTATTTTCTTTATACTGTGACTCGACTGGAGAAAAATCATTTTACTAGTCTGTACCGCCAACTATAGGTTGACAAAGTGCACTGATCATCATTTCACTAATTACCAAAATCAATATCAATGTTTGTGTTTTTTATCCATTCGTGTTGGTTTGTTTACATTATTTTTACAATTAACTAACATACTCCCTCCCTATGTCAGTCTACCTAATTAAAAATAAAACATTTTTATTTTTAAATTGTCACATTAAAAATGAAACATTTCTTGAAATAGAAACAACACAATCTCTAACTTTCATCTCTCTTACTTTATTCTTTCCTCATTAATTCACAAAACAGTACTACATAAAATCTTGTGTCAAAAAAGTAAATACAGTATTTCTTTTCTAATAGGATGAACGTAGTTATTAATAGATAGTTCAGATATTTCGATGATAAAAATATAACTTCAGTCAAGAGTTTACCGTTGGTATAAGATTAAGAATAGATTATTAAGAGTGGCTCAAAATTATATTAAGAAGTAAATATTGAAGACGGTTGATTAATTTAGAGTTCACCCTTCCAAACTATTCACCAAAGTAAATGAGACATAAATTTATGATACATGGCATGGGACTATAATGCAGACAACTTCCCCATATAAATCACAACTTCCCCATATAAATCATTCTATGTATATAGTGGTGTATACGTATGCCTGGGGGAATCCAAATCGGAATTATTTTATTTTGTTGCAGTTTCTTAATCCAGTAATTACAAATATGTAACATGTTAAACAATCTAGATAAAATCAACAAGGCTGTACAAAATCTTTCTTAATTTGGCTTACATATAATGAGCTGTACAGCATTATTCTAAGATGGAAAACTTTTACACTCAATTTAACTTTTTTTTAATCCCACCATTAAGCTGTCCCTGTAGATATTTATATGATATTATATGTCCCTGTAGATATTTATATTAATATGTATTTTAATTGGCGTCTCACTGCAAAGAATCTTCCACCATTAATTTCTCCATTGATGATAGTGCTTATCCCTCTTCAATTAAAAAATAAAACACCATGTACGTTGGTACTTCGAAATTCGAATGGTTAGAAAGAAAATAAGAATTCCAAAAGACTAATTGCAATTATTTTTATGTATATTCTATTAAATTTCATAATTAAGATCTTGTTATAACTTATAACGTGAATATATTTTTAGATTTTACGTAGTTTCTAAATTAGTTTCCTTAGGACACACGGATTGAAAAGTAAACGAGTTTGAAATAATAAGTGATAGATTAACATGTATGCCAAACGTATTTAGTTCCCGTATTATAGACTATGCAAATAAGAAATCTAATCAAAATTAATTAAATAAAGATGAACATCAGATAGGTGTTGGGTACATCAAATTATGATTGGCAATTAGACATATATGGCATATTTAAGGAAGTAGCTAGCTAGAATGCATTTTTAAAGACAATGATGAAGATCCAGTGCAAGTTGCAAAAAACTTAAGAACTAAAGCACTTTATTTAGTTGACAAAATAATTAATTACATTACTTCGAGAGTCCTAAGTTTCAGTATTTGGCGCCTATGATTTTAAGGGCTGATTAGGACGATGCGGTGGTTCGATTACATTTTGCTAAAGTCCCCAGTTACATTAATAATTCCCAACTTAAAATTTGAGGATTAGGCTTTTGAAATTATACTATGACTTTCGAATTTACAATATTCCAGACTATTTTAATAATTATTAGAAATTTTGATAATATATTAAATATTTTGCAGTAACTTTAATAATCATCCGTAAAAACAATGAATTTTGAAAAAAATTCTCAATTTTCTTATTACAAAATATTCTAAATTTCTATTTGTAAGAAGTTGTTAAATTGGCATATGTGCTTCAAATTGATGACATGCTTGAGTTATTCATTAAATGTGTTGAGAAAAAATGCAAAAATTCACGGGCTGTCTTGTTTTATTTTTTGATAAAAAAACATATGCTCTTGTCTGCAGTTGCGGCGAGCTAAAGATCGACAGCCAGAATGTCAAATAAACAAGCAAAAAATATGTCTAAGCAAAAACTAACCAACAACCTAGTAAAAAACGCAAATACAGAAATAACGAGCCCATAACCAACAAGAGAAAAAAAAGCAAGGTGATAAATACAGAAATAACGAGTCCATAATCTAGCGGCAAGGAGCTTAGACATTATTGTATGAGGTGCCGAGTTCGAGCCCTCTTGACAACAGTTGTAATTTCCTCCTTTCTATAGGAGTTTATTTGTAATTTCATCCTTCGTATTAGAGTTTAAAAAAAAACCAACAAGAGAAAAAAAGAGAAGAGCTAGAAAATAGAGCACGACACCTAGAGAGACACCCAAGGCTAAAGTCACCAAAAAGATAGATCCCAAGTTCAAGACACGAGCAGGCACAAAAAAGCAAGGTCAAGCACAAGAACGAGGACTCAACTTACCTCTCGGCTCTCGGTCATTTTCTTGAATTCTTCTTTGGCTTTCTAGCTCCCCCATCATGATCTCATGTCCCTTTGTTGATTCTTGGATTCTCTCCGATCTCTAACTTTATTCCACTCATCATTCATTCGTTCTGGTAAGAAGGGGGATTTTGGACACCAACCTAGCTCGAGTCCAAGTGCCAAGTCTCTAAGAGCATCAGCAATGGAGGCGTCAAAACCGCGACGCCGATTTTTCGCCGACGCCGGTTCTGACGCCGAACCATTGCGACCGGCGTCGGCGAAATCGGCGTCAATTTCGGCGTACCCATGCCGATTCGTGTGGTGATTCCGGTTCTAACGCCGATCCTCACGGCGCCATTGTAGGCCCTGGATCGGCGTCAGACCGGCGTCAGAATTTAATTTTTAATTTTTTTTTCGAAGACACTATATATACGCTCTTTGGGCGTCATTTTCATTCGCACCACTTGTTTTAACGAGTACTCTCTCTATCTTTGTTTCTGTACAAGATCAATAACGAGCAATGGAGAACAACTACGCAGGAACTCCAGTGACTCCCGGGGGATGGTCTCAGACTCCCTCGACTCCCGGGGTAGGGTCTCAGACTCCCCCGACTCCCGGGGTAGGGTCCCAGACTTCCCCGGCTCCTGGGGGAGGTGGTTGGCCTCCGATGACCGGGTACTACAACATGTACCCGTGGCAGCAGATGATGCAAGGGTGGGCACCCGGCATGCAGCCCCCTATGCAGATGATGCCGGGGTGGGCACCCGGGATGCAGCCACCGGCGCAGCAGATGATTCCACCGCCGCAGGGGACGCCCGGGGGGGACAACGCCTATCGGCCGACTTTTGATTTTTCCACCGGTTCTTCGCATACATCGACCCCAACGGATGCACAGTATACGGCGACCTTCTCCTTAGCGGACTTGGGTTTTGATATTAACGAGGTTCCGAAAACTCTCATTCAAAGCCAGGGAGTAGGGCGGGGTAAGAAGAAGGGCAAGGCCAAGAAGGTCGGCGAGTCGTCGCAGCCGGAGGAGGATAGCCGGGTCCGGAGGAAGTGGACGGACGCGGAGAACGTTGCGCTTGCTAAGGCGTGGGTGAGTGTCTGCAACGATCCTCTCGTTTCGAACAACCAGAGGATCGTCAACTTGTGGGCCAAGATAGCCGCAGCCTACAGGGCATTTTGCCCTAAAGGGAGACCGCGCACCGGGGAGGAGTGCCGGAAGTGCTGGGACCGAATCAGGTCTGGCGTCTCTCGATTTTCGGGTTTGTACGCCAACGCCCTCCGCATGCAGACCAGTGGCCAAACAGAGGAAGACTGCAGGAGGATTGCGGAGAGAGCCTACCCCGATCCGCAGAAGAAGTACTATGAGTTCACCTACTGGAACTGCTACGTTGTGCTCAACGAGTCGGAGAAATTCCGGGCAGGTGTCGACGCTGGCTGGCCGAAGAAGCAGAAACTGAACTATACCGGAGATTATAGCGGCAGCAGCGGTGGTTCAACAGACCTCCCCGAGACGGCCCAGGAGGTCCCGACCCCTCGTTCGTTCGGTCGCCGACCTCGCCCGGTTGGCCAAAGGCGGGCGCAACAGGTTGCGAGGGCGGGTACCCCGAGTTCCCCGGGGGTCCATTCGGCATCCCCCCTCGGCAGGTCTACCGAGGAGCTCAAATTCTTCGCGCGCCAATAAACGCGCGCTCAAATGGTGAAGACCTTAGCCGACTTCCAATCGGCGGTGGACCCCGAGGTGAAGGATTATCTTCGTGTATTGCTCCAGAGCCAGCGTGAAGAATTGGAGGCGATGAGGAGGGAGACCGGTGGGAATAGCCGCGGCGTAGGTGGCGACAGAGGCGGCGGCGACGACGGTGAAGAAGGGCTGGGCAACGACGGAGACGAGGACGGCGACGAGGAGTGATTTTTTTTACTTTTTTAATTGTACTTTTTAATTTTTGTACTTTTTTTAAATTATTGTACTTTTTTTATAAAATTAATGTACTTTTTAAATTTTAATAGTATTATTCGAATTTCCCGTATTTGTCTCGTAAATTAAATTTTGTATGTTGATACGATTGTAAATTAAATTATATAATTGTTATTAGTGATGTGGATAGGTAGTGGGAAGGCTATGTGAGGGCTATTTGATGTCCAGTTGATGTGGCAAGCTGATGTGGCATGAGAATTTTAGTGCTGATGATGTGGCAGTGTGAAGGCTATGTGAGGGCTATGGGAGGTCCTAGACTATTGTGGATGCTCTAAAATAAGTGTTTCTTCTCAAACTCCTATTTAGGTTGAAACTCTTTGTAGGGATCATATCACCAAAGGATTAACTAATCACGGAGACCTTTTTTCGATCGAGTGGTGAGAGATGGTTAATCTCTCATGAACATACAGGATACAAAACAGAAACAAGATCCGTCCTAAAATAATCAATTACAACAAAATTTTAAATTAAATACAGTTAAATGCAAAATCTACAAGGTGATAATTATCATAAATTTGAGATTCTAGTAATGTCTTTTTGAACAAAGTGTATGATCACATGGCTTATCCAGTTTCATTAATATATTTATCAACAATAATGTTTCAATAACATAGTTTTATACAGTACTCCATATTTGAAGGTAAAGTTCAATGAACTTAGTTAACATACCTTATTTGAAGAGAAATTCAAAGAATTTAACAAAATTGACTCATACAAAACGCTCAGTCACATAAAATCTAGACCACTTAATGACTTAATTCTACCCAAATTTGCAATTTACCTAAATTAAATCATGTAATTAAGTCGTGATAGTCAATAATACTTCAATTTCGTTTTTTACCGTTTCCATATTGTATACAAATCTCCCTACCTCTGTTTCTCTCTCGTATAATTCCCGATGGATTATGTGATATGTTTGAGGCATCTATCCTCTGTTTACTATCATCTTAGATTTGGATTCTTTGTGTTGGGAAATTTTCGAGAAATGTCTCAGATTTGGGCTGTCTTTCTGGTGCTTGCGTTTGGCTTGAAATCATTATCTTCTCCAACGGGGAAGGCATGATTTTGTAGTAGAGAGAGGGGGGAAATGTGGATCAGAGGTGTGGGCATTGAGAAAATTGGTGAAAATGCAGCGGCGGAGAGAGAAAGGGCAGGGCAGCTTCTGCTACGGCAACGGAGGAAGCCATGGGTATGCGAGAAGAACTCGATCCAGATGGGATACAATCAGCACCGTCGATTGTGTGAGGCCAGAGACGTCCACGATGAGGAGGTGATTAAGTCGTTGGAGTGGGTGCTGTGGAGGCGCGAAAACGAGCTCCGTTATCTCTCTTATTTCACTTCAACAACAATGTACTACTATTAATACTAGTCATTTTTTAACTTTATTCTACTCATCATCAATATTATATCACTTTCTAACTAATTCGAATAAATTTTAGCATCACAAGTCTTTAAAAGAAAATAGATGAAATATCAAGTTCAAACTTTCGTCGGCCACCTCAAAATAAATGTAAATTGAATTCTATTTATTTCAACTTTAGATATGGGTGTAATACAATCTGAAATTCATGGATTTCAAATAAATAGCATTAGAGTTGAAAATTTTTAGTCCAAAAAATTAATCACAATTCACAATGCCAATCCTAAATTAAATAGCCCATAACTAAAGTTAACTTAAAATTAACCCAGGCCGTAATAAAGTTGGCCCAAAATGAGTTATTTCTCATTGTTTAGTTTTAAATTTGTATGATGACGAAGTGTGTCTTTTTTCCGGTGAGAGAAGGCAAGCCACCGCCTGATTACAAAGATAAATTAGCGAGCATAAGAAATACCAAGTCTATCGTGCAACATCCAAATACCAAGCCATATGGAAGGGGATTCTAAAGTATGAACTCCTCTAGGAACACTATAAGTATGATGAGATAGAAAATCCGCAGCAAAATTCCCTTTCCCGATGCAAATGGTTGACCACCGACGAATCAAAATCTGGAAGCAAGTCACGCACGCCTGGCACTATAGATCTACAGTTGATGGACACTTCAAAATACCCCTTGATCATTGAGATTCCAATGAAACTGTCACTTTCCACCTTCAAATTTTGGAAGCCCAAAGCTTTCGCCAAAATGTAAACCATGGAGCATGCACTAGAGTTTAGCCAACAAAATAGAGCATAACCCAATATTTACCAAGAAACCATACCTTCGAGAACCTGTTGCATCCCGAAAGAGGCCACCTCCATAAGCACGTCCTGACCCGCCCTCCAGTGAAGCTTCTGTATTGAGCTTTAAAGTGTCAGTCGCAGGAGGATGCCAACCTACTAGGATAGGTGATCGGATCACTCCCGAGCACTGATCAGTTCTAGTCTCTTCCACCATTTTCACATTGTTAATAATTCGGACCACCATTCCCTATGGGCAATCTCGTTATCCCTTAAAAATGAAGTGCGTCTTTGTTAGTAAGACGTTTCCCCCCTAACCAATAGACCGGAGGCTTCAGTCATCACGGGGGTAGATGTGTACCATTATTGATCATCTTTTCTATTTTTTATTTTTAAAAAATAATGAACTACGTATATGGTACCTGGACAATTGCATTTGCATTTTGGTTGTACTTGATAAATTTTATTAGCACCAATAGTACCTGCAATGGGGGTAATCATGTTTTTGGTCCTTTTGCATATATGGTCCTTGGAGCCAAAAAATTGAAAAAGGGTAGAAACGTCTCAAAAATGTGCAAACGGATAAAAAAAAATGATTACCCCATTATTCCGTCACTATTGGTGCTAATAAAATTTGAAGTACCGCAAAAGTGAAAATGTAATTGTCCATATACCGTTTATGTAGTTCACTAAAAACAGTTTAAAATTTTTATTATTCTTTTCAAACCTATAAAAGCTAGTAAATTTTTTCTATTGTATGTTAAAATATATTTTGAATTATTTGAAGTAATATTTATTATTTTATTTTTCACTTTACTTTTATATATCATAAAAAAATTATAAACATTGGTAAACTAATTATCTTTAAGAAAATTTATATTCTAAAAACTCAATGAGACACATTTTAGTTAAGATATGAAATAATACTCATTTCATTTGCATGTGTATTCAATTATTATAAATAAAAAATTATTAATAAAAATATACTGTACTTTATTAGTTAATTTTTTTGTTCGATTGGCTCGACCGATTAGCCCAAAATCCTAATGTTTAGGATTAGAGTTGACAATTTACAAATGAACGACATGTAACCAAAAAGGAGGCAACTGATAGGATTGTTCCAAATCCGAGAGGTTGACCTGATTGAAATCCCTAATATTAGACCATTAGGAAAACCACCACTCTGCGTTCGTAATTATGTATAAAAAATGTTTACACTGTATGATTCATTCATACTTATTCTATCCACTCAATCCCTAATATTAGACCATTAGGAAAACCACCACTCTGCGTTCGTAATTATGTATAAAAAATGTTTACACTGTATGATTCATTCATACTTATTCTATCCATCCCAAATTAATTAATAATTTATATTTTTATCTTATGTTTAAGAGTGAACTACACATTTAGTTCCTGGAATTTGAGGTTCGCATGGAAATTGAGGTTCGCAGGTTGAAAGTTTCTGTTAAAAAAAAGGGTAATCCTTGAATTTAATATATTTACCTATGAAGTGATTTTATAATTTTTTAAGATTGATCAGAACTAAAATGGGTTGTATATGGAGTATTAAAAGTAGACATACATGAGTCCTACTACTTGATTAGAGCATATCTAGTGATTCTGGACATGCAATAGCCCTCCTATAGTCTTATCACTGCCACATCATCAGCACTAAAATCCTCCTGCCACATCATCTGGACATGCAACTGGACAAACAACTGGACATGCAATAGCCCAGCCACATCACTCAATTATGAAAAACAAACAATTAACAATCACACAAAATACGGAATTAAATATACGACACATATACGCGAAAATATACTATTTTCATTTAAATTAAAAAGTACATTTAAAAAAATTACATAATTTAAAATAAAAACTAACTCCTTGCAATCCTCCGCGTACACAACTCTTCAATTAAATCCTTTTGGAGTCGAATATGAGCATCCGTTTGACGCATGTCGGCATGTGCTTGGAGGAGGGCTTCTTCATCGTGAGGTACCACACCTCGTACGTTGGCGGCGGCGACGCCGTGGCTTGGACCTGCTTCATTACCGTCGTTGGCCCAATTAGTCAGTTGTACACCTTCATCTTCGACAATCATGTTGTGCATGATAATACAGACGTACATTATATCAGCAATGCAGTCGACATTCCACAAACGCGTTGGTCCCTTAACTGCAGCCCATCGAGCCTGAAGCACACCAAATGAGCGCTCCACGTCCTTTCGCGCCGACTCCTGCCGCGTCGCAAAGTAGGCCTTCTTCGCATCTGATGCGCACCGGATCGTCTTCACAAAGACAGGCCACCTAGGGTATATCCCATCCGCCAAGTAGTAGCCCATATCATGCTGGTTGCCGTTGGCGACAAAACTGATGGCCGGACCGACGCCCTTGCACTGCTCGTTGAAAAGGGGCGACGAGTTGAGGACGTTTAGGTTGTTGTTCGAACCGGCTATCCCAAAATACGCATGCCAAATCCACAGCCGGTAATCAGCTACGGCCTCGAGGATCATCGTGAGATTCTTTCCCTTGTAGCCGGTCGTGTAGAACTCCTTCCAGGCAGCGGGACAGTTCTTCTACTCCCAATGCATACAATCTATGTTGCCTAACATTCCCGGGAACCCATGCTGATCCCCGTGCATCCGCAGCAGATCCCGACAATCTTCGGGGGTAGGCTTTCGGAGATATATTCAATGGCAGTCGTCTCACCAATGTGGAGGTATTCATCCCACATGTCTGCCGAAGTCCCGTAGGCCAACTGCCTGATTGCCGCAGTGCACTTTTGAATAGGGGTGTGGCCGGGTCTGCCAGCCGCATCGTGCCTGAAGCGGAAATACAGATATCGATGCTCCAAAGCGTTAACAATACGCATAAACAAGTCCCGCCTCATCCTAAAACGACGTCTGAAATGGTTGGCGTTAAAACGCGGCTCCTCTGCGAAGTAATCTGTGAACAGGCGCTGATGTGCAGCTACATGATCACGATCAACCACTTCTCGACGGTGGACAACTGGTCGTGGGCGAGGTACCGCCGGCTGCATATAACTCTGCAGCCATCGATCAACCTCACGGCTCGTATAGGTATCTAGCTCTTCGTTCATCATACGCTCGTACTCATCAGCATCCCCACCACGGCCACCATCACTACCACCGGCATTACTCATTTCTCGTTGTTGATCTTGTACATAAATTAAGATAGAGAGAGTACTGGTTAAAACAAGTGGTGCGAATGAAAATGACGTCCAAAGCGCGTATGTATAGTGTTTCGAAAAATAAAAAAAAAATAAAAAATCTGACGCCGGTATGACGCCGATCCGGTGCCTACAATGGCGCCGTGCGGATCGGCGTCAGCCCAAGAATCGGCATGGGCACGCCGATTTTGACGCCGATTTCGCCGACGCCGCTCGCAATGGTTCGGCGTCCGCGAAAAATCAGCGTGCCGGTGACGCCGCCGCCGCCATTGGAGATGCTATTAAAATGACATCGCTGCCTGCTAGCTATCTCTCTCTCTAAAACTAACATTCAAACGCTTTCTCTCTCATCCACCTCCTATCCTATCTAGGGTTTTCAGCAAAAGCACAGGTGGGATCCCACACACCAGATCTTAGTCCAAAGATTTAGATTATTCACTCAATTATTAAACTCGATAATTGAGCTTTCAATCACTAAAATCAGCCAACTCCATGGCGGAAGAGCAATCTTCGTCGTCGGCGAGCAACGCTACTGGTACGGCGGCGCCACTAGGACAATCAGTCATACCAATAGTGAATAAACTGCAAGACATCTTCTCGCAGCTCGGAAGCCAGTCAACGATCGAGCTTCCGCAGGTGGCTGTGGTGGGAAGCCAGAGCAGCGGCAAATCCAGTGTGTTGGAGGCGCTTGTTGGACGCGATTTCCTTCCACGTGGCAATGATATCTGCACGCGCCGACCGCTAGTGCTGCAGCTGGTGCATAACAAAAGTAAAGGCGACGGAACTGAAGACGAGTGGGGGGAGTTTTTGCATTTGAATGGGAGGAAGTTCTTTGATTTCAATGATATCCGGAAGGAGATTCAGGTAATTTTCTTATGTAACTCCATATTGTCAAGCACTGCAACATAACTGTGCTTAGATATTGAAAAAGCAACTCTACTGACGAAACTACCTGTATCATGTATGGAAGAGATACGTTATAGAAAATGAAAATAGTTTTGTTGGTAGAGGGATTAGACTTGAAGCGTGTTGGCAAGTTGATTTGAACTTAAGATACGAAGATCTTGAAAAAATTTAGGACATAATATGGCCCAAACGTCCCTTCACTGGAGGGCTTGTCATGCATCAATATTTATGTATAACTTCTTACAATAGATACAGGTCAGGACCGAATTCAAATGACAATAGCTAGAATACATGTGTGAACACTGTACTCAAAATTTAAGCTCATTATGTTAAGATTTGGGGGTTGTGAGTTTCTCTTTTTATGTTCCTTTGAAGGGTTCTGGGGAAATAGTTGAATTGATGGGAAGTGATGGAAATTATGAACATATTTTAAAATCTAGAACTACTTATAGTAATATTCTCTTTTGAATTGCAAGTATTAATATGAGTTCTTGCGTGTCAGTGACTCAGTAATGCGTATCTGTGGATGCTGCTAGGAAAAATGCAATGCTGGTGTTTTTACAAGTCCATTCTTTCACTGGTGACTTGATACTATTGTAGATTCTTCAGTATGTCATAATTGCACCTAGGCGAGGAAAACTTCTGGTAGAAATAGTAACTTGGAATATGTAAGATTAGCTTCTGATGGCTGCTATTTAGTTAATAATCCTAGTATAGTTTTGTCACTCTGAGTGTAGGCCCTTCACAGATTTGAATGTGATGCATTGCTTTTTTAAACGTATTTGATCATCTTAAATGTTGTTTAGGCTGAAACTGATAGAGAAGCTGGGGGAAACAAAGGTGTGTCGGACAAACAGATCCGTTTAAAGATTTTCTCCCCCAATGTTCTAGACATTGCACTTGTGGATCTACCAGGCTTAACTAAAGTTCCTGTTGGCGATCAGCCATCAGATATTGAAGCTCGCATTAGAACAATGATAATGTCATATATCAAGCGTCCAAGTTGCTTGATACTGGCTGTAACACCAGCAAATTCTGATCTGGCAAACTCAGATGCACTTCAAATGGCTGGAATGGCTGACCCTGATGGTACCTTCTTCAGTCTATACTCTTCATTTTTAATCCCCTCTATATAGTCAATATCTAGCTTGTACTCTAGTGTTAGTATCTGTATTCTGGGATTCATTTTTTAAGCTTGTACCCGCAGGTTATAGAACAATTGGTGTAATTACTAAGGTGAGATTTGACATCATAA
Organism: Salvia splendens; assembly: GCF_004379255.2. Classification (NCBI taxonomy): domain Eukaryota; kingdom Viridiplantae; phylum Streptophyta; class Magnoliopsida; order Lamiales; family Lamiaceae; genus Salvia; species Salvia splendens. The sequence goes on from NC_056032.1 coordinate 12,182,592, forward strand.
TTTGATTTAATACATAGTTAAAATGTGCTTTTGTTCTCATCTGGGTGGCGCTTTGCTGTTTCAGTTGGACATTATGGACAGGGGGACTGATGCTCGCAACTTTTTACTTGGAAAAGTTATTCCACTTCGCCTTGGTTATGTAGGCGTTGTTAATCGTAGTCAAGAGGTGATTTTTCTTATTCTTACTGACCATTTTGTTACTGGTTTTCTACACAATACGATGCTCATTCAATTCCTTATGTTAAACCTTTAGAGTTTTGCTATCACGCTGTCATTGAGAAATATGATTTTAATATTCTTATGTATTCCATTAGGTGATGTCTGAAGATGCATGGCTTGTTAGGTTCAGTTGTCTGTTTTAGTGCCCCTTATTTTCTCCCATTATGAAATTATTGCCTGTAAATATGTTTATGGCATATGCCTAACTGTTGACTTAAATTAGTCGTCAGAAGGTTTATTACATGCTTTAACTCCGATAAAAGTAGAACAATTGCATAATACTAGTATCGACCATTGAGGATACTTTAATACATTGCAGATGCTGTATTTGTTGTTGATGTGATAGCTTAGAGTTGGTCTAAGAATATCATAACTTATAGTACCTCTGATAGTTCCCAATGTATAGAGAACAATTGACAGGAGGACTATGTACGGGAGAGAAAGAGTGCGGTGTTTTATGTAAGATGCCAGATGGATTTTGCGAGGCGCAGCTTATGCCATTGATGATTATTACTTGTGCAGGATATTCTGTTAAATCGGAGCATCAAGGATGCACTTGTAGCAGAAGAGAAATTCTTTCGCAGTCGCGTATGACCTTTCGTAGAGAACTGATTTCTGGAACTAACTCTTATTTTCTGATGACTTAAATATATGTTCTGCAGGTGTACAGTGATCTTGCTGATCGTTGTGGGGTACCTCAGTTGGCCAAGAAGTTAAACCAGGTATATAATGTTATGTCCTATACTCCTATTCAAATATTATGTGAAACGTTCTTATATGTATGAATGCATCCTTGAAAGTACATATATTTTCAACAGTAGTTTCTGATAACTGCTTAATTTATTCCAGTCTCAGTAGTTGGATTTCTTTCTTGACCCTCGCGTGGTTTTACTACATATTCATTCACTTGCATGCCAATGGAATGACACGGTGCATTTCCTTCAGTTTGTGATTTAGTTTGCTGGTTGAAACTCGTGGATGCTCAAATGCTGCCTGTCTTAATTTAAAATGAATTCAATGTAAATTAAGATATGCCACTATACTTTAGAGCTGGATATTGGTGTTGGTGCTTTATGAAAACTAACAGGTACCTTTTGAGTTTCGGCTTTGCTCTTGTTACAGATTCTTGTTCAACATATTAAGACCGTTCTTCCAGGATTGAAAACCCGCATTAGTGCAGCGCTGGTCTCTGTTGCAAAAGAGCATGCTAGCTATGGAGAAATTACTGAATCAAAGGTTTGTTTGTATTCTTGATTATTGTGATCTGACCATATGTATGGGATGTTGGTGCTATATTATCTTGATCCTAATATTTAACCTTTTGATGAACAGGCTGGTCAGGGAGCATTGCTGCTGAACATTCTTTCCAAGTACTCAGAGGGTAAAATATTCAACTGTGTACTCATTAGATAAGTAGGTCATAAGACACCAAAGTTAGACCGTTATTACAGTCACTTGTCATCATTAATTATCCCCCCTCAATGGATACCAGCACTGCTTTAAAATTCAAAATTCCTGTATATGAGGAGGTGAGCTAGAGCTATTAGTTACTACCTCCGTCCACAAAAAATTGACTAGTTTTACCATTTTGGGCCATCCACCAAACTAGACCATTTTAAAAATGGAAAGTTTTAAACTCCACTAACACTACTTCTACCACCTTTTCCTTCCCTCTTTCTTACTTTACCAATTGTGCATTAAAACCATGGCCATTCACAACTTTGTCTATTTTTTGTGGACGAAGGTAGTATTACATAATTGATAATTCACATATCAGGACATTTTACTCTTCTAGACAAGCTTAATCATTCAACATATGACAACATCATTACTAAAGTGTTCCTGCTTGTATCTGAGGTCATGCTAAAGTTTCAGATATTTACTTCAACTTGCTCTGTAAACACATCAACCACTCATGAAGACACAAGTACAGAAGTGCTTGTTTATCTTGTACTGTTTTACTAATGCATAGTAAACTGATTCGTGTATTCTTCGTATGCGAACTATGCAGTTAATAATTAAATTAACTCCATAGATTATATAAAAGTTTAACTGGTTGGTAGCTTTACTGTCAGCGTCTAGTGCTACTTGCCCCAATTAGCAATTGTAATTGTTCTTGTGTTTGTCTATAAATGGAACAAATGTGAAAATGTCTCACCTTTGATGACCAAACATTTGTCCTTTTGCTGCATTCTTGGAAATCTCCACCCAAAAAAGATTTCATGTAAATGCTGCTTACTTGTGGAGTTTATTTTCTGTTCAAAACAGCATTCTCCTCCATGATTGAAGGAAAAAATGAAGAGATGTCAACTTCTGAGTTGTCTGGTGGAGCAAGAATCCATTACATTTTCCAACATATATTTGTTAAAAGCTTGGAGGTTTGTGGTTCCTGTTTGATCCTTCTGAGATGTGAGACTGAATTTGTAAATTAGGCGTGTTTGAGTTTGACTTTATATTGAATTGTTTTCGAAGATAAAGGAAACATGAATATGATTGAGGTTTCTGTACTTCAGTATTCTTTTGTTTTGCCAACTCGTCAAAACTGGCAGCTAATAATTCTGTGTAAAGATTAGTGCAGACTGCAGACATACATTATAATAAATTGATTAAAGGTAGACATGCTTGCTAAAAAGCAAAACATGTTTGAACATGCCAGAGTTTGCATACTTCCCCATCCATTGAAAATATGTTGAACACATTTTTTTTCTGCAAGCTGCAACCAACTTCTCTAAGATGCAGTTTTTCTTGAGCTACATACTTATGGATGTTTTATCCACTCAATTCCTTTGTATATCTTCTATTTGCTTACTGCACTCCTTCTGCAGCAAGTAGATCCTTGTGAGGATTTAACTGATGATGACATCCGTACTGCCATCCAAAATGCAACTGGTCCCAGGTCTGCATTGTTTGTACCGGAAGTAGGTTTTTTCTCTTAACTCTTCTTTCTATTTGTGTTGTGTTTAACATCTGGGTTAAGGTTCAAGCACTTTTATTTTGTGTTTTTTCTTTTAATGTTGTATTTTCTGTCATGCCTAATAATTTCAAACACTCAGGTTCCATTTGAGGTTCTTGTTAGAAGACAAATAGCTCGCTTGTTGGATCCAAGTCTTCAATGTGCCAGATTTATATATGACGAGTTAATGAAGGTATATTTATACAAATTACCTAGTGGATCGGCCTATTGTTGCCTTTTGTCATTTTAATTAGACATGTTATCTGGGTGTTGTTTATAGATGAGCCATCGTTGTATGGTTAATGAATTGCAACGGTTTCCTGTCCTACGGAAGCGCATGGATGAGGTTATTGGTAATTTTTTGCGAGAAGGTCTTGAGCCTTCAGAGACAATGATTGGTCATATAATTGAAATGGAGGTAATGTGCATCTGGATGTTTACCTTTTCTTTTTCATACCTTGACATACTTTTTAGTTGCCTCATAAAAATGCTGACACTGCATCTTCTTTCTCACCTAAGAATTTGATACAGAATATGCATCGTTCTTCCTCTAGTGCCAACTGTCTTTTTTATTGATGAACCTGTCTTTTGGATTCAGTATAGATAATCTGTTTAATAGCATAAAAGTGTAGACTGCAGAAATTCAAACAATTGTTGGAATATGTGCATGATGTTTTGGAAATGTGAATATTGACTTGTGAAATGTGTTATTTCCAGTCAATGTTGCTCAACTTATAACAAATCACGTGGAAGGTTTTAACCATAGTCAGTCTGATCTAGTAGTGGATGTTATGTTAGAAATGATTTCCAGTCTAATGAATCTAATGTGATGTGGGATTTGAAGGGACTAAACCTTTTTAATTTAAGGAAATGGCTAAACATTTCCTGTCTAAGGCGATTTGTGCTTCATTTTTATTTGGAAATAGCTGAAACTTACGTACCCTATTTATAGATGGATTATATAAATACTTCCCATCCAAATTTTGTCGGCGGGAGTAAAGCTGTAGAAATAGCAATGCAACAGACCAAAACATCCAGGATTGCAGCTCCAGTTTCAAGGCAGAAGGTCCACAATTTTTGTCCTGATGAGTTATAGCCCCCTCCAATTTCTAACAATGTCATGTTAACTAATATATGGTTGCCATTTATCAATCAGGATGCAGTAGATTCAGATAAAGCTCCAAACTCAGAGAAAAATCTTAAGTCTCGTGCTATTCTTGGTCGGCAAGCGAATGGAACTGTCCCAGAGCAGGTGAGTTTTGTACTGGTGCCCAAAGTTCCTGTGGATCATAATATTATTTTGTTTCAAAGTGATTCATTGTTTTTTTTTGGCTGCTCTTTCCTTGGCAAAAAGGGTGCTCGGCCTGTTGCAGAATTAGAGAAAAATTCCTCATCAGGTAGATCTGTAATTTTTTTCCTTCATGTTATTTCAGGAAAATTTTCTGTTTGAATAAACCCTGAATTCCTGAAAATTTGATGAATCCATCCCCTCAGAGGAGTAAGAAAATACTGCTGGAATCCTTCTCATAGACTGTTTTGAAGCTGCCCTGTTGTACAGCAACTTAGTAAAGATCTTGCCTTCAATATGGAGTACTTCCTCTGTCCCCTAAAAATAGGAACTCTTGAAACGACACAGGTTTTAATGCAAAATTGGTAAAGTAAGAGATAGAAAGAAAAGTGTGTTAGTGGTAAATGGGTCCCACCTCGTTAGAGGAAAGAAATTTCCTCAAATAGAAAGTTTCTATTTTTAGGAGACAGACCAAAAAGGAAAGTGTTTCTATTTTTAGGGGACGGAGGGAATATAAGTTTGCATAACCCTCTCCCTTTATTAGGCCTTTTAAGGGGATGATAGCCCAATTCTAATAGACTGCTAACAAAATTTGTTAAAATTTAATCACTTTCCAAACCAATTGGTAAATGTGTATTCTGTGCCTCTGCAAATGGTTAGGTATGTATTATGTAACCAATTTTTCTTTCCATTTTTGAAAAAAAGTCCATTATGTACATTAGTTGCACTCCCTTCCTAGTTCCTATCACTGAAATGAAAGTATGATATTGTGAGAACTAAACATTACTTTCAATTTTAGTAGCTGGGAAATGATGTTGAACTTCTGATAGTAAGAAATGGTTCTTATCGTAAGAACTGAATAAATTTTTTTAAAAAGGTTTCCACCTGAAGTCTTGAATTCTGTTTAGAGGATCCTTGTTTCTCTTTCTTGAGAACATTTTTCGGTTTTTCAGATAGAAAGTTGTTGACTGTTCACCATGCAATATAGATCTAACATTTTTAATTACATATTCAAACAGGTAACAATGTCGGCTCATCTTGGGGAATATCTTCAATATTTAGCAGCCATGATAGTCGTACCACCACAAAAGAAAATCCAACCAGCAAACCATTCAGTGAACCTATACAGACCATGGAACAGGGCATCTCAATGATTCATTTGAGAGAGGTAGTATATCCTCTTTGGTCATCTGTTGCATGCTTTGGAGATGTTTTTTCGTTGCCATGTAACTGACTTTGTTATTATTTTATAAGCCCCCTAGTGTATTGAGGCCCTTGGAAACCCACTCAGAACAAGAGGCTGTTGAGATTGCTATTACAAAGCTGTTACTGAGATCATATTATGATATCGTACGGAAGAACATCGAGGATTCTGTACCGAAGGCTATTATGCATTTTTTGGTATTCTAATTTCTTTTGCTTAGGCTCATCTGTTCCGTTATCCTTTTTTTTCGCAATTACTGTATCTGCGCAATCACTGTATGTACTTATGTAACCTGTTTAATCGATGTATCTTAAGTTATTATTCCTTGATCATAACTGGACACATGAATATTTCTTTTTGCAGGTTCACCATGCAAAAAGAGAGCTTCATAACGTTTTTATCAAAAAACTTTACCGGTATGTCATGTTTCCAAAATATGGTAGACTTGTAGATGATGCAGAAGCAAAAGGAGGATGAGAAAAATATGGTGGAAGCATGTTGGTGTCAAATTTAAGAAATTGTAAATCACCATTATTCAAAAATGCAAGACAAAGAACGGTAGATTGCCATAATCGAAAAATGTTTTCTTTTGGGTAATTTTACTTTCAACCTATAACAAGAAAATTGGACGAGAAATTCAACTGACACTCTATTTCCTTTTTCATTCATTAATTTACTGTTGTGTGACATTTGAATATGATGGTCGTGTTAAATTGTAACTTCTTTACCCTCCCTCTTCCCTTGTCTAAAGCACTTTTGTCCTCTACTGAACACATATATAGCTAATGCATGTTCATGGTTGTGTTTGAGCAGAGACAACTTGTTTGAAGAAATGTTACAGGAACCAGATGAGGTGGCCACAAAGAGGAAGCGTACCCGAGAGACACTTCGGGTCCTGCAGCAAGCATTCCGAGTAAGTCTTAGATATAGCAGATCTTATCTTTGTGGTTTAGACCTTTTACCATGGGGTAGACATGTGAAAAAGTGCAGAGATCGTTAATTTTAACAAGCTTGAGTTTACATGCTAGTGTCACCATCGTAGCCTTATTTAAATGCATGTTCATATCTTTAGGCATGCTCAGAAATTTCTTATTATCTTTTTCTTGCTCTACCCCCAACGTTTTCAATTATGGTGACAAAATTTCAAGCTTTGAAGTTGAGTGGTCCCTTGAACATAAATTTTTTGATGATGCATATCCCAGTTTCTTAAGACTAAATAGTAAAACCATATATACTCTCCGTTGACACCTAGTTTATATGCACGAGGAAGTAGTGCTACTTTTCAGTGGCACTGTAATTTCTGAATAGGTGGCTTGCGGTGCTTAACAATAATACCTTTTTTTGGGTGCTGTAGACATTGGATGAACTGCCACTTGAAGCTGAAACAGTTGAGAGGGGTTACAGCCTAAGTAATGATCCAACAGGTATTCCAAGGATCCATGGGCTTCCAACCTCATCTATATACAACGCCAGCAGTGGTTCCGCCGAGTTATACGGTGCATCGCCAAAAAACTCCAAGTCACGCAGGTCATCGAATTCTGGTGAGCTGCACTCACCTTATTATCCAGAAACCAATGGTAGTGGACGCAGTTCGATGGCCGGTCTTTATCCAACACTCGATTTTTAGGTTCTTGAGGAATGCTGCAAAACCAACATGTGTCATTAAGTGACTTGCTATGCGATAATCACGGGCGATACGTGTTCTCTGGATCAGTTCTGTGGAGTCGGTATTCATTACGTTCAATTAAGAATAACTAAATTGACCACTTATATTTTTTGATATCCCTCCTATTATACAAGTGACGGTTGTAGGCATACAAGTATTTGCTTTTTACATAAAGCTTCTAATAAAAAAAGGAGGTGCTGCTATAGCGAGTACATGGAGCTGTTTGGTGGACTCTAGTCCAACAGTGGTAACCTTTCTTTCTAGAACAAGGGTTGGTTGCAAAATGCTATTTTTCTGATAATATTTGACAACTTTCAAACAACACCCTGTATAGTACTCCCTGAGTCTTTGTAATTTCATACTAGTCATTCGTTTGTTTGTAATTTTTTTGGTTAGATCGTCAACTTGTCCCATTTTTTTTTGATATCTGCGTCCGAAGAATCTCTGCAGCGATGTTTGCTCATTGATTGCAACATCACATTTAAGTGCCCATTTAAAATCACTTTGTTCACTGAACTCCTGGTTGGCAACTGAATTGCATTTTTGCATTGCCATCATCCAATGTTTAGGCTTGCGCGATGGAGTATATCGATCAACATTTCTTATCATTTGTTATTCTTTGGTGGAAATTATGTTTTGGGATAATTTCATCCTGAAGAAATCAACGACGCTCAGTACTGAAGCAAATTAGATTTTTCGAACTGTTTCATGTTAATAATCATCTACAATCTCTCTACAATTAGCATATAGTTCATGATAATGTCACCCTCATCTACGTGGACGATGTCGAGGTAAAATTCTTATTGCCGTTGGATTTGATGCTAATAAGAAATGTTTGCCTATTGCATATGTCATTGTTGATGAGGAAACCATAGAAAGTTGGAATTGGTTTATAGAACGTATTAGACTTCATGTAGCCAAGCATGATATATGTGTAATATCTGAGACATGTGGGAATCATAGATGCAATGAATTCTCCCATATGGAAAGAAGAACCCAATGTGGGTCATCACAGATTTTGCTTGGTACATGTTAGAAAGAATGTTTTGCAGAATCACAAAGGTATCATGGTCAAAAGACTTGTTTGGAAAATTGGTATTGCTACCAAGAAGCAAGTTTAAGATCAGACGTCGTTTACTTCGAAACGTCAACAACGAGGCTTTGCAGTACCTTGATACCGTGGAGTTAGAAAAATGGAATTTGGCGTATGACAAACACAAAAGATGGGGTGAGGTGACCACTAATATGGTGGAATCTTACAACAGTGTGTTGAGAGGCGCAAGACAACTTCCAATTAAATCTTGCATTGATATGATATTTTGGAGGACAATAGAATGGTTCAACGAGCGGTCAATTGCATCAACATAGTGTGCCATACCACTTAGCCCGTGGGCGCATGAAAAGGTGTGCAAAAATGATGTAAAAGGTCAATTACATAATGTGAGAGCACCAAACACAATTCCAGGGCTTTATGTGGTTCGAACAAAACGCCGAATTGGTGGAAATGGGGGTAATAAGTGGAAGGTAAAGTACTTGGAGTCGAACTGCATATGCCAAAAGTGGCAGATGTGGAGACTTCCGTGTTCACATGCAGCAGCAGTTGCGCGGTTTAGAAACGACAACAAGTTGTCGCTTGTTGACCCCGTATACCACACAAGTGTTTGGGTACACCAATATTCTACGGTGTTCAATCCAATCAGACACCAAGATTATTGGGACGTGCCTGAGTGGACTTTGCAGTGTTCACGAACTCAGCTAATGCCCGGAAGTCGCGGTCGATACCGTACAACTAGGATTCCTAATCAGATGGATGTCCGTGAAGCCGACCAGCCACGAGCCCTACGCCGATGTAAACATTGCCGTCAACCAGGTCATGACAGGCGCAACTGCTCCACTTCTTGAATGTTTAGACTCATGCATTGTGTAATATTTGGAGTTATGCATTGTGTAATATTTGGACTTATGTATTGAGTAATATTTGGACTTATGTATTGCGTTTTATTTGCATGTATTTTATTGTGATGGTGAAAATTGGGTGACTAAAATAATAAAGAGTGAGTTCACCCGACCGGGTGTTTTTGGATTATTAAACACCCGGTCGGGTGAACTCACTGGACTCCAAATTGTTCATTATGATTTGGACCTAACCGAATTATAAAACGCCAATCTAGTTGGCGTGTTTTCTAGAAACGCCAATGTGGGTGGCGTTTCATTACAGAACGTTGCAATCTAAAGCATGAAAAAATTGGTCGAATTTACTCCAACTATAAAACACCAATGGGACTGGCGTTTTTCTTAAAAAATGCCATCCGTGTTGGCGTGTTTTCTGAAACGCCAATCAGCCTGGCGAGTCATTCCAGAACGTAGCAATCTGTCGTAGAAAATATTGACCAAAATTACTCCAACTATAAAAAGCCAATTGGACTGGCGTCTTTCATTAAGACGCCACCCATGTTGGCGTCTTTAATAAAAACGCCAATCACTGTGGCGAGTCATTACAGAATGTTACTCTCCGTAATGCAAAAAATGGCCGAAATTACCAAAGCTGAAAAACGCCAATGAAACTGGCGTTTTTGGCACACACTATAACTCGCCAATGAAACTGGCGTCTTTGGTCAGACTGCTTGCATGAAATTGCAAGCTTCCTTTTTTTTCTTCCATATCACAAAGTATAACAAGAGGATGTATCAAATTATCAATATAACTAAGTATAAAAAGAGGATGTATCAAATTACTAATATAAAAAGTTCAACTCAAAGAAAAAACACTAATATCAATTGCATCACCGTTTCCGCATAAACAGGCCCCGTATCCCCTTCCCAATTCTGGATGTAGATCTAGGGATCCTAGAGGGAGGAGTATCTTGAACAACAACGTTCTCTAGATCCATCCCAAAAATATCATCTCGCACAGACGACCGCGATGGAGAAGCGTGGACATCACTGAGGCTAATATCTTCTCATGTACCACCGGTGTGGCTGATAGAATGTCGGCCTCGAACTGCAGATCTAGGTGGAGGTGGATCCACAAAATCGTCATTGGCGTCATGTACTAACTGAGATGACGACTCTCCGCAGGCAGTTTTCTTCTTGGTTCGTCGTTTCCCCTTTTGCCTCACGGGGACGTCCATGTCCATTGCAGAGCACTGGGAAGGACGGTAGTCCATCAGCTCAGCCTCCCAGGATATCTGCAATCCATCGTTAACCATCCTCGAAGTGGTTTCCAAAGCGGGATGTTCTGTCATATCTTGGCCACTTAGAAAGTGGCGTATGTTGTGAAGCGTCTCCACCTACAATTTTCAAAGTTAATTACATATTATAAAATGAATTTAAATAATTAATAGTTTTTACAATTTACCGCGAAGTTATGAGAAGATGCCGTTTCGTGGAAGCCCTCTTCAACATGCACGCCAGGTTTGGTTAAATACACCACAGTTATTTGGTGAAACCAATCATATATTCATCGGTTGCAACAGGCTCCATAGTGTACTCCACATCAGTCCACACCAAGTCGTGCCTATTGTCCCACTCCTGTATATGATGGGTGTGCCACTGAGCCCAATTCCGGCCAGATTTTCTACGGCGATCCTGTTTCGTAAAATCAGAACCGTGGAAGTGGTGGAGGAGCGGGACATACGGTTGGACAATCCCAAATTGTCGCAACACTCGTTGTGGCAGGTGTGGCTCAACCAGATTCCAGCAGATAAGAGTTGTTATCGACGTCCATATAGGACGACCGACAACACAACATTCCGACAAGTTTCGCTGGAGATAAGGCCTCCAAATAAACTACATGTGAAACAAATTTATTCAAAATAATTTGAATAAAAAACAACAAACAAAAAACAATTTATAGGTATATGAATTACCTGGTTGACGTGCATCATGGAGAACTGATCTCAGAAATTTTCAATACATGCCCGGGTGCTTTTGCATATGACGCCGGACCATTCCATCTGAAAAATTTAAATTATGAGCGAATTACAAGGAAATTGATGAACATTAAGCTTAAAAATAGAATTAGTGAACAACTTACGCGCTTGCACATGGTGCGTAGTCTATAAGCACGGGATTTAGCATCTTTGGTCTAATATTTGGGATTCTCTCCCAAGCCCACAGCTATAACAAAGTTAAAGCTCCCTCGACATCGGTCCTCTTAGCAACACAACTTCACACAAATTGTGGTACAAGCAAGCAAGCGTCGCACCACCCCAGCTATAGTTAGAACACTGTTCTATATCCATGAAAAATTGCAGGTAGAAGAACAGAATTTTATTTCCGGAGGCGTTCGGGATCATCAGCCCACCAAGTAATAGCAGACAGTATATACGAGCCCGTTGAGCATATATGTTGTGATCGTGCTCATCATTCAGCTTAACCCTCAATTGATTTGATAAGCTTGTCTGCTTCCAAACCATTTCTTTCAACTCAGCTGCGTCTGGCACAAATCCTAGAAAATCCAAACACACGTCCTTCCAATATCCCACATCCTTCGTGGGGATGTAACCCGTCACAGCCTCTCCGTCAACTTTGAGGCCCCATAAGACCTCCACGTCTTCCAATTTCACAGTCGCTTCACCGACTGGAAAGTGAAACGTGTGAGTCTCTGGCCTCCAACGTTCAATCGATGCGGTGATGAGATGGTGGTCAATGTCCTTTGGTTGACCACACCTCAATATATCGCCGAACCCCATTTGGTCCACTATTTCCAAAACACGATGATGTATGGGAACATCCCAAATGATTCATTCATATCGTCGGCAACGGACGTCTTCTGATAGAATTCCTGCCCATATGTTATTAGAGTGTTGTCTCTGAAAATACAATACAGAAGGATCTGCAGGACCACATGCAAGCCGGCGACGAAAAGTTGAAGATGATGCCATAATTTACCTACACAACATTCATAATCCAAATTAAACAATAACCAAACCTAAACCAATTCAATAATTAGATACAATTTAATCCAATATCACAAAATGGAACACCAAAATCAAATAATTCACAATACACAAATTCACCTACACAACATTGCACATTCAAAATCATAACACAATTCACCTACACAAAATTAATAATTCAAACTAAACAATATACATCAACCTACCTATTTCAATTTGCCCAATTTCAATTTGCCCAACCTAACAATTTCAATTAACAATTTCAATTTCAATTTCAATTTCAACCTAACAATATACACAAAATTAACAATTCAAACTAAACAATATACATCAACCAAAACACACATAAATCAAATCAATTTACCCAATTTTTAAGCTATAACAACCCTAGGGTTTAGGTTTAAAATCAAATTTATACACAAATTCACTTAAACCCAAACAATCCAACATAATAATCAACAATAACGTCATTCAATCAATCCAAAATGCACAATATTTCAACTCAATTCACAACCCATTACAAACCATAGCTAACTATCCAACAATTACTCTAATAATGTAAACAATAAGCATACTAACCGAAAAAAATATATAAATTTGGGGAAGAATAGCACCGATTGATGAATGGAGGGCGAAATCACGGAGAGGAGGGCGAATTCGCGACGAGAGGCGCTGCTTTGGATAAAATCGCGAAGTGTGTGATGTGAGTTTTTCGCTATTTGGGAAAGGCTCGCCTGCTATATCAGTCTGTATAAACACGCCGCTCGTGTTGGCGTTTTTCAATTGTAAAACGCCATCCGTGATGGCGTATATAAACACGCCATTCTTTACGGCGTTTCTTTATACAAACACGCCAATCCAAAATGCGTTTTCAAACTAAACACGCCAACCAAATTAATGTGTTTTAACTTAACTGTATTTGGAGAAAATACGAGTAAAATACGATGGCATTGTAAAACGCCAACTTTGCTGGCGTCTTTACGTATAGACACGCCAGTACCATTGGCGTTTTTCCCATATATGGAATAGATAACAAAATGAGTACATTTTCGTTATTTTAGTGACAAACTCGCCTATAAACCCGATTTTTCCTGATTATTGGATCATTGATTAACTTTGCCAATACCTAATCTTCCTCTCTTTTTAACATTTCTCGGTTGGCTATGTTTGTTTAAGAATAAGGGCTCGTTTGATTCGTAGATAGAATATAAGATACTTAACTTAACATAGTGTTTTTTTAGTTGTTTGATTGATAAGATAGTCTCTAAAATGATTGTGTAGATAAAATGAAAAAGGACAAAAATACCCTTGTTACAATTGGTAAATATATTTTGTACTACTACACCTCCTATAATTTATCTAAAATTATGCTTCATTACTTAATTGGTCTTTAATTATCATTGCATATTAACATATTATATCTTAAAACTGCCGTAACGGTTGTGTAAATTAGGTCACTAATTAATCCAAAAAGTAGCTGATTATTAAGTACTCTATTTTTGTAAATTAACTGAATCAATTTGTGTTAAACAGCAAATTTTAAATTAATTATTGAAGAAATCAACAGTGACTTTCTTGTTGCTCTAAGACAAAACACCAGTCGAGGAAGAAGCTCAGCTCTATAATCACTGTCTCAATTCGAGCAAGATGAACACATTCAACCATAATAAAAATCGAATGAACTATTACCAAAATTCCAGCAAATTAGAGCAAAGCACCCTCTGTCCTATTTTGAGCAAAAAATAATCAACCGAAATTGAGTAAGAACCAGGAGAAAGAAGAGGCTTAGATATGAATATCAACAAGAAGAGGCTTAGAACAATAAATCCATCAGGGGAGAAGGTCCGACGACGGTTGTTGGGAGGAACGGTCAATACCGCCGGAGTCACTAAACTCCACACGACGCCGGAGAATGTAGCCGAACACAGTACGATGGCCGGCGCCTCCTAGATGATGCAAAAAAAGAAGAAGTTTCTGAAAGAGAAGAGAGAGAGCTGCGTGTGGAGAGAAGGTGGGAGACAGAGAGAGAAGAAAAAGGGGTAAAATTGGCTATCATAATGCAACAGTTCACAAACCCACCAAAATTGGTGGGTTAGCGTTTTCCCAAATTTTGTGTTAGCATGCCGGCCTAGGCGGGCTTTATACATTTTCTCGGGCCATGAGATAGTACTTACCATATAATGATGTTTCCATGGCTGGCATTTGGGCACATGATACCCTTTTGCTCTCAGCCATATAGTTTAAATCACACATCCGGATCTTCTCACTCTTTGTCTGTATACTATGGCTAGCTGCAACGGGATGAGCAATTTTGTTTAGGTTTGTATACTCAATGTCTGTTACGGACTCAATTCCCACATCGGTTGTGAGAACAACTGATGTGGGGTATATAGACTAAATGAGCTCTCTCTCCTAACAGGCTAGTCTTTTGGGATGAGTTCTCCTGTTTGATTTGTATCAATTGGTGCTTTCATTGAGAGTCTAAACGGCTCGGAGTGGTGGCCGGGCAACGAACTCGCCGTGACCAACGAGTGCGTTTGGGACCGCTCGGAGTGGTGACCCACGAAGTGGTGGCCGGGCAAAGAATCCGCCGTGACCAACGTGGCCGTGACCAACGAGAACTCAGAGTGATGGCCCACGAAGTGGTGGCCTGACAAAGAACCAGCCGTGACCAACGTGGCCGTGACCAACGAGGACGTTGGCCCTTAAAGGAGGGTCGAATGTTACGGACTCAATTCCCATATTGGTTGTGAGAACAACTGATGAGGGTCGAATGTTACGGACTCAATTCCCAAGGAGGGTCGAATGTTACGGACTCAATTCCCATATTGGTTGTGAGAACAACTGATGAGGGTCGAATGTTACGGACTCAATTCCCACATCGGTTGTGAGAACAACTGATGTGGGGTATATAGACTAAATGGGCTCGATGTGGGGTCGAATGTTACGGACTCAATTCCCACATCGGTTGTCAGAACAACTGATGTGGTCTATATAGACTAAATGGGCTCGATGTGGGGTATATAGACTATCACAACTGATGTGGTCTATATAGACTAAATGAGCTCGATGTGGGGTATATAGACTAAATGAGCGCTCTCTCCTAACAGGCTAGTCTTTTGAAATAAGTTTTCCTGTTTGGTCGGTATCAATGTCATACACAAACAAAACATTGCACAATTATGCCCACAGTTGAGGTTATCGAAGCGACTAGCAGCAAAAGGCGTCTTTGTTTCATATGTTTCCACCCCAAGAAACCTGCAGAGATTACCTGCCATTTCATCAGCTCTTATGGAGCTTGTGGAGATCCAAATGAAGCGTCTTTGAGCATCTGGTTGAGAAGGTCAAGCCAGATTTGATAGTCCTCGACTTTGCTGCATACCGAATCTTAGAAGTTGAGGCCAAATATGGCGTAAGCACTGCGTTTTTCAGCGTGTATACGGCTGCTACCTTGGCTCACATGGGGCCACTGATTGAGCTCAAGGATGGAAAGCAACATCTGAGTCCAGAATGCTACACCGGATTGGATGCCTTCTCCCCACACCGAGGAGTATGAAGCATGGATGATGCACAATATACACGTCCCTGATGCATCAGGCTTTTCCTCTGGCCAACGTCTGGCGAAGGTCGTTGAGGGAAGCAACTTTGTGTTGGTGAGAAGCTGCGAAGAGTTTGAGAGCAACTACTTAAATCTAATTCAAAAAACCTTCGAAAAACATTTCAGAAGCCAGTTTAATATTGGCTTGCTTCCTCCAAAAACTGGAGAGAGCAAGAACGCATCAAGGTGGGCCGACACATGCAAATGGCTGGACGGGAGAGAGCCCAAGTCGGTGTTATATGTAGGATTCGGGAGCGAGTACAAGATGCCCCTCAATGAAATACATGAATTAGCATATTCAGTTGAGCTTTCAAGATTACCTTTCCTGTGGATTCTAAGGAAGCCAATAGGCGTGGATACTCGGGATTTACTGTCTCCTGGTTTTGTCAGGCGCACACGAAGCCAGGGTCTGGTTGTTCTTGGTTGGGCACCTCAGCAACAGATACTCGCCCATCCAGCAATAGGGGGGTGTTTTTTCCACTCCGGCTGGGGAACAAGTATAGAATCTCTTGCTCATGGCCACCCACTAATTCTTCTTCCTATGGTAGCAGACCAAGGACTCACTGCTAAGCTGTTAGTGGAAAACCAAGTTGCACACGAGGTCCCCAGGAACGAGGATGGTACATTTAGTCGGGGCGTGGTTGCTGAGTCCATAAGACGAGTTCTTGTAGAAGAACAAGGCAAGCAGTTGAGGCTCAAGGCAACACAGCTGCAAACTGTCTTTGGCGATCATGAGCGTCAGGATAATTATGTAAACAAATTTATGGATCATCTCAAAAACATCACTACACAGAAGCAAGTGTAAGAAGATATCTCAGTGAAATGCTAAGACCTACAAGTTGTTATACCTTACATATCTTTCTGTTGAAATCCATCTCTGTATCCACAACTACAACCTTTTTTATCTTTTGGCATTATTAAACTGGCCTCTTTTGTAGAATTTCCAAGGAAAATCGGAAACTAGAAACTAGATTGAACCTAATAAAATGCATAAAGTAAGCATTCTGACTAGTTTATTTCAATACTCAATATTCTTATAAGTATTAGCATAGAAATTAAAGGCACATATAATTAGTAAGTTGAGTTGGAACTTGGAACTTGGAACATGGAACACACCCCATTTCCATCCATGGCTATAATGCAAAGGGCTTGTTCCATTACACACGAAAAACCACTTAGCAGAAAGTTATCTTCTTATTAGCAGCTACTATAAAATGCAAAACCGAAGCAAAAACTTGAAGAATCTGGTAAACTTGAACTTGTATGAAGCTGAGGAGGAGCATGCATGTACTAGTTTCATCTGCTGTCAACCATTGGAACCAATTCACAACTCGCATTAGATACGTCATTGTTCACCAGCACTTGCTGCACTTAGGTCCACTGACAAATCAAGAACCTAAACCAATTCATACGAGATTGAAATCATATGAATTAGTTATACTATTCTTTTATTATGTTGGCAATTTGTCTAATCTTTACTGTCACACTCACCTTTCCAGTTATCTTGGTGTACATAGCCAAAACATCTTCCACAGTGGTCTCAAAGTGTGTGGATGGGTCATAACTCTGCAATGCCATAACATGAAAATGTGATCATGATGTGACAAAGAGTTAAGCAGAGAAGAATGAGACGCGTACCATAGAAATATAACAGTGGTCAGAATCACAGTCATTTGTAGGTTGGTATCTGTCATAGGTTTCATAGAATATCTCATCAACTGGTCCGAGAAGGTCCACTCCGGGCTTCAGCTCAGCCTCCGGGTCGTCAGTTTCAGCTTCTGTCAAAACGAAAGCTATGTACTTGCCTTGTGGCGCCACGTTGTGATAGTACGAGCAGCAGAATAGATACCTAAGACAAATAAGAGATACACAAGTAAATGCTCCTACATTAATCAGAAAAAAGGTAAATTGGTTAGAAAACATACATGTCTGATTTGCGGCCCAGCTGCTTCTGTGGAATGATGACTTGAGTTGAGTGCGACTCGTGAGTGTCTGGGATTGGGTGGCTCATTATAATGACAGCACGCGCAACCTTCCCTACCTTCTCAACCTGAAATCAGAATTTATTTTGAAAACTATCTCCAAACTATATGTATGTCTTTGCTGATCACAAAGCCACAGAATGTTACCTTATCGGGTAAATATGAGGGGTCGCAGACAACTTTTTTGCACTTAGCTGTTTCTCCTTCAGATGTAACTCCAATTGCAACTCCATCATCATACTCCACCTGCAGATTGAAAGAAGTAGCCATGAACGAAGCTAGGATGTAACAACGAGTAGTTCTTGGAGGAGAAATGCATTGGATAGACGAGGTATTCAGAAAGTAGAACTGAGAGATTATAACCTTGCAGTCTGGCTTGCTTAGCATGTAAGTCCCACCATAAACTGCGCTCAGACGAGCAAATGCCTGTTTATTAGAGCATCATAGCAAGTCAAAACCATGATAACAACAGTACACATGTGAATTGATACGCAAAAAGAAGCATACCTGAGGCAACTCTCCCAGTCCGTACATAGGATAGAGGTAAGGAGATCCAGATTGAAATCTTGCCAAAGACTCTGCATACAGCTGTTGTAGAGAAGAAAGTAGTAGTTTTCAGTTTAGAAGAGAACAATGTTGACTGCAACTTTATTGAATCTCTCTACCTTCATTCTCTTCACAAAAGTCACTGCCGGCTTGTCCAGGTATTCATCGCTAAAATGCAGAGCCAGAGCATGGCCTATAAATTCAATCGTGTCATCTTCCAGTTCATACTTTCTGCATATTAGAGCACATGAGGCTGTCAGTCGAGAGTTCAAATTAGAAAATGCAGCACACAACTATGATAAATTCGCGTTCCATTTCCAACATCACAAGAAACTCATAGGTTAGGATCAGGCGCCAATATCAGTTGATTGCTTATTAACAACTTGGTGTAAATGGCAGTGTGACAGAGTGATGCATTAGTGTGAGAAACGAACGAGATAAGTTCTCTTGCTGTAATTGTGTCCAAATCCATCCCATGATGAGTCTTGGGATCACTCTCATCAAAGTCTTGAACGAAAACAAAGAACTTGCGTGCACGCCTCTTCTCAAACAGCCCCATAAGTGGGGATTTCAGTGCCTCGACATCAGTTGCCGGGACCTTGTGGATCTGCAGCATAATTTCAAATCAAGGTTGAACGAAAAAGGCAAAATACAGAAAGCTAGCAAAAATTCATCAAACCTTTCCTTTATTGTAGACAAAACTACCATCTACGGCCTTGAAGTTGAGGTACTTGGTGACATCCGTGTGAATCAAGACACGCACCAAAGTTCCATTTGCCATCATGAACTACAATAATCACATCAAAATCTCATTTTTACCCATAGTAAACAAACAACATAAGCTATGAAACAAATGGCTTATGCATTGCAGTTTCTATCTTGGATTCTGTAATACCTTTGGGATCATATCAACGTTATACTCTCTACTTGTGCCCAAATTCTCAGGCGGTTGCTCCTCTCCCCTGAAGCGCTTCCAGAGCTACAGGAAAGGAGATATGAAATCAGAATCACTTCAGTTTGTTACATCCAAACTAGATAACAAAAACATTTAGTCACATTAATGGGAGATTGTGCGACCTGAATCAAATTGAGAGAGCTGGACTCTCCTCCATAATAGTCGTTTTTGTCCATGTGTAGTACCTGTTTGTTAAAACCAAAAGAATGGAACTCAACATTAATGTAAAATTAGTTGTTTATTAAAGTTTACTTCCTTTTGTTCTTCACCTGTTGTGCCATTTGAATGTCCCCGAAGGAACAAAATAATTTACTTCGTTCAAATTACAACAGAAAGCAGAGTTTTTTTTAAAAAATCAAGAAAACTAAAAGAGCTTTCCATTGTGTGACAAGATGATCAAGTAATTACCTATAAATTTTAATGTATGTTTTGGATGAAATATTTGATCAGACAATAACAACAGTGTGTCTGAGATGGTTAGAATAGGAAATTGGCAAATAATAATAATGCAGCAGATATAAAGCAATAATCCGAGTGCGAAGAAGATACTTTTAAACCATCGACAGAGAGAAGGCCACTGAGAATGCATTCTTTAAGACCAGTACCGAGAACAATGACGTCGTACTCTTCATCCATGTCGCACACACAAAAAATAAGGCAGAAGAGATCTCAAAAGGAAATGGAAGAGTAGTGTAAGGGGAGACATGTAAGGGAGGAAAGAGTAATATTAACAAGCAAATGAAGATCCGCAGTTGATGGCCACTGAAAATCTTGAAGCGTATACATTAATTTTGTTTTTTAACCATAAAACCGTTATGTCAAGAGTAACTCCAGTCATTGGAATTACTAATATACAGTAATTCATTTATAGATCACTCTCTACACAAACAGAATTTACATGTACTGCTACATTGCTACTGCACTCATTGCATATGACTACACATTGTTTTCTTCTTCTCGTGGTATAGCAACACAAATTATCATGCAATTTATTGTGTGTGATTGTAGCTACCATAAAGAGATAGACGAGTCAGTAAAATATAAACACTTCATAATTATATAAGATCATATTTAATTTACACTAATATGTATTGGGCGACAGATTATTTGCTATTTTCTATATTGACTAATAAAATTTTTTATCTAAGAAAGTTACACCTCGGATTCGGATATGCCATTTGTTATTTTTAAAACAAAATGTACAAATATTTATACTGATAATATTAAATATGAAATATTATCCCAATAACCTTTACTATAATATCTAATAGTACAAAATTGTTCCAGATATAATAAAGCCCATGGCCCTGACATAGGAAAAAACAATATCATTGAGACGAATAAAAAGCTGTTAAAAAATGGAATTACTACTAGTTAATGGAGTATATTTTTTTTCTGGTATATAGTAGTACTAATTTTATGTGTTAGTGATGAAAAAGAATGAAGTAGAAACACTCTAATATTTATATTTTGAAAAAAATATCACTTTAAGTGGGATATTCTAAAAAGAAAAAGTATGAATGAAAAAGATGGATTAATTTATTTATTCACGTTCATGAAAATATATTTTTTCTAGCCATTTTTAGATTATATACGTAAAATGTCACTTGAAGAGGAGGAGGTAACCTTTCACTTATTTCACTGCCACAGCAACTTCTGTAAACAAAGCTCATCTACAAATTTAATCACATACGCATATGATGATTTTTTTCGAGTCAAGCCTATAGTAATACATCCACACGTGCATGTGTGTATATATATTTGTAGAAAATAATGATTGATAAGCGCATACGGCCACGTGCAAAATTATTCAGCCAAGCCTTTAGTTTGTCCCTACTATCCACAATTTGTTCATACCGACGTTGTATTTGGATAGTTTAGTTAATTAAAAACTAGATTTACATTTCAATTGTTTGATGAAAAGCTATATTTCTAAATCTTTACAATATAATCTTTGCCAACATATGGTATTAAAAGAGTATTTTTGAGTATCAATAAAAATTGGTTGGAATTGAGAGGAGATCCTCTGTTCAATTTTATAGTCGATGCGTTTTGTAGCACACCAATATTTGCTGTGTTAATTGGAAGTTTGGAACAGCAGAGTGGAACTTTACTCTCTAACGCAGTACAGAATCCATCGCTGTTCCACAGACTCCAATCTCAGATTTTACGGGACTGGATCCTCTGCAGTGGGAAGGAAACACAGCACCGTGCTGTGCCTTGAAACGACGCCACTTTGCCTCTTTCATCCTGCTTTTTCATTCCTTTTTTTAAATTACCGTTCCATATTTATTTTGTCTTATACTAATAGTTTAGTGCTTAGGGGGATTAAAATAACAACGCCCGCCTTCCTTTTTTTATGTGTTTCTTTTCTTCCTTTTTAGTATTTCTATTTCTTTAATACAGAGTAATTAAATTTATAAATTAATACAGAGTAATTAAATTTATAAATTATATGTGTTTTTTTTTACATTACCTATCCTCCATAACTGGAATGCTCATGATTATATATGTTTACAATATTTATTTGATATCCTGCAAAGTGACATAACTAAATTAAATTAAGTGTTTAATAAAAAATATACATTATTTATTTGAGCAACTAATTAATGAATTGACCAATTATTTCAGTCTTAATTCCATAATTATAACTTTTTTCAAATTTAGTTTTTTTGTGTTGAAAAAATATTACTCCATTATGCAGGTTGGAGTATTATTAACCAGTTTTTATTTCTTTGTTACAAACATATAATAAAATAACTAATTTACAAATTTAAATATTAAAGAAATATAAATATAAAAATGAAGAAAAGATACACATAAATAAAAGAAGGCGGCGTTGCTATTTTAATTCTAATTATAAGGAATTCCTAAGCACTAAACTATTACTAGTATAAGACAAAATAAATATGGAACGGAAATTTAAAAAAAGGAATGAAAAAGCAGGAAGAAAGAGGCAAAGCGGCGTCTTTCAAGGCACAGCATGGTGCTGTGTTTCCTCCCCACTGCAGAGGATCCAGTCCCAGATTTTACACTCGTCATCCTTCTCAATCCGGCTGAGGTCAGACCTAATGAAATCCCCTTTATACCCTCGTCACTATCCAGTCAGCCCGACCTTTCCCGAAAAACCCATCCCCTTTCTTGTACTTTCGCACTAAACAACCCCCCCCCTTCCCATTGACACAAATTCTGCAATTCCCAATTTCAACCTAGAAATGGAGCACCCATTTTTCCCGACGACCACCACGCGCGCGGAGGCCCTGCGGTGGCTTACAATCTCGGAGAAGCTTCTGTCGGCGCGTGACCTGATGGGGAGCAAGTCGTTCGCCGCCCGCGCGCGCGACTCCGACCCCACGCTCACCCCCGCCGATCAAATCCTCGCCGTCGTCGACACCCTCCTCGCCGGAGACCGCCGGATCGGAAACAACCAGGAGGACTGGTACGCGATCCTCCGCCTCACGCCGCAGCAGGGCCGCGAATTGGAGCTCGTGGCCTCCCAGTACCGCAGCCTCGCCATCGTCCTAAACCCTCAGCAGAATAAATTCCCCTTCTCCGACCAGGCCTTCCGCCTCGTGGTCGATGCGTGGAGCGTGCTCTCCAATCCTACGAGGAGATCCCTCTACGACCAAGAAATATCCTTCTACTTGCACCCTCAACCAGACCCGTATAGCAATCCCCTTCCGCCATTGAACCAAAATTTCATTTTCAACGGGGGCAGCAGCTCGACCGGCCTCGTGCCTCCGCAGCAAAGCAGCGCCCTTCCCTTTTCACAAGTTCAGGTACATGCAAGCACTCACGTCGACCCGGTTACCGTCGGGTCGACCATGCATTTTAATTCGGGTAGTCATCTAGGTGCCAAAATAAGTAAGGAGACGCCGTGTGCAGCAAATGCTGCTGCTTCTCCACCTGCACAAAATAACTCTAGCGTTGATGAGAGAAATAGTCGCAACTTGAATGTGGGAGAGGCCGAGCGAGATGAAGAGGAGGAGGAAATGGAGGCAGAAGGAAATGATGACGGATCGACTCTCTGGACTGCATGCCCTTATTGCTATTATATGTATGAGTATCCTAATCTGTATGCTGACTGTACACTGCGGTGCCAGAATTGTAAGAAAGCGTTTCAGGCGGTGGTAATTCCGTCGCCACCGCCGGTGGTGGATGGACAAGATGTGTACTTTTGCTGCTGGGGCTTTATACCAATGGGGTTTTCTATGGAGAATTGGGAGAAAAACAAGGGTGCTGCCTCATCTTGGACTCCCTTTTCACCTATGTTCAATACTAGAATGCCTCCACGGAAGAGCCCGGCTCCTAGGATATATTTTGATGACGATGAGGTTTTTGTTGAGGTTTCAGAGTCAAGTGAGTCTGAT
Organism: Salvia splendens; assembly: GCF_004379255.2. NCBI lineage: Eukaryota > Viridiplantae > Streptophyta > Magnoliopsida > Lamiales > Lamiaceae > Salvia > Salvia splendens. The sequence continues at coordinate 12,206,273 of NC_056032.1, forward strand.
GATGATAATTGGAATAAGGATGCAGAGAAAAGGAACAAGAAAGCAAGGGTTGTTAAAGGAAAGGGGGCTAATGGGACGCCCGGTAGAAGTGCTAGGAAAGCACGTGTGGATAAGGGGAAGAATGTCGACGATTCAGTACCTCCAAACGGGGTGGAGACCCCTAATAAAACAGCAGCCGAGTCGAGCAAAAAAGTGCCAGCTACTAATGCTAGAAAACAACCTTCCAGAGTTGCTAAGAATTTCGAGAAGTTGGATTTGAATGTGGAATTCAGCAACGAAGCTGAGGAGGCAGCTCCTAGAGCGAAGCAAGGGAATGGGTCAAGCTGCGGGGAGGATGATAACATTGAAGGGATTGGATTTTTTGAGGGCCTTGATGAATTCCTTAGCAGTCTCCCCATTCTTAATGTCGTAGGTGATGATAAGGCTGTCAAGGCTGTGTAATAAAGTAAGACCTTAACAACTGTAATTGTAGGTGATCGTGTTTCTTGTTAGCTCCGCACTAGTGAATTAAAAGCTGCTAGTGTTGTAATTTTGGTATGTTGATCAACTTGGAATATCAGTTGCTGCTGTTTATGTGGCCTTGATCATCTGGTGGTTCGACTTGGTAGCTCTATGCGGTTAAAATTGAGGATAAGCTCTTGTGCTAGTGAAGTTCATATATAATGTGGCTTTGTGTAGTATTTTGCTCGGGGGCTTTAATCAACATATTGATGCTTCAAAATGCCCAAGTTCTCCATTACATTGATTTAATTGATTATCTAAGCAGCTTATGCTTGATCTTTCTAGGATCAATATGTCTGGTTAAGAATGTTGGTTGTTTTCATTGCTACTTGCTAGTAACAATCTAGGATGTTTTATCTAATGCTTGATCAAATGTCTGTGTGTGATTTAAGTAATACTGTGTGTTGTGTGGTAATCAAATTGGCCTTAGTTTTGCTCCTTCTGAAAAGATTTAAATGTGTAAATAATTTTTTTTCTCTAATCTTTGTGTAGTTGTTGGTGATTAGGTGCAAGTTTGAAGCCTTCCAGTTGAAATCCGGGTTAGATAGCAACGTTACAAATTTGGGGGTGCTGGACTGCTCAGGTGGAAGGAGGGGGTGGTACCTCGGGGGGTGTGCGACCTAGGATGGGGTCTGGAGCGGTGGGATGAGATCCCCTACTGTGTACAAAAATACCGCATTTGGTGCTGTGCATGAAACGCACGTAATTCTAAGTGAAACGCAGCCCATGTTTCTTTGTGATAAAATATTAAACAAATAGGAGTATAAATCATCTAAAGAAATGAACTAATTATATGGAGTGCGTATATTTTCAAGAAAGGAAGCAGCGCAAGTTTTCCATGTGTCTTTATTTTGTTTACTAAGTTTACTTTTACTATTGGATAATCTTTTATTTAAAAATTTGTAGTGATACTTTATAAATTAGTTATATTCATAAATCAAACGAACAAAATATAGATTCATAAAAAGTATATTCATAAATATACGTAACATATTTTGTTATATTCATAAATTTAAAACATATTTTGTGAATCTTACTGAATTTTAAAAAATAATACGTTATGTTTCATTTTACTGTATTTTTATTTTAATATCTTATCATATGAAATTATGTTTTTTGTGAAAAAAGATACTACTAGAATATAAACAAAAACATAAAACATTAGAATATAAACAAAAACATAAAACATACATATAATATACTCTCCGTCTCAAAAGATTATGCACTTTGGGTTCAACATGAGTTTTAATGCAAAATTGGTAAAGTAAGAGAGAGATGAAGAGAAAAAGTAATTAAAGTATTTCAAGTGTAGAATGAGTCTCACCTCATTAGAGATAAAAGAGTTTTCAAAATTAGAAAGTGTATATTCTTGTAGGACGGACTAAAAAGGAAAGAGTACATATTCGGATGGAGTAATAATTAGAATTGATAGGTTTTAAAGTTTTAATTTTGAATCTAACTAAATTCTAAAGTAGTATTAGTATAGATTTATAAATGAAAATAGTATCGAACGAAAACTCAATTTATTATAAAAAATAAAGACACAGAGAAAACTTGCGCTGCTTCCTTTCTTGAAAATATACGTACTCCATATAATTTGTGCATTTCTTTAGATGATTTATATTCCTATTTGTTTAATATTTTATCATAAAGAAACATGGGCTGCGTTTCATTTAGTATTATGTGCGTTTCATGCACAGCATATTTGATGTGTTTTTGTACACAGCAGTGGATCTCATCCCCTGGAGCGGTACATATTGTGGCTCCGGGCTGACCCCGAGTCATTTTTAAAATAAAAAATTATATTTTAAATTCATTCTAATTGATTTTCAATTTTTTAATTAGTAAACAAAGAAATTTAAAATGCATAAGTGTATAATTAATGTAAATTTTAGGAAATTTAATCATGCAATTTTTAGTATTTATAATATAAAATTCTATAAATACCAATCCATTTGACTTTATAATGTTTTTTAAAATTTTTGATGAAATAACTTTGTTATTTATAGCATTATTTAATTTTATAAAATGGATAATATTTAAAGAAAATAAATAGAAATAAAAAATAGAGTGAACTACAAAACTACTCCCTCCATCCCGGTTAAAATGACACATTTCTTAGTCGGCATAGGATTAAAGGAGTTGTTGGTTAATGTGGTTAATTAGATAGAGCAAGAGTGAACGTAAGTATTAAATGGAGAGACAAAGAGAACTGAATACTCTCTCCGTCCCAAAGAAATAGACCATTTGAGTTTGACACGGGTTTTAATACGTAATCTATACATATATAAAAGTCGAATTTTGGCATTCTTTTGAAATATTAAATTTTGTCCTCATTCTAAAATATTAATAAGTTATGGGATCAATTGAATAATATTGCATTTCTGAGTTTACATTTTTTAAAATAAATTTAGATTAAATAATGTGGTGGAAGTTTTTTTTAATATGCGGCCATGGAATTGTAACTGGCACATACGTTCTAATTCATTATCATGTATATTTATTACCATTACCACTATTCAATATTGGGACGAAAGAATTAGTGCAATTTACCACCACCACCCAATTAATTTGTTTGAATCATTTTTTGTCACGACCGCACTTTGCTAATGATAGCAAAAGCGGGAAATCCGTGACTAATAAGCGGAATTAACGAAACGAGGAAAAAATTCAAGAGACTTGCCGAAAGGCTAATCAATTGATACAACAAATTAGGAGCCAAGTATTTGATTACAAGATCTCAAAATAGAATAATTCATCATATCAACTAAATCAGAGTTCGAAGGTGAGACTTTGACATTCTCACTTGACAAAAGTACAGCGGAATAGGTCCTTACTAAACGACTTCGTGCATGAAGACACGAATCGTAGAGAGATCCACTTGATTATTTAATAGCATCGACTCCGATCAATATTCCTTCCTCTTGACGTTCAACCTGCACATTTATAAATACATGTAGGGCTAAGTACAGGAGTACTCAGTGGACACGTGCCGAAAACAAAACATACATATATAAGTTGTCATCCATCAACAGTATTAAACGGGGGTTGTTCTAAAAAATGCCCGAGCATACTAAATTCTTTTGTGATCTTAAAAGTCCGACTGATCAGTCTAAGTTCTTCAACTTTCCTACCATGTCTGAGAAACTCGTGCCGTAAAGGTGGCCACCTTCAACGAACACCCTCGCCGGCCAACCTCTCTGTAGGATGGCTCACAGCGCTCGCGCACAAAATTCCGAATAGGATTTGCGGTCCTATTGGGAACCGAATTCATTATCAAATCTTTGGCATCGCCAAACTTTCGCCATATAGCCCTCACAGACAGGTCTCGAAAACAAACATTTTATGGCATGACAACAGCTTTAAAAGGAATGATCACATATCCATTTTTGAGAAAAAGGTATTTCATCACTTCAAAACATTTGCTTTATATCCACACTATAGTGCTGGATATTAAAAGAAAGCCCACCTCGTATGCTTATCTCCAATTAAATTCCTCGTTAGGCCTCACTGGCCCTTGAATATTTTCTCCCTTGAAAATAAATAGCGTAACACGCTAATTAGTACTTGAACTTCTGAAAAAAAGAATGCATGCATCCTATAGGGTAGCATCTATCTCTTAGTCTCGGCTCATTGGATTTTTCTTAAATCCTAACTCGGCTTTACTGCTCTGCAGCACTTAATTATTCTCTTTACTTTTTTTGGAGAAATTCTATTTCTCTTAATAAAATATGGATTCTTAAAACCCCTCCTTAAATTCCTTCTTTGGATTTTTCTTAAGGCCGCCCATGGCGTCGCGGGGCGACGCCGGTCGGCCCTTCGCTTCTCAACTTCAATATTTTCCATCTCAGGAACTCAATAAATTCTCGAGACCAACAATTTTCCTCGGCCCCACTACTAATTAAAATTGGCGAATGCTTCATTCCCATTTAATTTTTTTCTAGTCCAAAATAATTAACTCCAAGCCCAGTCTCCCTTTTTTTTATTCTTCGGCCCAAGATCCTACTTCCACAATACTAGTTCAATTAATTAATTTTGAAGGCACGAATAATTTCTTTGGCCCAAGACCAATCCACTAAGCATTCTAAACATTCCCTTCGGTCAACCCTTCCCCCTCCTTCATTCTTACTTTCAATTCCTCCAACAAAATCCCTAATTAGGGAACTGTACATCGGCGCCTACTCCGTCCCTCCCTCGGCGAAATCGCCGTTTCAATCGGTCGTCGAATCTCCACCGCGCCGACCATCTCTCTTCTCCGCCTGTGAAACGCAGCTTCTGTTCTCCAACCTTGAGTCCGTAGACTAGGAACGAAGCAGCGGCGCTGATTCCTCTTCTCACCTTTTTCCGGCGAGTTTCCTCTGGAACGTAGCAGCTCCGTCTCCCTCTCGATCTCCGGCGTCCTCTGGAGATTTCACACCTGTCGGAGCAGCAGCCGCCTCTTGGCTTCCGCCGACGCGTTCTCCGTTGCCGTCATTCGCCGTTTCACCGCTCCTCTGCATCAGCTCTCGGCGTCTAACCTTCCGCCGAGCTCTCCCTCCGGCAAGCAGCGCTGCTGCATGCGCTCTCCCCTGCTCCCTCCGACGAGTTCTCCGTCGTCAAACGCTCGTCGCCGGAAGGCCTAACAGCTAAGTCACCCTCCCCTCTTTCCCTTACTCGATTTCTTTGAGTGGTGGCAGTAGCTATTACTTGAAATTGGGAGTGTAAATGAGTTTGATGAAGGGTCCTGTTATTTGGATCCTAATTCTCGACATTTCTCTCTTCTCCGCCTGTGAAACGCAGCTTCTGTTCTCCAACCTTGAGTCCGTAGACTAGGAACGAAGCAGCGGCGCTGATTCCTCTTCTCACCTTTTTCCGGCGAGTTTCCTCTGGAACGTAGCAGCTCCGTCTCCCTCTCGATCTCCGGCGTCCTCTGGAGATTTCACACCTGTCGGAGCAGCAGCCGCCTCTTGGCTTCCGCCGACGCGTTCTCCGTTGCCGTCATTCGCCGTTTCACCGCTCCTCTGCATCAGCTCTCGGCGTCTAACCTTCCGCCGAGCTCTCCCTCCGGCAAGCAGCGCTGCTGCATGCGCTCTCCCCTGCTCCCTCCGACGAGTTCTCCGTCGTCAAACGCTCGTCGCCGGAAGGCCTAACAGCTAAGTCACCCTCCCCTCTTTCCCTTACTCGATTTCTTTGAGTGGTGGCAGTAGCTATTACTTGAAATTGGGAGTGTAAATGAGTTTGATGAAGGGTCCTGTTATTTGGATCCTAATTCTCGACATTTCTCCGAAATGCGTTCTTACTTATGTGATTCTGCTACCGAGCTTCATAAAGAAGACAACTTATGCTTATTTCTGTTCCAAGTTATGTACGGTAAAAGATCTAAGCTCTTGGGCTTTAAACTTGATACTCTATAATTGCGTCAGTTGTGTATATTCTATTGAGCTTCTAAGGTTCTAAGTTATTGACTATCTATTGTGGTTGATCTATATGATGCAAAAGGTGTATCGTCGAGTTACCTTGCTTGGTGGTTCTTCTCGGTTATGGCTGGTCTCTTGCCGCCCCTTACTCCTCTTCTTTCCCCCTTGTTGCACTCCTTGCAAAAGTGTTGAATTATGGGGAAGAGGGAGCGGTGAGGGGGCTGTTTATATAGCTCTCAATATTGGCAGCTTGTGCCTGAAAACTTGGGGACAAAGTCTCTTAATTTTGACTGCCAGCTTGCTCCCTTTTGAGCTTTGTGATTCTGTGATTATGCTATAATGGTGAAATTCTTGGGAGAAAACAGCCCCTCCTTGGCTGTTTCTCAAGCCTCGATAAGAGGGTTCCATTCCTTGGCGCAAGCACAACCATTTCTTTGTTTTTTTTTTCTTTTTTCTTGTGATTTAGATTTTGTTATGGCTTACAATAAAAGTTTAATGTCATAACCTTCATCTTTTTAATTATAGTTAATTTTTGAATGTTGTAATAATTGTTGTCTTTATCGTTTAATGTGCTTATATTGTCTTAAAATTGATATATTTAGTGCATTACTATTCGAATAGAAAATAACATTGAGCTATACAGATTCTTACTCCAATGAGGCAACCCAAAATAATTCTAATGTGAACTCATTAATATAAATTAATTTTTAATAAATTTGAATATAATCAAATCCTAATTTACATAGGATGAAAAAAGAATTCGGGAAGATATGAACAAGTTATTAATTTAATCCACAAAATAATTCTATATCCTAAGAATTAGGAGATTTTTTAATGTCCACCAAGAAAAGAAAGGTGGTAGAAAATTTGGGTACAGAAAATAAGGAAGATTTGATTTTGATTTAATTTGTATAATAATTCCAAGACAATATTATAAAGTCCAAAAAAATATGGATTCTCTAATGGAATAAGGGGGTAAAAATAATATGAAGAAATAGGCTAGAAAAATTATGGCAAGTACCTATTTGATTAAACACACTTATTTTTTGTTTTCACCCAAAATTATTTAGTCTATGTGATACACTTGCGCATAAATAAAATTGATCACATAAAATCAAACTTTCTCAAACAAACAATCACGCTAAAATCTCCAAAAATCAAGCAATTTTAGACGCAAAAATTCGAGACACTACATTAATAACTACCCCTTCGGTCTCCTTTAATTATCTCTTAGTTGACCAATGCAAATTTAAGAAATTGTTTAACTTTATTAAGAAAAATAGAATAAATTTAGTGTAATATGTGTCTTAATTAGTTTTATATATTAGATTTATAGTAATAATTATGGGTGGAATGAGGCAATTATTAGGGACTCAACAAAAATAGCAAAATGAGACAATTAATAGGACCAGAGAGAGTATTTGTATATGGAGTTGTAAAATAGCAACATTGTTTTCTCAACATAAATAGTGAATTTTGGCAGGAAATTTAACGTCGCTATTTAGCACTGAAGCGCGTGATTGTTGTTGTCTTGCATTGCTCGTTTGTGCTTAATTCTTAGGTCCAGAGGATTCACTAGAGCATATGGTCTAGGAGATCATGAACTTTCAGAATGCAGTCGTTGTTGCAACAAGCTCACCTCAAAACCTCAACCCTCTACACTATTGGTTAGTATATGGAAGTCGAGATCGAATCCACGAGGATAGAAGGGTCGGAATGCATTGAAAGAACATTTGGAGGGGTTTGGCTGCTGCCACGCAACATTAGGGTCGAGTTTTAACTACTAGGCCTAGGAAATGAAATCTAGTCTATTCTAACTACCAGATCTGGAGAATTGAAAGTACGTAAAACTTAAATGCATGCATGATTCGTATCCGAAAGTAACTTGAGAGCATTCACACAATTCCTGGGTCAAGTAAAATAGTTCCCTAAATTAACCAAACACAAGGTAAGCAAAAGTAAACAGCAAAATAGATTACTATAATTAGTCACTGACAAAAGCTGCAACTACCAAACTAAAGTAACGCCACTATAACTACCGAGCGATTTCATCTTTTCCAACAAACAAGCACGAAACGAACCAAATAGAGCATGAGAACAGTGCATACTTCAGATCGAACGATGAACACTTCAACTAAACTAACAGCTATCAGATCTGAACTACTGGGCTAAGTAAACAAGCAGTAACAAGATTTTCCATACAGATCCGAACTCACGTACTCCAGATTCAAACGATTAACATAAATCTAAGCTAGATCTACCATAATCATCACCAAACAAACTAGATCCACCATTTCCAACATCATCCAACTCTGATTCAATATCAATTCAGAAAATCAACTCCGATCTACACCGATCTCAACTCCGATCGACAAATCAATTGCGAAAAGCATCCAACTCAGTAAACAGAGCAGTAAACATTAAGATTAAATGAAAACAGAAAATCGAAACTAAATTTTTGCCTCTGTTAGGTTCACACGATCACTCATTCCTTACCAGGGACGTAATGATCATTCGCTCTTCATTCTGCCATACCATTGATGCCTTAAGATTGATGCCACAGAATAGTTCCTTAAGGTCTTTCACTGGGTTGTAATGGGGCTAGGGGTTTACAGTGTTTATTGGAGAGAATCCTAAGGATCTAAGTTCAACAGTATAAGTAAAACATAATGCGGACACGTGAACTTCAGGGACAAAGCTTAGCAACAACTCCCGTATATGATTTTATCCTTCCTTCCTTATAGAGATGTTCCTTGGCTTTTTTACCCTTATATTCCTCACTTCTCTGGGCCATAATTTTTTTCTTGCCCGTTTTTTTCTCTTCTTTTTTTTTCTTGGGTCAGGTAATATGTTTACCTTTTTTTTTTCCTGCCCATATCCTAATTTTTTTCTTGGGTCAAGTTACAACTTCTCTTGCCCGTTTATTATTTCTAACATATTTTTTTCTTTTCTCCTTTGTTTCTAAATCTGTCTTATACCCCTACCATCGAGCTACTCCATCCCTGCCCCTTTGTTCACATGGCATGAAGGCTAAAGGTTCAAACGAATGGATTCATTTTCTTACAGGCCCAAAGAGTTCACTAAGGGGTACCTTTCCAGTGAGGCAGGTTCAGCAGGTTCGAAAGAATAAAGCTCAAAATGGTTATTCCTATTGCCTTTAGTCCTTACTATCTATGTCATTTCTCCTCTAGCATCAATGTCAGCTTCTCTTTTTTTTAGTGTTTAGTAGAAAGTATTCTACTCTAGGCTTATAACTCACTTTTAAGAGGGCTTCACAGTAAGCTTAAATTTAGGCATTTTTTATCGTCCTTACTTCTTCCAACCGACTTAGATTTATTAAGGAAGAAAGATTCACAAATCATCATGTATTTCCTCTTCAATTACTCTCCCTAAGGGGCTTTCACTATTTATTATACCAGTTATGCAAAACACATAACCTAAAAAAAAACTAACAACTCTTAGACCTAACAGAATATGTACAAGACACTAACTGCTTTCCCCCTCCCACTTCATTTATGCTTGTCCCCAAGCAATCCTTATGAAGTGGAAAGCAGGGCAGTTAGTGGCGATACAAACAGAAAACAGAATTCAACAAGGCACAAATTTCTCACACTTAGACCAAGCGTTGGGCTAAGTGTAAGAAGAAAAAAACAAAACAAAACATGTACAAAACAATCTTCTCACACCTAAGCCAAGTAATGGGCTAAGTGTGAGCAGATATGCAAGAAAACACAGAAAAACAAAACAAACTAGGCATATAAACTTCTCACACTTAGGCCAAGACATGGCCTAAGTGGGAGAGAGCATGAAAAAAAATGAACAACCTAGCATGCAAACTAAAAAAAACTAAAGCTGAAAATAGAAACTAAAAATTACTTGGTTACTTGGGGGGTCTGATTAATTCTTTCCCTGGCCACTGCGGGGTCCAGGTTTCTGGGGTGCTCCTCTGGGTAGTGTCGGTGTGGTTGCATCCTTCCTACTCTGTTTGGGTGGACCGACCGGTTGAACATGCATGTGCTGATCAGGGGTAGCGATGGGCGGCTGCAATGAGGGGATGCGGCGTTCGACCACATCTATCATCTTTAACATGACCTCAATGGCTTGGGTCATCTTCATTGTTTGAGCCTCACTAATCTGCCTCTGTGAATCAGCAGCTTCGCCCAGTTTGATCAACATTGCTTCTATTGGCTTTCTCCAGTCGTCCTCACTTTCCTTTGTCGTTGATGCCTCTTCCTCTCTATCTTGCCGCACAACTACCACCTCCTGACCTCCATCTCCATAGAATTTGACTTCACCATCTTTAAGCAAGGTGAGTCCCTTGTTAAAGAAGAAAGGGAGGTCGAAACTCCCTGATGTGTCACACATGGGAAGATCAGTGACTGTGTCAGCAACTCTCATCACTATGTTTCGCTTCAAGAATGCTCCTAGCAGGTGACATGTGAACAAGTGGCGATCAGGATGGGTCCGGACCGTATGACAAGCATGGGCTATCCAATAGCCTAAATGCACCTTGACTTCGTGGACCATACACCACATAAAATAGAGCTCCGGTGTGGTGAGTGTGGCCCCAACCTGTCCCAAAAGATTGTACCCAACGTAGACCTGGGCTAATCGGAGGGAGGGATCATGGATGTGCGTTCCCTTTGAGGGGTTTGTCTTAAACTTTCCCCCTCTCCCCTGCCACTACCTTCCAGGCCTCATCGATGCTGAATCCCTTCGTCTTCTTTGGCCGGCCGATAGCTCTCTCATTCCATTCACCCTTTTCATCCTTATCTGTCGTGAAGAGGCCCAACCGGAGGGAAAACTTCCTAATACTCAATAGAAACTCTTGGTTGAACAGTCGGAAAGAGATAGAATCTGCATCTGGGTCTTCAGTGGGTTTGAATGTTAAGGTTGTAAAGAATTCTTGAGCCAGAGTTACCAGTACCTCATCGGTAGAAATGCTCAAAAGCCACTGAAATCCAATTCGCGCAAAGTATTGAGTGAACTTGACATCCACACCGAGATCCTTTAGGTCCTCAATACAGAGCCTCCTTCCCGACTTAGCCATCTTCCCGCTAGTTTGCCGCCCTTTATACACTGCCCTCTGCTTAGGATCCTCGTATCTGGCCATATCATACAGTAATCTCTTAGTCACCAAGATTTCTAATTTCTCAAATCCCCCACTCCTCTTCTTGGGGGTTATCCTTCTCTACTTCTTTCTCATCGTCTGTCCACGACACCTCTGACTCAGACATTTGGGCGAAAGGGACCATGAGCGCTTCCAGATCAGCCACTTGGACTTCTGAACTGACAGGTGTTTGGCGGGGCTTCTTGGGAGTGGGTTCAGCCACCTGCTTCCCTTTTCGTTTCCTCTCCGAAGCGTAATGTTCGTCCAAATCCACCTCTGTCTCTTCCGCACGCTAGAGATTTCTCTGCCTCCTTCTGATCAATCTTTCATCCCTCGAGATTTCCTCTTCGTCAGACGTTGCATCGTCAAGAACAACGATATCTGCTTCTACCATCACATCTGCTTTCTCGCCTACTGTAGGATCAGCCCCACCCAGACCAGTCAACGACTCTGCGTCCTCGGGGTTACCTAACATTCTTTCTAACAAGATGCACCTTCTACCCTGACTCCCACACCTTCTACTCCCAACACATTAGGGGCATTTTGCAGTGAATCCAGCGATCGGGCTGTGGAAGTCTCAACTAAAGTTTGGGTTCTTGGAGGAATTGTTAAGGAGGCTAGGGTTTCGGTTTCCTGACAAGCCGCGGCCATTCGCGCAAAGAGTTCATTTGAGTTTACGCCTTGGCCGAATCTGCCAAGAAATTCTCTCATAATCTCCTCTGAGCTGAGATTATCGGCCGTTGCAGCCGCAATAGGGGTGATTGGAGAGGTGGCCCGACCTGAAATTTGAGTTGCCGCGGCTCCCGATTCCTCTTGAGTCCTTCTGACCGCCGCTCCTGACGGTTCCCCTGTTGTCTCCCTTTGTGATCTGGCACGCTTCTGGTGGGGCTGGGTAGGGATATTTTGGTTCTTCATCGTGATTAGGTGTATTGCGGCGAGGGTTTCCTTCGTTTTCTGCAAAGAAGAATTGTAGCGTATGAGAGATTTCTTTTTGGAATTATGGGAGAGAGAGTTAACAAAAAGAGATGAGTTTATTTTGGGTAAAGAGGGATTAAGGAAATATTGCAGGAAAATAGAAAGTTGCACGATGACATCAGCGACCGTTCGGTTTCCTCTCATTTTTTGAATTTTAAATTTCAAACACCCAAACTCCCGCCTTTTTCCTCTGTCCCCCCTGTCTTAAACTACCGCGTTCCTGCACGTCCTTCAACTGGACAACTTAAAAACAACATTAAACAAAAGAATGAAATACCGAACTCCCAGGTCAAGGAAATAAGATAGAAAAAAAAACACATGTCAAAGTTCATCTGACCTTCCACGTGCTGTTCGGTATTTTGAAAATATTTTTGGATTAAAAGATTTTTCTCTTTGTTCGGTATTTCCACGGGCTGTTCATGAACTGGAACCGGGACCGGAACCGACGGTTTGAACCGTCCGGCGGGTTGTCGGTTCCAACGGGCCGGTTCAGGGTCGAAGGATGTGTGAACCGTGAACCGACGGTTCAAAACCGGCGGTTTACCGGTTTGAACCGGCGGTTCAACGGTTCAAACCGCCGGTTCAGGGTCAGCGAAATCGTGAACCGTGACCGCCGAACCGCCGGTTCAACCGATTTTTTTTAAAATTTATTTATAAAATCTGATTTTTATATTTAAAATCAATTTTTGCAAACAAATGAATACAAGAAATTCGTAATAGCCAATATATATTTGATGGGCTTGCGAATTTATGAAACAATTCTTAGTTGTTTCTCTTTTATAGAGACATCCTTGAATGTTTTATGTTTCACTTTCGATGTGGGACAAACTCATTCTTGGTTGTTTCTCTTTTATAGAGACATCCTTGAATGTTTTATGTTCCACTTTCGGTGTGGGACAAAATCATTCTTGGTTGTTTCTCTTTTATAGAGACATCCTTGAATGTTTTATGTTCCACTTTCGATGTGGTACAATATATGTTGAAGTACTTTCTTTTATAACTACATGTTTAGAGCATTCATTCATCTTTTTCCAATGTGGGATACAAAACTTTCTTTTGTCTTCTACTTTTCTTCATATTTTGTATGATATATATAAACAAAATTATTATTCAAATATATTCTTGATTGATAAAAATAAAGAATTATTGAGAAATATGATTTGTATATAGAAAATATTTATTTGTATAATAATTATTGTTAGGTTTATATAATTTGGATAAGAATTATTTTTTCAATGTGTATAATATTATTTATTAGTTAACATATACATAAGTTTATAAACATAAGCAAATCATTAATGATAAATAAAATATTAAGTAGTGTTTATTAATTTTTGTAAATAAAATATATTCATTATAAGTTGAAATACACTCTCTATAATTCAGTACACTATAATTCAAGTAGTGTTTTCCCTATAATTCAATACACTCTCTTCCAATTTAAATGCTCAAGTCCAATATTAAGTATTGATATTTTAATAATCAAAAGGTTTAACTTTAAGTAGTGTTTATTAATTTTTGTAAATAAAATATATTCATTATAAGTTATAATTTTTAGTCTTATTCAAATTTATTATCAATAAAATTGTAATTTTCACCTTATTGTTTGAAATTTGTTTAAGCACATTTTATACATAATAAAGACTAAAAAGACAAAAAAAAAAATACTCCATACTTAAAGTTGAATTTGATTTTTAAAATGCCAATACTTGGATGAGAGTATATTGGATTTTATTTAATTTAGAAGATAGTATATTGAATTATTCTCTTTTATAGTTACACATTTTGGATGCGTTACTCTTTATTTCAATGTGGGATAAAAGTTTTTATTTATAAGTATATTATAGATCATCCATCATTCTTCGTCTATATTAATACTCTATCTTCTATTATTATAATTTAACAACAAATATTATTACATAAACTATTATTCATTAGTTCTTTATCATTAATGATTTGCTTAGGTTTATAAATTTATGTATATGTTAACTAATAAATAATATTATACACATTGAAAAAATAATTCTTATACAAATTGTATAAACCTAACAATAATTATTATACAAATAAATATTTTCTATATACAAATCATATTTCTCAATAATTCTTTATTTTTATCAATCAAGAATATATTTAAATAATAATTTTGTTTATATATATTATACAAAACATGAAGAAAAGTAGAAGATAAAAGAAAGTTTTGTATCCCACATTGGATAAAGATGAATGAATGCTCTAAACATGTAGTTATAAAAGAAAATATTTTAACATATTTTGTCCCACATCGAAAGTGAAACGTAAAACATTCAAGGATGTCTCTATAAAAGAGAAACAACCAAGAATGATTTTGTCCCACATCGAAAGTCAAACATAAAACATTCAAGGATGTCTCTATAAAAGAGAAACAACCAAGAATGGTTTCATAAATTCACAAGCCAATCAAATATCTATGGGCTATTATGAATTTTTTGTATTCATTTATTTGTAAAAATTGTTTTGAAGTATAAAAATCAATTTTTATAAATAAAAAGTATTTTTTTAAATTTTCGGTTGAACCGCTGGTTCAAACCGGCGAACCGCCGGTTCATGCCAAAAACTTGCGGTTTTGAACCGCCTTGTGAACCGGTGGTTTTTTGAATCGGAACCGCCGGGACCCTTGGCGGGCCGGTTCCGGTTCATGCATATGATCAAACGTGAACCGCCGGTTCATGAACCGGAACCGGCGGTTCAGAACCGTTGTGCATGCCTATTTACAATATGTACAAAACTGTTTAAGTATTCTTGGGAATTTGGTTTTGCTTTGAAAATTTTCAAATCCATGTCATTTCTTTGACCAAAGAATTCCCAAAGAATACTTAACCACTTTAATCTCTTAGGCGATAGTGGGAATTGCGCGCAGTGGAACTTCTTCCACCACACACAGCTCCGAACTATCCCTAAACCTCTTGACTCGATGACCATTGACCAGAAAAGGAACAGAGTTAGGAGCACATCCCTGAATCTCCACGGCTCCGTTGGCTCTAAGGCTCACGATGGTGTAAGGTCCGGTCCACTTCGACTTAAGTTTTCCTGGCATGAGCTTCAACCTTGACTGGAAAAGGAGTACTTTCTGCCCAACCTGCAGTTCCTTCGTCCGGAGATTTTTATCGTGCCACAACTTGGTTTTTTCTTTGTACCACATTGCGACATCATAAGACTCGAGTCTCAACTCCTCCAGCTCTTGCAGTTGCAGCTTACCTTTCCTCTTCGCAGACCTCAGGTTTCATGTTCATTTCACTGACTGCCCAATAAGCCTTATGCTCTATCCCAACAGGAAGGTGGCACATCTTGCCAAACACAAGTCTATATGGTGACATACCAATGGGGGTCTTGTACACAGTACGATAGGCCCAAAGCGCATCATCTAGCCTTCTGCTCCAATCCTTTCGCGATGGGTTTACGGTCTTTTCCAAAATTCCCTTGATCTCTCTGTTGGAGATTTCTACTTGACCGTTGCTCTGTGGATGATACGGAGTGGAGAGTCTGTGGTGTACTCCGTATTTCTTCATAAGTGCTTCCATCGTCCGATTGCAAAAATGCGATCCTTGGTCAGAAATGACCGCCCTTGGTACCCTATATCTGCTGAAAATATTTGCCTTAAGGAACTTAGTGACCTCCTTCGCCTCACATGTGGCAGCTGCCTTGGCCTCTATCCACTTTGATACGTAATCTACTGCTACCAAAATGTAAGAGTTTCCAAGGAGGATGGGAATGGACCCATGAAGTCCATCCCCAGACATCAAAAACCTCGCAGACGATCACTGGAATCTGGGGCATCTTATCTCGGGTAGAAATTCCCCCGGTCTGCTGACACCGATTATAATTGTGGCAGTAGTCGTGAGCGTCGTTGTTCAATGTCGGCCAATAGAATCTACTGTCTAAAACCTTCCGAGCAGTCTTCCTTGGACCAAAATGGCCACCGCACGCCAATGCATGGCAGTGGTTTAGTACGTCTCTCTGCTCCCATTCCGGGATGCATTTCCTGATTACTTGGTCGGACCCCATTCTCCATAGATACGGATCGTCCCAGAAATAATACTTGGCCTCACTTCTGATTTTCATCCTCTGGGCCCGGGAAATATCTGGATACTGGGCAGTTCCCCCGTGACTAAGTAGTTTGCTAGGTCAGCAAACCATGGTTCCACATTCAACGGGCTGATACAAGTATTTCCTTTAAAAGTTGGAAGGCCCCTTGACATGCCTGGTCAAAGTTGAAGTCTACGTCATTCTGCAGGAGGCGGGTAAGTGGTTGTGCAATTTTTGCAAAGTCCTTGATGAACTTCCGGTAGAATCCATCATGACCCAAAAATCCTCTTATTTCCTTCTCATTCATAGGGTACGGAAGTTTTGAGATCACATCCACCTTTGCCTTATCCACCTGAATCCCCTTTTCCGAGACCACGTGTCCCAGAACAATTCCCTCATGCACCATGAAGTGGCATTTTTCAAAATTCAGCACAAGATTTTTCTCTCTGCATCTCTGTAATACTAGATCCAAATTGGCTAGGCAAGCTTCGAAAGAATTCCCGTAGACCGTGAAGTCATCCATAAAAATCTCGATACATTCCTCCAACAGGTCTGAGAAAATACTCATCATGCACCTCTGAAAAGTGCCTGGCGCATTGCACAATCCAAAGGGCATTCTCCTATATGCGTACGTCCAAAACGGGCATGTGAAGGTTGTTTTTTACTGATCTTCCGGATCAACATAAATTTGGAAGTATCCACTGTATCCATCTAGAAAATAGAAAAACTTCTTGCCTGCCAATCTTTCCAACATTTGATCTATGAATGGTAACGGAAAATGGTCCTTCCGCGTAGCCTCATTTAGTTTCCGGTAGTCTATGCACATCCGCCACCCGGTGGCTAATCTTGTGGGCACCAACTCATTCTTCTCATTCGTAACCACTTGGATGCCTGACTTCTTAGGTACCATATGGACTAAGCTTACCCACTTGCTGTCTGGAATGGAATATATGATACCCATCGACAGTAGTTTGAGTACTTCTTTAAGAACTTCCTCTCTCATATTCGGGTTCAGCTTCCTCTGTGGGTCTCTATGAGGTTTGGCTCCATCCTCCAGGCGAATATGGTGCATGCAGAGATCGGGACTGATCCCCACCAGGTCTGATAGAGTCCATCCTACGGCTGTCTTATTCCTCCTGAGCACTTCCAGTAACTCTTCTTCCTGTTAACGAGTCAGATTGCTGTTGACGATTACCGGGAACATCTCATTCTCTTCCAAATAAGCATATCTGAGGCCTGGGGATAATGTCTTCAGCTCCTTCTTTGTCGCACTTGTCTCCTGGGGTAATTGATTCTTCTTTGGCTCCTTGGTAATTAATCCTTCAGGTGTTGGTAAACATTCCCTATTAGCGACACAGACTAATTCCTTAGACCTGGTAACTTCAGGACTTTTGCAAAACCCCAGAATTGCTTCTGCTAACTCTTCATCCGTCATTCCCAGTGTGTTGACTGCCTCACACCAGCTAGCCACTTCCTTGTTAATGGAGTGACTTAATTCTGAATTTTCCACCTGTTCCTACATCAATTCTATCTCAAGAAATTCTTGGACCAGGGGGTTAATCACATCTACATCATGCATATTTTCTATATCCAATGGCTTTTTCATAGCCCCATCAATGTTAAAGGTAAACTTCTCTCCATGGTAATCTAGACAAATGGTTCCATCAAACACATCAATGATTGTCTTAGCGGTGCGTAGAAATGGTCTTCCTAAAAGCACTCCTCTAGATTCAGCAGACTGGTTCTCACTCATCTTAATAACATGGAAATCAGCAGGATACAGAAAATCATGTACCTTAACTATCACGTTTTCTAAAACACCTTCAAGACTGATGCATGACCTATCAGCTAGTTGAATCACCACCTTCGTATCAACCATTCTGACTCCCTCCAGTTTCTTATAAAGTGAAAGCGGTAAAACATTTATTGAAGCACCTAGGTCACACATGGCATGCTCAACATTAATGTTCCCAATTGAGATGGGGAGAGTGAACATACCTGGGTCAGTACGCTTAGAAGGTATTCTTCTCTTCTGAATCACTACTGACACAGTTTCTCCAATCACAATCTTACCGCTGGGTTTGGTCTTCCCAGCGATGAACTCATTGATAAACTTGCTGAAGATGGGCAACTTTAGAGCTTGGAGAAACGGTAGGTTAATTTCCAGCTTCTTGAAAATTTCCATGAAGTCTGCTGGATCCTCCTTTTTCTTCCTAGGTTCACCTCTATGGGGAAAAGGTTTCACTTGCCTTTCATTGTTGCTAACGTGTCCCTTGGAAGATTCTCTCATTTCTCTCCTGACTTCTTCCACCTCCGCTTCAACTCCTGGACCTGAGAAATATTTATTAGCTGCTCGGGGTATTGCTTCCTCTCTGTTTGTACTTTGGTCATCGTCCTCTGTTCTGACCTCCCCTGTTTCAGCTTCCCCTGTTCCGATTTTCTCTGTTCCGGTCATCGTCCTCTGTTTTGACTCCCTCCAGTTTCTTATAAAGTGAAAGCGGTAAAACATTTATTGAAGCACCTAGGTCACACATGGCATGCTCAACATTAATGTTCCCAATTGAGATGAGAGAGTGAACATACCTGGGTCAGTACGCTTAGAAGGCATTCTCCTCTTCTGAATCACTACAGACACAGTTTCTCCAATTACAATCTTACCGCTGGGTTTGGTCTTCCCAGCGATGAACCCCTTGATAAACTTAATGAAGATGGGCAACTTTAGAGCTTGGAGAAACGGTAGGTTAATTTCCAGCTTCCTGAAAATTTCCATGAAGTCTGCTGGATCCTCCTTTTTCTTCCTAGGTTCACCTCTATGGGGAAAAGGTTTCACTTGCCTTTCATTGTTGCTAACGTGTCCCTTGGAAGATTCTCTCATTTCTCTCCTGAATTCTTCCACCTCTGCTTCAACTCCTGGACCTGAGAAATATTGATTAGCTGCTCGAGGTATTGCTTCCTCTCTGTTTGTACTTTGGTCATCGTCCTTTGTTCTGACCTCCCCTGTTTCAGCTTCCCCTGTTCCGGTTTTCTCTGTTTCGGTTTCCTTTTCTAGTGGAGTCGGAGTGGACTTCCCCTCTTTCTTCACACTTGGACCATCATACTCTCGCCCCGATCTCAGGGCTATCTGGTTAATGTTCGCCCTTTCTGGTGGTTTAACCGAGGCAGGAATTCTTCCTTCGTTCCCACGCATCTCGCTCAAAGATGTCGCGATCTGAGAGAGCTGTTTCGCTAACATGTCCATGGCTGCCTTCTGCTCAGTCTGCGCATCTTGAAGCTTATGCACCACGTCATTGTTGGACTGTATATTGTTCTGAATGTGCTGTTGTGAGTTCACCAAATCACTCACCATATCATCAATTCTTTTAAGCTGTCTGGAATTCTGCTGGTTGGTGTTTGGCCCTTGAGGGTGATTTGAGCCTTGTCCCTGATTCGGCCGAAAGTTCCCTGGACCTCCCGTGTTGTGATATTGCTAATTCTGTCTTTGTTGACCTTGATGGTTGGCTGAGAATTCTGAGTGTTGCCTTGATAATTCCTCTAGTGTGGCGGCACATATGAACTTGCTGGATTGTTCTGATTCCTGTTTTCCCAGTTGGGATGGTCATTTTGTTGCCGATTGCCCCAATTGTTCCCCTACTGATTTCTGTTCACCCAATTTGGTTGCCGCTCCTGAGGGTTTGAATAGTTGTTGCTCTGTTGTTGGGGTGGCATATTCAGATCATTGTCAGACCATCTGAAGTTTGTGTGATCCCTCCAGGGAGCATCCCTTTGCCTTCCTGGGTTCCAACTTCCATTAGGATTCCAGCTCCCCATGGCGTTTGCTTGAGCTTGGCCATCGCCCTCGTTCTGCTGACCATAGCATTGGTACACTTCCTCTGGACCTGGCAGCTGTTTAATCTTCTCTCCTGGTTCTGGGGAATTATTCTTCCCTAAGACAATCACAATTGCTTTCTCCAGCTTATCTATCCTTGCATCTATTCGGTCTTCACCTTGCACGTTCACCGCCTCTACACTCCCCCTCTTAAGGATGGTGCGAGGAGAGTCGTAAGCCTTATTAGCATCGATTAGCATGCCCAAAATCTCTCAGGCCTCACTTATTCGTTTCTTAGTAAAATTTCCCCCGCTCGAAGAGTTTTGTAAATCCTTGGACTCCGGATTCGCCCCTTCATAGAAGATGTTGTATACCTCTGCTTCGCACATTCAGTTGTTGGGGCATGAATCGAGCAATCCCTTGAAACGGGACCAATACTGACTCAACGCCTCATCATAATCTTGTCGGCATGCCCGAATCTCCTTCTTGATTGCATTCATCTTGTTCGATGGAAAGAAGTAATCTAAGAACAATAGCCATAGAATTTGCCGGCAACCTCAGTAACCATGTGTTCGCCTCTCCCTTCAGTGCGAACGATAGAGCACGTGACCTATAATCTTCCTCGGTCGGGTTAGGTGGCCTCTTCTGAATGCTGCAGAGCTTGCAAAACTCGAGTAGAAACTCGTAGGGACATTCTATCTTACGACCATAGAAGTGTGGCATGACCGCCAGTACGTTGGTCTTGATGTCTACTGAAGTGCGTGGTTTGCGTGTGTGGTGAAAATGGGATGAGCTAGGTCGAGATGCCAGGTCCTATGAATCCACTAGATCACTTGGTCTAGGAACTCAATACAACACGGAATGCTCTGTCGTTGGACACACTAACTCCCCTTCAAAGATCCCTCAACCCGAATACTATGATTTAGTATAGAGAAGCAGGGGTCGATCTTACGAAGATGGACACGTAAGAAAGCATTTAGAGACTCTTGACAAAAGCGGCTGCTGCCACGCAAACATGGTTGAGGTATTACTACTACTAGACCTAGGCAGGAAATGTAAACGCTAGACCTAGAAAACTGTAAACATGCTGAGATCAAACATCATCAAGACTTCGGTATATTAAATTCACTTACTAGACCGTGTAAACGACTACCCAATTTAGTTAGACAGGAAACAACTAACAGTGGGGACCTGTAACATCCCAAAAATTTGTGATGTTTATTTAATAAGTTGATTTGAAATTTCAATTATGAAACTTTTGTTTCTGTGCGATTAGGTGAATTATGTGAAATAATTATCGTGGGTGATGTGGAATGAAATGGTTGATATTTTTATATTTTTCCGAGCCAATTCATTGGAGTTTTTGGCCCTTCCTAATTTTTGGAAATAGTATTACATTTCTTGGATTTAATTAATTGTTTTGGGATATTTATCCAAATTAAATCCAAACCAAATTATCCCTAATTTGTGCTACATGAAACTCGAACTCTAACCTATTATTTTTGTGAGTTTCGAATATCCTCTACTTGAATTAAGAGGATGAATTAGTTTCTTTGATAAAATTGGTACCTTGTTGATTCCTTCATTTATTTTAAATCCAATTAAATCTTGCCACATTTTATTCCCTCACCCCAATTAAATTAAGAGTTGCATTATTTCCTTGTGGCTAATTAAGTAAATTTTCGGCCCCCCTATTTGTAGAGGAGAATATATTTGTTTCCTATTTTGTGGAATTCCCTTTATTCAATACCAAATTAATACCTAAGCCAAATTAATTGGGGATGTGAATATTTTCCTTCTATTGTGTCTCCATCCCACACTCTTTTTAGCTTAATTTCCTTGGGGGAAATCTATTTTATTGCTGCCTATTTTATGGGAGTCTTTTCCTATAAAGAAATTACCAAATTTAAATCCTATTCTATTTAATTGAGGATTTAAATAATTTCCTTATGCACACCATCAAGATTTTCGCCCCTTCCCTCATTATTTCCTACTTGGAGATTTAATTTATTTTGTTCCCTTGTTTATGGAATATTCATTGACTTATTTTCCTAAATTGTGAATCTATTTCTCTCCAAGTAAATACCAAATAAATTCCTTATTGAATTTATTAACCTAATTTTCGAAATTTTGCCTTCTTTTTAATTGTGGGATTATATTTATTGGCCTTTATTTTATTCCTCCACAATTAATTAATTAATTAATTTATGGGATTAAACCTAGGACTATATAATCACCTAAACTAAACCCTAGCCCCCATTCTCCCTCATAATATTCGTGCCTCACCTCTCCTCCCTCTCTTCAACCTCTCCAAAATTTCTTCCATCATTGTTCTTGCATCCATTGAAGTTTTATTTTCAAGAGTTCCCGACGAATCGCATCAATCTTTGCTTTTACCGTTTGGTTTTCGATTCAAGAAGGTATAACTAAATCTTTTCCTCATCTTCTCCATTGAAACCTTGTTCTTGATTCATTCAAGCATATAGTGAGTGTAGGAATCACAGATCGCAAAATTAATCGATGAGAATTTGTGTTTGTATGAGAAAAACTGTGAATATGCGATTGTGAATGAATATGTGTAAAGTTTGAATGATTCATTGGTGAATAATGTGTGGTTATATGAGAACATGATTGTGAGAACCTTTTGAAACATGTTTGTGTGTGGAAAGCATGAAAAATTGTGTTTGGTTGAATGAGGAAGAAACCCTAATTTCGAATTTGTGAGCCTGAAATCTGTGACGTTCGAACAGCGGTTTTTGATGTGTAATTGACATATCAAATGATCGAATTTTGATATGAAAATTTTACTGAGTAAATTTCAAGGTGTTTTCTGTGTCTCGTGTGAATTTCATCCCTTTTTGTCGAAACATGAATATTTAAAAAATGTTTGAAGTTGACTGCGCAATTCTGCCAGAAACTTGTGTTCTCGTCCAGAAGATTTCGTATTCTGTTTGACCGCCCAAATGACCTCCGTTTGATGTGATTCTTAAACTAGATAAAATAATTGAAGTGTTTTCTGAGTCATGTAAAAATTTCAGCCTCATTGGACATCGGATGAATTTATGGTGAATTTTTCAAATGAACTGCGCAATGCTGCCAGAATTTTTATATTCCGACTAGAGAGTGGTATTAATGTTTTGACCGACCAAATGACATTATTTGAGTGTGAAACTTTACCTGAATGAACTTAAATTTGTCTACTGTGTTGTGACCAAATTTTAGCTTCATATGAGGTCGGATGGATTTTTGGTGATTTTTACAAACAAACCGCGCAGTTCTGCCAGATTTGTTGTTATGTGGAAATATCACTTGTTGCCAAGTTTTAATGAATTATATGATGCATGTATGATTTGGGAAGGTATCCTGTGACGTGATTATGTGTGACACGTTGAGAAATATTATGGCATGTTGTTCCTTAGGTTGATGAATGTTGGGATGGGTAAATTAAGGGAATGATAAAAGGAACGATAGGACATGCATGGTAATGTGAATTTATGGAAGGCTGATTTGTGTTGTGATGATTGGCAAGGGTTATTGTGTGTACGTGAGCACAAGGAACGGGGGTTGCCTTAAGTGGATATTGAATTGATTAAACCAACGAGGTGGGCTTTCTTTTCAAATCTCTTTATTTTTTGAAAATATTACGTGGTGTTATAATGGTGGTTTAACTGTTATGTCATGCCATGTTTTTGTTTGTGAGATTGTTGTCTGATGCCTAGTTCGTCTGAGCTTGCTCCGTTAGGCTATAGGGCTGTGTTGTGAAACGAATTCGGGTCTGAGTAGGGCCGCAAACCCTATCAGGCTGTGTACACTGGTGGGATCGTGAGCCGTCCTTGCTAGTCGGCCGGTCTCGTGGGCGAATAGTGTGTCCATACTTTCATCGCACTGTGATATGATGATTGTGATTGATGGAATGATGTGAAAAGTGGGGAGATAAATTGTCTGGCCAGACTTGAAATGTTTTTGTGTTCTCGTGATATTTCTTACTACATATAAAACTCGAGATCACTGGTATGGATGACATAACTAATATAAAATGTTTTCGGCATGAGCCCATTGAGTACAACAAGTACTCAGCCCTGCATATTATTTTTCTTATGTGCAGGTTGAGCGGGATGTTGCGGAGGATGATGAGTTGGCCTTAGGATGCGTTGTGTCTTCATACATAGGCGTTATCCTTGACTCTCTTTGAACCTTATTTCCGCTGCTATATCTTGAACTATGTTCCAATACCTTAATCTTTTCCATACTGTGTTTGAGTTTGTTTGGTTGTGTTAGGTTTTAAACGAGTATATACAATGTTACTTGAAAATGATGTTTCTCGCGAAGTAAACTAAATGTTTTTCTTAGAAGTTGATTGGGTTTTTATTAATTAATTTTCTCCGCTGCTTTCTTTTAAAGGTATTTATTATGAGTCATTTTTTTATTTAATAGAAAAGTTATAACTGTAAACTTCTTTAAACCAAAATGTTTTTCATTCTTTTAAGTTAATTAAGTTTTCATTTAAAACGTTGTCCATGCATGTTGGTCACGATCGCCGCGTCCGTGACCGAGTGGTATCAGAGCTTAGTGTTTCGCTCTGGTTCGAGAGTCTTCTTTTGTCTTAAGTCTAGATTAGTGAATCCTTATTGACTAGAAGTGTAACGAAGGCTCAACATCCAAAGCATCGCGCTCAACCAAAGAAAGTGAGGTATGTTTTAAGTTGTTGAAAGCATGTGAGATCGATGCATGTAATTGATGATGATATGATGAGGGTGTTTGGCAAGTGTATGCATGTGAATGAACATTATGCATGAAGATGAATTGTAATGACATGATTATGTGGAATATGAGCATGATTGCCATGATAATCTAAGCGCGTGATATATATATGAGTACGGTGTTGTGATAGTATGATTTTGTTGAGTATGAGCATGATTGTCAAGATGATCTAAACACGTGTTGTATGTAAGAATGTGATATTGTTCTGGTATGTTTATGTGAAACATGAGCATGAGTGACATAATGTCGTAAATATGTGTTATGTGTGAAAGTTCTACGATGTAAGCATGCGAACATAGGAAGATGGAGTGTTTTACATCAAAAATGGAAATTGATGAGTTGATTTGAGAATGCTGAAATTTATGAGAAAAGATGAGTAACTAAAAATGTTGTTTCAAACATATATGCGAAGTGCATGAGTGTTTTATCTGGAATACAAATGCGTTATGAGTTTTGAAAGATTTGCATGGTGTTTGACAGGTAGAAAAAAAATGGGAAATGATTTTGAGGTTGATTGTTTTGCAATATTAATGACTAGTTGTTCTAGTGGAGTATGATTGAGGAAAAATATTTATGTTGTGGAAAGTTGTTGGAATTTTTGAAAAAAAAATATCTTTGAACTTTAAATGAAAACATGTTAGTTCTTTCTTTCAGGAAAATTTATTGACCAATGGAAAATGTTGTGAGTATGAATTGTCGAAAAGAAAAAAAAAATTTGAGTTTCGATAAAAAAAAAAGTTTCAAAAAAAAGAAGAGAAATGACTTTTCATTTGGAAAATTGAGCTATGGAAGTGTAATGTTATGTATGTTATGAGGTGCGAAGTATGATACGTTATTCTACGGAGTGTTTTATACGAATGATGAAAGTTGATGCGAAAGTACGTTTTAGTTGAGTCAAAACTTTTATTTTAAAAGTGAGATGTGGAAATATTTTTTTTGAAAGTGTGAAAGTGTAAAGAAATTTTGTTTCAAAAGTTTTGAATATAGTTGTAAAGTTCGAAAGTGTTTTGCTATGAGATGTGAAAATGTGGTGTGTTTATCTTGAGGTATGAATTACGTAAATTGTGGTAGATGATGATCTATGAGATGATGAATTGTGTTGTGAACTTAGAGTACCTAAAATATAAGCCTAGTTGACCGCGTGAATCGTAGTTCTAAGTTGAAAACTTAACTATTGCTTCTCTGAGCAATGAAACATACGAGAATATGAAAGTTGAGGCAAACCCTTAAGTCAAGGTGCGAGACAAGAAGAGCTGAAGCTAAGTGATATTTTCATGCAATAGCGAGCGATCATACTCGCGATTAAATTAGTATAGTGTAATCTTGCGTAAGTGACAACACGATGGAGATGATCTTCATACCCTGCTAAGAGCACAAGGATGATAACAATGTCCTACGAGGATAGTCATTATGACATGCAAATAATTTTATGAAGATGTGGATTCTGACTATCATTATTAGTGGCGATGACAAGAAGAATCCCAACGTGGAATCCATGGTTCTTAGAGCGATGTTACCATTCTTGGCTTGCGAAAGATGAACGAGGGAGTACGACTTTAATAGCTAGAACAAACTATTTTAATCAACAGCTCTTACTTGGATTCTAAGAAGTTATTTTTCAGGACCTTTCAAATAACCGTGGACCTTTGTCTACTTGACAGCTTGTTTCGTTCACCCCTTGCAAGTGATGCATATTATTTCTTTTCCTCCATTGAGTCTTAACTCACTTTCAGTTCTTGGAAAGTGGTGTTGCCTTCATAACTTTGGACACTTGGATTGATTGTAGTCTTCTATGACTTATTATTTATACGCACAATATTTTGACTTTGTGAGCCTTTGCTATTGAACTTCATTCCTAAAGCTGCTTGCAGTTATGTCCTTCAATATAATCACATTTCGCATACATTTTTTTTTCTATGGGATATTCTTCCTTGATCTTTTGTTCAGCTTTTCATTTTGTAACCATGTCTGTGTCAAGTTCTTTCTTACAGAGTGAAATTCTTTTTGGCTCAGTTCCACTATATGTATCCTTTTCATAATAGAACCTTCCTTTCTATAAAACAAATTTAAGGCCTACATTTTATACCTTGCCTTAACAAACTTAATCCACTTGATTTTTTTTCAAAAAGCCCCTTTGACTTTGGTTGCCTTCACAAACTTATGAACCCATTGATGTTATTCTATCAATCCATATTATGATTTTCGTTGAACCATGATCAGTACCGCCTTTTGACAAATGCCTACATTTCTCAATCCTCATGCAACTGATCATTTCTTTTCCCTCAACCCTTTAAGCCATTATCCATTGATGTGTAGACTTTTCAAATTTGGTCGGACAACTGAATTATCTTTTGGTAGCCAACTATGAGAATTGACATTTATTTGATTTCATCCCATATTCATGACCTATCTTATGTTCTTTCTTGCTCCGTGGGGATGATCATAACCAATTGTTATATTTCAAAATTGGTTCATATCCAAGTTAAGACCGTTTGGTTAAAGTTCGCGTTCTTGATACATTTTCTGAGTTTTTGATGCAACATTGCAAGAAGAGGCAAATTTCTTTTCGAGCCTCTAGCAAAGAGCCGACTATCTTGTATAGAATTTCCATGAACCGACGAAACCCCCCATAATCTCTGCTTTACAAGAAACCACGATGGTAAGAAAAGGGCGTCCGACGTATCTTGTGTACTTGAACGGAGAGGAAAAGAAGGATTTGAGAGAGAAAGACGTGGCAGTAGTACGAGACTTTACCGACGTGTTCCCTAAAACTATGCCTGGACCACCGCCTAACAGGCAAGTGGAGTTTACCATCGACTTAGAACCTGGATCTGCGCCAGTATCGAAAGCACCATACCGAATGGCCCCTAAAGAGTTGGCTAAATTGAAGATTCAGTTGCAAGAATTGCTCTATTTGGGATTTATTCGACCTAGTGTATCACCGTGGGGGTGCCTGTATTGTTCGTTAAGAAAAAGGATGGAACGATGAGAATGTGCATCGACTATCGTGAGCTCAACAAGATGACCTTGAAGAATAAGTACCCACTGCTGAGGATTAATGATTTGTTTGACCAACTTCGAGGAGCGGGCGTATTTTCGAAACTGGACTTGAGGTCGGCATATAATCAACTAAAGGTCCGATGAGAGGATGTGCCTAAGACTGCTTTTCGCACTTGTTATGGCCATTATGAATTTGTCGTGATGCCATTTGGGCTGACCAATGCCCTGGCCGTCTTCATGGACTTGATGAACCGAGTTTTCCACGAATATCTCGACAAGTTCGTGTTAGTCTTCATCGATGATGTTTTAGTATACTCGAAGAACGAGGAGGAACATGGAGGGCATTTTCAAACTGTGTTGGAAACGTTACGAAAGGAGAAACTTTATGCCAAGTTTAGTAAGTGTGAGTTTTGGTTGACTCGAGTGAACTTTCTTGGTCATATCGTGACGACAAATGGGATTCAAGTAGACCCAGCAAAGGTCGAGGCTGTGCAAAATTGGAAATCACCGAAAATGCCAAGTGAAATCCGCAGTTTCTTGGGATTGGCAGGATACTATCGACGTTTCATTGAAGGATTCTCTAAGATTGGAGACCGATGACGCAACTGTTAAAGAGATGAATCAAGGTGGTTTGGACGCCAGAGTGCGAGGCGAGTTTCCAACTGTTGAAAGAGAAATTGACTACAGCACCAGTCCTAGCGGTACCAGAACCCGACAAGAACGCGTCGAAAGTAGGACTAGGATGCGTGTTGATGCAGGATGGGAATGTGATAGCATATGAATTTTCTGACTCATGATTTGGAGTTAGCAGCCGTAGTGCACGCGCTAAAAATTTGGAGACACCATCTCTATGGAGTGAGATGTGAGATTTATACGGATCATAAGAGTCTCAAGTACTTCTTTGAGCAGAAGGAGCTAAACATGCGACAACGACGTTGGTTAGAGATTGTGAAAGATTATGACTGTGGTATTCACTATCACCCGGGCAAGGCGAACGTAGTAGCCGATGCTTTGAGTAGGAAGAACCAATCTCAACTGGCTTATTTCCTAACGCAAGAGAAAGCGTTGATTCACGAATTCGATAAGATGAGATTGGAAATAGTGAAAGCGCCCGAGACAGTAGAAGCGAGATTGGCGACGCTAGTGATTGAGCCAGATTTGAGAACCAAGCTCATAGAAGCCCAGCGACGTGATGAGAAATTGGAATAATTACGTGTGAAGGTGAGAGCCGAGAAGCTTGATCATTACCTTGAGGAGGCAGATAATGCTTTGACGTACGATGGGTGATTGTGTGTGCCGAGCGATGAGACGCTAAAAGATGAGATTTTAAGTGAAGTGCACGACACGCCTTACACTGCACACCCCAGAAGCACAAAGATGTATCGAGATTTGAAGCAACATTTTTGGTGGAATGGAATGAAATGAGACGTAGCGTGATATGTGGAACGATGTCTAGCATGCCAACTAGTGAAGGCCTTACACCAACGGCCATATGGGAAGTTGCAACCACTCGAAATCCCCGAATGGAAGTGGGAGCATCTAGCTATGGATTTTGTGACGGGTTTGCCGAAGTCACAGAAGGGCAACACTGCGATTTGGGTGATCATCGATCGACTAACGAAAAGCGCGCACTTTTTACCAATTCGAATTACTTATGGCGCAGACAAGTTAGCAAAACTGTACGTGAATGAGATTGTGCGTTTGCATGGGGTGCCAAAGACCATTGTGTCCGACCGCGATATGAAGTTCACATCGAGATTTTGGATGAGTTTGCAATGGGAATTGGGCACACAATTGAACTCCAGCACTGCTTATCAGCCGCAATCGGACGGGCAGTCAGAGAGGACGATTCAAACACTTGAGGATATGCTGCGAGCCGTTGTCTTAGATCGAAGGGAAAGTTGGGAAACTGTTCTACCGTTGGTTGAATTCGCCTACAACAATAGCTTTGTATGGCAGGAAGTGTCAATCCTCACTCTATTATACATCAAATCCGCGTAAGGATCAAAGAAGCTCAAGCTAGGCAGAAGTCTTATGCTGACGTGCGTCGAACGGAAATCAAATTTGATGTTGGTGACAAAGTATTCTTGAAAGTATCCCTGACGAAAGGAGTTGTGAGGTTTAGAGTGAAGGGCAAGCTGAAACCGCATTTTGTAGGACCGTACGAGATTATTGATGAAGTAGGCCCTGTAGCGTACCGCTTGGCGTTACCTCCCAGTTTTAAGAACGTGCACAACGTGTTCCATGTGTCGCAGTTGCGCAAGTACGTGTTCGACCCCAAGCATGTGATTCATCAAGAGGAAGTGATTCTAACCCCCGACATGAGCTACGAGGAAAGGCCAAGGCAATCCTAGATCGGAAGGTACAAGAGTTGAGAAACAAGTCAATAGCGTCCGTGAAGGTGTTGTGGAAACACCATGGTCCCGAGGAAGCTACGTGGGAGTTCGAAGATAAATTGAAAGAAAAGTTCCCCGAGTTGTTTATGTGAGACGATCAAATTTCGGGACGAAATTTCTGTTAAGAGGAGAAGGATGTAACATCCCAAAAATTTGTGATGTTTATTTAATAAGTTGATTTGAAATTTCAATTATGAAACTTTTGTTTCTATGCGATTAAGTGAATTATGTGAAATAATTATCGTGGGTGATGTGGAATGAAGTGGTTGATATTTTTATATTTTCCAATGTGGGGAAATAATTTAATAGGATCATGCATATATTTTTCCGAGCCAATTCATTGGAGTTTTTGGCCCTTCCTAATTTTTGGAAATAGTATTACATTTCTTGGATTTAATTAATTGTTTTGGGATATTTATCCAAATTAAATCCAAACCAAATTATCCCTAATTTGTGCTACATGAAACTCGAACTCTAACCTATTATTTTTGTGAGTTTCGGATATCCTCTACTTGAATTAAGAGGATGAATTAGTTTATTTGATAAAATTGGTACCTTGTTGATTCCTTCATTTATTTTAAATCCAATTAAATCTTGCCACATTTTATTCCCTCACCCCAATTAAATTAAGAGTTGCATTATTTCCTTGTGGCTAATTAAGTAAATTTTCGGCCCCCTATTTGTAGAGGAGAATATATTTGTTTCCTATTTTGTGGAATTCCCTTTATTCAATACCAAATTAATACCTAAGCCAAATTAATTGGGGATGTGAATATTTTCCTTCTATTGTGTCTCCATCCCACACTCTTTTTAGCTTAATTTCCTTGGGGGAAATCTATTTTATTGCTGCCTATTTTATTAGAGTCTTTTCCTATAAAGAAATTACCAAATTTAAATCCTATTCTATTTAATTGAGGATTTAAATAATTTCCTTGTGCACACCATCAAGATTTTCGCCCCTTCCCTCATTATTTCCTACTTGGAGATTTAATTTATTTTGTTCCCTTGTTTATGGAATATTCATTGACTTATTTTCCTAAATTGTGAATCTATTTCTCTCCAAGTAAATACCAAATAAATTCCTTAATGAATTTATTAACCTAATTTTCGAAATTTTGCCTTCTTTTTAATTGTGAGATTATATTTATTGGCCTTTATTTTATTCCTCCACAATTAATTAATTAATTAATTTATGGGATTAAACCTAGGACTATATAATCACCTAAACTAAACCCTAGCCCCCATTCTCCCTCATAATTTTCGTGCCTCACCTCTCCTCCCTCTCTTCAACCTCTCCAAAATTTCTCCCATCATTGTTCTTGCATCCATTGAAGTTTTATTTTCAAGAGTTCCAGACGAATCGCATCAATCTTTGCTTTTACCGTTTGGTTTTCGATTCAAGAAGGTATAACTAAATCTTTTCCTCATCTTCTCCATTGAAACCTTGTTCTTGATTCATTCATGCATATAGTGAGTGTAGGAATCACAGATCGCAAAATTAATCGATGGGAATTTGTGTTTGTACGAGAAAAACTGTGAATATGCGATTGTGAATGAATATGTGTAAAGTTTGAATGATTCATTGGTGAATAATGTGTGGTTATATGAGAACATGATTGTGAAAACCTTTTGAAACATGTTTGTGTGTGGGAAGCATGAAAAATTGTGTTTGGTTGAATGAGGAAGAAACCCTAATTTCGAATTTGTGAGCCTGAAATCTGTGACGTTCGAACAGCGGTTTTTGATGTGTAATTGACCTATCAAATGATCGAATTTTGATATGAAAATTTTACTGAGTAAATTTCAAGGTGTTTTCTGTGTCTCGTGTGAATTTCATCCCTTTTTGTCGAAACATGAATATTTAAAAAATGTTTGAAGTTGACTGCGCAATTCTGCCAGAAACTTGTGTTCTCGTCCAGAAGATTTCGTATTCTGTTTGACTGCCCAAATGACCTCCGTTTGATGTGATTCTTAAACTAGATAAAATAATTGAAGTGTCTTCTGAGTCATGTAAAAATTTCAGCCTCATTGGACATCGGATGAATTTATGGTGAATTTTTCAAATGAACTGCGCAATGCTGCCAGAATTTTTATATTCCGACTAGAGAGTGGTATTAATGTTTTGACCGACCAAATGACATTATTTGAGTGTGAAACTTTACCTGAATGAACTTAAATTTGTCTACTGTGTTGTGACCAAATTTTAGCTTCATATGAGGTCGGATGGATTTTTGGTGATTTTTACAAACAAACCGCGCAGTTCTGCCAGATTTGTTGTTATGTGGAAATATCACTTGTTGCCAAGTTTTAATGAATTATATGATGCATGTATGATTTGGGAAGGTATCCTGTGACGTGATTATGTGTGACACGTTGAGAAATATTATGGCATGTTGTTCCTTAGGTTGATGAATGTTGGGATGGGTAAATTAAGGGAATGATAAAAGGAACGATAGGACATGCATGGTAATGTGAATTTATGGAAGGCTGATTTGTGTTGTGATGATTGGCAAGGGTTATTGTGTGTACGTGAGCACAAGGAACGGGGGTTGCCTTAAGTGGATATTGAATTGATTAAACCAACGAGGTGGGCTTTCTTTTCAAATCTCTTTATTTTTTGAAAATATTACGTGGTGTTATAATGGTGGTTTAACTGTTATGTCATGCCATGTTTTTGTTTGTGAGATTGTTGTCTGATGCCTAGTTCGTCTGAGCTTGCTCCGTTAGGCTATAGGGCTGTGTTGTGAAACGAATTCGGGTCTGAGTAGGGCCGCAAACCCTATCAGGCTGTGTACACTGGTGGGATCGTGAGCCGTCCTTGCTAGTCGGCCGGTCTCGTGGGCGAATAGTGTGTCCATACTTTCATCGCACTGTGATATGATGATTGTGATTGATGGAATGATGTGAAAAGTGGGGAGATAAATTGTCTGGCCAGACTTGAAATGTTTTTGTGTTCTCGTGATATTTCTTACTACATATAAAACTCGAGATCACTGGTATGGATGACATAACTAATATAAAATGTTTTCGGCATGAGCCCATTGAGTACAACAAATACTCAGCTCTGCATATTATTTTTCTTATGTGCAGGTTGAGCGGGATGTTTCGGAGGATGTTGAGTTGGCCTTAGGATGCGTTGTGTCTTCATACATAGGCGTTATCCTTGACTAGGCATTAAAATAAACCAACTCTGCTCAGATCTCACGTCGAACGCTTAATCCACTCCGGATCCAAGCAATCCGAAACCAACAGCAACTAGATTCCACTCCAGAACTTCCGAACTAACAGATCTACTCCGATCAACATCAAATTTAAGCGTTTCCACAATCAAAACTACAAAACCAAATTCAGACCTCCGATTCATTCACCAACAAACTCCGATCACTCCGATTCAGCCATTACTCTGCACAGATTCAATAAACAATTGCGAAACTTATCCAAAACAAGCAAGCTAGCTCAAAACTCCAGAAAATCACAACAGCAAAATCAGACATCGACATAACAAAAAATTAAACTTGCATAAAACACGGAAATAGTCGATAAAACAGAATGCCGAGCTTCGAACAGCGAAGCTCGGTGGAAACCACAAAATGCGAGAAAAGTAAACGGGAACTTGTTTCTTCGCCCTCAACAGGACGGTGTTACAACCCAACTTGAAACGAGAAAGCCGAAAGTGAACCCTAGCGCGGAACCCCCTGAATTTCCCTATAAAAACCCAAGTGTATAGAAAAGTGAACTAGCTGCCGACTGTTAGTGAGGTCTCCCCCGAGAAGATCCCTCCAGAATGCATGCAACCTTCCTTTTATAGACACGGACATAATCTTCTAGAACCTTCGTAGAAAATCCATTCTACCCTTCAGTTCTGAGATTTACTCCGTCTTGCAATTTCTTTCACAATGTTCACTTATTCGCCAGTTTCCTCGGGCGTGTGATTGCCTCCTTATTTTCCTGGACCTGGCGAATTTCTTCTATACACCTGGCTTAAAACATGTGTTAGACCGAGCAAATTCACAAATTTATCCCCTGTACCTATGCATGAAATTAGCCTTATCAAACTGCTCACACTTAAACCATGCTTGTCCTCAAGCATGAAAGACAAGAAAAAAATAAGGCAAATTTCAACGCACGGTCCCCAAGAACGACTTTACAAACAAGACACTAACACAAAACAGACTCCTAGGCCTAGAAAACTACAGACTCATAAAAGAAGACAACACACAAAAAGAAACAACAGACAAGCATGAACTAGTTTCAACTTTTAGGCGACTGTCCCCACAAGCTTAAGTTCTCTCCGATCGTCTACAGTCTTCAAATCCTCCCCCTTCTTTCTTCTACCTAAACGGTCTGTCAGTTCGTCAAGATAGCCTATTGATTTCCCAGCGGTTAGGTTCGCTCGATCACTCATTCCTCACCAGGGATGTTAGGATCGAAACGCTCCAAAGTTAAAGTTACACCACTGATGCGTCGGGTTATGAGAATTTTCTCCTTTCTATCGTCTCCCGATTTTTCTATATTTTTTTTCATTCCTGGGTCAGGTAATTATCTGTCACGACCGCCCATACCAGGGGTATCACAAACGCGGCGATCGTGACCGACATGCATGGACAACAGTTTAAAAGAACAACTTAAGACTTAAAGAAGAAAAACAACTTAGTTTAAAGAAGTTTAAGGTCATTTTTTTTAAAAGACGTAAAGAAACATACTTTTATAAAGGGCACCGGAAAAAATTTGACTTAAGAAATACAACTATATATATAAAAAAACTAAGGTAAAACGAACATTTAACTTAAATCTCGGAAAACACCATTTTCAGAAAGACAACGTATACACTCGTTTAAACCTAACACCGCCATACATGTTCAAACACAACACGAAAAGATTAAGGTCTTAAGACATAATTTAAAACATAGCAGCGGATAAATAAGGTTCAGGGAGAGTCAAGGATCACGCCTATGTATGACGACACAACGTATCCTAGGGTCTTTAGCCAGCTCAACATCCACCGCAACATCCCGCTCAACCATCACATAAGAAAAAGAATATGCAGGGCTGAGTACTTGTTGTACTCAATGGGCTCATGCCGAAAACATTTTAATAAGTTATGTCATCCATACCAGTGATCTCGAGTTTTATATAGTAAGAAATATCACGAGAACACAAAAAATCCAAGTCTGGCCAGACAATTTATCTCCTCATTTTCCACATCAATCAATCAATCACATCCTCTTACCATAGTGCGACGAAAGTGTGGCCACACTATTCGCCCACGAGACCGGCCGACTAGCAAGGACGGCTCACGATCCCCTCTGTGTACACAGCCTGATAGGGTTTGCGGCCCTACTCAGACCCGAATTCGTTTATCATAGCCCTATAGCCTAATGGAGCGAACTCACAAACTAGGCATCAAGCACAATCTCAACATAGCCCTATAGCCTAACGGAGCAAGCTCAAACGAACTAGGCATCAGGCAAAAATCTCAACATCAAAACAATCACGGCATGACATAATAACACTTTAAACCACCCTTATAACACCACATCATATTTTCGGAAAAATAAAGAGGTTTGAAAAGAAAGCCCACCTCGATCGCTTAGCAAATTCACAACCCAACTTATAGCAACTCACGATCCTCGAGTTCACGAGTACACAGCACCCTTGTCAATGACAACACAAGTCAGCCTTCCACATCAACATTTTACTATGCATGTCCTATCGTTTTCTCTCTCATCATTTTTCTCACATTCCCCAACCCAACATACGTCAAAAGGGTGTAAAGACACACGTAACACATTCCAACTTATCACAAGTGATTTCAACATTTAAACACGTTCCTTGGACATACATGCATCATATAATACTTTGAAACTTGAAACTAGGTGTCATTTTAACAAGGCAGAAAACTGGCAGAACTGCGCGACCGTTTTGTAAAAATCACTATAAATTTACTCGACCCCATATGAAGCTAAATTTTGGTCACAATACAGAGGGCACATTCAAGTTCATCCATGAAGATTTTCACACCGAAATCACGTCATTTAGTCAGTCATATCACATATTAAACTCTTTGGTCGGAACATACAATTTCTGACAGCACTGCGCAGTTCATTTGACAAATTTACCATAAATTCATCCAATGCCCAAAAAGGCTGAAAATTTAACACGACTCAGAAGACACTTTCATCTAGTTCAAGAATCACATTAATCGGAGGTCATTTGGTCAGTCAAACAGAAAATGAAACATTCTTGGCGAGAACACGAGTTTCTGGCAGATTTGCGCAGTCAACTTCAAAATTTTATTAAAAATTTATTTTTCGATTAAAAGGGCTGAAATTTACACGAGACACTGGTAACACCTTGAAGTGTACTCAGTAAAATTTTCATATCAAAAATCGGCTGTTTGATAGGTCAATTACTCATCAGAAGCTACTGGTCGAACATCACAAATAACAGATACACAATTTCTAAATTAGGGTTTCCTTCTCAATCATCCAAACACCAATTCTCATGCTTATAACACACAATCATGCTTGATAAGACTCTCTTAATCATGTTTGCATATAAACTTACATCATTCACCAAAGATTCCAATCAAACTTCACACAATTCAATTGAAACGCATATTTATCAAGGTTTTCAAGCAAACTCACTTTCCCTCCCCGATTAAACTTGCGATCTACGATTCCTACACCCACTACATGCATGTAGGATTCAAGAACATGGTTCAAATGAAAAGAATGAGGAAAAGTGATGCCAATATACCTTCTTTGACAAAACGAATTGGTAGAACCAAGAAACGAGGTGATTCGTCGGAGATTCTTGAAAATAAACTTCAATGGATGCAAGAAACAATGGTGAAAGAAGTTTTTTTGGAGAGAATGTGGAGAGGGAGGAGGGAGGCACGAAAATTGAGGGAGAATGGGGGCTAGGGTTTAGTTTAGGTGTTTTTATAGGATTAGGGTTAGGTTTAAAATCAATCAATTAATTAATTTTGGGGAAAAATACAATTAAATAAATCTACAATTAAAAGAATAAAATAAGCATGTGGGAAGGGGAGGAAATTTTCGACAATTCCATGTAAGAATTGCAAGGAATTTATTTGGTATTTACTTGGAGAGAATATATTCACAACTTAGGAAATAAAAGTGAATATTTCATAAACAAGGGAACAAAATAAATTAAATCTCCAAGTATGAAAATAATGGTGGGGGCCGAAAATTTCCATAAGGAATTGCACAAGGAAATTATTTAAATCTCCAATTAAAAGAATATGATTTAAATTAGGCAATTTATTTATAGGAAAAAGGCTCCCATAAAATAGACAACAATTAATTAAATTCCCACAAGGAAAATATTGCATAGGGGGCGTGTGATATGGAAGAAAAGTAGGAGAAAAATATTCACATCCCCAATTAATTAGACATAGGAATTTATTTGAATAAAAAGGGATTCCACAAATTAGGAAACAAATAAAATATCCTCCAAAATTTAGTGGAGGGGCCAAAAATTGCTAACCAAAGAATGTCCCAACTCTCTATTTATTTTAGGTGAAGAAATAAATTATAACATGATTTAATTGGATTAAATTCAAAGGAAGAGAGTCAATAAAGCACCAATTAAATCATATGAAAATAATTCTTTCTCCTATAGGAGATTTTTGAAAACTCCCAAGGAAAATAAAAATGGAGTTCGAATTCCATGTAGTACCAGTTAGGGGTCATTTGGTTTGGATTTAATTTGGATAAGTATCCCAAGACAATTAATTAAATCCAAGAAATGAAATACTATTTCAATAATTAGGAAGGGCCGAAAATTCCAATGAATTGGCTCGAAGAATATAAATGCATGATCCTATTAATTATTTCCCCACATTGGAAAATATAAAACATCAAGCTCATCATCCCACATTAACCACGAAAATTTATTTCACGCAAAACACTTAATCACATAGAACGAAAGTTTCATAATTCCAAGAATCCAAAATTCGAATAACATATAAGAAGAGTCACAAAAATTTGGGATGTTACATTATCACTTCCTGCCCTTGGGTAATTAATCTTCTTTTTCCCCTTTTTTCCCTGGACTTCGTCCAGCTTATACCTCCGATTTGTTATTTTATTCCTCCCCTGGACTTCGTCCAGCTTATACCTCCTTTTCCTGGACTTCGTCCAGGTTATACCACCAGTTCTGGACTTCGTCCAGCTTATTCCTCCATAACCCATTTTTTTCTCTTTTAGACTCTACTCCGTAAGCATCAAGTGGCAGCCCATTTTTTTCATGTTAGCTCAAAGTTTAGGCTTATAACTCGCTTTTATAGTAGGGCTGCACAGCTAAGTTATCTAAGGCATTTTCTATCGTCCTTACTTCATTCAGACCGCTTTTAGTTTATTAAGGAAAAAGGCATCAAAGTTGACGTGTATCCTTTCTTCAATCGCTCTCACTAAGGGAATTCTTTGCCTTATTATATCCACTAGCTCATGTAACACACAAACACAAAAACTTAGAGACTCTAAGACTCTTATTAAAAAAAACAAAAACTAACAAAAACAAAAACTGCACTTACTCCTCCCCTCCCGCTTCACTCAAGCTTGTCCCCAAGCTATCCTAGTGAAGGGGGGAAATAGGAAAGTAAGAACAACACTATACAGACCAAACAACACAAAACAAACAAACAACAAACTTCTCACACTTAGACCGTACACCGAGCTAAGTGGGAGAAATCATAACAAACAAAACCAAAACATGCAAAAACAGAACAACCCCATCTCACACTTAGACCACGGAGTGGGCTAAGTGTGGGAAGTTGCAACACGTATATACAGAACAGAGCATGCTGGCATAGATAAACGCAAACAGAAAACGAAACAAAATAAAAGATGAAAAGTAAAAGTTACTTGGTTTGGGGGGGGAATCAATTAGGGGTCTGGCCCCCGCGGGAGCCAGACTTGGGCGGGGCGGACGGTTGGGTCACCTTGGCTTTCTTCTTTGCCGGAGATTCCGGCGTCTCCTTCTCTGTCTCACTCGGTCTGGGGACTGTCTTCTTCACGATCAACGGTCTAGTGGAGGATGGGGTAGTCAAGGGCTTCGATGCCTGTGGGGGTTTCGGAATAGCTACACTTCTTGGACCCGGTGATTTGGAACCGCTGCCAGGTCCAGAAAGTGACTTTGGTGCATCAGGGAATCTCTCACGAAACCACTTTGCCATCATCATCATTAGCGAGACGCCCTCCGCTATCCTCTCAGTGTGCTTAGACGATGTGGCCACAAGATCATTAATGCACCCCTTGAGGGCCACGATTTCCTCCCTGACTCGCCCGACTTCCATTCTGACTTCAGTTACCTCCTTCCTTATTTTCTCTACCTCGACACTGTCCTTTTTATTACCCCGTAGGGTCACAATCCCCTCCAGAACCATCTTAATTTCAGATCGCATCCATCCCACCTCCTGTCTCATTTTTTCAACTCCGATCTTAGCACCTGCCTCCACACTCGTCGTTTCCTGCTTCACCGGAACTTCTGACCCGCCAACCTCGTAAAAACATACCTCCTTTCCATGCGTATATAGGAGCCCCTTGTTGAAGAAATAATCCATATTGAAAACTTCCGGGGGTAGGCACATCTCCACTCCTCGGCAGGCTTTATGGACTTTCAAGATCACGTTGCGCTGCAAATAAGCCCCTAGGAGATGACATGTGTATAAATGCCTGGAAGGGTTGGCAGTTACCTGGTGGCAAGCCTGGGCAAGTCAATAGCCTAGATGAACACGGACCCCCTTGGCCATACACTAAGTAAAATAAAGGTCGGTGGTTGTCAAGGCGTTGTTGGCAGTGCCCATCAGATTATAGCTAACAAATGTCTGGGCAAATCACAGGATTCTGTTCTCGATGTGGTGGGCTTTCAAAAAGCTGGTCTTAAACTGACCCACCCTTGGGTGGGTAACAAACTCCCAAGCACTCTGTGACTTGAAACCGGGTGTGGACTTAGGCGGTCCTACCATTCTCTCATTCCATAAACCTTCGCCGTCCTGTGTACGTGTCAACAAACCCATCCGGAGAGTCCACTCTCTGATGCTCATCACGTGTTCTTCATTGAAGAGGCGAAAGTTAATGGAGTCAGCATCCAAGTCAGTGGTGGATTTAAACCGGAAGGTCAAAAAGAATTCTCGTGCCAAGGCGATCGGAACCTCGAAGGTGCTGTGCTTGAGCAGGCAGTCAAATCCGATTGCCTCTAT
Source organism: Salvia splendens (assembly GCF_004379255.2). Lineage (NCBI taxonomy): Eukaryota > Viridiplantae > Streptophyta > Magnoliopsida > Lamiales > Lamiaceae > Salvia > Salvia splendens. Next base: position 12,246,510 of record NC_056032.1, read on the forward strand.
GTACTCCCGAAATTCATTGTTGGACACAATCTCCTTGTGCTCCTCTGGGTTATACGTCTTCCCGGACTTAGCATACTTTCCCACGGCGCTCTTCTCTTTGTACGTCGCGGTACGTTTTGGGTCAGTGAACTTCCTCATAGCGTCCAGCAATTCCTTGGTGATCCAGATTTCTATAGGCTCGAAATTGAGCTCCTCTTCTTGTTCCTCGTCGGAATCACTGGACCTAGCAGGGCTTTCGGATCCAGCAGCATATGGTACCTTAGCAGGTGGAGGAAGAGAGGGTTCAACGGACTTCCCTTTTGCTTTCTTGGTCGAGGAAGGAGCAATCTGTTTTCCCTTCCTCTTTCTCTCGGTCGCGTGGCAGCTTTCCTCCTCTTCTTTCTCTCCACTGCTAGGTCTGGGAGAGTTTGCCTGCTCAGGGGCTGCGGTTGCTAGACCCAGCGATCCTTCCTCCGTTTGCTAGACGGATTCGTCAATCTCATCAATCAAGCTCCGACGAGCTTGCCTCCTTACTTCCCTTGCACTTATCGGCGAAACAGTCCCCTCTGGAACATCGATCAGATATACCAACAAATTCATCCCGTCGCCGGCGGGCTCCTGTACATTTTCAGAAATGAGGGCTTCTCCCTCCTCATTCAACAAAGGGGTTGCCCCCGTGATGTAGATAGGGGTTCCTACCCCAACCAACTCTTCCTCATCCTGGGCCTTAGTACCCACAGCTTTTTCAGGGGTCTTCCCCTCACTTACATTCTCAGAAACATGGGCCTTACTGCCCCCAAAAACTTCCACGGTTTCCCCCTCCACAGCCTTCTCAGAAATTAGGGCTTCGTCGCCCTCCGAAACACTCACACAAACACCAGGGGTTTCTCCCTCTTCGAATTTCTCAGCAACAGGGGTTTCTCCCTCAGTAATACTAACAGGCAAAACAGCAGACAGATCCACACTCACAGATGTACCTAGGGTTTATTTCCCAACAAAATCCACAGCAGCTATAACAGGGTTCACCCCCTCAGAGACAACAACTTCTTTATCAGACAAAACAGGGGTTTCCCCCTCAACGAACGAATCTAACCCTGGTTCGCTTACAACCAACAGTTCCAACCCCGCTGCCAGATCTGCCTCCTCTCCTCATATGTCTGCGGTGGTTGTTTCTGCGACGGTATGAACGGCCTCTGGTTGGGGTGGTGAAGCCCCTGAAATTTTTGGTGGTGGTGGTGCGGCAGATGTTGAAGCGGCATGTGCGGTCTGTTCCATCATGGTGGTGAACATAGCGAATGCTTTCATCGCTTCTTCCGGCCCCCAAGCTTTTGCAATAGGTCGGCCATGAATGCCACTGCGTTAGAATCGCCGGATCCTGAAATGCTTCCTGTGTTCTTTGTGTTCTCCATGGCAGATTCTGTAGAATTATTACAAGAACTCGGAAGAAAATTGCTCCGATTAGGGTTAGAGAAAAGATAGGATTTGAGAGAGAAATTTGGGGAATTTATGTAGAGAGAGAGTGAGTTATGATATGGAAAATAAAGGCTACAGCACGGTTATAGCCTGTGGGTATGGGAGAGGATGGTTTGCAGGCGTGACGCTAGCAACCGTACGCCTCCCCATAAAGTTACCTTTTGAAATTTGAACCGACGCTAACTCCCTCCAAAATTTTAATCCTTCATTCCCTGCCCCATGTGAATATCTCTGCAATACCATACTTAGAAAAAACATCAAACTAAAAATGAAACGCCAGACTCTCAGGTCAAGGATATGACAGTATAAAATTTCCCTTAAGGAGTCTGGTGTTCTGAAAAGAATTTTTTTTTTGATTTGTTTGGGTTTTCTTGATTTAAAGAAAGCGATTAAATATTTACAAATTTTGTTTTAAAGTGCTCTCAAGATTCCCTAGGTCAAGATATATTTATAAAAAAACTTCCTAGTCACCTGACCGAAGGAATTCACTGAGAACACTTCCTTCCCAGGCCAGTTAGGCGATATCAGGGAGTGCACGTAGCGACACTTCATCCACTACACACATCTCCGAGTTATCCCTAAATACCTTCACCCTATGACCATTGACAAGAAAATGAGTAGAGTTTGAAGCACTTCCCTGGATCTCTACTGCTCTATTTGCACGAAGACTCACAATAGTGTATGGTCCAATCCATTTAGACTTCAGCTTACCAGGCATTAACTTGAGCCGGGATTGGAACAGGAGAACTTTCTGCCCAACTTGTAGTTCCTTGGTCCGGAGATTCTTGTCATGCCAGAGTCTCGTCCTTTCTTTGTACCACATTGCCGATTCATATGACTCCAGCCTCAGCTCCTCCAACTCCTGTAGCTGCAATTTTCGTTCTTCTTCGCAGGACTGGGGTCGCATGTTGATCTCCTTGACCGCCCAATATGCTCGGTGTTCAACTCCCACGGGCAAGTGGCACATTTTGCCAAACACAAGCCTGTAGGGTGACATCCCAACAGGCGTCTTGTATGCTGTCCTGTAAGCCCATAGTGCATCTCCAAGCCTCTTACTCCAGTCCTTCCTAGACGGATTAACCGTCTTCTCCAATATCGCCTTTATCTCTATGTTGGAGATCTCCGCTTGCCCATTTGATTGAGGATGGTACGGTGTGGAAAGGCGGTGTTGCACTCCGTACTTTCTCATTAGAGCTTCAATAGTCCGATTACGGAAATGCGTCCCATTATCAGATATTATCGCTCTGGGCACTTCGTACCTGTTAAAGATGTTGGATCTAAGAAATTTCGCTACCCCATTAGCTTCACAAGATGTGGTCGCCTTGGCCTCTATCCATTTCGAAACATAATCAACTGCCACAAGTATGTACGTATTTCCGTATGAAGACGGAAATGGACCCATGAAGTCCATTCCCTAGACATCGAAGATCTCACAAACAATCACTGGAACTTGCGGCATTTCGTCTTTCCTGGAGATTTCCCCCGTCTGTTGACACCTCTCACAATTCTGACAAAACTCGAAAGCATCCTTGTGCAATGTAGGCCAGTAAAACCCGCTATCTAACACCTTCCTTGCAGTTTTCCTAGGTCCAAAGTGACCTCCACAAGCTAGGGCATGGCAATGATTCAGCACATCCCTCTGTTCCCACTCCGGGATACACCTCCGGATCACTTGGTCAGCTCCCATTCTCCACAAATATGGGTCGTCCCAGAAATAATACTTGGCTTCACTTTTGAGCTTCATTCTCTGGGCCCGGGAGATTTCCTGCGAACTGGGCACCTCTCCAGTGACCAAGTAATTTGCCAGGTCTGCGAACCATGGCTCATCGTTCAGATGACATTTTCCCTTCTCAGAATCTCCTGGACCTGTTAACGCCATGATCTTTTCCCAACTGATAGGTCTAGGAAATATCCCTACATAGTACAGATGCTCTTCTGGAAATGCATCAGATATAGCTTCGTCGGTCTCACCTTGAAAAATATGACTCAAGTGGTCGGCTACCTTGTTCTATGTTCCCTTCTTGTCTCTAACTTCCCAGTCAAATTCCTGTAAAAGTAACACCCAACGGATTAACCTTGGCTTAGACTCCTTCTTCGCCAGTAAGTACTTTATTACAGCGTGATCAGTGAAGACTATCACCCTCGACCCAAGCAAATATGGTCGGAATTTTTCAAAGGAATACACGACTGCCAACATTTCCTTTTCCGTGGTATCATAGTTTTTCTGGGCCTGATTGAGCGTTTTTGACGCATAAAAAATCACGTTGCTTTTCCCATCCACTCTTTGACCTAGCACCGCTCCCACTGCGTAGTCACTTGCGTCGCACATTATGTCAAATGGCAAACTCCAATTTGGTGCTCTGATAATGGGAGCAGAAACTAATCTTTCCTTCAACAACTAAAAAGCTTTCTTGCACTCCTCATCGAAAAAAAAATCAACATCGTTATGTAACAAGTGAGTGAGTGGTTTAGCAATCCTTGCGAAATCCTTTATAAACCTTCTATAAAATCCTGCGTGCCCTAGGAATCCTCTCACTTCTTTCTGATTCGTCGGGTAAGGTAGTTTTAAGATCACCTCAACCTTTGCTCGATCTACTTGTATTCCTCTTTCTGATACCACATGCCCTAGGACAATTCCCTCAGGGACCATAAAGTGGCATTTTTCGAAATTCAAAACCAAATGCTTTTCCTGACACCTCCTCAGCACTATATCCAAACTTGCCAAACATGAGTCAAATGAGTTCTCGTACACAGTGAAGTCGTCCATAAAAATCTCGATGCAATCCTCCAGTAGGTCCGAGAAGATACTCATCATACACCGCTGAAAAGTGCCTGGCGCATTGCACAGACCGAACGACATCCTTCTGTAAGCATACGTTCCAAAGGGACACGTGAAAGTTGTCTTCTCCTGGTCCTCGGGATCCACATAGATTTGAAAATACCCACTATATCCGTCCAGGAAACAGAAATATTGCTTGCCCGCCAACCTCTCCAACATCTGGTCAATGAAAGGTAACGGGAAGTGATCCTTATTAGTAGCCTCGTTCAGCTTACGGTAGTCAATACACATCCTCCAACCAGTAACAAGTCGAGTGGGGACCAACCCATTTTTATCGTTCTTGACCACCTGTATTCCCGACTTCTTTGGTACCATATGCACTGGACTAACCCATTCACTGTCGGGTATGGAATACATGATTCCTAGGGATAGCAGCTTCAATACTTCCTTCAGCACTTCTTCCCTCATGTTCGGATTCAACTTGCGTTGCGGATCTCTGTAAGGTTTTGCTCCTTCTTCTAATCGAATGTAATGCATGCACAGATCTGGGCTGATTCCTACCAAGTCAGAGAGTGTCCACCCAATAGCTTTCTTATTCCTCCGAATCACCTTCAACAATTCCTCTTCTTGTCCCTTGGTCAAGCTGCTGTTAATAATCACCGGGAAATTTTCATTCTCCTCTAGATACGCATACTTGAGCCCAGGTGGAAGTGTCTTCAGCTCTTTCTTAGGAACGTCTTTTTCTTGAGGCAAGGGATTTTTCTCTGTCGACTCAGTCGTTATTCCCTTCGTAGACTTAGTAGAATTTTCCATGCTCGCCACATAAGGTGTCCTCCTTGATCTAGCTAGCTCCGGGTTCGTGCAGAATTCCAGAATCGCTTCAGCTAGTTCATCATCTGATAACTCACTCGTTTTCATGGCTTCACACCAACTGGCTACTTCTCTATCAATAGTATGACTCATCTCGGATTTCTCGATTTGTACCTGCATTAATTCTGTCTCAAGATATTCCTGGACCAGGGGGTTAATAACATCTACAGCATGCAAATTTTCAACGTCAAGAGGTTTCTTCATTGCCTCATCTATGCTGAATGTATATTTTTCCCCATTATAATCAAGGCAAATGGTGCCATCAAAGACATCAATGAAGTCTTGGCGGTACGTAAGAAAGGTCTCCCTAAAAGTACTCCGCCAGACTCTGCAGACTCATATCTCTCATCTTTATTACATGAAAATCAGCTGGGTACAAGAAATCATGTACTCTTACTATCATATTCTCAAGCACTCCTTCAGGACAGATACACGACCTATCCGCTAGCTGGATCACTACTTTCGTATTCACCATGCTCACTCCTACTAATTTCTTGTATATAGACAGTGGTAACACATTTATCGAAGCCCCTAAATCACACATGGCATGCTCAATTTTTATTTCACCAATAGAGATGGGCAAAGTAAACATACCTGGATCATTGCACTTCGAAGGCATCCTCCGCTTTTGAATCACTGCGGAGACGTTCTCGCCTATCAAAATTTTTCCACTGGGTCTAGCCTTCCCAACTATAAATTCCTTGATGAACTTGCTAAACACCGGCAATTTCAAAGCCTGTAAGAATGGTAGATTGATCTCCAATTTCCCAAAAATATCCATGAAGTCTACCGGTTCTTCCTTCTTCTTCTTGGCTTCCCCCGGCTTGGGAAAGGTTTCAGTTGCTTCCCTGCTCCTGTAGAACTTTCAGCCGAGAACTCTCCAGTTTCTTTCCTTACTACATCGTTCTCCATCTCTCGCTCTGGGTTGAGGAAGAATGGTTCAGTTGATCTAGGCAAGGGCCTCTCCAAATCTCCTGCTTTAAAGTCATCCTTGATCAAGGAATTTTCACCCTCCAAGTTCCTGGGCCTCGGAATTGTATCCTCTTCCTTCTTGCCTTCCTTGGGATCTGTCGCTTCCTTCGTTCTTACCACTGGCCCCTCATATCCTTTCCCGGATCTCAAGGTAATCTGACTTATATTCGCTCTATCAGGTGGTCTTACTGAGGAGAGAATCTTTCCTTCATTCCCCCTCATATCACTCAAAGAAGTGGCTATCTGGGATAATTGCTTTGCCAGCATATCCATTGCTGCCTTTTGCTCCCGCTGAGCGTCTTGAAGCTTGTGCACTACGTCATTGTTCGATTGCAGGTTGTTTTGCATATGTTGCTGAGAACTGACGAGGTCGTGCACCATATCATTGATACTTTTTGGTGGCTTTGGTGGCTGACTGGGCCCTGGCACCATACTTAGGGTCGGTCCACTCACTTGATTTTGACGAACGTTTCCTTGACCTCCTGAAGAGTTGTTGTACTGATTTCCTGGACCCTGGTAATTGTTTTGAAAATTCCTTTGGTGCGGTGGTACATAAGAGTTCCCTTGATTGTTCTGATTTCTGTTTCCCCAGCTCGAGTGGTCTCCTTGGTTCCGATTGATCCAGTTGCCCTGCCCCTCTTGGTTCCTTCCTGTCCAGTTACCTTGTCTCTCGGGTTGAGGTGCAAACTGCTGATTCGGTTGTGGTGCTGACTGGTTCTGTTCGTTGTTAGTCCATCTGAAATTTGGATGGTTCCTCCAGGGTGCATCTCTCTGTCTCCCTGGATTCCAGCTCCCATCGGGATTCCAACTTCCCATTGCATTGACTTTGGCCTGATAATCTCCTTCCTGGGTCCCGTAATATTGCTGAATTTGATTATCTCCTGGTCCAGGAGATTTCTCCTTCCCTTGTGAAGCTAGTGGATTTGTCTTTTCAATCGCGTTCAAAAGAGCCTTCTCGAGCCTGTCAATCCTTACCTCTACTTTATCATCTTGTTGCTCTCTTATGGCATTCACCGATCCCCTCCTCACTGCATTCCTAGGGTTATCGTACGCCTTCTTAGCGTCGATCAACTTCCCCAGGATTTCTCTTGCTTCACTTCCCCTTTTTCTGGTGAAATTCCCCCCGCTCGAGGAATTCATTAAATCCTTCGACTCAGGAGTCGCCCCTTCGTAAAACTGAGAGTAGGTCTCTGCCTCTATCATTCGTTGATTCGGGCACGCATCCAACAACCCCTTGAATCTCGACCATTACTGACTTAAGGATTCGTCGTAATCCTGCTTACACTCTAATATTTCTTTTTTCAGCGCATTCGTCTTGTTGGACGGGAAGAAATAATCTAAGAATTCCAACTTGAAATCCCTCCATGTGCGGATAGAATCCGGGGGCAATCTCAATAACCATGTGTTGGCCTCTCCCTTCAGAGTGAAAGGAATCGCGCGTAGGCGATAATCCTCCTCTGTTGCATCATTCTGCCTCTTCTGAATACCACACAACTTACTGAATTCATTTAAAAATTCGTACGGGCACTCACTTCTTCGTCCAGAAAATGTTGGCTAGATGCCGAGTACGTTTGTCTTGATCTCAATAGTCCTCTGGCGTGGATTCATCACTATAGCCTGAGCTGGTTCTCCATCTAAATGAGCGGTTAACGAACCGATCTCTGGATCTGGATCTACTACTTGAGTCATGACTACTTCCTTTGTTTCCCTTGTTTCTGACTCTGTCTCTGACTCTGGTGGTGACTCCGGATCTTCACATCCTGACGACGCCCAAGATTCGTCGCTAGTAAATCCACTCGGAAACGGCTCTCCCGTGGTGAAACCTGATCTGGTGGTTACTGTGGAGGCGGTTTCCTTGACCTGCCAAATGAATTGACCTTGCTCCCACCCAGACTAGTTACTCCAATAGGTAGACCGTGAGCCTCTGCTCATAAACCGAAAATAAAAGAAAAATAAATCAAAACTTTGTACGCCAAAAACCTCTAAAAACAATCACAAAATACGCCATCCATCCCCGGCAAAGGCACCATTTGAAGTGCGTGGTTTGCGTGTGTGGTGAAAATGCGATGTGCTAGGTCGAGATGCCAGGTCCTATGAATCCACTAGATCACTTGGTCTAGGAACTCAATAGAACACGGAATGCTCTGTCGTTGGACACACTAACTCCCCTTCAAAGATCCCTCAACCCGAATACTATGATTTAGTATAGAGAAGCAGGGGTCGATCCCACGAAGATGGACACGTAAGAAAGCATTTAGAGACTCTTGACAAAAGCGGTTGCTGCCATGCAAACAGGGTTGAGGTATTACTACTACTAGACCTAGGCAGGAAATGTAAACACTAGACCTAGAAAACTGTAAACATGCTGAGATCTAACATCATCAAGACTTCGGTATATTAAATTCACGTACTAGACCGTGTAAACAACTACCCAATTTAGTTAGACAGGAAACAACTAACAGTGGGGACCATGACCCAGAAATAGCAAGAACGGCAGAAAAGCTGCAAATAACTAACTGAGCATTTAACTAACACAACATGCATTTCTTCAACGGGATTAAACACGAAAATGAAGGAAACAGAGCACATACCCAGATTCGAACAGAATGTAAAAGTTTGGTCGTCGGAAACTTACGACTAACCGGAAATATCTCAGATCTACATATACTAGACGAAGCGAAATGAAAACACGAAGACTAGGCATTAAAATAAACCAACTCTGCTCAGATCTCACGTCGAACGCTTAATCCACTCCGGATCCAAGCAATCCGAAACCAACAACAACTAGATACCTGTCACGACCGCCCATACCAAGGGGTACCACAACCGCGGCGATCGTGACCGACATGCATGGATAACAATTTAAAGGAACAACTTAATTAACTTAAAGAAAGAAAAACAACTTAGTTTAAGGAGTTTACGGTTATGATTTTTTTTTTGAAGAGACATAAGGTAAAATACTTGTAAAAAAAAAAGACAACGGAAAGAATTTGACTTAAGTAAAACAACAATTAATAACTAAAGCAAAACAACATTTAACTTAAATCTCGGAGAATACCATTTTCAAAAGGCAACGTAAATATTTGTTTAAAACCTATCACCACCATGCATGTTCAACCACAAAACACAAAGAAAAGATTAAGGTCTTGAGACATAGTTCAAATTATAGCAGCGGAAAGATAAGGTTTAAGGAGAGTCAAGGATAACGCCTATGTATGGAGACACAACGCATCCTAAGTACTTAAGCCAGCTCAACATCCACCGCAACATCCCGCTCAACCTGCACATAAGGAAAATAATATGCAGGGCTGGGTACTTGTTGTACTCAATGGGCTCATGCCGAAAACATTTTAATAAGTTATGTAATCCATACCAGTGATCTCGAGTTTTATATAGTAAGAAATATCACGAGAAACACAAAAATTCAAGTCTGGCCAGACAATTTATCTCCCCACTTTTCACATCAATCCATCAATCACATCACAGTGCGACGAAAGTGTGGCCACACTATTCGCCCACGAGACCGGCCGACTTGCAAGGACGGCTCACAATCCCACCAGTGTACACAGCCTGATAGGGTTTACGGCCCTACTCAGACCCGAATTCGTTTCACAACACAGCCATATAGCCTAACGGAGTGAACTCATACGAACTAGGCATCAGGCACACAATCTCATAATAAAAACAACATAACATGACATAACAGTTAAACCACCCTTATATCGCCACATAATAATTTTCGGAAAAGTAAAGAGGTTTGAAAAGAAAGCCCACCTCGTTCGCCTAGCAATTCACAACTCAACTTATAGCAACTCTCGATCCTCGAGTTCACGAAAACACAACACCCTTGTCAACGACAACACAAGTCAGCCTTCCACAACAACATTTTACTATGCATGTCCTATCGCTTCTCTCTCATCGTTTTTCTCAAATTCCTCAACCCAACATACGTCACAAAGGTGTAAAGACACACGTAACACATTCCAACTTATCACAAGTGATTACACCATTTAGACACGTTCCTTGGACATACATGCATCATACAATACTTTTAAACTTGAAACTATGCGTCATTTTAACAAGGCAGAAAACTGGCAGAACAGAGCGACCGTTTTGTAAAAATCCCTATAAATCCACCCGACCTCAAAAGAAGCTAAATTTTGGTCACAATACAGAGGACACATTCAAGTTCATCCATGAAAATTTTCACACCGAAATCACGTCATTTAGTCAGTCATATGACATTAAACTCTCTGGTTGGAACATACAATTTCTGACAGCACTGCGCAGTTCATTTGAAACATTCACCATAAATTCATCCAATGCCCAAAACGGCTGAAAATTTAACACGACTCAGAAGACACTTCAAATTTTCATATAATTCAAGAATCACATCAATCGGAGGTCATTTGGTCAGTCAAACAGAAAACGAAACCTTCCTGGCGAGAACACGAGTTTCTGGCAGATTTGTGCAGTCAACTTCAAATATTTAATAAAAATTCATTTTTCGATAAAAAGGGCTGAAATTCACACAAGACACAGGAAACACCTTGAACTTTACTCAGTAAAAATTTCATGTAAAAATTCGTTCGTTGGATGGGTCAATTACAGATAATAAGTTACTGGTCGTGCACCACAGATTTCAGATTCATAGTTCGAACATAGGGTTTTCATCTTCCATCAAACAAACACCGATTTTTCATGCTCGAAAACACATAATCATGCTTACAAGGTTCTCATACACATATTTGCACATAAACTCACATCATTCACCAATATTTCAATCCAACATCACATGATTTCAATCAAAAACACATAACCATCCAAGTTCTTACGACAACACACTTTCCCCCCGATAAATCTTGCGATCTATTATTCCTACACCCTCTACATGCATGTAGGACTCAAGAACATGGTTCAAACAAAAAGGATGAGGAAAAGTGAGCAAATATACCTTCTTTGACAAAAATAAATCGGTAGAAGCAAAGAACGAAGCGATCCGTCGGAGACTCTTGAAAAATACCTTCAATGGTTGCAAGAATAAGCTTGAATGGAATATTTTTTTTGAGATGGGAGAGTGGGAGAGGAGAGAAAAACCGTGTGGGAGAGTGAGAAGGGAGGGGGGCCGAAAATTATAGGAGAAATGGGGGCTAGGGTTTGTTTAAGTGTTATTTATTTGCTAGGTTTAAGTCTATGGTAAATTAAATAAATAAATTGTGGGGAATTAAAATATAGGCTAATGAATAAAAATCCCACAATTACAAAGAGCCTAATTTTCGAAAATTATGGCTGCAAATTAACAAGGGATTATTTGATATTTCTTGAAGAGAAATATATCCACAACTTAGGAAATAAAAAAAATAATGAATACAAGGAAACAAATAAATTCAATCTCCAAGTAGGAAAAATGGGTGGGGCCGAAAATTTGAAGGAGAATTGCACAAGGGGATTATTTAAATCCTCAATTAAATAGAGTAGGATTTAAATTTGGAAATTTCTTTATGGGAAAAGACTCCCATAAAATAGGTAACAAATAAATTAATTTCCACAAGGAAAATAAAAGCATAATGAGCGTGTGATATGGAGGCAAAATAGAAGAAAAATATTCACATCCCCAATTCATTAGACATAGGTATGTATTTGAATAAAAAAAAGGATTCCACAAAATAGGAAACAATAATTTATCCTCCAAAATTTATTGGAGTGGCCGAAAATTACTAGGCTCAAATAGCCAAGGAAATATCCCCACTCTCTATTTATTTTGGGTGAAGAAATAAATTATAACATGATTTAATTGGGTTAAATTCAAAAGAAGGGGGTCAATAATGCACCAATTAAATCAAAGGAAAAAGAATAATTCATTCTCCTATTTTAAATAGGAAATTTTCGAAACTCTCAAGGATAAAAGAATGGAGTTCGAATTTCATGTAGTGCAAATTTAGGGATCTTTTGGTTTGGATTTAATTTGGATAAATGTCCCAAAACAATTAATTAAATCCACGAAATGAAATACTATCTCAATAATTAGGGAGGGCCGAAACTTTCAATGAATTGACTCGAGAAAGGATAAATGCATGATCCTATTAATTATTTCCCCGCATTGGAAACAAATATAAAATCTCAAGCTCATCATTCCGCATTAACCACGACAATTTATTTCACGCAAAACACTTAATCACATAGAAACAAAAGTTTCATAATTCCAAGAATTCAAAATTCAAATAACATATAAGAAGAGTCACAAAAGTTTGGGATGTTACAATTCCACTCCAGAACTTCCGATCTAACAGATCTACTCCGATCAACATCAAATTTAAACGTTTCCACAATCAAAACTACAAAACCAAATTCAAACCTCCGATTCATTCACCAACAAACTCCGATCACTCCGATTCGGCCATTACTCTGCACAGATTCAATAAACAATTGTGAAACGCATCCAAAACAAGCAAGCTAGCTCAAAACTCCAGAAAATCACAACAGCAAAATCAGACATCGACATAACAGAAAATTAAACTTGCATAAAACACGGAAATAGTCGATAAAACAGAATGTCGAGCTTCGAACAACGAAGCTCGGTGGAAACCACAAAATGCGAGAAAAGTTAACGGGAACTTGTTTCTTCACCCTCAACAGGACGGTGTTACAACCCAACTTGAAACGAGAAAGCCGAAAGTGAACCCCAGCGCGGAACCCCCTGAATATCCCCTCTAAAAACCCAAGTGTATAGAAAAGTGAACTAGCTGCCGACTGTTAGTGAGGTCTCCCCTGAGAAGATCCCTCCAGAATACATGCAACCTTCCTTTTATAGACACGGACATAATCTTCTAGAACCTTCGTAGAAATCTCCATTCTACCCTTCAGTTCTGAGATTTACTCCGTCTTGCAATTTCTTTCACAATGTTCACTTATTCGCCAGTTTCCTCGTGCGTGTGATTGCCTCCTTCTTTTCCTGGACCTGGCGAATTTCTTCTATACACCTGGCTTAAAACATGTGTTAGACAGAGCAAATTCACAAATTTATCCCCTAGACGTATGCATGAAGTTAGCCTTATCATCTACCAATCTCTGAGCTTGGGTGATCACTATTGCTTGTGCCGGTTCGCCGTTCAAATGAGCATTAACCGAGCCGATCTCTGGATCGTTGTCTGGTTCAGCCGCCATTCGGACGGTTCCTTCGTCTGAGTCTGCAGTTGACTCAACTTCCTTCTTAACGGGTGAGACTAGATCGTCGTCACTTTCCGAACTCACCTGGACTGGATCTCCTGTTGTCAACCCAGATCGGGTAGTAACAAGAGAGACTATCTTCTTAATCTGCTAACTAGCTTGAGCTTCCCTCCAACCAATGAGTTACTCCAGTGTCCTGGCCTTGAGCTCTTGCTCATAAACTAAAAAGAAAATGAAAAACAACAAATGAAAACTATGTACGCCAAAAATCTCTAGATGCAAACATAAATAACGCCATCAATCACCGGCAACAGTGCCATTTGAAGCGCGTGATTGTTGTCGTCTTGCGTTGCTCGTTTGTGCTTAATTCTTAGGTACAGAGGATTCACTAGAGCACAGGGTCTAGGAGATCATGAACATTCAGAATGCAGTCATTGTTGCAACAACCTCGCCTCAAAACCTCAACCCTCTACACTATTAGTTAGTATAGGGAAGTCGGGATCGAATCCATGAGGATGGAAGGGTCGGAATGCATCGAGAGAACTTTGGGAGGGGTTTGGCTGCTGCCATGCAACATGAGGGTCGAGTTTTAACTACTAGGCCTGGGAAATAAAATCTAGTCAATTCTAACTACCAGATCTGGAGAATTGAAAGTACGTAAAACTTAAATGCATGCATGATTCGTATCCGAAAGTAACTTGAGAGCATTCACACAATTCCTGGGTCAAGTAAAAGAGTGTTCTAAATTAACCAAACACAAGGTAAGCAAAAGTAAACAGCAAAACAGATAACTCTAATTAGTCACTGACAAAAGCTGCAACTAACAAACTAAAGTAACGCCACTACAACTACCGAGCGATTTCATCTTCTCCAACAAACAAGCACGAAACGAATCAAACAGAGCATGAGAACAGAGCATACTTCAGATCGAACGATGAACACTTCAACACAACTAACAGCTATCAGATCTGAACTACTGGGCTAAGTAAACAAGCAGTAACAGGGTTTTCCATGCAGATCCGAACTCACGTATTCCAGACTCAAACGATTAACAGAAATATAAGCTAGATCTACCAGAATCATCACCAAACAAACTAGATCCACCATTTCCAACATCATCCAACTCCGATTCAATATCAATTCAGAAAATCAACTCTGATCTACACCGATCTCAACTTCGATCAACAAATCAATTGCGAAAAGCATCCAACTCAGTAAACATTAAGATTAAATGAAAATAGAAAATCGAAACTAGATTAAGCATAAGTTGAAACGAGTCGAAAAGCAATCGCCGAATTTTCGGCAAGGAAATCGGCGAGACAAAAGTACGTGCGAGAAATTGAAATTGTTTCTTCACTCCTTCTCCGAGTGGTGTTACACCTTCAACTGAACAAAACCACCAACTAACTACCCCAGATCTCCATTGAACCAAGTGCGCGTGTGAGTGAGTGAAAAGTGAGCCGAAAATACCAAGGAAATTCTCTAACTAAGTCTCTCTCTTCTCTTCGTAAGCTTCCTGGTATTTATAGGCGTGGCTCAAATTCCTAGGGCAACGGTATTCCTTATTCGACGATTGTGCCCTTGCGGATTTCACTCTTTTTTCCTTCACTTTTCTCCTTTATTCCCTCTGCCCAGGTAATTGTCTTTCATTCCCGGGTCTGACAGATTTTTCACGCACCTGGACTTATAAATGCATGTTAGCACCGTAGAATCACATAATTTATATATAAAATAGATGCATGAAACGAGCCTTATCAAGCACGTTTTTAAATATATCAATAAGTAGAGATGTTATGTAAAATAGTGACATTAGATAAATAGGGAATTTGGCAGGAAATTAGACATCGGCTACCTACTATTTAACAAGTTTTTAAATATATCTACGAGTAGAGATGTTGTGTCAGCTGGTGACACTAAATCAAACTCTTATTTATTGTTTGATTTGATATGACTTTGACTTAAGTCATGTAAAACATTGCCATACAAATGAGGCAATCGAAGTAATTTATTCTCATCTTATTTGATACAATACTATATACATTATGTATATACATAATTGGGGGCATCATTGACAAATATTTCATATAAGCACTTTCCATTTTTTATTTTCTTTACTACTAAATTATGATTCAGAATATTAAATTTTGAAATACATAATTTGTGATATAATTGCATCATGTTAATTATTAAGTAGCAACAAACATGCAGTTTTACAATTACATGAATGAATTGTTTGGAGTGATCGTCAATCCTAGCCAAGATATAGTTTGGACAAATATCTTAATAGATAAACTGATTAATATAACTTACTGCCAACTAACACATAGTCAATTACTTGCCTAATAATATAATATTCTAACAAAGTAATCACAAAGGCTTCAACGACTGGAAGAGGTTAATTAAATTAAACCTAGCTAGATATAATAAATAATCTACAGTTTTTTTTATTGGCAAGAGCTAGTTGCATTGTAAATAAATAGTTACAATAATATGGTACATGTGTTACAAGAAACAAAAAAATGAGGATCATGAAAAGGGATTCCCGTTGGCTCCGTGTGTGTGTTTTAGTCCTCCTAATCCAGGTAGCTGCAGCCCATGAGACAACTAAGCCACCGACTGACTTCTTTCCGTGGTATGGAATACACTATCCCCACATTCCATACTTTCCCCAACCTTATCCGTGGTTTGCCCATTCTCCTCGCTCATCGCCTCCGTCTTTTATAAATCCATTTCCTCCAACTCCAAATGCATATTGGTTCTACAAAAACCCTTTTGCTCCCAAAGCTCCATCTCCTGTGCAAGCGCCATGAGGAACTATGTTTGTTGGTGTCTTCTCTTCTTCATTAGGAATAACTTGGCGCAAGCACGCCCATTTCTTTTTTTTTCTTTTTCTTGTGATTCGATTTTGTTATGACTTGCAATAAAATTTTAATGTCATAACCTTCATCTATTTTAATTATAGTTAATTTTTTAATGTTGTAATAATTGTTGTCATTACTATTCGAATAGAAAATAACATTGAGCTATACAGAGGCTTACTCCAATGAGGCAACCCAAAATAATTTTAATGTGAACTCATTAATATAAATTAATTTTTAATAAATTTGAATATAATCAAATCCTAATTTAAATAGGACGTAAAAAGAATTAGGGAAGATATGAACAAGTTATTAATTTAATCCACAAAATAATTCTATCTCCTAAAATTAGGAGATTTTTTAATGTCCACTAAGAAAAGAAAGGTGGTCCAAAATTTTGGTATAGAAAAATAAGGACGATTTGATTTTGATTTAATTTGGATAATAATTCCAAGATAATATTATAAAGTTCAATAAAAATAGGGATTCTCTAATGGAATAAGGGGGTAAAAATAATACGAAGAAATAGGCTAGAAAAATTATGGCAAGGACCTATTTAATTAAACACACTCATTTTTTGTTTTCAACCAAAATTATTTAGTCTACGTGATACACTTCGCATAAATAAAATTGATCACATAAAATCAAACTTTCTCAAAAAACAATAACGCGAAAATCTCCAAAAATCAAGCAATTTAAGACGAAAAATTCGAGACACTACATTAATAACTACCCCCTTCGGTCTCCCTTAATTATCTCCTAGTTGACCAACGTAAATTTAAGAAATTGTTTTACTTTATTAAGAAAATAGAATAAATTTAGTGTAATATGTGTCTTAATTAGTTTTATATATTAGATTTATTTTAATAATTATGGGTGGAATGGGGCAATTATTAGGGACTCAACAAAATAACAAAATGAGACAATTAATAGGACCAGGGAGAGTATTTGTATATGGAGTTGTAAAATAGCAATATTGTTTTCTCAACATAAATATTGAATTTTGGCAGAAAATTTAACATCGCTATTTAGCACGTTTTAAAATATATCTATAAGTAGAGATGTTATGTAAACTAGTGACATTAGATAAATAGGGAATTTGGCAGGAAATTAGACATAAGCTACCTATTATTTAACATGTTTTTAAAAATATATATGAGTAGAGATGTTGTGTAAGCTGGTGACACTAAATCAAACTCTTATTTATTGTTTGATTTGATATGACTTTGACTTAAGTCAAGTAAAACATTGCCATACAAATGAGGCGATCGAAGTAATTTATTGTCATCTAATTTGATACAATACTATATACATTATGTATATACATAATTTGTGGGCATCATTGACAAATATTTCGTATAAGCACTTTTCATATTTTATTTTCATTACCACTAAATTTTGATTGAGAATATTAAATTTTGAAATACATAATTTGTGATATAATTGTATCATGATAATTATTAAGTAGCAACAAACATGCAGTTTTATAATTACATGAATGAATTGTTTTGGCGCGATCGTCAATCCTAGCCAAGATATAGTTTGGACAAATACCTTAATAGATAAACTGATTAATATAACTTACTGCCAACTAACATATAGTCAATTACTTGCCTAATAATATAATATTCTAACAAAGTAATCCCAAAGACTTCAACGAGTAGAAGAGCCTTATTAAATTAAACCTATCTAGATATCATAAATAATCTATGGTTTTTTTATTGGCAAGAGCTAGTTGCATTGTAAATAAATAGTCAGAATAATATGGTACATGTATTACAAGAAACAAAAAAAAGAGGATCATGGAAATGGATTCCCGTTGGCTCCGTGTGTTTGCTCTAGTCCTCCTAATCCAGGTAGCTGCTGCCCATGAGGCAACTAAGCCTCCGACTGACTTCTTTCCATGGTATGGAATACACTATCCTCACATTCCATACTTTCCTCAACCTTATCCGTGGTTTGCCCGTTCTCCTCGCTCATCGCCTCCGTCTTTTATAAATCCATTTCCTCCAACTCCAAGTGCATATTGGTTCTACAAAAACCCTTTTGCTCCCAAAGCTCCATCTCCTGTGCAAGCGCCATGAGGAACTATGTTTGTTGTTGTTTTCTCTTCTTCATTAGGAATAACTTGGTGCAAGCGCGGCCATTTCTTTGTTTTATTTTCTTTTTCTTGTGATTCAGATTTTGTTATGACTTGCAATAACATTTTAATGTCATAACCTTCATCTATTTTAATTATAGTTAATTTTTGAATGTTGTAATAATTGTTGTCATTATCGTTTAATGTGCTTAAATTGTTTTAAAATTGATATATTTAGTGCATTACTATTCGAATAGAAAATAACATTGAGTTATACAGAGGATTACTCCAATGAGGCAACCCAAAATAATTCTAATGTGAACTCATTAATATAAAATAATTTTTAATAAATTTGAATATAATCAAATCCTAAATTAAATAGGACGTAGAAAGAATTAGGGAAGATATGAACAAGTTATTAATTTAATCCACAAAATAATTCTAACTCCTAAAATAGGAGATTTTTTTAATGTCCACTAAGAAAAGAAAGGTGGCCAAAAATTTGGTATAGAAAAATAAGGAACATTTGATTTTGATTTAATTTGGATAATAATTCCAAGACAATATTATAAAGTCCAATAAAAATTAGGATTCTCTAATGGAATAAGGGGGTAAAAATAATACGAAGAAATAGGCTAGAAAAATTATGGCAAGGACCTATTTGATTAAACACACTCATTTTTTGTTTTCAACCAATATTATTTAGTCTACGTGATACACTTCGCATAAATAAAATTGATCACATAAAATCAAACTTTCTCAAACACACAATCACGCTAAAATCTCCAAAAATCAAGCAATTTAAGACGCAAAAATTCGAGACACTACATTAATAACTACCCCCTTCGGTCTCCCTTAATTATCTCCTAGTTGACCAATGCAAATTTAAGAAATTGTTTAACTTTATTAAGAAAAATAGAATAAATTTAGTGTAATGTGTGTCTTAATTATTTTTATATATTAGATTTATATTAATAATTATGAGTGGAATGGGGCAATTATTAGGGACTCAACAAAAATAGCAAAATGAGACAATTAATAGGACCAGAGAGAGTATTTGTATATGGAGTTGTAAAATAGCAATATTGTTTTCTCAACATAAATATTGAATTTTGGCAGAAAATTTAACATTGCTATTTAGCACGTTTTTAAATATATCTATAAGTAGAGATGTTATGTAAACTAGTGACATTAGATAAATAGGGAATTTGGCAGAAAATTAGACATCAACTACCTACTATTTAGCATGTTTTTAAATATATCTATGAGTAGAGATGTTGTGTAAGCTAGTGACACTAAATCAAACTCTTATTTATTGTTTGATTTGATATGTCTTTGACTTAAGTCAAGTAAAACGTTGCCATACAGATGAGGCAATCGAAGTAATTTATTGTCATCTTATTTGATACAACACTATATACATTAAGTATATACATAATTTGGGGGCATCATTGACAAATATTTCATATAAGCACTTTCCATATTTTGTTTTCTTTACCACTAAATTATGATCGAGAATATTAAATTTTGAAATACATAATTTGTGATATAATTGCATAATGTTAATTATTAAGTAGCAACAAACATGCAGTTTTACAATTACATGAATGAATTG
This sequence comes from Salvia splendens, assembly GCF_004379255.2. Lineage (NCBI taxonomy): Eukaryota > Viridiplantae > Streptophyta > Magnoliopsida > Lamiales > Lamiaceae > Salvia > Salvia splendens. The sequence continues at coordinate 12,266,303 of NC_056032.1, forward strand.
TTTTGGCGTGATCGTCAATCCTAGCCAAGATATAGTTTGAACAAATATCTTAATAGATAAACTGATTAATATAACTTACTGTCAACTAACACATACTCAATTACTTGCCTAATAATGTAATATTCTAACAAAGTAATCACAAAGGCTTCAACGAGTGGAAGAGCCTAATTAAATTAAACCTATCTAGATATCATAAATAATCTATGGTTTTTTTATTGGCAAGAGTTAGTTGCATTGTAAATAAATAGTCCCAATAATATGGTACATGCATTACAAGAAACAAAAAAATGAGGATCATGAAAATGGATTCCCGTTGGCTCCGTGTGTGTTTGTTCTAGTCCTCCTAATTCATGTAGTTGTTGCCCATGAGACAACTAAGCCACAGACTGACTTCTTTCCATGGTATGGAATACACTATCCTCACATTCCATACTTTCCCCAACCTTATCCGTGGTTTGCCCATTCTCCTCGCTCATCGCCTCCGTCTTTTATAAATCCATTTCCTCCAACTCCAAATGCATATTGGTTCTACAAAAACCCTTTTGCTCCCAAAGCTCCATCTCCTGTGCAAGCGCCATGAGGAACTATGTTTGTTGTTGTCTTCTCATTTTCATTAGGAATAACTTAGCGCAAGCGCGGCCATTTTTTTTTCTTTTTCTTGTGATTCAGATTTTGTTATGACTTGCAATAAAATTTTAATGTCATAACCTTCATCTAATTTAATTATAGTTAATTTTTAAATGTTGTAATAATTGTTGTCATTATCGTTTAATGTGCTTATATTGTTTTAAAATTGATATATTTAGTGCATTATTATTCGAATAGAAAATAACATTGAGCTATACAGTGGCTTACTCAAATGAGGCAACCCAAAATAATTCTAATGTGAACTCGTTAATATAAATTAATTTTTAATAAATTTGAATATAATCAAATCCTAATTTAAATAGGACGTAGAAAGAATTAGGGAAGATATGAACAAGTTATTAATTTAATCCACAAAATAATTCTAAATCCTAAAATCGGAAATTTTTTACTGTCCACTAAGAATAGAAAGGTGGTCGAAAATTTTGGTATAGAAAAATAAGGAAGATTTGATTTTGATTTAATTTGGATAATAATTCCAAGACAATATTATAAAGTCCAATAAAAATAAGGATTCTCTAATGGAATAAGGGGGTAAAAATAATACGAAGAAATAGGTTAGAAAAATTATGGCAAGGACCTATTTGATTAAACACACTCATTTTTTTTTCAACCAAAATTATTTAGTCTACGTTAAACACTTCACATAAATAAAATTGATCACTTAAAATCAAACTTTCTCAAACACACAATCACGCTAAAATCACCAAAAATCAAGCAATTTAAGACGCAAAATTCGAGACACTACATTAATAACTACCCCCTTCGGTCTCCCTTAGTTATCTCCTAGTTGACCAATACAAATTTAAGAAATTGTTTAACTTTATTAAGAAAAATAAAATAAATTTAGTGTAATATGTGTCATAATTAGTTTCATATATTAGTTATATAGTAATAATTATGAGGTGAATGGGGCAATTATTAGGGACTCAATAAAAATAGCAGAATGAGACAATTAATAGGACCAGAGAGAGTATTTGTATATGGAGTTGTAAAATAGCAATATTGTTTTCTCAACATAAATATTGAATTTTGGCAGAAAATTTAACATCGCTATTTAGCACGTTTTTAAATATATCTACAAGTAGAGAAGTTATGTAAACTAGTGACATTAGATAAATAGGGAATTTGGCAGGAAATTAGACATCAACTACCTACTATTTAGCATGTTTTTAAATATATCTATGAGTAGAGACGTTGTGTAAGCTGGTGACACTAAATCAAACTCTTATTTATTGTTTGATTTGATATGTCTTTGACTTAAGTCAAGTAAAACGTTGCCATACAGATGAGGGAATCGAAGTAATTTATTGTCATCTTATTTGATACAATACTATATACATTATGTATATACATAATTTGGGGGCATCATTGACAAATATTTCATATAAGCACTTTCCATATTTTGTTTTCTTTACCGCTAAATTATGATTGAGAATATTAAATTTTGAAATACATAATTTGTGATATAATTGCATAATGTTAATTATTAAGTAGCAACAAACATGCAGTTTTACAATTACATGAATGTATTGTTTTGGCGTGATCGCCAATCCTAGCCACGATATAGTTTGGACAAATATCTTAAAAGATAAACTGATTAATATAACTTACTGCCAACTAACACATAGTCAATTACTTGCCTAATAATGTAATATTCTAACAAAGTAATCACAAAGACTTCAACGAGTAGAAGAGCCTAATTAAATTAAACCTATCTAGATATCATAAATAATCTATGGTTTTTTTATTGGCAAGAGCTAGTTACATTGTAAATAAATAGTCACAATAATATGGTACATGTATTACAAGAAACAAAAAAATGATGATCATGAAAATGGATTCCCGTTGGCTCCGTGTGTGTGCTCTAGTCCTCATAATCCAGGTAGCTGCTGCCCATGAGGCAACTAAGCCTCCGACTGACTTCTTTCCATGGTATGGAATACACTATCCTCACATTCCATACTTTCCCCAACCTTATCCGTGGTTTGCCCATTCTCCTCGCTCATCGCCTCCGTCTTTTATAAATCCATTTCCTCCAACTCCAAATGCATATTGGTTCTACAAAAACCCTTTTGCTCCCAAAGCTCCATCTCCTGTGCAAGCGCCATGAGGAACTATGTTTGTTGTTGTTTTCTCTTCTTCATTAGGAATAACTTGGTGCAAGCGCGGCCATTTCTTTGTTTTATTTTCTTTTTCTTGTGATTCGGATTTTGTTATGACTTGCAATAACATTTTAATGTCATAACCTTCATCTATTTTAATTATAGTTAATTTTTTAAAGTTGTAATAATTGTCGTCATTATCGTTTAATGTGCTTATATTGTTTTAAAATTGATATATTTAGTTCATTACTATTCGAATAGAAAATAACATTGAGCTATACAGAGGCTTACTCCAATGAGGCAACCCAAAATAATTCTAATGTGAACTCATTAATATAAATTAATTTTTAATAAAATTGAATATATTCAAATCCTAATTTAAATAGGATGAAGAAAGAATTAGGGAAGATATGAACAAGTTGTTAATTTAATCTACATAATAATTCATTCTCCTAAGAATTAGGAGATTTTTTAATGTCCATTAAGAAAAGAAAAAAGAAAGGTGGTCGAAAAATTGGGTACAGAAAAATAAGGAAGATTTGATTTTGATTTAATTTGTATAATAATTCCAAGACAATATTATAAATTCCAAGAAAAGTAAGGATTCTCTAATGGAATAAGGGGGTAAAAATAATACGAAGAAATAGGCTAGAAAAGTTACGGCAAGGACCTATTTGATTAAACACACTCATTTTTTGTTTTCACCCAAAATTATTTAGTCTACGTGATACACTTGCGCATAAATAAAATTGATCACAAATAATCAAACTTTCTCAAACAAACAGTCACGCTAAAATCTCCAAAAATCAAGAAATTTAAGCCGCAAAAATTCGAGACACTACATTAGTAACTACTCCCTTCGGTCTCCTTTAATTGTCTCCTAGTTGACCAATGCAATTAAGAAATTGTTTAACTTTATTAAGAAAAATTGAATAAATTTAGTGTAATGTGTGTCCTAATTAGTTTTATTTATTAGATTTATAGTAATAATTATGGGTGGAATGAGGCAATTATTAGGGACTCAAAAAAATAGCAAAATGAGACAATTAATAGGACCAGAGAGAGTATTTGTATATTGAGTTGTAAAATAGCAATATTGTTTTCTCAATATAAATAGTCAATTTTGGCAGAAAATTTAACATCGCTATTTAGCACGTTTTTAAATATATCTATAAGCAGAGATGTTATGTAAACTAATGACATTAGATAAATAGGGAATTTGGCAGGAAATTAGACATCGGCTACATACTATTAAGCATGTTTTAAATATATCTATGAGTAGAGATGTTGTGTAAGCTGGTGACACTAAATCGAACTCTTATTTATTGTTTGATTTGATATGACTTTGAGTTAAATCAAGTAAAACATTGCCATACAAATGAGGCGATCGAAGTAATTTATGGTCATCTTATTTGATACAATACTATATACATTATGTATATACATAATTTGTGGGCATCATTAACAAATATTTCATATAAGCACTTTTCATATTTTATTTTCTTTGCCACTAAATTATGATAGGGAATATTAAATTTTGAAATACATAATTTGTGATATAATTGCATCATGTTAATTATTAAGTAGCAACAAACATGCAGTTTTACAATTACATGAATGAATTGTTTTGGCGTCATCATCAATCCTAGCCAAAATATAGTTTGGACAAATATCTTAATAGATAAACTGATTAATATAACTTACTGCCAACTAACACATACTCAATTACTTGCCTAATAATCTAATACTCTTACAACGTAATCACAAAGGCTTCAACGAGTGGAAGAGCCTAATTAAATTAAACCTATCTAGATATCATAAATAATCTATGGTTTTTTTATTGGCAAGAGCTAGTTGCATTGTAAATAAATAGTCACAATAATATGGTACATGCATTACAAGAAACAAAAAAATGAGGATCATGAAAATGGATTCCCGTTGGCTCCGTGTGTGTGTTCTAGTCCTCCTAATCCAGGTAGTTGTTGCCCATGAGACAACTAAGCCACCGACTGACTTCTTTCCGTGGTATGGAATACACTATCCTCACATTCCATACTTTCCCCAACCTTATCCGTGGTTTGCCCGTTTTCCTCGCTAATCGCCTCCATCTTTTATAAATCCATTTCCTCCAACTCCAAATGCATATTGGTTCTACAAAAACCCTTTTGCTCCCAAAGCTCCATCTTCTGGGCAAGCGCCATGAGGAACTATGTTTGTTGTTGTCTTCTCTTCTTCATTAGGAATAACTTGGCGTAAGAGTGGGCATTTCTTTATTTTTTTTCTTTTTCTTGTGATTTAGATTTTGATATGACTTGCAATAAAATTTTATTTTCATAACCTTCATCTGTTTTAATTATAGTTAATTTTTTAATGTTGTAGTAATTGTTGTCATTATCGTTTAATGTGCTTAGATTTTCTTAAAATTGATATTTTTAGTGCCTTACTTTCGAATAGAAAATAAAATTGAGCTATACAGAGGCTTACTCCAATGAGGCAACCCACACCAATTCTAATGTGAACTCATTAATATAAAATAATTTTTAATAAATTTGAATATAATCAAATCCTAATTTAAATAGGTAAAAGAATGGATTAGGGAAGATATAAACAAGTAATTAATTAAATCCTAAAAATAATTCTATCTTCTAAGAATTAGTAGATTTTGAATGTCCACCAAGAAAAGATAGCGTGGTCGAAAATTTGGGTACAGAAAATTAAGGAAGATTTGATTTGGATTTAATTGGGAAAATAATTCCAAGACAATTTTATAAAGTCCATGAAAAACAATGATTCTCTAATAAAATAAGGGGGTCAAAAATAATACGGGGGTCAAAAATAATACGGAGAAATAGTCTAGAAAAATTATGCAGGGACTTTTTTGATTATACACACTCATTTTTTGTTATCATCAAAAATTATTTAATCTACTTGATACACTTGCGAATAAATAAAATAGATCAATAAATTAAACTTTCTCAAACAAACAATCACCGTAAAATTTCCAATAATCAAGAAATTTAAGACTCAAAAATTCAAGGAATTACATTAATAACTACCCACTTCGGTCTCCATTAATCTGTCTCATAGTTGACCAATGCAAATTTAAGAATTTTTTTAACTTTATTAAGATAAAGAGAATAAATTTAAAGTAATATTTGTCTTAGTTTTATATAATAGATTTATAGTAATAATTATGGGTGGAATATGGCAATTATTAGGGACTCAACAAAAATAGCAATATGAGACAATTAATAGAACCAGAGAGAGTATTTGTATATGAAGTTGTAAAATAGCAATATTGTATTCTCAACATAAATAGTGAATTTGGGTAGAAAAATTAACATCTCTATTTACCACGTTTATAAAAATATCTATAAGTAGAGATGTAATGTAAACTAGTGGCATTAGATAAATAGGGAATTTGGCAGGAAATTAAACATAGACTACCTACTATTTAGCATGTTTTAAAATATATCTATGAGTAAAGATGTTGTGTAAGCTAGTGACACTAAACCAAACTCTTATTTATTGTTTGATTTGATATGACTTTAACTTTAAGTCAAGTAAATTATTGCCATACAAATGACACAATCAAAGTAATTTATTGTCATCTTATTTGATACAATTCTGTATACTATGTGTATACATCATTTATACATCATTTGTGAGCATCATTGACTAATATTTCATATAAGCACTTTTCATATTTTATTTTCTTTACCACTAAAATATGATTGAGAATATTAAATTTTGAAATACATAATTTTTGATATAATTGCATCATGTTAATTATTAAGTAGCAACAAACATGCAGTTTTACAATTACATGAATGAATTGTTTTGGCGTGATCATCAATCCTAGCCAAGATATAGTTTGGACAAATATCTTAATAGATAAACTGATTAATATAACTTACTGCCAACTAACACATAGTAAATTACTTGCCTAATAATCTAATACTCTTACAAAGTAATCACAAAGGCTTCAACGAGTGGAAGAGCCTAATTAAATTAAACCTATCTAGATATCATAAATAATCTATGGTTTTTTTATTGGCAAGAGCTAGTTGCATTGTAAATAAATAGTCACAATAATATGGTACATGCATTACAAGAAACAAAAAAATGAGGATCATGAAAATGGATTTCCGTTGGCTCCGTGTGTGTGCTCTAGTCCTCCTAATCCAGGTAGCTGCTGCCCATGAGGCAACTAAGCCTCCGACTGACTTCTTTCCATGGTATGGAATACACTATCCTCACATTCCATACTTTCCCCAACCTTATCCGTGGTTTGCCCATTCTCCTCGCTCATCGCCTCCGTCTTTTATAAATCCATTTCCTCCAACTCCAAATGCATATTGGTTCTACAAAAACCCTTTTTCTCCCAAAGCTCCATCTCCTGTGCAAGCGCCATGAGGAACTATGTTTGTTGTTGTCTTCTCATCTTCATTAGGAATAACTTAGCGCAAGCGCGACCATTTTTTTTCTTTTTCTTGTGATTCGGATTTTGTTATGACTTGCAATAAAATTTTAATGTCATAACCTTCATCTATTTTAATTATAGTTAATTTTTGAATGTTGTAATAATTGTTGTCATTATCGTTTAATGTGCTTATATTGTTTTAAAATTGATATATTTAGTGCATTATTATTCGAATAGAAAATAACATTGAGCTATACAGAGGCTTACCCCAATGAGGCAACCCAAAATAATTCTAATGTGAACTCATTAATATAAATTAATTTTTAATAAATTTGAATATAATCAAATCCTAAATTAAATAGGACGTTGAAAGAATTAGGGAAGATATGAACAAGTTATTAATTTAATCCACAAAATAATTCTAAATCCTAAAATCGGAGATTTTTTAATGTCCACTAAGAAAAGAAAGGTGGTCGAAAATTTTGGTATAGAAAAATAAGGAAGATTTGATTTTGATTTAATTTGGATAATAATTCCAAGACAATATTAGAAAGTCCAATAAAAATAAGGATTATCTAATGGAATAAGGGGGTAAAAATAATACGAAGAAATAGGTTAGAAAAATTATGGCAAGGACCTATTTGATTAAACACACTCATTTTTTTTTTCAACCAAAATTATTTAGTCCACGTGAAACACTTCACATAAATAAAATTGATCACTTAAATCAAACTTTCTCAAACACACAATCACGCTAAAATCACCTAAAATCAAGCAATTTAAGACGCAAAAATTCGAGACACTACATTAATAACTACCCCTTCAGTCTCCCTTAGTTATCTCCTAGTTGACCAATGCAAATTTAAGAAATTGTTTAACTTTATTAAGAAAAATAGAATAAATTTAGTGTAATGTGTGTCATAATTAGTTTTATATATTAGTTATATAGTAATAATTATGAGTGGAATGGGGCAATTATTAGGGACTCAGTAAAAATAGCAAAATGTCACGACCGCACTTTGCTAATGATAGCAAAAGCGGGAAATCCGTGACTAATAAGTGGAATTAACGAAACGAGAAAAGAACTCAAGGGACTTGCCGAAAGGCCAATCAATTGATACCGCAAATTAGAATGCAAGTATTTGATTACATGATCTCAAAATAGAATAATTCATCGTATCAACTAAATCAGAGTTCGAAGGTGAGACTTTGAAAATTCTCACTTGACAAAAGTACAGCGGAATAGGTCCTTACTAAACGACTTCGTGTATGAAGACACGAATCGTAGAGAGATCCACTTGATTATTCAATAGCATCGACTCCGATCAATATTCCTTCCTCTTGACGTTCAACCTGCACATTTATAAATACATGCAGAGCTGAGTACAGGAGTACTCAGTGGACATGTGCCGAAAACAAAACATACATATATAAGTTGTCACCCATCAACAGAATCACACGGGGTTTTTCTTAAAAAGGCCCGAGCATACTAAATTCTTTTGTGATCTTAAAAGTCCGACTGATCAGTCTAAGTTCTTGGTATTCCCTCCCTGTCTGAGTATCTAATGTGCCGTTGAAGGTGGCCACCTTCAACAAACACCCTCGCCGGCCAACCTCTCTCTAGGATGGCTCACAGCGCTCGTGCACGACATTTCGAATAGGATTTGCGGTCCTATTGGGAACCGAATTCGTTACTAAACTTTTGGCATCGCCAAACTCTCGGCATATAGCCCTCATAGACAGGTCTCAAAAACAAATATTTTATGGTGTGACAACAACTTTAAAAGAGATGATCACATCTTCATTTTTGAGAAAAGATATTTCATAACTTCAAAACATTTTCTTTATATCCACACTATAGTGCTGGATATTAAAAGAAAGCCCACCTGGTATGCTTATCTCCAATTAACAAATCCTCGGTTGGCCTTACTTGCCCCTTGAATAATTTCCTTTGGAAAGAATAAATAGCGTAGCACGCTAATTAGCACTCGAACTATTTTTCTGAGGAAAGAATGCATGCATCTTATCTCTTAGCTTCGTCTTATAGGATTCTCTTAATCCTACCTCGGGCTTCACTACTCTGCAGAGTTTATTTATTCACTTTAATAACTTTGGAGAATTTCTATTCTCTCTAAAATAATTATTTGGGCACTTATTTAAATAAAATATGGATTCTTGGAAAATCCCTTTCTCAAATCCTTTTCTTCGGATTTTCTTAAGGCCGCCCATGGCGTCGCGGGGCGACGCCGGTCGGCCCATTCGCTTCTCCATTTTAATATTTTCCGCCTCCGGATCTCCATACGTTATTCGAGAAAAATTAGTCGTGCTCTAACTCAAATAAATTTTTGGCCCAGATCATGAATTAATTACTGGCCCAATTCTTTAATTTCAGCTCATGTGTAGGATTAATTCCTTTGGCCCCAACTAAAAGTAGCCCATTCCTCTTCTCCTTTTTCTTTTATTTAATTTTGGGCCCAAATCATTTTATTAATGGAATGGCCCAACTACACCTCTTTCCCTTTTCTTTCTTCCAGTACGTGAACTTCCCCTTTTCCCCCAACTGACGAAACGCAGCATCTCCACTGCCTCTCACACTCCGGCGAATCGCCGAGCGCCGGGTAGCGTCGGGCGTCTCTCGGCGCCGCCTCGAAGATTCAGCCGCTGCTGCCTTCTTTTCGGTGTTGCTGCTCCAGGCAGCGCCGCCTCGCGCTGCTCTCCGGGGTTTCGCCGTCGCCGGCAGCCTCCCCCTTTAAGCTAAGTCACCCTCCCCCTTTCCTTTTCTAAATTTCCGATAGTTAAACAGTGGCTAAGCGCACTTTGTTCATCGATTATGATCTCGTGGGGTTGTTTAAGAAGGCTCGGGGAGAAGCTTGTTATCTCTTGTTGTTCATTGTTTGATGAGGTTCTACCTACTGTGATTGCTTCCGAACTGTGATGAATCCTATTGAGTCTCTATATTCGGCTATCTATTGCTCTAACATGATGCAAGAGAGGGTGGTGTTGGAGATTACCTCGCTCGGTGAACGTGATCCGTTTGTGGCTGATCCTTGCCCGCCCTCGCTCCTTGCTCCTCCCTTTTGCTGTTCTCTTATGTTATGTGAAGTTTGGAGTTCAAAAAGTGGGATGGAGGAGGTGAGGGAGGCGGCTTATATAGGCTTCCATTTCGGCAGTTAGTGCCTGAAACTTGGTGGCTATGCTTCTATCTTTGGGGCTGTATCCTAGCTCTCTTTCGAGCTTGGTGTTTATGCCTCTCATACTATTTTGGTGTAATTCTTGGGAACAAGGCCTCCCAAATCGGCTGCCAGCTTGCTCCCTTTTGAGCCTTATGAATATGGTGATTATGCCATATTGGTGATAATTTTGGGGCTGCCTCTCTTGGCTGCCAGATTGACCTCGGTTGAGGGGATGGGGAATCTGACCCATGATCCCTTTTAAGCATATACCAAGCTCATTTCACTAGGTCCATTTGTCTTGGTTCCTACTTTGGTTCACATGATCATCTTATCTTAATTCCCTCCTTGGTTAAACCCTTATTCTAGGTTGGAGATAGACAAAATTGTATTTCCATCTCCATGTAAAACTTGGTGTTTTATAACTTGTAATATTCTTACTTAGCATCATGACGTAACAATTGGGATGTACTCACTTTTCTTCTAATAAAGCACTTCATTTATTCATTATTCTTGCAAAAGATTTCCTTGCACTTTAATTCCTCCAATTTCGAACTTAATTCATTTCAACGTTGGAGTTACAACGAAAATTCTACGTCCTTACAAAGAGGATTAGGCTAATAAATTCGGCTTATCCAAATAAAAAAAGAAAATCAAAATTTCGGGGCGTCACAGAAAATTTAACATCGCTATTTAGCACGTTTTTAAATATATCTATAAGTAGAGATGTTATGTAAACTAGTGACATTAGATAAATAGGGAATTTGGTAGGAAATTAGACATCAACTACCTACTATTTAGCATGTTTTTAAATATATCTATGAGTAGAGATGTTGTGTAAGCTGGTGACACTAAATCAAACTCTTATTTATTGTTTGATTTGATATGTCTTTGACTTAAGTCAAGTAAAACGTTGCCATACAGACGAGGCAATCGAAGTAATTTATTGTCAACTTATTTAATACAATACTATATACATTATGTATATACATAATTTGGGGGCATCATTGACAAATATTTCATATAAGCACTTTCCATATTTTGTTTTCTTTACCACTAAATTATGATTGAGAATATTAAATTTTGAAATACATAATTTTTTGTCCTGAGCCTCCTTGATCCTCTCTCGGATCTTTCTGACAATTTCTATCATTTCCTCGATTACGTCCGGGCCCAAAACCTTCCTCTCACCGACCTCGTCCCAATAGATGGGTGATCTACACTTTTTCCCGTACAATGCCTCGTACGGAGCCATATCAATCGTGGCCTAGTAGCTGTTGTTATAAGCAAATTCTATCAATGGCAGCACTTGTTCCCAATTGCTCCCTCTATCGAGCACTACTGCCCTCAGCATATCTTCAAGAGTCTGAATTGTTCTTTCCGATAGTCCATCAGTTTGTGGGTGAAATGCCGTGCAAAAAAAAAAATCAATTACGTCCCTAGCTCTTTCTGTAAGCTCTTCCAAAATCTGGATGTGAATTTGGCATCTCTATCTTACGTGATCGTCGCTGGTATGCCATGCAGGCGAATGATTTCCTTTACGTACTACCGGGCTAGTTTCTCTGATCCGTACGTGATAGGGATCAGTATAAAGTGAGCGCTCTTAGTAAGACGATCAACTATTACCTAGGTTGCAGTGTTTCCTCTTTGAGATTTTGGTTATGTGTTCCCGTTTCCACTCGGGAATCTCCAATGGCTGCAATTTTCCATAGGGTCGTTGGTGTAGTGCCTTCACTTGTTGACATGCAAGACACCTCTCGACGTAGGATTCTATGTCCCTCTTCATGCCGTCCCACCAGAACTTCTTCTTTAAGTCCTGATACATCTTTGTACTCCCTGGGTGGGCGGTGTATGGGGTATCGTGCGCCTCGCTCATTATCTCGTTTCTGAGTTCCTCTTGGTTGGGCACACACAGCCTCCCTTCAAACAGAAGCGCATTGTCTGCCCCTTCCTAGAAATTCTCTTGTTTGCCTGTCCTCAATTTCAAACGCCACTTCTCTAGAGTCTCATCCCGTCTCTGGGCTTCCACGATCCTGGCCCCTAAATCGGGAACAACTACTATAGTCGAAATTATGCTATCCACCGTCTCAGGTGCTCGCACCATCTCCAAACTCATTCTGTCGAATTCTCTAAGCAGTTCTTCTTCCTGGGTGAACAGGACTGCCAATTGGTGCTGACTTTTACGGCTCAACGCGTCTGCCACGACGTTAGCCTTCCCTGGGTGGTAGTTTATGCCACAGTCGTAACTTTCACTAGCTCAAGCCATCTTCTCTGTCTCATGTTCAAGTCCTTCTGCTCGAAGAAGTACTTGAGGCTCTTGTGGTCCGTGAAAATCTCGCACCTAACTCCATATAGGTGGTGTCTCCAAATTTTCAACGCGTGAACCACTGTCGCTGGTTCTAGGTCGTGTGTTGGGTAGTTGAGCTCGTGTGGTCTGAGCTGTCGTGACGCATAAGAAATCACCTTCCCATTCTGCATCAACACACATCCAAGTCTGCTCTTGGAAGCATCCGTATAGACGACGTAGTCCGTCCCTGATTCTGGGACTGCTAATACGGGTGCACTGGTCAATTTCTCCTTTAGTAGCTAGAAGCTTGCCTCGCACTCGGGAGACCATGAGACTTTGGTTCCCTTCTTGAGTTGCTGAGTCATTGGCCTTGCGATCTTTGAAAATCCCTCAATAAATCTTCTGTAGTAGCCAGCTAGTCCGAGGAAACTTCGGATCTGGTTGGGCGTCGTCGGCGCCTTCCAGTTCCTTACTGTCTCTACCTTGGCAGGATCTACTCGGATTCCTTCTGCTGTCACAATATATCCGAGAAAATTCACCTCCTTGAGCCAGAATTCGCACTTGCTGAATTTGACGTACAACTTCTCTGCCCGTGGCATCTCTAGGGCAAGCCGTAGGTGTTCCTCGTGTTCCTTTTTGTTTTTTGTTTTTTTAGTATATCAGCACGTCGTCGATGGTAAACGCGGTTCATCAGATTCATGAACACCGCGGGTGCATTCGTTAGTCCAAACAGCACCACTGTAAACTCGTAGTGATCGTATCTGGTTCGAAATGCCGCCTTGGGCACATCTTCTGGTTTGATCTTCAACTAGCGATATCGCGATTTCAAATCCATTTTGGAAAATACGCTGGCTCCCTTGAGTTGGTCAAACAGGTCGTAATTTCTGGGTAAGGGGATACTTGTTCTTGAGAGTCAGCTTGTTAAGCTCTCGGTAGTCAACACGCATTCTCATGGTCCCATCTTTCTTCTTGATGAACAGTACAGGTGCTCCCCATGGCGAGACGCTGGGTCGATGAATCCCAAGTCCAGGAGTTCTTGCAGCTATACCTTCAGTTCGTCCAGTTCCTTTGGGGCCATTCGATATGGTGCCTTTGATATCGTGGCAGATCCTGATTCTAGATCTATAGTGAACTCCACTTGCCTGTTTGGCGGCAAACCCAGTAGCGTGTCAGGAAACACATCCAAAAAAAAAAATAATTCGCGAGCGATGTCAACCTCTTCCAATTTTTTTCTCTTTGTTCCGGTAGACCAAGTATGCAGGGCATCCTTTTCTCATCAGCTTGTTGGCTTGCAATACCGATTACAGATTTTCGCATTCTTATAGAAATTCCGTGAAAGCGTGTAACATCACCTTCGGGGGTTCTTAAAGAAATATGTCTATCTTTGCACAAAATCGTGGCATGGTTTTCAGCCAGCCAATCCATTCCTAGTATTATGTCCACATCCAACATGATCATAACACTCAAGTTGTTCGCTACATGCTTGCCAAATTTATCTGGTTCACCTCTGGCTGCTTCTGCCTCATTGCATAAGCTTGAGCCTGTGTTGGGAGTCTCGGCCTCTGCTGGTGATTTCTCGGTGACCGTTGTGAGCTTGTTCCAGGTTGGACATTCATTGCGCGCAGTTGTGGGCGCTGAGCTGACGGGTGAGGTTTTGCTCCCGTCCCTGGGGTCCTGTTCGGGCAGTGTTCAGCAAGGTGCCCAGTGTCCCCGCAGTTGAAGCAGATATCTATCCCTGACTTGCAAATGCCGCCATGCAGCCTGTTGCATTTGGGACATGGACTGAACCTTGATATGTTCCCCTTGAAAGATCCAGGGGTAGCTTGGTATCCGTCATTCTGTGGCTTGCTTGGTCCATACCCTCCCCTCTTAGGTTCAAGTTGGGCTCGTGGTCCTTTCCACCTTCACTTGTCCCTGAGTGCTTGGGACTGAGCCGGGGGTGGAGCATGACTCATAGCTGGCCCGGTTTCCTCTCCCGGCATGGCTGCCTCGATGTTTAGTGATCTACCCAAAGTCTCAGAGTAGGACAGTCCTCCATGGCTGACCAGTGCCATGCGAATCTCGTACCACAGACTGGCACAACATTTTTCCGCCATCTTCTCACAGTTTTCAACTGTTCTGGTGCGTACCAAGCCATATCACAGAATATCCGATCATCGTTCGTCACTGACATCCGTGCTTGTTTCCTGTTGCGAGGACTCCATTTTTTTTTCTCCGTTGTCTCACACTTGTGGTTTCTAATTCGCCAACTCTCTTGTTGTCGACATTTAATCGCTAACACGTAATCTGTGAGTCTACTTGTACTTCCTTTACAACTGATCTCGCATAACCATGGCGTGAATATCCCTTTCGCGCAACTCACTTATTTCTATTCGTTATACGCGTATCCATTGATCAACTATTCTTAACTAACTCGAGCGGCACGACATGGTCGTTAGGTATATCATCATTACTCATGTCTGTCTATCCGGACTTATTTCTCACATGTATTCAAAAATGATCAAGGCATTGCCTTCGTTGAGAGTCTTGCATTGGAAATTTAGTCAGCTGACTTAACTTGGATGATACTGATTTCAGCATGAAGAAGTACTGAAAGAAAATTTCATTGCCTTAAAAAAAAGTTCTCAAATTACTCAAGGTGATAAAAATAACATCTCTGGTGTGACTCTGTGAATTAAAATCACCAACTCGCAATGATTGGTTTACAAGGATAGCAGGACTAAGCTCAAATAAACTTGATGATTTCTCTGGTTTGACTCTTTCAAAAGATCACACTGGTTAATAGGTTTCAAGCAAACCTATAGAACTTGGGGATTTCTCGAAAGAAATGAAATGTGCCATGAAATAGGACGAAACGAATTAAATTGGAGTTCTCATAGTAGGCATCAAATAGTATGGTCCAATTGACCGTTCAGATTCAAGAGGATCTTGCTAACAATAGATTGATGGCTCAAATGTGTTAAAGCTTGGAAGAGTCAGTTGCAGTAGTACATGAAAGTGTTGGCAATTGCCACGAAGTCGCGCTGACCATCCTCTAAAAATGTCAAAGCTAGTGAAAATAGAATCACATTGAAGAATTCGCATGTTGTCAAGAAAATTCTCAAGAAGATAACCCTCTGGGGTAGCAGTCAAAGTAACTCGTTAAGAATGAAGTGGGTATGCTAGTCTTAACGATCATTGAAGACATGGTAAAAATTCCCCAGATGGAACAAACATGTAGCGGAATTGAACATGAGAAAATCTCATTCTTGCAAGAAAGAACTTGTCATATACATGTTTGCAAAATAACAAGAGTTGACAGGAGTTCCAAGAAGAATACGTCATTCATTAAAGACGAGGTTTAGAAAAAAACGAGCTTAGTCTGAAGATTCTGGAGACAAACAACTTTAGAATAACAATGCGATTGGGCTTGCGAAGTCAAAATATTGCTCATACGAATGATGAGTAAGAAAAGTTGTTGTCAACCGACATATCCGAAAATATAAGAGCAAAGCTTGTGCTCATGCAACTGAAAGTGAATAGAGATCAGATGTACCCAAGATAAGAAGTGGCACATTGATTTGCAATGCAAGTTGCTCAAAGTGTCTGAAATTGAATTTTTAATCATGATCTGGAAATGGGTCACAACTTTCATAGAAAAAAAAGAAGTATTGACACCCTGCTTTGCAGAACGCAGGTCGATCAATAATGTTAAACAGACAGGAAGGCATTTCCGTTAAGGATGTTCAAAGAAAGAGATTTTCTGGAAATCCAAGTAAGTACTGCTGATTAAATTTGTCTATTTCTTCCATGTGGTGGGGTTATCTTGAGTCCGTCGAAGGTATTCGAAAAAAAACGAATCGATGCACGAAAAATCCATGTAGGGAAAGTCATCAACTAGAGCCACTTATTGTGTGATCTAACGTCATTAGACTAAGTTCATATCTCAGATCGAGCGTTTCTATAAGGTCTCATGAAAAGTGATGGGATTAACACTTGCTTTCGGATCTTATATGAGTGGCTTGGCTACAGTGAGGATCTATCTTGTGCTATTCCCTTATAGCACCGTTCCTCGTCTTTCTTTTCAACAGTTGCCCCTCTCGTGCTCTTATGCATTTGGGCATTGGTTCTTCTTGTGTAAAAGTCGTATCGCCTTAGATCCCGCTTTCGTGCTTAACTCTTATCTAGCATCGTCTCAAAATTTGTTGCTCGGGAAAGCAATATAGGAATTATGGTTCATCCTTCGTAGTTCCAAATTGAACTACATTCTCTAGGAAGGTTCTTATTTTCTTTCGATTCTTCTTTATTTTCTTTATCGGGTGGGCATTCTCGTCGCACTTGGTTCTAGCGACCTCAAAATCTCGCTTCTTTAACTTTCACCTCGGTTAAACGTCCAGGAGTATTGATCGAGTCGATTACTTGGGAGGATCTAGCGAACAAGTCTAGATCTTTACTGAAGAAAGGTGTGGATCTCAGAGCAGGAAGGAAACTGAGGCTCTGATACCACTCTGTCACGACCGCACTTTGCTAATGATAGCAAAAGCGGGAAATCCGTGACTAATAAGTGGAATTAACGAAACGAGAAAAGAACTCAAGGGACTTGCCGAAAGGCCAATCAATTGATACCGCAAATTAGAATGCAAGTATTTGATTACAAGATCTCAAAATAGAATAATTCATCTATCAACTAAATCAGAGTTCGAAGGTGAGACTTTGAAAATTCTCACTTGACAAAAGTACAGCGGAATAGGTCCTTACTAAACGACTTCGTGTATGAAGACACGAATCGTAGAGAGATCCACTTGATTATTCAATAGCATCGACTCCGATCAATATTCCTTCCTCTTGACGTTCAACCTGCACATTTATAAATACATGCAGAGCTGAGTACAGGAGTACTCAGTGGACATGTGCCGAAAACAAAACATACATATATAAGTTGTCACCCATCAACAGAATCACACGGGGTTTTTCTTAAAAAGGCCCGAGCATACTAAATTCTTTTGTGATCTTAAAAGTCCGACTGATCAGTCTAAGTTCTTGGTATTCCCTCCCTGTCTGAGTATCTAATGTGCCGTTAAAGGTGGCCACCTTCAACAAACACCCTCGCCGGCCAACCTCTCTCTAGGATGGCTCACAGCGCTCGTGCACGTCATTTCGAATAGGATTTGCGGTCCTATTGGGAACCGAATTCGTTACTAAACTTTTGGCATCGCCAAACTCTCGGCATATAGCCCTCACAGACAGGTCTCAAAAACAAATATTTTATGGTGTGACAACAACTTTAAAAGAGATGATCACATCTTCATTTTTTAGAAAAGATATTTCATAACTTCAAAACATTTTCTTTATATCCACACTATAGTGCTGGATATTAAAAGAAAGCCCACCTGGTATGCTTATCTCCAATTAACAAATCCTCGGTTGGCCTTACTTGCCCCTTGAATAATTTCCTTTGGAAAGAATAAATAGCGTAGCACGCTAATTAGCACTCGAACTATTTTTCTGAGGAAAGAATGCATGCATCTTATCTCTTAGCTTCGTCTTATAGGATTCTCTTAATCCTACCTCGGGCTTCACTACTCTGCAGAGTTTATTTATTCACTTTAATAACTTTGGAGAATTTCTATTCTCTCTAAAATAATTATTTGGGCACTTATTTAAATAAAATATGGATTCTTGGAAAATCCCTTTCTCAAATCCTTTTCTTCGGATTTTCTTAAGGCCGCCCATGGCGTCGCGGGGCGACGCCGGTCGGCCCATTCGCTTCTCCATTTTAATATTTTCCGCCTCCGGATCTCCATACGTTATTCGAGAAAAATTAGTCGTGCTCTAACTCAAATAAATTTTTGGCCCAGATCATGAATTAATTACTGGCCCAATTCTTTAATTTCAGCTCATGTGTAGGATTAATTCCTTTGGCCCCAACTAAAAGTAGCCCATTCCTCTTCTCCTTTTTCTTTTATTTAATTTTGGGCCCAAATCATTTTATTAATGGAATGGCCCAACTACACCTCTTTCCCTTTTCTTTCTTCCAGTACGTGAACTTCCCCTTTTCCCCCAACTGACGAAACGCAGCATCTCCACTGCCTCTCACACTCCGGCGAATCACCGAGCGCCGGGTAGCGTCGGGCGTCTCTCGGCGCCGCCTCGACGATTCAGCCGATGCTGCCTTCTTTTCGATGTTGCTGCTCCAGGCAGCGCCGCCTCGCGCTGCTCTCCGGGGTTTCGCCGTCGCCGGCAACCTCCCCCTTTAAGCTAAGTCACCCTCCCCCTTTCCTTTTCTAAATTTCCGATAGTTAAACAGTGGCTAAGCGCACTTTGTTCATCGATTATGATCTCGTGGGGTTGTTTAAGAAGGCTCGGGGAGAAGCTTGTTATCTCTTGTTGTTCATTGTTTGATGAGGTTCTACCTACTGTGATTGCTTCCGAACTGTGATGAATCCTATTGAGTCTCTATATTCGGCTATCTATTGCTCTAACATGATGCAAGAGAGGGTGGCGTTGGAGATTACCTCGTTCGGTGAACCTGATCAGTTTGTGGCTGATCCTTGCCCGCCCTCGCTCCTTGCTCTTCCCTTTTGCTGTTCTCTTATGTTATGTGAAGTTTGGAGTTCAAAAAGTGGGATGGAGGAGGTGAGGGAGGCGGCTTATATAGGCTTCCATTTCGGCAGTTAGTGCCTGAAACTTGGAGGCTATGCTTCTATCTTTGGGGCTGTATCCTAGCTCTCTTTCGAGCTTGGTGTTTATGCCTCTCATACTATTTTGGTGTAATTCTTGGGAACAAGGCCTCCCAAATTGGCTGCCAGCTTGCTCACTTTTGAGCCTTATGAATATGGTGATTATGCCATATTGGTGATAATTTTGGGGCTGCCTCTCTTGGCTGCCAGATTGACCTCGGTTGAGGGGATGGGGAATCTGACCCATGATCCCTTTTAAGCATATACCAAGCTCATTTCACTAGGTCCATTTGTCTTGGTTCCTACTTTGGTGTAACTAAATGGGTGACAAAAGGGAGCTGATCTTGGCTCTATTTTGCAGCCTACAGGCTGACCTATACAGCTCTATTTCTCCTCATTTCCTTATTGAGCTTGTGTCTCCCTCTTCCCTTACTTGTGTCTAACATCTAATACCCCTTTTTGTGTAAACTTTGCGGGGTGTAGGCTGCCATTCTTGGAGTCATGTGGAGGGGATTTTCGAGAGGAAGGATAAGAGAAGGGGATTGGTTCACATGATCTTCTTATCTTAATTCCCTCCTTGGTTAAACCCTTATTCTAGGTTGGAGATAGACAAAATTGTATTTCCATCTCCATGTAAAACTTGGTGTTTTATAACTTGTAATATTATTACTTAGCATCATGATGTAACAATTGTGATGTGCTCACTTTTCTTCTAATAAAGCGCTTCATTTATTCATTATTATTGCAAAAGATTTCCTTGCACTTTAATTCCTCCAATTTCAAACTTAATTCATTTCAACGTTGGAGTTACAACGAAAATTCTACGTCCTTACAAAGAGGATTAGGCTAATAAATTCGGCTTATCCAAATAAAAAAAGAAAATCGAAATTCCGGGGCGTCACAGAAAATTTAACATCGCTATTTAGCACGTTTTAAATATATCTATAAGTAGAGATGTTATGTAAACTAGTGACATTAGATAAATAGGGAATTTGGCAGGAAATTAGACATCAACTACCTACTATTTAGCATGTTTTTAAATATATCTATGAGTAGAGATGTTGTGTAAGCTGGTGACACTAAATCAAACTCTTATTTATTGTTTGATTTGATATGTCTTTGACTTAAGTCAAGTAAAACGTTGCCATACAGACGAGGCAATCGAAGTAATTTATTGTCAACTTATTTAATACAATACTATATACATTATGTATATACATAATTTGGGGGCATCATTGACAAATATTTTATATAAGCACTTTCCATATTTTGTTTTCTTTACCACTAAATTATGATTGAAAATATTAAATTTTGAAATACATAATTTTTTATATAATTGCATCATGTTAATTATTAAGTAGCAACAAACATGCAGTTTTACAATTACATGAATGAATTGTTTTGGCGTGATCATCAATCCTAGCCAAGGTATAGTTTGGACAAATATCTTAATAGATAAACTGATTAATATAACTTACTGCCAACTAACACATAGTAAATTACTTGCCTAATAATCTAATACTCTTACAAAGTAATCACAAAGGCTTCAACGAGTGGAAGAGCCTAATTAAATTAAACCTATCTAGATATCATAAATAATCTATGGTTTTTTTATTGGCAAGAGCTAGTTGCATTGTAAATAAATAGTCACAATAATATGGTACATGCATTACAAGAAAAAAAAAATGAGGATCATGAAAATGGATTCCCGTTGGCTCCGTGTGTGTGCTCTAGTCCTCTGATACGAGACATATCTTCCATATCTCCCATAATTTAGTAATTAATATCTTTATAGTATATTTTGCTTAGTTGGTTAAGATTAGATTAGATTTATTTGTTGAGAATTCCACATTATAAATATGTGGGAATATTTCATAATTATCAATCAAGAAATAAAGACATTTACGCTAGTTTCCCTTCTTCTTCAATATCAAACCCTAGTTCCTATCGTCGTTGATCGTCGGGCAAAGATCCCGCGACTTCACGGGGAATTGATCATAGTTCTTGTCGTGTGCGATCGACGGGCAAACGTTCCCGCGACCTCACGGAGGAATTTGTGCGAGGTTAAGGAGTAAATCCTTAACAACTGGCGCTTTCATTGTCGAACTCAATTTTCAAGGGCGAATCATGGCGTGGATCGCACGGAATCGATCGTCAATTCTTCCGCCGGCACCTTCCGCGGGCTGGAAACTTTGCCTGCGACGAGCGGTGCTTTGGATGCGCTGGCGTTGGCCTTCGAGAACGTCCTAGCGTCGCTGGCCCGCATCGAGGCTCGTCTGGACGCGGCGGAACAACGGTCAGCCACCACACAGCCGCCTCCGAGACTGGATCCTGATCCGCCATATCAAGATTGGCGGCCTTGGAGAGAAGAATCTGGGCGGCAGAACGCGATCCTGACTGCAGCGATGGTATCTTAAATTCCACACTTAGGGTTTGTCGGTGGGTCTTCTTCACATCTACCGCAACAAGCTAGGCCCGAGCCCGAGCCGCTTTACGAGGATTGGCAGAGGGGTAGAGGCGTGACGACTAGGCTACGCCCGATTATATCTCCAGCCACAACCGTGGCTTCTCAACAAAATCTAGGGTTCGTCGGTCCTTCATTCAAGGTCGCGAATCAGCCGCGGGAGACAGAGCAACTGACGTGGGATAGGTACGGCGGTGGTAGCTATAAGGTTGAATGGAGGCATTCAACTATTCCGTTATGTGCGAAACAACAATTCTGTTCGCGATGTTCATCCGTGTGTCGTGGTTCCCACCTTGAGGACAAGGTGGATTTCAACCGTGGGGGAGTTGATACGAGACATATCTTCCATATCTCCCATAATTTAGTAATTAATATCTATATTTTGCTTAGTTGGTTAAGATTAGATTAGATTTATTTGTTGAGGATTCCACATTATAAATATGTGGGAATATTTCATAATTATCAATCAAGAAATAAAGACATTTACGCTAGTTTCCCTTCTTCTTCAATATCAAACCCTAGTTCCTATCGTCGTTGATCGTCGGGCAAAGATCCCGCGACTTCACGGGGAATTGATCATAGTTCTTGTCGTGTGCGATCGACGAGCAAACGTTCCCGCGACCTCACGGAGGAATTTGTGCGAGGTTAAGGAGTAAATCCTTAACATCCTCCTAATCCAGGTAGCTGCTGCCCATGAGGCAACTAAGCCTCCGACTGACTTCTTTCCATGGTATGGAATACACTATCCTCACATTCCATACTTTCCCCAACCTTATCCGTGGTTTGCCCATTCTCCTCGCTCATCGCCTCCGTCTTTTATAAATCTATTTCCTCCAACTCCAAATGCATATTGGTTCTACAAAAACCCTTTTGCCCCCAAAGCTCCATCTCCTGTGCAAGCGCCATGAGGAACTATGTTTGTTGTTGTCTTCTCATCTTCATTAGGAATAACTTAGCGCAAACGCGACCATTTTTTTTTCTTTTTCTTGTGATTCGGATTTTGTTATGACTTGCAATAAAATTTTAATGTCATAACCTTCATCTATTTTAATTATAGTTAATTTTTGAATGTTGTAATAATTGTTGTCATTATCGTTCAATGTGCTTATATTGTTTTAAAATTGATATATTTAGTGCATTACTATTCGAATAGAAAATAACATTGAGCTATACAGAGGCTTACTCCAATGAGGCAACCCAAAATAATTCTAATGTGAACTCATTAATATAAATTAAATTTTAATAAATTTGAATATAATCAAATCCTAAATTAAATAGGATGAAGAAAGAATTAGGGAAGATGTGAACAAGTTATTAATTTAATTCACAAAATAATTCTATATCCTAAGAATTAGGAGATTTTTTAATGTCCACCAAGAAAAGAAAGGTGGTAGAAAATTTGGGTACAGAAAATAAGGAAGATTTGATTTTGATTTAATTTGGATAATAATTCCAAGACAATATTATAAAGTCCAATAAAAATAAGGATTCTCTAATGGAATAAGGGGGTAAAAATAATACGAAGAAATAGGCTAGAAAAATTATGGCAAGGACCTATTTGATTAAACACACTCATTTTTTGTTTGCAACCAATATTATTTAGTCTACGTGATACACTTCACATAAATAAAATTGATCACATAAAATCAAACTTTCTCAAACACACAGTCACGCTAAAATCTCCAAAATCAAGCAATTTAAGACGCAAAAATTCGAGACACTACATTAGTAACTACCCCCTTCGGTCTCCCTTAATTATCTCCTAGTTGACCAATGCAAATTTAAGAAATTGTTCAACTTTATTAAGAAAAATAGAATAAATTTAGTGTAATGTGTGTCTTAATTATTTTTATATATTAGATTTATAGTAATAATTATGAGTGGAATGGGGCAATTATTAGGGACTCAACAAAAATAGCAAAAGGAGACAATTAATAGGACCAGAGAGAGTATTTGTATATGGAGTTGTAAAATAGCAATATTGTTTTCTCAACATAAATATTGAATTTTGGCAGAAAATTTAACATCGCTATTTAGCACGTTTTTAAATATATCTATAAGTAGAGATGTTATGTAAACTAGTGACATTAGATAAATAGGGAATTTGGCAGAAAATTAGACATCAACTACCTACTATTTAGCATGTTTTTAAATATATCTATGAGTAGAGATGTTGTGTAAGCTGGTGACACTAAATCAAACTCTTATTTATTGTTTGATTTGATATGTCTTTGACTTAAGTCAAGTAAAACGTTGCCATACAAATGAGGCAATCGAAGTAATTTATTGTCAACTTATTTGATACAATACTATATACATTATGTATATACATAATTTGGGGGCATCATTGACAAATATTTCATATAAGAACTTTCCATATTTTGTTTTCTTTACCACTAAATTATGATTGAGAATATTAAATTTTGAATACATAATTTGTGATATAATTGCATCATGTTAATTATTAAGTAGCAACAAACATGCAGTTTTACAATTACATGAATGTATTGTTTTGTCGTGATCGTCAATCCTAGCCAAGATAGAGTTTGGACAAATATCTTAATAGATAAACTGATTAATATAACTTACTGCCAACTAACACATAGTCAATTACTTGCCTAATAATGTAATATTCTAACAAAGTAATCACAAAGGCTTCAACAAGTAGAAGAGCCTAATTAAATTAAACCTATCTAGATATCATAAATAATCTATGGTTTTTTTATTGGCAAGAGCTAGTTGCATTGTAAATAAATAGTCACAATAATATGGTACATGCATTACAAGAAACAAAAAAATGATGATCATGAAAATGGATTCCCGTTGGCTCCGTGTGTGTGCTCTAGTCCTCCTAATCCAGGTAGCTGCTGCCCATGAGGCAACTAAGCCTCCGACTGACTTCTTTCCATGGTATGGAATACACTATCCTCACATTCCATACTTTCCCCAACCTTATCCGTGGTTTGCCCATTCTCCTCGCTCATCGCCTCCGTCTTTTATAAATCCATTTCCTCCAACTCCAAATGCATATTGGTTCTACAAAAACCCTTTTGCTCCCAAAGCTCCATCTCCTGTGCAAGCGCCCTGAGGAACTATGTTTGTTGTTATTTTCTCTTCTTCATTAGGAATAACTTGGTGCAAGCGCGGCCATTTCTTTGTTTTATTTTCTTTTTCTTGTGATTCGTATTTTGTTATGACTTGCAATAACATTTTAATGTCATAACCTTCATCTATTTTAATTATAGTTAATTTTTGAATGTTGTAATAATTGTTGTCATTATCGTTTAATGTGCTTATATTGTTTTAAAATTGATATATTTAGTGCATTACTATTCGAATAGAAAATAACATTGAGCTATACAGAGGCTTACTCCAATGAGGCAACCCAAAATAATTCTAATGTGAACTCATTAATATAAATTAATTTTTAATAAAATTGAATATATTCAAATCTTAATTTAAATAGGATGAAGAAAGAATTAGGGAAGATATGAACAAGTTATTAATTTAATCTACATAATAATTCTATCTTCTAAGAATTAGGAGATTTTTTAATGTTCACTAAGAAAAGAAAAAAGAAAGGTGGTCGAAAAATTGGGTACAGAAAAATAAGGAAGATTTGATTTTGATTTAATTAGGATAATAATGCCAAGACAATATTATAAATTCCAAGAAAAGTAAGGATTCTCTAATGGAATAAGGGGGTAAAAATAATACGAAGAAATAGGCTAGAAAAGTTATGGCAAGGACCTATTTGATTAAACACACTCATTTTTTGTTTTCACCCAAAATTATTTAGTCTACGTGATACACTTGCGCATAAATAAAATTGATCACAAATAATCAAACTTTCTCAAACAAACAGTCACGCTAAAATCTCAAAAAATCAAGAAATTTAAGAAGCAAAAATTCGAGACACTACATTAGTAACTACTCCCTTCGATCTCCCTTAATTGTCTCCTAGTTGACCAATGCAATTAAGAAATTATTTAACTTTATTAAGAAAAATTGAATAAATTTAGTGTAATGTGTGTCTTAATTAGTTTTATTTATTAGATTTATAGTAATAATTATGGGTGGAATGAGGCAATTATTAGGGACTCAAAAAATAGCAAAATGAGACAATTAATAGGACCAGAGAGAGTATTTGTATATTGAGTTGTAAAATAGCAATATTGTTTTCTCAATATAAATAGTGAATTTTGGCAGAAAATTTAACATAGCTATTTAGCATGTTTTTAAATATATATATAAGCAGAGATGTTATGTAATCTAATGACATTAGATAAATAGGGAATTTGGCAGGAAATTAGACATCGGCTACATACTATTAAGCATGTTTTAAATAATTGACATTAATGACATTAAATAATGAATTGTTTTGGCGTGATCATCAATCCTAGCCAAGATATAGTTTGGACAAATATCTTAATAGATAAACTGATTAATATAACTTACTGCCAACTAACACAAAGTCAATTACTTGCCTCATAATCTAATACTCTTACAAAGTAATCACAAAGGCTTCAACGAGTGGAAGAGCCTAATTAAATTAAACCAATCTAGATATCATAAATAATCTATGGTTTTTTTATTGGCAAGAGCTAGTTGCATTGTAAATAAATAGTTACAATAATATGGTACATGCATTACAAGAAACAAAAAAATGAGGATCATGAAAATGGATCCCCGTTGGCTCCGTGTGTGTGCTCTAATCCTCCTAATCCAGGTAGCTGCTGCCCATTAGGCAACTAAGCCTCCGACTGACTTCTTTCCATGGTATGGAATACACTATCCTCACATTCCATACTTTCCCCAGCCTTATCCGTGGTTTGCCCATTCTCCTCGCTCATCGCCTCCGTCTTTTATAAATCCATTTCCTCCAACTCCAAATGCATATTGGTTCTACAAAAACCCTTTTGCTCCCAAAGCTCCATCTCCTGTACAAGCACCATGAGGAACTATGTTTGCTGTTGTCTTCTCTTCTTCATTAGGAATAACTTGGCGTAAGAGTGGGCATTTCTTTATTTTTTTTCTTTTTCTTGTGATTTAGATTTTGATATGACTTGCAATAAAATTTTAATTTCATAACCTTTATCTGTTTTAATTATAGTTAATTTTTGAATGTTGTAGTAATTGTTGTCATTATCGTTTAATGTGCTTAGATTTTCTTAAAATTGATATTTTTAGTGCCTTACTTTCGAATAGAAAATAAAATTGAGCTATACAGAGGCTTACTCCAATGAGGCAACCCACACCAATTCTAATGTGAACTCATTAATATAAAATAATTTATAATAAATTTAAATATAATCAAATCCCTATTTAAATAGGTAAAAGAATGGATTAGGAAAGATATGAACAAGTTATTAATTAAATCCTAAAAATAATTCTATCTCCTAAGAATTAGTAGATTTTTGAATGTCCACCAAGAAAATATAGCGTGGTCGAAAATTTGGGTACAGAAAATTAAGGAAGATTTGATTTGGATATAATTGGGAAAATAATTCCAAGACAATTTTATAAAGTCCATGAAAAACAATGATTCTCTAATAAAATAAGGGGGTCAAAAATAATATGGAGAAATAGTCTAGAAAAATTATGCAGGGACTTTTTTGATTATACACACTCATTTTTTGTTTTCATGAAAAATTATTTAATATACTTGATACACTTGCGAATAAATAAAATAGATCAATAAATTAAACCTTCTCAAACAAACAACCACCGTAAAATTTCCAATATTCAAGAAATTTAAGACTCAAAAATTCAAGGAATTACATTAATAACTACCCACTTCGGTCTCCATTAATCTGTCTCATAGTTGACCAATGCAAATTTAAGAATTTGTTTAACTTTATTAAGATAAAGAGAATAAATTTAGTGTAATGTTTGTCTTAGTTTTATATAATAGATTTATAGTAATAATTATGGGTGGAATATGGCATTTATTAGGGACACAACAAAAATAGCAATATGAGACAATTAATAGAACCAGAGAAAGTATTTGTATAAGAAGTTGTAAAATAGCTATATTGTATTCTCAACTTAAATAGTGAATTTGGGTAGAAAATTTAACATCTCTATTTACCACGTTTATAAAAATATCTATAAGCATAGATGTAATTTAAACTAGTGGCATTAGATAAATAGGGAATTCGGCACGAAATTAAACATAGACTACCTACTATTTAGCATGTTTTAAAATATATCTATGAGTAAAGATGTTGTGTAAGCTGGTGACACTAAACCAAACTCTTATTTATTGTTTGATTTGATATGACTTTAACTTTAAGTCAAGTAAATTATTGCCATACAAATGACGCAATCAAAGTAATTTATTGTGATCTTATTTGATACAATTCTATATACTACGTATATACATCATATATACATCATTTGTGAGCATCATTGACTAATATTTCATATAAGCACTTTTCATATTTTATTTTCTTTACTACTAAAATATGATTGAGGATATTAAATTTTGAAATACATAATTTTTGATATAATTACATCATGTTAATTATTAAGTAGCAACAAACATCCAGTTTACAATTACATGAATGAATTGTTTTGGCGTGATCATCAATCCTAGCTAAGATATAGTTTGGACAAATATCTTAATAGATAAACTGATTAATATAACTTACTGCCAACTAACACATAGTAAATTACTTGCCTAATAATCTAATACTCTTACAAAGTAATCACAAAGGCTTCAACGAGTGGAAGAGCCTAATTAAATTAAACCTATCTAGATATCATAAATAATCTATGGTTATTTTATTGGCAAGAGCTAGTTGCATTGTAAATAAATAGTCACAATAATATGGTACATGCATTACAAGAAACAAAAAAATGAGGATCATGAAAATGGATTCCCGTTGGCTTCGTGTGTGTGCTCTAGTCCTCCTAATCCAGGTAGCTGCTGCCCATGAGGCAACTAAGCCTCCGACTGACTTCTTTCCATGGTATGGAATACACTATCCTCACATTCCATACTTTCGCCAACCTTATCCGTGGTTTGCCCATTCTCCTCGCTCATCGCCTCCGTCTTTTATAAATCCATTTCCTCCAACTCCAAATGCATATTGGTTCTACAAAAACCCTTTTGCTCCCAAAGCTCCTTCTCCTATGCAAACGCCATGAGGAACTATGTTTGTTGTTGTCTTCTCTTCTTCATTAGGAATAACTTGGCGTAAGAGTGGGCATTTCTTTGTTTTTTTTCTTTTTCTTGTGATTTAGATTTTGATATGACTTGCAATAAAATTTTAATTTCATAACCTTCATCTGTTTTAATTATAGTTAATTTTTGAATGTTGTAGTAATTGTTGTCATTATCGTTTAATGTGCTTAGATTTTCTTAAAATTGATATTTTTAGTGCCTTACTTTCGAATAGAAAATAAAATTGAGCTATACAGAGGCTTACTCCAATGAGGCAACCCACACCAATTCTAATGTGAACTCATTAGTATAAAATAATTTTTAATAAATTTGAATATAATCAAATCCTAATTTAAATAGGTAAAAGAATGGATTAGGAAAGATATAAACAAGTTATTAATTAAATCGTAAAAATAATTCTATCTCCTAAGAATTAGTATATTTTTTAATGTCCACCCAGAAAAGATAGCATGGTCGAAAACTTGGGTACAGAAAATTAAGTAAGATTTGATTTGGATTTAATTGGGAAAATAATTCCTAGACAATTTTATAAAGTCCATGAAAAACAATGTTTCTCTAATAAAATAAGGGGGTCAAAAATACTACGGAGAAATAGGCTAGAAAAATTATGCAGGGACTTTTTTTATTATACACACTCATTTTTTGTTTTCATCAAAAATTATTTAATCTACTTGATACACTTGCGAATAAATAAATTAGATCAATAAATTAAACTTTCTCAAACAAACAATCACCGTAAAATTTCCAATAATCAAGAAATTTAAGACTCAAAAATTCAAGGAATTACATTAATAACTACCCACTTCGGTCTCCATTAATCTGTCTCATAGTTGACCAATGCAAATTTAAGAATTTATTTAACTTTATTAAGATAAAGAGAATAAATTTAGTGTAATGTTTGTCTTAGTTTTATATAATAGATTTATAGTAATAATTATGGGTGGAATATGGCAATTATTAGGGAAACAACAAAAATAGCAATATGAGAAAATTAATAGAACCAGAGAGTACTTGTATATGAAGTTGTAAAATAGCACTATTGTATTCTCAACATAAATAGTGAATTTGGGAAGAAAATTTAACATCTCTATTTACCACGTTTATAAAAATATCTATAAGTAGAGATGTAATTTAAACTAGTGGCATTAGATAAATAGGGAATTTGGCAGGAAATTAAACATAGACTACCTACTATTTAGCATGTTTTCAAATATATCTATGAGTAAAGATGTTGTGTAAGCCGGTGACACTAAACCAAACTCTTATTTATTGTTTGATTTGATATGACTTTAACTTTAAGTCAAGTAAATTATTACCATACAAATGACACAATCAAAGTAATTTATTGTCATCTTATTTGATACAATTCTATATACTATGTATATGCAGCATTTATACATCATTTGTGAGCATCATTGACTAATATTTCGTATAAGCACTTTTCATATTTTATTTTCTTTACCACTAAAATAAGATTGAGAATATTAAATTTTGAAATACATAATTTTTGATATAATTGCATCATGTTAATTATTAAGTAGCAACAAACATGAATGAATTGTTTTGGCGTGATCAACAATCCTAGCCAAGATATAGTTTGGACAAATATCTTAATAGATAAACTGATTAATATAACTTACTGCCAACTAACACATAGTAAATTACTTGCCTAATAATGTAATATTCTAACAAAGGTATCACAAAGGCTTCAACGAGTGGAAGAGCCTAATTAAATTAAACCTATCTAGATATCATAAATAATCTATGGTTTTTTTCTTTGGCAAGAGCTAGTTGCATTGTAAATAAATAGTCAGAATAATATGTTACATGTATTACAAGAAACTACAAAAATGAGGATCATGAAAATGGATTCCTGTTGGCTCCGTGTGTGTGTTCTAGTACTCCTAATCCAGGTAGTTGTTGCCCATGAGACAACTAAGCCACCGACTGACTTCTTTCCGTGGTATGGAATACACTATCCTCACATTCCATACTTTCCCAAACCTTATCCATGGTTTGCCCATTCTCCTCGCTCATCGCCTCCGTCTTTTATAAACCCATTTCCTCCAACTCCATATGCATATTGGTTCTACAAAAACCCTTTTGCTCCCAAAGCTCAATCTCCTGTGCAAGTGCCATGAGGAACTATGTTTGTTGTTGTCTTCTCTTCTTCATTAGGAATAACTTGGTGCAAGCGAGGCCATTTCATGGTTTTTTTTCTTATTCTTGTGATTCAGATTTTGTTATGACTTGCAATAAAATTATAATGTCACAACCTTCATCTATTTTAATTAAAGTTAATTTTTGAATGTTGTAATAATTGTTGTCATTATCGTTTAATGTGCTTATATTGTTTTATAATTGATATATTTAATGCATTACTATTCGAATAGAAAATAACATTGAGCTATACAGAGGATTACTCCAATGAGGCAACCCAAAATAATTCTAATGTGAACTCATTAATATAAATTAATTTTTAATAAATTTGAATATAATCAAATCTTAATTTAAATAGGATGAAGAAAGAATTAGGGAAGATGTGAACAAGTTATTAATTTAATTCACAAAATAATTCTATCTCCTAAGAATTAGGAGATTTTTTAATGTCCACTAAGAAAAGAAAAAAAGAAAGGTGGTCGAAAATTTGGGTACAGAATAATAAGGAAGATTTGATTTTGATTTAATTTGGATAATAATTCCAAGACAATATTATAAATTCCAAGAAAAGTAAGGATTCTCTAATGGAATAAGGGTGTAAAAATAATACGAAGAAATAGGCTAGAAAAATTATGGCAAGGACCTATTTGATTAAACACACTCATTTTGGGTTTTCACACAAAATTATTTAGTCTACGTGATACACTTGCGCATAAATAAAATTAATCACAAATAATCAAACTTTATCAAACAAACAATCACGCTAAAATCTCCAAAAATCAAGAAATTAAAGACGCAAAAATTCGAGACACTACATTAGTAACTACTCCCTTCGGTCTCCCTTAATTGTCTCCTAGTTGACCAGTGCAATTAAGAAATTATTTAACTTTATAAAGAAACATAGAATAAATTTAGTGTAATGTGTGTCTTAATTAGTTTTATATATTAGATTTATAGTAATAATTATGGGTGAAATGGGGAAATTATTAGGGACTCAACAAAAATAGCAAAATGAGACAATTAATAGAACCAGAGAGAGTATTTGTATTTGGAGTTGTAAAATAGCAATATTGTTTTCTCAACATATATAGTGAATTTTGGCAGAAAATTTAACGTCGCTATTTAGCACGTTTTTAAATATATCTATAAGTAGAGATATAATGTAAACTAGTGACATTAGACAAATAGGGAATTTGGCTGGAAATTAAACATCGGCTACCTACTATTTAGCATGTTTTTAAATATATCTATGAGTAGAGATGTTGTGTAAACTGGTGACACTAAATCAAACTCTTATTTATTGTTTGATTTGATATGACTTTGAGTTAAGTCAAGTAAAACATTGCCATACAAATGAGGCGATCGAAGTAATTTATTGTCATCTTATTTGATACAATACTATATACATTGTGTATATTCATAATTTGTGGGCATCATTGACAAATATTTCATATAAGCACTTTTCATATTTTATTTTCTTTACCACTAAATTATGATAGGGAATATTAAATTTTGAAATACATAATTTGTGATATAATTGCATCATGTTAATTATTAAGTAGCAACAAACATGCAGTTTTACAATTACATGAATGAATTGTTTTGGCGTGATCATCAATCCTAGCCAAAATATAGTTTGGACAAATACCTTAATAGATAAACTAATTAATATAACTTACTGCCAACTAACACATAGTCAATTACTTGCCTAATAATCTAATACTCTTACAACGTAATCACAAAGGCTTCAACGAGTGGAAGAGCCTAATTAAATTAAACCTATCTAGATATCATAAATAACCTATGGTTTTTTTATTGGCAAGAGCTAGTTGCATTGTAAATAAATAGTCACAATAATATGGTACATGCATTACAAGAAACAAAAAAATGAGGATCATGAAAATGGATTCCCGTTGGCTCCGTGTGTGTGTTCTAGTCCTCCTAATCCAGGTAGTTGTTGCCCATGAGACAACTAAGCCACCGGCTGACTTCTTTCCGTGGTATGGAATACACTATCCTCACATTCCATACTTTCCCCAACCTTATCCGTGGTTTGCCCGTTTTCCTCGCTCATCGCCTCCATCTTTTATAAATCCATTTCCTCCAACTCCAAATGCATATTGGTTCTACAAAAACCCTTTTGCTCCCAAAGCTCCATCTTCTGTGCAAGCGCCATGAGGAACTATGTTTGTTGTTGTCTTCTCTTCTTCATTAGGAATAACTTGGCGTAAGAGTGGGCATTTCTTTGTTTTTTTTCTTTTTCTTGTGATTTAGATTTTGATATGACTTGCAATAAAATTTTAATTTCATAGATTATTGCAATTTCATAACCTTCATCTGTTTTAATTATAGTTAATTTTTGAATGTTGTAGTAATTGTTGTCATTATCGTTTAATGTGCTTAGATTTTCTTAAAATTGATTTTTTTAGTGCCTTACTTTCGAATAGAAAATAAAATTGAGCTATACAGAGGCTTACTCCAATGAGGCAACCCACACCAATTCTAATGTGAACTCATTAATATAAAATAATTTTTAATAAATTTGAATATAATCAAATCTTAATTTAAATAGGATGAAGAAAGAATTAGGGAAGATATGAACAAGTTATTAATTTAATCCACAAAATAATTCTATCTTCTAAGAATTAGGAGATTTTTTAATGTCCACTAAGAAAAGATAAAAAGAAAGGTGGTCGAAAATTTGGGTACAGAATAATAAGGAAGATTTGATTTTGATTTAATTTGAATAATAATTCCAAGACAATATTATAAATTCCAAGAAAAGTAAGGATTCTCTAATGGAATAAGGGGGTAAAAATAATACGAAGAAATAGGCTAGAAAAATTATGGCAAGGACCTATTTGATTAAACACACTCATTTTGGGTTTTCACACAAAATTATTTAGTCTACGTGATACACTTGCGAATAAATAAAATTAATCACAAATAATCAAACTTTATCAAACAAACAATCTCGCTAAAATCTCCAAAAATCAAGAAATTAAAGACGCAAAAATTCGAGACACTACATTAGTAACTACTCCCTTCGGTCTCCCTTAATTGTCTCCTAGTTGACCAGTGCAATTAAGAAATTATTTAACTTTATTAAGAAACATAGAATAAATTTAGTGTAATGTGTGTCTTAATTAGTTTTATATATTAGATTTATAGTAATAATTATGGGTGAAATGGGGCAATTATTAGGGACTCAACAAAAATAGCAAAATGAGACAACTAATAGAACCAGAGAGAGTATTTGTACTTGGAGTTGTAAAATAGCAATATTGTTTTCTCAACATATATAGTGAATTTTGGCGGAAAATTTAACGTCGCTATTTAGCACGTTTTTAAATATATCTATAAGTAGAGATATAATGTAAACTAGTGACATTAGACAAATAGGGAATTTGGCTGGAAATTAAACATCGTCTACCTACTATTTAGCATGTTTTTAAATATATCCATGAGTAGAGATGTTGTGTAAACTGGTGACACTAAATCATACTCTTATTTATTGTTTGATTTGATATGACTTTGAGTTAAGTCAAGTAAAACATTGCCATACAAATGAGGCGATCGAAGTAATTTATTGTCATCTTATTTGATACAATACTATATACATTGTGTATATTCATAATTTGTGGGCATCATTGACAAATATTTCATATAAGCACTTTTCATATTTTATTTTCTTTACCACTGAATTATGATAGGGAATATTAAATTTTGAAATACATAATTTGTGATATAATTGCATCATGTTAGTTATTAAGTAGCCACAAACATGCAGTTTTACAATTACATGAATGAATTGTTTTGGAGTGATCATCAATCCTAGCCAAAATATAGTTTGGACGAATACCTTAATAGATAAACTGATTAATATAACTTACTGCCAACTAACACATAGTCAATTACTTGCCTAATAATCTAATACTCTTACAACGTAATCACAAAGGCTTCAACGAGTGCAAGAGCCTAATTAAATTAAACCTATCTAGATATCATAAATAATCTATGGTTTTTTTTATTGGCAAGAGCTAGTTGCATTGTAAATAAATAGTCACAATAATATGGTACATGCATTACAAGAAACAAAAAAATGAGGATCATGAAAATGGATTCCCGTTGGCTCCGTGTGTGTGTTCTAGTCCTCCTAATCCAGGTAGTTGTTGCCCATGAGACAACTAAGCCACCGACTGACTTCTTTCCGTGGTATGGAATACACTATCCTCACATTCCATACTTTCCCCAACCTTATCCGTGGTTTGCCCGTTTTCCTCGCTAATCGCCTCCATCTTTTATAAATCCATTTCCTCCAACTCCAAATGCATATTGGTTCTACAAAAACCCTTTTGCTCCCAAAGCTCCATCTTCTGGGCAAGCGCCATGAGGAACTATGTTTGTTGTTGTCTTCTCTTCTTCATTAGGAATAACTTGGCGTAAGAGTGGGCATTTCTTTGTTTTTTTTCTTTTTCTTGTGATTTAGATTTTGATATGACTTGCAATAAAATTTTAATTTCATAACCTTCATCTGTTTTAATTATAGTTAATTTTTGAATGTTGTAGTAATTGTTGTCATTATCGTTTAATGTGCTTAGATTTTCTTAAATTGATTTTTTTAGTGCCTTACTTTCGAATAGAAAATAAAATTGAGCTATACAGAGGCTTACTCCAATGAGGCAACCCACACCAATTCTAATGTGAACTCATTAATATAATATAATTTTTAATAAATTTGAATATAATCAAATCCTAATTTAAATAGGTAAAAGAATGGATTAGGAAAGATATAAACAAGATATTAATTAAATCCTAAAAATAATTCTATCTCCTAAGAATTAGTAGATTTTTGAATGTCCACCAATAAAAGATAGCGTGGTCGAAAATTTGGGTACAGAAAATTATGGAAGATTTGATTTGGATTTAATTGGGAAAATAATTCCTAGACAATTTTATAAAGTCCATGAAAACAATGATTCTCTAATAAAATAAGGGGGTCAAAAACAATACGGAGAAATAGGCTAGAAAAATTTTGCAGGGACTTTTTTGATTATACACACTCATTTTTTGTTTTCATCAAAAAATATTTAATCTACTTGATACACTTGCGAATAAATAAAATGGATCAATAAATTAAACTTTCTCAAACAAACAATCACCGTAAAATTTCCAATAATCAAGAAATTTAAGACTCAAAAATTCAAGGAATTACATTAATAACTACCCACTTCGGTCTCCATTAATCTGTCTCATAGTTGACCAATGCAAATTTAAGAATTTTTTTAACATTATTAAGATAAAGAGAATAAATTTAATGTAATGTTTGTCTTAGTTTTATATAATAGATTTATAGTAATAATTATGAGTGGAATATGGCAATTATTAGGGACTCAACAAAAATAACAATATGAGACAAGTAATAGAACCAGAGAGAGTATTTCTATATGAAGTTGTAAAATAGCAATATTGTATTCTCAACATAAATAGTGAATTTGGATAGAAAATTTAACATCTCTATTTACCACGTTTATAAAAATATCTATAAGTAGAGATGTAATGTAAACTAGTGGCATTAGATAAAGAGGGAATTTGGCAGGAAATTAAACATAGACTACCTACTATTTAGCATGTTTTAAAATATATCTACGAGTAAAGATGTTGTGTAAGCTGGTGACACTAAACCAAACTCTTATTTATTGTTTGATTTGATATGACTTTAACTTTAGGTCATGTAAATTATTGCCATACAAATGACGCAATCAAAGTAATTTATTGTCATCTTATTTGATACAATTCTATATACTATGTATATACGTCATTTATACATAATTTGTGAGCATCATTGACTAATATTTCATATAAGCACTTTTCATATTTTTGTTTATTTACCACTAAAATATGATTGAGAATATTAAATTTTGAAATACATAATTTTTGATATAATTGCATCTTGTTAATTATTAAGTAGCAACAAACATGCAGTTTTACAATTACATGAATGAATTGTTTTGGCGTGATCATCAATCCTAGCCAAGACATAGTTTGGACAAATATCTTAATAGATAAACTGATTAATATAACTTACTGCCAACTAACACATAGTCAATTACTTGCCTAATAATCTAATACTCTTACAAAGTAATCACAAAGGCTTCAACGAGTGGAAGAGCCTAATTAAATTAAACCTATCTAGATATCATAAATAATATATGGTTTTTTTATTGGCAAGAGCTAGTTGCATTGTAAATAAATAGTTACAATAATATGGTACATGCATTACAAGAAACAAAAAAATGAGGATCATGAAAATGGATTCCCATTGGCTCCGTGTGTGTGCTCTAGTCCTCCTAATCCAGGTAGCTGCTTCCCATGAGGCAACTAAGCCTCCGACTGACTTCTTTCCATGGTATGGAATACACTATCCTCGTATTCCATACTTTCCCCAACCTTATCCGTGGTTTGCCCATTCTCCTCGCTCATCGCCTCCGTCTTTTATAAATCCATTTCCTCCAACTCCAAATGCATATTGGTTCAACAAAAACCCTTTTGCTCCCAAAGCTCCATCTCTTGTACAAGCGCCATGAGGAACTATGTTTGTTGTTGTCTTCTCTTCTTCATTAGGAATAACTTGGCGTAAGAGTGGGCATTTCTTTGTTTTTTTTTTCTTTTTCTTGTGATTTAGATTTTGATATGACTTGCAATAAAATTTTAATTTCATAACCTTTATCTGATTTAATTATAGTTAATTTTTTAATGTTGTAGTAATTGTTGTCATTATCGTTTAATGTGCTTAGATTTTCTTAAAATTGATATTTTTAGTGCCTTACTTTCGAATAGAAAATAAAATTGAGCTATACAGAGGCTTACTCCAATGAGGCAACCCACACCAATTCTAATGTGAACTCATTTATATAAAATAATTTATAATAAATTTAAATATAATCAAATCCTAATTTAAATAGGTAAAAGAATGGATTAGGAAAGATATGAACAAGTTATTAATTAAATCCTAAAAATAATTCTATCTCCTAAGAATTAGTAGATTTTTGAATGTCCACCAAGAAAATATAGCGTGGTCGAAAATTTGGGTACAGAAAATTAAGGAAGATTTGATTTGGATATAATTGGGAAAATAATTCCAAGACAATTTTATAAAGTCCATGAAAAACAATGATTCTCTAATAAAATAAGGGGGTCAAAAATAATATGGAGAAATAGTCTAGAAAAATTATGCAGGGACTTTTTTGATTATACACACTCATTTTTTGTTTTCATGAAAAATTATTTAATATACTTGATACACTTGCGAATAAATAAAATAGATCAATAAATTAAACCTTCTCAAACAAACAACCACCGTAAAATTTCCAATATTCAAGAAATTTAAGACTAAAAAATTCAAGGAATTACATTAATAACTACCCACTTCGGTCTCCATTAATCTGTCTCATAGTTGACCAATGCAAATTTAAGAATTTTTTTAACTTTATTA
Organism: Salvia splendens; assembly: GCF_004379255.2. Lineage (NCBI taxonomy): Eukaryota > Viridiplantae > Streptophyta > Magnoliopsida > Lamiales > Lamiaceae > Salvia > Salvia splendens. Next base: position 12,304,900 of record NC_056032.1, read on the forward strand.
AGATAAAGAGAATAAATTTAGTGTAATGTTTGTCTTAGTTTTATATAATAGATTTATAGTAATAATTATGGGTGGAATATGACAATTATTAGGGACACAACAAAAATAGCAATATGAGACAATTAATAGAACCATAGAGAGTATTTGTATATGAAGTTGTAAAATAGCTATATTGTATTCTCAACATAAATAGTGAATTTGGGAAGAAAATTTAACATCTCTATTTACCACGTTTATAAAAAAATCTATAAGTAGAGATGTAATTTAAACTAGTGGCATTAGATAAATAGGGAATTTGGCAGGAAATTAAACATAGACTACCTACTATTTAGCATGTTTTCAAATATATCTATGAGTAAAGATGTTGTGTAAGCTGGTGACACTAAACCAAATTCTTATTTATTGTTTGATTTGATATGACTTTAACTTTAAGTAAAGTAAATTATTGTCATACAAATGACGCAATCAAAGTAATTTATTGTCATCTTATTTGATACAATTCTATATACTATGTATATACATCATTTATACATCAATTGTGAGCATCATTGACTAATATTTCATATAAGCACTTTACATATTTTATTTTCTTTACCACTAAAATATGATTGAGAATATTAAATTTTGAAATACATAATTTTTGATATAATTGCATCATGTTAATTATTAAGTAGCAACAAACATGCAGTTTTACAATTACATGAATGAATTGTTTTGGCGTGATCATCAATCCTAGCCAAGATATAGTTTGGACAAATATCTTAATAGATATACTGATTAATATAACTTACTGCCAACTAACACATAGTAAATTACTTGCCTAATAATGTAACATTCTAACAAAGTAATCACAAAGGCTTCAACGAGTGGAAGAGCCTAATTAAATTAAACCTATCTAGATATCATAAATAATCTATGGTTTTTTTCATTGGCAATAGCTAGTTGCATTGTAAATAAATAGTCTGAATAATATGTTACATGTATTACAAGAAACAACAAAAATGAGGATCATGAAAATGGATTCCTGCTGGCTCCGTGTGTGTGCTCTAGTCCTCCTAATCCAGGTAGCTGCTGCCCATGAGGTAACTAAGCCTCCGACTGACTTCTTTCTATGGTATGGAATACACTATCCTCACATTCCATACTTTCCCCAACCTTATCCATGGTTTGCACATTCTCCTCGCTCATCGCCTCCGTCTTTTATAAACCCATTTCCTCCAACTCCAAATGCATATTGGTTCTACAAAAACCCTTTTGCTCCCAAAGCTCTATCTCCTGTGCAAGCGCCATGAGGAACTATGTTTGTTGTTGTCTTCTCTTCTTCATTAGGAATAACTTGGTGCAAGCGCGGCCATTTCATTGTTTTTTTTCTTATTCTTGTGATTCGGATTTTGTTATGACTTGCAATAAAATTTTAATGTCATAACCTTCATATATTTTAATTAAAGTTAATTTTTGAATGTTGTAATAATTGTTGTCATTATCGTTTAATGTGCTTATATTGTTTTAAAATTGATATATTTAATGCATTACTATTCGAATAGAAAATAACATTGAGCTATACAGAGGCTTACTCCAATGAGGCACCCCAAAATAATTCTAATGTGAACTCATTAATATAAATTAATTTTTAATAAATTTGAATATAATCAAATCTTAATTTAAATAGGATGAAGAAAGAATTAGGGAAGATATGAACAAGTTATTAATTTAATCCACAAAATAATTTTATCTCCTAAGAATTAGGAGATTTTTTAATGTCCACTAAGAAAATAAAAAAGAAAGGTGGTCGAATATTTGGGTACAGAATAGTAAGGAAGATTTGATTTTGATTTAATTTGGATAATAATTCCAAGACAATATTATAAATTCCAAGAAAAGTAAGGATTCTCTAATGGAATAAGGGGGTAAAAATAATATGAAGAAATAGGCTAGAAAAATTATGGCAAGGACCTATTTGATTAAACACACTCATTTTGGGTTTTCACCCAAAATTATTTAGTCTACGTGATACACTTGCGAATAAATAAAATTAATCACAAATAATCAAACTTTATCAAACAAACAATCTCGCTAAAATCTCCAAAAATCAAGAAATTAAAGACGCAAAAATTCGAGACACTACATTAGTAACTACTCCCTTCGGTCTCCCTTAATTGTCTCCTAGTTGACCAGTGCAATTAAGAAATTATTTAACTTTATTAAGAAACATAGAATAAATTTAGTGTAATGTGTGTCTTAAGTAGTTTTATATATTAGATTTATAGTAATAATTATGGGTGAAATGGGGCAATTATTAGGGACTCAACATTAATAGCAAAATGAGACAATTAATAGGACCAAAGAGAGTATTTGTATTTGGAGTTGTAAAATAGCAATATTGTTTTCTCAACATATATAGTGAATTTTGGCAGAAAATTTAACGTCGCTATTTAGCACGTTTTTAAATATATCTATAAGTGGAGATATAATGTAAACTAGTGACATTAGACAAATAGGGAATTTGGCTGGAAATTAGACATCGGCTACCTACTATTTAGCATGTTTTTAAATATATCTATGAGTAGAGATATTGTGTAAACTGGTGACACTAAATCAAACTCTTATTTATTGTTTGATTTGATATGACTTTGAGTTAAGTCAAGTAAAACATTGCCATACAAATGAGGCGATCGAAGTAATTTATTGTCATCTTATTTGATACAATACTATATACATTATGTATATTCATAATTTGTGGGCATCATTGACAAATATTTCATATAAGCACTTTTCATATTTTATTTTCTTTACCACTGAATTATGATAGGGAATATTAAATTTTGAAATACATAATTTGTGATATAATTGCATCATGTTAGTTATTAAGTAGCCACAAACATGCAGTTTTACAATTACATGAATGAATTGTTTTGGAGTGATCATCAATCCTAGCCAAAATATAGTTTGGACGAATACCTTAATAGATAAACTGATTAATATAACTTACTGCCAACTAACACATAGTCAATTACTTGCCTAATAATCTAATACTCTTACAACGTAATCACAAAGGCTTCAACGAGTGGAAGAGCCTAATTAAATTAAACCTATCTAGATATCATAAATAATCTATGGTTTTTTTATTGGCAAGAGCTAGTTGCATTGTAAATAAATAGTCACAATAATATGGTACATGCATTACAAGAAACAAAAAAATGAGGATCATGAAAATGGATTCCCGTTGGCTCCGTGTGTGTGTTCTAGTCCTCCTAATCCAGGTAGTTGTTTCCCATGAGACAACTAAGCCACCGACTGACTTCTTTCTGTGGTATGGAAGACACTATCCTCACATTCCATACTTTCCCCAACCTTATCCGTGGTTTGCCCGTTCTCCTCGCTCATCGCCTCCGTCTTTTATAAATCCATTTCCTCCAACTCCAAATGCATATTGGTTCTACAAAAACCCTTTTGCTCCCAAAGCTCCATCTCCTATGCAAGCGCCATGATTGTAACGACCCGCTAAGCCGATATTTTATTATTAGCTTGATTATCTATATAAGTAACTTTTATGCGATTAAATCCAAGCTACTATAGATTGTCGTCGTTATTTGTTTTGACGATAGACAAGTGAATAGAATCCACAAATATATATAATACACCTATATGAATATAATAAATTTAAATGAATAAATAAATAAGATCCTAAAATTCAAAATCTTGATGTCCGATACATCCAACAAAAGTCCAACAAAATTTAATACATCCTGCGTTTTAAGAAAATCGGGTACTTCAACGAGGACAGCCTCGAACTTGAACCGATTATACCTACACCAATTAAATAAACAAGTGAACAAATACTCAAATAATTACATTAATAAAAAAAAGAGGGCAGATCATAGAGGATCGATCTTTTCGGACACTGCATTAAATGCTGCATTAATAGATTGCAGTAGAAGCCATCTTTCTCTGACAAAATATTTGAAGGATACGCCACTTGCCATCTATTATGTATAGATACATTTATGCAAATAATTTTCTTTAACTCACACATTATATCAAATAAAATATAAGGATATTGCAAGTGGGTAGTATGCATTTAATGCATATCATCTTTGCATATCTCATAACAAGATTTGTTAAGGAGATTGAGGGGGTAGATTATGCCAAGTAAACAAGTAAGATATCAAATCTGTGCAAGAGATCAAAACCGTATCAAAATAGGAGATTTTTATATCATAGCTTGCAACTTGTCCAAGGATGACAACTATATATAACCCCAAAGTCTTTACAAGTATCGAACACCCAAACTTCTCTTCACACACACCAACAAATTGAATGGGAGAACAAGAATCAGGGACGGGGGAGTATTTCAGATGATTATAGGATCATACTCTACAATCCAACAACACTTTACTTTGTTCCCACATCAAAAGGTAAACACCAAGCCTTTCTTTTCTTTCATCTATGTACAAGCATGCATATACAATTTCGAAGATATAATCTGCCTAAATTTGGAATTTACAACACCTAGCCTAATAGTATGTTTCACCTTCAAGTCTTCCAAATTACAAGAAATGCTGAAGTAGATCCAAAAACGTGAAAACCCAAAATGAATTCAATAATAATCAAAAGGTTAGAGAGTTTTATCTTGGGAGCACACTTCTGCCGAGGATAAATTCACAATCTCTACAATTTGCAAATTACACACCAAACTTTTAGATCAAAGGTCAGATCTTTAGGAAAATAATTAAAATGGAAATAGAATGAAGTACCCTTACCTTGCTTGTCGAAACCGGCGAAGAGGCGGCTGGCGAGAACGGTCGGAGAGAGGGCAGCATCGGTGGTTCACCATCGAGCTGCAGCGGGCGACGGCGGCGTTCCTCCTCGCTGCGGCAGCAGCTTCTCCCGGCGACTCTGCGACGGCGGACGGACAGAGGCGGCGAGGCAGCAGCAGCTGGCGACTTCCTGGCGACCGCCGCGGCAGCTCTGACGGCAGCGTCGAGCCGGAGAGAGAGCGACGGAAGGGGGAGGGCTTCTGCGATGGAGGGAGGGGGTAGAGAGAGAAGAAAGAAGATAGAGGGAGAGAGAGTTGACCGATTTGGGGAAAATGGGAGTCAAAATTGGGCAATTGTATTGATAAAAGAATTTGGGCTTTTACTTATTTTCTTGGGCCTATTAGTTAAAATGGGATGGTTGCTAGATTGGGCTCCTTTATTTGTTTAATTGGGGCTTTTAAATTAAATAAGAAGTAAGAGGTGAGGTAAATAATTAAGTCTTGGGCTTTTAAATAAATCTTTGGGCCGATAATTAATCGTGACAAAATTATTTAATTAATCCCGGAATATTTCGAAGGATAAATAATTTTATCCTAAGTCCGAAATAAATATAGTTCGAGGGGAAATGGTTGCGATAATTTAATTATGCACTTTTAAATAATTTTTGAGATTTTTTTTAATTCAAAATCGTGGAAGGAAATACGAGGAGCCAAAGGAGGAATTATGGCCGTAAGCGGCCGACCGGCATCGCCCCGCGACACCTCGGGCGGCCGCTAAGGAAATGGAAAGAAAGAGGGAGACGACGTTCTCAAGTCACATAAATAATTAAGTTTAATAAAGAAGTGCTATTGATTAAATTTCCCAATTTAATTAATAAGCTAGTTTCTAAAATTTTGTAACAGTGAACAAATGATAAAAGAAATAAAGTAGGGACATGCATTCCTATAAGTATGTGAATTTCTCGAGTCTTATTAAAAAGTTGTTTGTTTTTAAAAGGCTATCTCTGCAAGTAAGGTCGGAGTAAGAGATTCAAGTAAGGAAAGTAAGCGATCAAGGTGAGCTTTCTTATACTAAAATACAAATCGTATTTTATGAAAACAAGAACACATGTTCGTGATTTTAATGATGTTGTCATGCCATAAATGTTTTGTGTATGATGCCTATCTGTTGGCTACGGCCAAGTGAATTATGAATGATGATATAAGCCGAATTCGGGTCCCAGTGAGGGTGGTGTCCCCGCTCGGACTAGTGTACACAAGCTACCTCTGACATGTTGGGCAGAGCAGGTGACCGTGGAAGGTGGCCACCTTCCCGGCACAAGAATACCTCTGACATGATGGCAGAGAAGGTGACCGTGCGAGAACACCATCTCGACGGCACAATGTGATCAGATATGGCTAAGTACAGGAAAAAGGGACTGCAGTCCAATGTGAATATTTTTAGTAAGCTCGGGCATTTTCAATAAACCTCGAGTGTTACTGTGATGTTGGCTTGACAATATTTTCAAATGTATATGTGTAATTTTCGGTAATGTGTTCACTGAGTACTTTTTGTACTCAGCCCTACATATATTTCTAAATGTGCAGGTTGAGCAGCGAAGTGGTGGAGGAAGTGCTATTGAGACAAGACATTTAATTCAGTCAGATTTTGACTCTCGGAGGTTCATGTCTTCATACATGGAACCGCGTTTATTTGTTTCCGTTGTGCATCTTAAAAGACTTAAGTCTATTTTGTTCAAAACTCTGATATTTTGAAATTTCTTTACAAACAATTACTCGAGTTTTCATGATCGAGTATCTTTCTTCTATGTATCAACACTTGATTAGTCATGTATCGCAACCAATGCTTGATTTTATTTTCCCCTTATTTCTTTCCCCGCTTCTTTAACCCTCCCCTAGTCGCGATCAACCGTGTTTTCTATCCTTAGAAAATGCGGTCGTGACAGAGTGGTATCAGAGCATTCTTTCTCGCTCTGAACCCGAGAGTCTTCTTTGAAAATCTTTGGTCTAGCCTTGTTCCACTAGACTGTCTAATCGATGAAAATGCTATTAGCACTCCCACCAATCGCACTCAACAAGGAAAAAGGTAACTTGTTCTTTTTCAAAAGAAAGTCAAGATGTTTAAAAGTTTGAAATGGAGGAATAACTCATGCAGTTAATTTGAGTGAACAGATGAAAATACCAAGTTTAAAGAAAGAGTTGATATTTCTTGATTTGGTAGCGTGCTTAAAGAAAGAGTTAGTATGTCTTTTCTTGGCTAAAGACTGTGAATGTATAAATAAAAGAAGTGACTTTCCTGAATGGAAAAAAGGTACTGAAATATGAAAGAATAAAGTATACGAGACTGGTACCAATTGGTAAAATGATACCTGTTTTTGAGTAGTCTTTGAATCAGGTTGTTAGATTGGGGAAATCAAAATTTTCAAGAATTTAGAATACTTAGTTATGCGTTCCTTCTAGAACACAATATGAACTCGAACTTAGAAGTACAGTATGAACATTTCTCGCTTTCCCGAGCGACGAAAAGTAAGTACGCGATAGAAAGAAACTTCGTCACGAGAAAAGCACTCTAACATAGAACAAAACGATGTTTCTAGAAGATGGTAGGGGTTGAAAGCCATTTTCTACGTCCCAATGACATGAATAATCTAGGTTAGCCATTATCTTTCTTGACAATCCAATCACTCCAAAGGGTCGTACCTTCGATCCAACTAAGTGATATATACATATTTAGCAAGAGAATTGACTGCAACGTAGACAAAGAATCCAGTCTTGCAAATAATAAGTAAGCAGAAACGACGTGTTACGAGGATGAGCGTTATGACGAATCGGGAGTACCAAAGAGTCATAATCCCCACATATAGTCATCTGACGTGATTGTAAGGTGCAAGTAGCTTGTGACCAAAGTTTCCCATAACTCATTTACCATCCTCTATAAAGAGTTAAACAACGAAGTATCACCATTGTAGTTAACCAAGAAGATTCATCAACAATGCTTACTTGGATTCCCATGAATTCCATTTTTTCTCACACCCCACTTGATCAAAATACCTTTTGTTGAATGAAGAACTTAAATGACTTCTTTTGCAAGGTAATGTGTCATTACTTTCCCTCTTCTATGTCAAGGTTGTGAATCACTTTCAGTTTTGAGCTTACTCCCTCATGTTTTCTGATAAGCTCCAGTGACTACGGTCCTTCTTTACTCATTCTGTATAAAAGCAATATTTTGACTCACTGATTTCCTGCCACCAAACTCCTATACTAGGAGCTGTTGTATTTTTAGCCTTCAGAATGAACATGTTTTCCTAAACAATTATCTTTTCAATGACGTATCCCTCAAAGATCATTAGTGGACCTTTGTGTTTTCAAAAATGCTTCTTGACAAGCTCTTTAGTTTTTATGAGTAGTCCCCGCTTCTTAATTCCACTATAATTATTCCATCATGCTGTGAGCTCCTCCTCAACTCCAAGTCTAAATCAATTTGCTCTCTCCCTGAACTAGTTTGCTCTGATTGTCTTCCCTACTAGTTAATTTCCGTGATTTGGCTATAAACTTTGTAAATTTATTAACGTGATATAGTATCACGATGTTGTTGACCCAAAGTGGTAGTTCCTTGTTATTCTTCTTTCTCAAATCCACTTGAGCACAGTCATCTTCAGTCTTACTATATTCGAGCAGCCATCTGGTAAGACCTTAAACCTTTTAATTTGACCTTTTGTGTTCTCAGACATACTTATTGACAAGCTCTTTGTTTTACATGAGTACTCTCATATTCGGAATTCAAATATGACTGTTGTCTCTTGATTTGAGCTTTTCTGCAAGCTCCATGTTAAAGCTAACACATTGCTTCTCCCTTGGCTAGTTTCCTCTTGTTGCCCTCTTTATTAATTAATTTTCCTGAATTGCTTATAAACTCTAAAAATTTCGTTGATATGATCTTGTATCACAGTGTTGTCGAGCAAATTGCAATTGTTTATTTTCCTATTCTTTTCAAATCCATTTGTAACCAACCATCTCAGGTCTTCCTGTTATCATCTGGGGGATACTAGAAACTTTTCTACTTCACTGTTCATTTTGATTATATTATTGGCAACCTATTATTGACATCTGCATTCTATTCATCATACCTCACTTTCGCAATCTATTCCATCTAGCAAGCTCTTACCACAATAAAATTTCCAAGTTCTATGGGTATAGCTCAAGCCTTTTGAAGTTGTATCTTTTCTTTTCCGGGAGTGAGCATAATGAGCCCAATTGAGCCTAGTCTTTGCACTTCATGAAAACCTTTGTTGCAAGCTACTGGTGAAAGTTTGTGGTGAACCAAACACTCGCGTAATTGAAATAATTATAATTGTTTTGTTTTCATGGTTACCTTGGAGCCTACACAAAGCAAGAACGATTCGAATATTTCTCTTGGAATCCCAAATTCAGTTCCTATCAAAGTTAAAATTGTTAGACCACCTCTAAATTTCCTCGTGTGAGACCCTCAAGGAAGCGCAAGACCGCAAAAAATAAATAAATAAATAAAATAAAATAAAAATAATCCTACGCCGATGAGCGTCGAACGGAATTGAAATTTAACATCAGGGAGAAGGTCTTCTTGAAAGTGTCCCCTTCCAAAGGAATAACCAGATTTGGACTCAAGGGAAAGCTGAAACCACGATTTATTGGACCCTATGAAATTCTGGAAGAAGTGGGCCCAGTAGCATATCGCTTGGCATTACCACCCAACTTTGGGAACGTACACAACGTATTCCACGTCTCCCAACGTCGAAGGTACGTGTTCGACAAAAAAAAAAAATTGTGATGCGCCACGAAGAAATCGCTCTAGAGCCTAACCTGAGTTATGAAGAAAAGCCGGTAGAAATACTAGATCGAAAGGTGCAGCAGCTTCGGAACAAGTCGATTTCTACAGTGAAGGTTTTGGAAAAAAAAACCACGGACAGGAAGAAGCAACATGGGAAATAGAAGAGAAAATGAAGGAGAAATATCCCGAGCTTTTTGTCTAAACACTTGCTAAATTTCGGGATGAAATTTCTTTTAAGAGGGGTAGAATGTAACGACCCGCTAAGCCGATATTTTATTATTAGCTTGATTATCTATATAAGTAACTTTTATGCGATTAAATCCAAGCTACTATAGATTGTCGTCGTTATTTGTTTTGACGATAGACAAGTGAATAGAATCCACAAATATATATAATACACCTATATGAATATAATAAATTTAAATGAATAAAAAATAAGATCCTAAAATTCAAAATCTTGATGTCCGATACATCCAACAAAAGTCCAACAAAATTTAATACATCCTGCGTTTTAAGAAAATCGGGTACTTCAACGAGGACAGCCTCGAACTTGAACCGATTATACCTACACCAATTAAATAAACAAGTGAACAAATACTCAAATAATTACATTAATAAAAAAAAGAGGGCAGATCATAGAGGATCGATCTTTTCGGACACTGCATTAAATGCTGCATTAATAGATTGCAGTAGAAGCCATCTTTCTCTGACAAAATATTTGAAGTATACGCCACTTGCCATCTATTATGTATAGATACATTTATGCAAATAATTTTCTTTAACTCACACATTATATCAAATAAAATATAAGGATATTGCAAGTGGGTAGTATGCATTTAATGCATATCATCTTTGCATATCTCATAACAAGATTTGTTAAGGAGATTGAGGGGGTAGATTATGCCAAGTAAACAAGTAAGATATCAAATCTGTGCAGGAGATCAAAACCGTATCAAAATAGGAGATTTTTATATCATAGCTTGCAACTTGTCCAAGGATGACAACTATATATAACCCCAAAGTCTTTACAAGTATCGAACACCCAACCTTCTCTTCACACACACCAACAAATCGAATGGGAGAACAAGAATCAAGGACGGGGGAGTATTTCAGATGATTATAGGATCATACTCTACAATCCAACAACACTTTACTTTGTTCCCACATCAAAAGGTAAACACCAAGCCTTTCTTTTCTTTCATCTATGTACAAGCATGCATATACAATTTCGAAGATATAATCTGCCTAAATTTGGAATTTACAACACCTAGCCTAATAGTATGTTTCACCTTCAAGTCTTCCAAATTACAAGAAATGCTAAAGTAGATCCAAAAACGTGAAAACCCAAAATGAATTCAATAATAATCAAAAGGTTAGAGAGTTTTATCTTGGGAGCACACTTCTGCCGAGGATAAATTCACAATCTCTACAATTTGCAAATTACACACCAAACTTTTAGATCAAAGGTCAGATCTTTAGGAAAATAATTAAAATGGAAATAGAATGAAGTACCCTTACCTTGCTTGTCGAAACCGGCGAAGAGGCGGCTGGCGAGAACGGTCGGAGAGAGGGCAGCATCGGTGGTTCACCATCGAGCTGCAGCGGGCGACGGCGGCGTTCCTCCTCGTTGCGGCAGCAGCTTCTCCCGGCGACTCTGCGACGGCGGACGGACAGAGGCGGCGAGGCAGCAGCAGCTGGCGACTTCCTGGCGACCGCCGCGGCAGCTCTGACGGCAGCGTCGAGCCGGAGAGAGAGCGACGGAAGGGGGAGGGCTTCTGCGATGGAGGGAGGGGGTAGAGAGAGAAGAAAGAAGATAGAGGGAGAGAGAGTTGACCGATTTGGGGAAAATGGGAGTCAAAATTGGGCAATTGTATTGATAAAAGAATTTGGGCTTTTACTTATTTTCTTGGGCCTATTAGTTAAAATGGGATGGTTGCTAGATTGGGCTCCTTTATTTGTTTAATTGGGGCTTTTAAATTAAATAAGAAGTAAGAGGTGAGGTAAATAATTAAGTCTTGGGCTTTTAAATAAATCTTTGGGCCGATAATTAATCGTGACAAAATTATTTAATTAATCCCGGAATATTTCGAAGGATAAATAATTTTATCCTAAGTCCGAAATAAATATAGTTCGAGGGGAAATGGTTGCGATAATTTAATTATGCACTTTTAAATAATTTTTGAGATTTTTTTTAATTCAAAATCGTGGAAGGAAATACGAGGAGCCAAAGGAGGAATTATGGCCGTAAGCGGCCGACCGGCATCGCCCCGCGACACCTCGGGCGGCCGCTAAGGAAATGGAAAGAAAGAGGGAGACGACGTTCTCAAGTCACATAAATAATTAAGTTTAATAAAGAAGTGCTATTGATTAAATTTCCCAATTTAATTAATAAGCTAGTTTCTAAAATTTTGTAACAGTGAACAAATGATAAAAGAAATAAAGTAGGGACATGCATTCCTATAAGTATGTGAATTTCTCGAGTCTTATTAAAAAGTTGTTTGTTTTAAAAGGCTATCTCTGCAAGTAAGGTCGGAGTAAGAGATTCAAGTAAGGAAAGTAAGCGATCAAGGTGAGCTTTCTTATACTAAAATACAAATCGTATTTTATGAAAACAAGAACACATGTTCGTGATTTTAATGATGTTGTCATGCCATAAATGTTTTGTGTATGATGCCTATCTGTTGGCTACGGCCAAGTGAATTATGAATGATGATATAAGCCGAATTCGGGTCCCAGTGAGGGTGGTGTCCCCGCTCGGACTAGTGTACACAAGCTACCTCTGACATGTTGGGCAGAGCAGGTGACCGTGGAAGGTGGCCACCTTCCCGGCACAAGAATACCTCTGACATGATGGGCAGAGAAGGTGACCGTGTGAGAACACCATCTCGACGGCACAATGTGATCAGATATGGCTAAGTACAGGAAAAAGGGACTGCAGTCCAATGTGAATATTTTTAGTAAGCTCGGGCCTTTTCAATAAACCCCGAGTGTTACTGTGATGTTGGCTTGACAATATTTTCAAATGTATATGTGTAATTTTCGGCAATGTGTTCACTGAGTACTTTTTGTACTCAGCCCGGCATATATTTCTAAATGTGCAGGTTGAGCAGCAAAGTGGTGGAGGAAGTGCTATTGAGACAAGACATTTAATTCAGTCAGATTTTGACTCTCGGAGGTTCATGTCTTCATACATGGAACCGCGTTCATTTGTTTCCGTTGTGCATCTTAAAAGACTCAAGTCTATTTTGTTCAAAACTCTGATATTTTGAAATTTCTTTACAAACAATTACTCGAGTTTTCATGATCGAGTATCTTTCTTCTATGTATCAACACTTGATTAGTCATGTATCGCAACCAATGCTTGATTTTATTTTCCCCTTATTTCTTTCCCCGCTTCTTTAACCCTCCCCTAGTCGCGATCAACCGTGTTTTCTATCCTTAGAAAATGCGGTCGTGACAATGATGAACTATGTTTGTTGTTGTCTTCTCTTCTTCATTAGGCCATTCACAATAGGAATAGTCCAGCCATAGCCTAGCCATAAACTACTCCTGCCACATCATCAACACTAAAAATCCTCCTGCCACATCATCAAAACAAACAAATAGCCCAGCCATAGCCTAGCCATAGCCTAGCCACATCACTCAAAATTATATAAAATAAATAATTAACAATCACACAAAATACGGAATTAAATTTACCACACACATACGGGAAAATTCAATAATAATATTAAAATTTTAAAAAGTACATTAATTAAAAAACACACTTCATTAAAATTAAAATAACATTACAACATCCTCATTAACGAGTTTGTCACACATCGAAAGTGGAATATAAAACATTCAAGAATGTCTCTATAAAAGAGAAACAACCAAGAATGAGTTTGTCCCACATCGAAAGTGGAACATAAAACATTCAAGGATGTCTCTATAAAAGAGAAACAACCAAGAATGAGTTTGTCCCACATCGAAAGTGGAACATAAAACATTCAAGGATGTCTCTATAAAAGAGAAACAACCAAGAATGAGTTTGTCCCACATCGAAAGTGGAACATAAAACATTCAAGGGTGTCTCTATAAAAGAGAAACAACCAAGAATGAGTTTGTCCCACATCGAAAGTGGAACATAAAACATTCAAGGGTGTCTCTATAAAAGAGAAACAACCAAGAATGAGTTTGTCCCACATCGAAAGTGGAACATAAAACATTCAAGGATGTGTCTATAAAAGAGAAACAACCAAGAATGAGTTTGTCCCACATCGAAAGTGGAACATAAAACATTCAAGGGTGTCTCTATAAAAGAGAAACAACCAAGAATGAGTTTCACAAAACAAACATTAAATAAAAAAAAATTAAAAAATCCGCTGGCGATGCGCTAGGCGATCCGGAGCGCTGCAATAGCGCCGAGCGGATCGCCCAGCGCACCGTTTAGCGCCACGGAACCGCCGAGCGCTAGGTGGTTTTTAAATCCGGAAATGGCTGGGCGGTTGCAATAGACTGCCTAGCGCACCGCCTAGCGCCAGCGCTCGGCTAGGCGGTGCGCTAGGCGCTATTGTGGATGCTCTTAGGAATAACTTGGCGTAAGAGCGGGCATTTCTTTGTTTTTTTTCTTTTTCTTGTGATTTAGATTTTGATATGACTTGCAATAAAATTTTAATTTCATAACCTTCATCTGTTTTAATTATAGTTAATTTTTTAATGTTGTAGTAATTGTTGTCATTATCGTTTAATGTGCTTAGATTTTCTTAAAATTGATATTTTTAGTGCCTTACTTTCTAATGTGAACTCATTAATATAAAATAATTTTTAATAAATTTGAATATAATCAAATCCTAATTTAAATAGGTAAAAGAATGGATTAGGAAAGATATGAACAAGTTATTAATTAAATCCTAAAAATAATTCTATCTCCTAAGAATTAGTAGATTTTTGAATGTCCACCAAGAAAAGAGAGCATGGTCGAAAATTTGGGTACAGAAAATTAAGGAAGATTTGATTTGGATTTAATTGGGAAAATAATTCCAAGACAATTTTATAAAGTCCATGAAAAACAAGGATTCTCTAATAAAATAAGGGGGTCAAAAATAATACGGAGAAATAGGCTAGAAAAATTATGCAGGGACTTTTTTTATTATACACACTCATTTTTTGTTTTCACCAAAAATTATTTAATCTACTTGATACACTTGCGAATAAATAAAATAGATCAATAAATTAAACTTTCTCAAACAAAAAATCACGGTAAAATCTCCGATAATCAAGAAATTTAAGACTAAAAAATTCAAGGAATTACATTAATAACTACCCACTTGGGTCTCCATTAATCTGTCTCATAGTTGACCAATGCAAATTTAAGAAATTTTTAACTTTATTAAGATAAAGAGAATAAATTTAGTGTAATGTTTGTCTTAGTTTTATATATTAGATTTATAGTAATAATTATGGGTGGAATATGACAATTATTAGGGACTCAACAAAAATAGCAATATGAGACAATTAATAGAACCAGAGAGAGTATTTGTATATGAAGTTGTAAAATAGCAATATTATATTCTCAACATAAATAGTGAATTTGGGTAGAAAATTTAACATCTCTATTTACCACGCTTATGAATATATCTATAAGTAGAGATGTTATGTAAACTAGTGACATTAGATAAATAGAGAATTTGGCAGGAAATTAGACATCGACTACCTACTATTTAGCATGTTTTTAAATATATCTATGAGTAGAGATGTTGTGTAAGCTGGTGACACTAAACCAAACTCTTATTTATTGTTTGATTTGATAAGACTTTAACTTTAAGTCAAGTAAAATATTGCCATACAAATGACGCAATCAAAGTAATTTATTGTCATCTTATTTGATACAATTCTATATACTATGTATATACATCATTTATACATCATTTGTGAGCATCATTGACTAATATTTCATATAAGCACTTTTCATATTTTATTTTCTTTACCACTAAATTATGACTGAGAATATTAAATTTTGAAATACATAATTTTTGATATATTTGCATCATGTTAATTATTAAGTAGCAACAAACATGCAGTTTTACAATTACATGAATGAATTATTTTGGCGTGATCATCAATCCTAGCCATGATATAGTTTGGACAAATATCTTAATAGATAAACTGATTAATATAACTTACTGTCAACTAACACATAGTCAATTACTTGCCTAATAATGTAATACTCTAACAAAGTAATCACAAAGGCTTCAACGAGTCGAAAAGCCTAATTATATTAAACCTATCTAAATATCATAAATAATCTACGGTTTTTTATCGGCAAGAGCTAGTTGCATTGTAAATAAATAGTCACAATAATATGGTACATGTATTACAAGAAACAAAAAAATGAGGATCATGAAAATGGATTCCCGTTGGCTCCGTGTGTGTGTTCTAGTCCTCCTAATCCAGGTAGGTTTTGCCCATGGGACAACTAAACCACCGACTGACTTCTTTCCGTGGTATGGAATACAATATCCTCACATTCCATACTTTCCCCAACCTTATCCGTGGTTTGCCCATTCTCCTCGCTCGTCGCCTCCGTCTTTTATAAATCCATTTCCTCCAACTCCAAATGCATATTGGTTCTACAAAAACCCTTTTGCTCCCAAAGCTCCATCTCCTATGCAAGCGCCATGAGGAACTATGTATGTTGTTGTCGTCTTCTCTTATTCATTAGGAATAACTTGGCGCAAGCGCGACCATTTCTTTATTTTTTTTCTTTTTCTTGTGATTCAGATTTTGTTATGGCTTGCGATAAAAGTTTAATGTCATAACCTTCATTTGTTTTAATTGTAGTTAATTTTTGAATGTTGTAGTAATTGTTGTCATTATCGTTTAATGTGCTTAGATTGTCTTAAAATTGATATATTTAGTGGATTACTTTTCGAATAGAAAATAAAATTGAGCTATACAGAGGCTTACTCCAATGAGGCAACCGAAACCAATTTTAATGTAAACTCATTAATACAAATTAATTTTTAATAAATTTGAATATAATCAAATCCTAATTTAAATAGGATAAAGAAAGAATTAGGAAAGATATGAACAAGTTATTAATGTAATCCACTAAATAATTCTAAGTTATTAATTTAATCCACTAAATAATTCAATCTCCTAAGAATTATGAGATTTTTTAATGTCCACTAAGAAAAGAGAGGTGGTCGAAAATTTGGGTATAGAAAAATAAGGAAGATTTGATTTGGATAATAATTCCAAGACAATTTTATAAAATCCAAGAAAAATAAGGATTCTTGATGTGTATTTTTCGAGCTTTTATATTACTGATCTAATAACACACAAGTATATCAAATAGCTCTAAAATTACAACCTTTCTGCAAGAGTACCAGATGTAGTTGTAGTAAAAGAGTGTCGAACCACAAGGAGACGTATGATTATTTAAAAAGGTTTGATATGATTAAAAAACTAAATTTAAAAACTAAAGTACGAAAATAGAGAAACTCAAGAGATAAAGAACATTGCTCCTAACAACGTTCGGATGAATCACTATTGTATTGATTCTATATTCAAGCCCATAAGCTATTGAGAACGATGTATCAATTTTACACTCTAAAAGTACACATACTTAAAGAATTATAGTACTAGTGCTAGCTGAACACATAGCCAGAAGTACCTACTCATTAGACTATCATTCCCGCAGAAGCGCAGTAAATACTAGACTAACTTCTCAAAGCCAACAAAAATTATGATTAGCTGAACACTTAACACACAATATCTTCTCATCAAACTAAACTTCCACAGAAGCGTAGTAAGTATTAATTCAACTTTTGAAGACTTTTTTACATCAAAATTCACTGATGCATTTTCCTCTAAACAATGTAAAATTCATAAGTTTTTCATCTATGTTATCATCCAATTTCCAAGTTAAAGAGACATTAGAAAGAGGCGAAAAATATACTACATTAGATGCATCAAAACATAGCATATATAAAATCTGAACCATAGACAAAAATCAAAGCGAATGATTAAATATAAAATCTCTACAATCAATTCATCCTACTAGTGTTAGGAGCAATGAAGACAAACTAGCCACACATGCTAAAGAAGAAAAACAATAGACTAATGGTGTTCCCCGATAGCCGGCGGTAGTCCGTCTCCGAGATGATGAAGATTGGATGACGGATCCTCCTCCCTTCTTCCTCTTCTTCTCCCTTCTTTTCTCACCAATTTCGTCCAAAACTGTCACACCCAGAATGCTCAATATTTGGGCATTAAATACTCAAATTAAACTTCCCTCTACTACTTTGTAAACTGCCACGTATGTGGCTCTCTCAATTGCCCAATTTCATCATATTTGTTCCCCAGAATTGTCGTGTCTCTGTTCCCATTGTATACAAATTTTGCACTTCAACTGTGGGAAAGTAAACCGCTGCAAGAAACTGCTGATTTGCAGTTAGAGTTACTACACCCGATCGGGCAGAATGATGACAAAAATCGCCCGACCGGGCGAAATACTTCTGGACTTTCTATGCATTAAGAGATAGCACCCGACCGGGTGCCCGTTTGCTCCACCCGACCGGGTGGTTGGTCAATACTGTAGCAGGCGTCTCCAAGCATGTTTCCAGCTCCATTTTACACTCCATTTCACTTCCTACACTAAAAATACACTTTTGCGAGCATTAAATCACTTTGAAACAAATAGAGCTATGGGAATAAAAATGAACATTTGACTCACATCAATTCTCTAATAAATTATGCTAGAAAAAATTATGCAGGGACCTATCTGATTAAACACACTCATTTTTGGTTTTCACCCAAAATTATTTAATCTACGTGATACACTTGCTCATAGATAAAATAGAACACATAAAATCAAACTTTCTCAAACAAATAATACGATAAAATCTCCAAAAATCAAGCAATTTAAGACGCAAAAATTCGAGGCACTACATTAATAACCACACCCTTCGGTCTCCACTAATTGTCTCATAGTTGACCAATGCAAATTTAAGAAATTGTTTAACTTTGTTAAGAAAAATGGAATAAATTTAGTGTAATGCGTGTCTTAGTTTTTGATGAGGCTCGTTTCATGCATGTGTTCTATGTTAAAACTACATCAAATTCTCTAAACTAACAGTCATTTTTTAGCCAGGTGTGTGTGAAGACCGCCATATTCAGAAGAGGGAACAAATCAGTTGGGCGGACGAACGAATCAAGAAAAGAAGGTAAAAACTGTGACATTGAATTGATCAAGTCAAGAATCAGATGGAGCCAGCAAAAGTTCCGCATTGGGAGATAAAGCTAAAGACCCCACCACCAAATGTGAAAGGCAAGAACGACATTTCAGAGAGGATGGTACCCTAGGGATAAGAGCCCTACGCCTCTCTATATAAAGGAAGCTCAACACAAGAAGAGGGAGTCCCAGCCAGTGGTGAAAGGGGGGGGGGGGGGGTCACATAAGCTTTCTTAGTTATAATATCTTTAGGAATTCAGCTCTCTTCTAGGGCTAAAATCGTAGCTCTGGCACTTCACTTTCTTGATTTCGTCGCACACACACACTTGGTTCTAGCTTAGTTTAGTTTAGCTGGTAGTTTGGTGGTAGTTTCCTACATTTTCAGCTTTCGGTTCTGTATTCCACTCCGAGGAGGGGTGATGAAACAATTTACTACTTTCGTTGTTTGTTTTCAGTTTAGTTTTGAATCGACTCTTTGATATTTTTGATTTAGTAAATTTGTAGTTATGTTTCGTTTTCAGTTGATGTGTTTTGTTCACCATGCAAGATGTTTCTGATTTGTTTTCGGTTTCCATTTTTTATGTCGCATGTCTTAGCTCAAGAAATGTCTTGTTTTGTTTTGATTGAGTCAGATCTGATGTTTATATTTGATAGTTCTTAGGACGTTTAGATCTAGTGGTTTATGTTTCGAGTCTGCATGATTATGGTGTCGTTTTCTCGTTTACGTGGTCGTAGCTTAGATCTTAGGAGTAGATTTAATTTTATGAGTTATTATGATGTTTCATTTTGCGTAAGTTTTCAGATCTGTTCTTTGTTCTGTTTTCCATGTTGATTTGGTGAAGAAGATGAAGTTGTTAGAAAGTTTTTACTTTATCGTACACTTTGCAGGGGACTGACAATCCCCATTTATTCTGTTTGTCCATTTATGGAAAGTCCAGTCGAGTTGATCAAGTAGATTAGTTAAGCTTTATGAGTTGAATAGTTTAGTTAGTTTAAGTTTCACAAGTCCAGTAGTTTAACTTAACCCACCCCCTAGAAAGCGTGGCAGCAACATCCCCAAGTCGTGTCATGCAAACAAATGTTAAACACATCGTCTTTGTGGGATCGATCCTTACTTCCCTATACTAGTTAATGATATTGTGGGTTAAGGTTTTGAGAGAGCACATTTTCTTAGTTCTTCGGTTCATCTCACTTGAGTAGGATTATATTGAGTTGATCAGCCTAAGTTTTCACTTGACCCGTTCACCAGCAATTTGCAGGGTGAAGGCATATATTGGTTGACCGGATCAGTTCGGCAATCCAACTTGAGCAAGCCACAACTTCAAAAGAACAGAGACTAGGAGAATGCAGAAACGCACAAGATCAGTTTTATATATTAGATTTATAAAAACAATTATGGGTGGGATGTCAATTATTAGGGACTCAACAAAGATAGCAAAATAAGACAATTAATAGGACCAGGGAGAGTATTTGTACTTGGAGTTGTAAAATAACAATATTGTTTTCTCAACATAAATAGTGATTTTGGGCAGAAAATTTAACATTGCTATTTAGCACGTTTTTAAATATATCTATAAGTAGAGATGTTATGTAAACTAGTGACATTAGATAAATAGGGAATTTGGCTGGAAATTAAACATCGGCTACCTACTATTTAGCATGTTTTTAAATATATCTATAAGTAGAGATGTTGTGTAAGCTAGTGACACTAAATCAAACTCTTATTTATTGTTTGATTTGATATGACTGACTTAAGTCAAATAAAACATTGCCATACAAACGAGGCAATCAAAGTAATTTATTGTCATCTTATTTGATACAATACTATATACATTATGTATATACATCATTTTTGGGCATCATTGACAAATATTTCATATAAGCATTTTTCATATTTTATTTTCTTTACCACTAAATTATGATTGAGAATATTAAATTTTGAAATACATGATTTATGATATAATTGCATCATGTTAATTATTAAGTAGCAATGCAGTTTTACAATTACATGAATGAATTGTTTTGGCGTGATCATCAATCCTAGCCAAGATATAGTTTGGACAAATATCTTAATAGATAAACTGATTAATATAACTTACTGCCAACTAACACATAGTCAATTACTTGCCTAATAATGTAATACTCTAACATAGTAATCACAAAGGCTTCAACGAGTGGAATAGCCTAATTAAATTAAACCTATCTAGATATCATAAATAATCTACGGTTTTTTTAGCCTGAATAATATGGTACAAGTATTACAACAAAAAAAGGAGGATCATGAAAATGGATTCCCGTTGGCTCCGTATGTGTGTTCTAGTCCTTCTAATCCATGTAGCTGCTGCCCATGAGGTAACTAAGCCTCCGACTGACTTCTTTCCATGGTATGGAATACACTATCCTCACATTCCATACTTTCCCCAACCTTATCCGTGGTTTGCCCATTCTCCTCGCCCATCGCCTCCGTCTTTTATAAATCCATTTCCTCCAACTCCAAATGCGTATTGGTTCTACAAGTAGAGATTAAACATCGGCTACCTACTATTTAGCATGTTTTTAAATATATCTATAAGTAGAGATGTTGTGTAAGCTAGTGACACTAAATCAAACTCTTATTTATTGTTTGATTTGATATGACTGACTTAAGTCAAATAAAACATTGCCATACAAACGAGGCAATCAAAGTAATTTATTGTCATCTTATTTGATACAATACTATATACATTATGTATATACATCATTTGTGGGCATCATTGACAAATATTTCATATAAGCATTTTTCATATTTTATTTTCTTTACCACTAAATTATGATTGAGAATATTAAATTTTGAAATAAATGATTTATGATATAATTGCATCATGTTAATTATTAAGTAGCAATGCAGTTTTACAATTACATGAATGAATTGTTTTGGCGTGATCATCAATCCTAGCCAAGATATAGTTTGGACAAATATCTTAATAGATAAACTGATTAATATAACTTACTGCCAACTAACACATAGTCAATTACTTGCCTAATAATGTAATACTCTAACATAGTAATCACAAAGGCTTCAACGAGTGGAATAGCCTAATTAAATTAAACCTATCTAGATATCATAAATAATCTACGGTTTTTTTAGCCTGAATAATATGGTACAAGTATTACAACAAAAAAAGGAGGATCATGAAAATGGATTCCCGTTGGCTCCATATGTGTGTTCTAGTCCTCCTAATCCATGTAGCTGCTGCCCATGAGGTAACTAAGCCTCCGACTGACTTCTTTCCATGGTATGGAATACACTATCCTCACATTCCATACTTTCCCCAACCTTATCCGTGGTTTGCCCATTCTCCTCGCCCATCGCCTCCGTCTTTTATAAATCCATTTCCTCCAACTCCAAATGCGTATTGGTTCTACAAAAACCCTTTTGCTCCCAAAGCTCCATCTCCTGTGCAAGCGCCATGAGGAACTATGTTTGTTGTTGTCTTCTCTTCTTCATTAGGAATAACTTGGCGCAAGCGCGACCATTTATTTTTTTTCTTTTTCTTGTGATTTAGATTTTGATATGACTTGTAATAAAATTTTAATGTTATAACCTTCATCTGTTTTAATTATAGTTAATTTTTGAATGTTGTAGTAATTGTTGTCATTATCGTTTAATGTGCTTAGATTTTCTTAAAATTGATATATTTAGTGCCTTACTTTCGAATAGAAAATAAAATTGAGCTATACAGAGGCTTACTCCAATGAGGCAACCCACTCCAATTCTAATGTGAAATCATTAATATAAAATAATTTTTACTAAATTTGAATATAATCAAATCTTAATTTAAATAGGTAAAAGAATGGATTAGGAAATATATGAACAAGTTATTAATTAAATCCACAAAATAATTTTATCTCCTAAGAATTAGGAGATTTTTGAATGTCCACCAAGAAAAGAGAGCGTGATCGAAAATTTGGGTACAGAAAATTAAGGAAGATTTGATTTGGATTTAATTGGGAAAATAATTCCAAGAATATTTTATAAAGTCTAAGAAAAACAAGGATTCTCTAATAAAATAAGGGGGTAAAAAATATTAAGGAGAAATAGGCTAGAAAAATTATGCAGGGACCTATTTGATTATACACACTCATTTTTTGTTTTCACCCAAAATTATTTAATCTACATGACACACTTGCGAATAAATAAAATAGATCACATAAAATCAAACTTTCTCAAACAAACAATCACGATAAAATCTCCAACAATCAAGCAATTTAAGGCTCAAAAATTCAAGGAATTACATTAATAACTACCCACTTCAGTCTCCATTAATCTGTCTCATAGTTGACCAATGTAAATTTAAGATTTTTTTTAACTTTATTAAGAAAAAGAGAATAAATTTAGTGTAATTCGTGTCTCAGTTTTATATATTAGATTTATAAAAATAATTATGGGTGGGATGTGAGGATTATTAGGGACTCAATAAAAATAGCAAAATAAGACAATTAATAGGACTAGAGAGAGTATTTGTACATGGAGTTGTAAAATAGCAATATTGTTTTCTCAACATACATAGTGACTTTGGGCAAAAAATTTAACATCACTATTTAGCATGTTTTTAAATATATCTATAAGTAGAGATGTTATTTAAACTAGTGACATTAGATAAATAGGGAATTTGGCAGGAAATTAAACATCATCTACCTAGTATTTAGCATGTTTTTAAATGTATATGTAAGTAGAGATGTTGTGTAAGCTAGTGACACTAAATCAAACTCTTATTTATTGTTTGATTTGATATGACTTTGACTTAAGTCAAGTAAAACATTGCTATACAAATGAGGCAATCGAAGTAATTTATTGTCATCTTATTTGATACAATACTATATATTATGTATATACATCATTTTTGGGCATCATTGACAAATATTTCATATAAGCACTTTTCATATTTTATTTTCTTTACCACTAATATATGATTGAGAATATTAAATTTTGAAATACATAATTTGTGATATAATTGCATCATATTAATTATTGAGTAGTAATAAACAGTTTTACAATTACAAGAATGAATTGTTTTGGCGTGATCATCAATCCTAGCATAGGTATAGTGTGGACAAATATCTTGATGGTTAAACTGATTAATATAATTTACTGCCAACTAACACATAATCAATTACTTTCCTAATAATGTAATACTCTAACAAAGTAATCACAAAGGCTTCAATGAGTTTAAGAGCCTAATTAAATTAAACCTATATAGATACCATAAATAATCTACGGTTTTTTTATTGGAAAGAGCTAGTTGCATTGTAAATAAATATTCAAAATAATATGGTAAAAGTATTACAACAAAACAAAAAAATGAGGATCATGAAAATGGATTCCTGTTGGCTTCATGTGTGTGTTCTAGTCCTCCTAATCCACGTAGCTACTGCCCATGAGGCAACTAAGCCTCCGACTGACTTCTTTCCGTGGTATGGAATACACTATCCTCACATTCCATACTTTCCCCAACCTTATCCGTGGTTTGCCCATTCTCCTCGCTCATCGCCTCCGTCTTTTATAAATCCATTTCCTCCAACTCCAAATGCATATTGGTTCTACAAAAACCCTTTTGCTCCCAAAGCTCCATCTCCTGTGCAAGCGCCATGAGGAACTATGTATGTTGTTGTCTTCTCTTCTTCATTAGGAATAACTTGGCGCACGCGCGGCCATTTCTTTGTTTTTTTCTCTTTTTTTGTGATTTTAGGTTTTATTATGATTGTAATAATATTTTAATGCCATAACTTTCATCTATTGATGTTGATTTTGGAATGTTTCAGTTATCGTTGGTATTATTGTTAAATGTGCTTGGATTGTCCTAGAATTGACATATTTAGTGCATTACTATTCAAATAATTATCCTAGAATTGACATATTTAGTGCATTACTATTCAAATAGAAACAAAACTGAGCTATGTAGAGGCCAACTACAATAAGGCAACCCAAATTAATTCTAATATAAACCCATTAATATAAAGGGTTGATTGATAACAAATTTCTTATTTTGATATATCCTAGTTTATGGTATGATTTGCTAAAATAATGGGGAAAACTCTTCGGATTATATTTTATGGAAAAAGTTGGAGTGATAAGGAGAAAAATAGTGAAAAGTAGTGAGCTTACGTCCAATTGTGCATAGTTGATGAAATTAAAAGAATTTTCAGGTGTACCAAAATAGAAAGGATGTCTATAGCTAAAAAGAGAAAAAATAGAAGAAAAAAAAGGAAGAAAAGAAAATGGATAAAGGATGATTGGTAAGAAAAAGCAAACCAAGGATTTGGGAAGTGAGTGAAGTTAGACAAAAAATAGAGTTGTGATATAGAATTAACTTGGTTTAAAGGAAGTAGATGTTTGTTTGTACTCTTTTTGGGGATTTTTTTTTATTTTAGTCACTCTTTTGCCAAATTTTCCTCATCTACCAAAGAACATACATTACAACAAAAAATAACTACCTTTCAAATTTTTTATAGTTAATCACAACAGGTAGAGGAGAGATGAGACTTTGAGCAAGCATATGGTATACTTTGCATGTTCCATGAACTGAGAGTTTATCATTGTATTGTCATATACACTTTGGGAGTGAGTGATAAACACGTTTCCCAACACGGATTTTGCATATTTTTAGAGCCGATATTTGGCCAGTTTTGAATGTCAATCATGCAAATTATGTCCTTTCATTGCATAGTTTGTATATTTTGGGATTTTGACGTGTTTTGTGAGAAATGTGCAAAACAGATTTAGAAAAAGGCAGAAAAAGGTCAAAAATGAAGACTGGAGAAAATAGGCCAAGTCAAAGGTCCACTGAGACATAGACAGCGACCGCAGCAAATGGTCCGTTTCGAAAATCAAGCCTGAGCCGACCTCCAACCAGCAGTCGCTGAACACAAGTCAGTGGCCGCTGAGATTGGCACGGAGAGTCCAGAAAGAAGTCAACGACCAATTTATGCGGAGATGCACTAGCCTTAGTTCGCCATCTTGCCAGCGATGTTGAAGTCCAATTAGTGCCTAATGCATACCATTCTTTTCGCCTTCGAAAGAGCTTCGCTGTGTACCTTGAATGTCTTAGTTGAGGTTCTGTGGAGAAAGTTAAGACCATTCTACGAAGGTCGCGCAGTGCAGTCAAAACTGACAAGAATTTCAGTGGAAATTCAAGGAATGAAAGAAATTATTACCTTGTGAAGCTAAATCTTTTTCATTCCTTGTAGGACACGAAAATAACCAAGTCTGGACCCTTTTCAAGCCTATATGTACCCTATAACCTCATTCATATTATTAACCATCTATAACCACCCATAGGGAAGCCTCCAAGGCTCCTCTCTCTACTACATACCCTAATTCATCCATCATTCATTCTTGGAGTTTGGATCAAGGTAAGAGAAAAATGAAGATTGCATACAATTCATCATTAGGTTTTGTTTGCTTTACTTTATGTTTTGTACTTTAATTTATATTTTTTTTGTTATTGGTCAATGAGTAGCTAAACTATGAGACTCTGGGGATTTGATAATAAAGCTTATGTTTATTAATTCAGTTTTTTTTATGTGGATTCATGTAATTCATGATCCATTTCCCAAGACATTACCCATTTATGATGTTTGATCTAGATATTTTTGTGAGATTGATTTTCAATTTCTCAAAAAAACAAGAGGATTAAAAGAGATCCAACCACAAAAATTGAATCTAATCAAGAAAGGATGGTAGATTAGAAATGGAAAGCATGTGTATAATGATGAGATAAAAGAGCTACAATCATAGGACCTTAACCAAAAGAATGGAGACAACCCTAGGCAACTTTCAATAGCTCTATCACCCCTTGGCTCCACTACTCAATGGATACACTCCATTGATGCATACCTCTACTCGAATCAATCTAGGATGGAAACAAACAACCTTCAAGGAAGGAATTGGATACAATCCTCAAAGAGGAAACTCACTAGGGTAGAAACTTTAATTCAGCAAAATCTCAGGAAAGAAATGACATCAAAAGATATTTATACTAGGGTCCAATTCCCAATGAAAAAGGCCCACAAAATCTGGTCCGTGTCACTATACCCAACCGGGTGGAATTAAGGGTGTTAAGTCACCCGGCCGGGTGAAACCTCCTCACTCCTTCATGCCTTGGACAGGGCACCCGAGCGGGTGGCAGAATGGTCACCCGCTTGGGTGGGGTAGCTTGGCCTTGACACTTCCAGTGGTTGGCACTCGACCGGGTGGAAGCTCCTAGTCTTCAAATTTCAGCACGAGTCTTGTCGCGTGCTCCTCGACCTTCGTAGACTCCAACATGACTTTTCGGATGAAAGTAGAGAGTCCCTCATGTAGGCGCCTCGTCATAGACCTCGTCATGGGCCTTCCGGGCGTGATCGTATCATCCTCCCCTTCTTGGAAAGGATTTGTTCTCAAAGCCATACTTTCTACAAAGTCAAAAGGACTCAAATCAGTCACATTGAAGGTGCAACTTACATTATACTCACCGGGCAAGTCGATCACATAGGCGTTGTCATTGAGGCGCTCCAACACAAGGAAAAGGCCGTCTCCCCTCGGGATAAGCTTCCCCTTGGTCTTTTCGGGGAAGCGTATCTTCTTAGATGCACCCAGACCCAATCCACGGGTTCAAAAACCATCTACTTGCGGCCTTTGTTCACTTGGCGCACCACTTGCTCCCCTTTACCTCGAATTCTCTCTTGCACTTGAGCGTGCAACTCCTTCATAAACTTGGCCTTCTCCTCGCCACCTACATCCATCAAATAAGGCAAAGGCAAATCCACCGTGGAAAAATCCAACGGGGTGAGAGGGTTGAAACCATATACAACTTCAAAAAGCGATAAGGAAGTAGTAGAATGCATGGTCCTATTATAAGCAAATTCGGCAATAGGTAAGCACTCTTCCCAAGAATTTTTATTCTAAAAAATGAGAGCCCGAAGGAGAGCACCTAAGGACCTGTTAACTACTTCTGTTTGACCATCCGTTTGGGGGTAGGCAGTAGTAGAAAAGAGAAGTTTAGTGCCCAACATCACCCAAAGAGTCTTCCAAAAGAAGCTCAAAAACTTTACATCTCGATCACTCACAATGGTTTTAGGAATCCCATGTAACTTGACTACCTCCCTAAAGAACAAGTTGGCAACGAACTTAGCATCGTTTGTCTTCCTACATGGAATAAAATGAGCCATCTTGGAAAACTTATCCACTACCACAAAAATGCTATCATTCTTCCTATAAGACAAGGGTAGGCCTAGCACAAAATCCATGGAGATATCTACCCAAAGGTGTGTAGTGGGGGCAAAGGATTATAAAGCCCAAAATTGCTAGACTTGGACTAAGCTTGCCTAAACTCTATATAAAGGCTACAAAACCTCTCAACACACTTCTTCATGCATGCCAAAAGAAATGCTCACTCAAGATATCAAAAATTTTCAAAACCCCAAAGTGTCCCATCAATCCATCCAAATGAGACTCCTCAATCAACAAGTCACGAAGAGAGCAATTAGGAATGAAAAGCTTATTCTCCTTATACAAGTAACCATCCATTCTATAGTATTTATCAAAAGATCCCTTTTGACATGCTTCAAATATAGTGGCAAAATCATGGTAATGCTCATACAAGTCTCTAATGAACTCAAAACCAACATACTTTGAAGCACACACAACAAAGTACTTGTTTTCTCACATACATCATATGATTATCAATCAAGGCATCATCAACCAAATGAACATGAGGTTTCCTTGACATCAGTTGTAATTTCCTCCTATCTATAGTATAGGAGTTTATTTGTAATTTCATCCCTTATATAGGAGTTAATTTAAAAAAAAACATGAGGTTTTCTAGAGAGGGCATCGGCAACAACATTCTCCTTCCCTTTTTTGTACTTGATCTCATAAGGAAAAGTTTCTAAAAACGCACTCCACTTGGCATGCCTCTTATCAAGCTTATGTTGTCCCCCTAGGAACTTAATGGACTCATGATCGGTGTGAATCACAAACTCCCTATGCATGAGGTAATGTTGTCAATTTTCTAAGCACATCACTATGACATACAACTCCTTGTCATATGTAGGGTAGTTTAATTGGGCTTGGCCAAGCTTTTCATAGAAGTAGGCTATGGGTTTTCCCTCTTGCATGAGAACTCCTCCTATCCCTACACCACTAGCATCACACTCCAACTCAAAAGTTTTGTCAAAGTTGGGAAGAGATAACAAAGGGGAATGGGTGAGATCATTTTTCAAAACATTGAAGGCTCTTTCTTGTTCTTCCCCCCACTTGTACTCTATATTTTTCTTCACAAGATGATTTAAAGGAGAAGCCTTAGTAGAAAAATCTCTAACAAATCTCCTATAAAAGCTTGCTAGACCATGAAAGGATCTAATCTCACTCACATTCTTGGGTGTAGGCCACTCCCTAATTGCCTTCACTTTCTCTTCATCTACCCTCACTCCTTCCTTCCCCACAACAAAACCAAGAAAAACAACCTTATCAATACAAAAGGTGCATTTAGGCAACTTGACATATAAAGCATGCATTCTCAACACTCCAAGCACATCCCTAAGGTGATTAGCATGCTCTTCTACACTTTTGCTATAAATCAAGATATCATCAAACTACACCACCACAAACTTTCCAATGAAAGGACGAAACACATGATTCATCAAACGCATAAAAGTGGAAGGAGCATTAGTCAACCCAAAAGGCATAACTAGCCATTCATACATGCCAAACTTGGTTTTAAAAGTGGTTTTCCATTCATCCCCTTCTTTCATGCGAATTTGGGGATATCCACTTGCTAAGTCAATTTAAAAAAAACAATTAGAGCCATATATATCCTCAAGCATGTCATCTAGCCAAGGTATAGGGTGTCTATACTTAATGGTGATCTTATTGATGGCTCTACAATCCACACACATTCTCCAAGTTCCATCCTTCTTAGACACCAAAATAACTGGTACGGAACAAGGTGAAAGAGATTCTCGGATCCTACCTTTGGTAAGGAGTCACTCGACTTGCCTTTGAAGCTCTTGAGTTTCCTTTGGGTTTGCTTTGTATGCCGCCCGGTTTAGAAGAGATGACCCCGGTATGAAGTCAATTTGGTGCTCAATCCCTCTCACGGGTGGGAGCTCGATCCGGGAAGACATCCTTTAAACCTTGCAAAACACTTTCAATCACCAAAGGACAAGGGTTAATGTTAGCATTTAAAAATAAATCATTCTGGACCATGAGGAGAATGGTTGAATGGCTTTTTAGTGCCCACCCAAGGTCGGGAGACCTAGCTATCTAGCAACATTTTCCCTCATTTGCTTGTAATTTTTCTTATTTAGGTACTTTATTTTTGCTATCACCACCCCCCACTCTCACTTGGCTTTTTTAGCTCACCCTCTCTCACATGCCTTTTCTCTCTATCCCTTTCCCTTTCCCTTTCCCTTTGTAGATGTTGGTGTGCCTCAAATACATCCATAGGAAAGAGGGGCTTCAACCAAATATTCAACCCATTCACCATGTAGAAATATTCATTAGTGAAACCATTCTTGTACACCCTTCTGTCAAACTCCCAAGGCCTTCCCAACAACACATGACAAGTCGTCATTGGAATAATATCACACATCACCTCGTCCTCAAAGACACCATTCTTCAAGGGAACTAAGCATTGAGCCTTCACCTTTAGCTCCCCGGACTCCCCTAGCCATTGAAGCTTGTAAGGATTGGGATGCTTGTCGATCTTCAACCCCAACTTGGCAACCAATTGTTCACTTACCACATTAGCACAACTATCCCCATCAATGATCACTAAACAAGTTTTAGTTCGTACCTTGCAATTTTTTTTCTTTTCTTTAAAAATTAACTCCTATATAAAGGAAGAAATTACAAATAAACTCCTATACTATAGATAGGAGGAAATTACAACTGATGTCAAGAGGGCTTGAAATCAGCACCTCATGCAATAATGTCTAAGCTCCTTGCCGCTAGGACAAAGGCTCTGGACAGTTCTGAAGGGATTGGCAGCGGATTCTTTAGCAGATTCTTTAGACAAATTCTATTCACGTAATTATCACATGTATCATGCTCATAACTTGAATAAAAATCATGCTTTAGCATATAAAATCCCTAAAACATGCATACTACGGAGTTAGCCAAATTACCTCGTTGATTCGATCAAGAATCGAAGATAGCTTGCGTTTTCTCCAAGTGAAGATCTTCAGTACTCGACCTCGGACCTTCTGACTGGTGTCCCGGACTATACGCTGATATTTGTGTGGACAAATCTCACCAACGTACTAGGACTTGAATAACGAAGATAGAAACTGCTCACGGAGGAAGCACAAATTTCGAACTCTCTCTCTCTAGAGGGGGACGAAAATTTTGATAGAAAAAAGTGTATTTTCTGTCTCCTTTATTCTCCTATTTATATAAGTCACATGTTGGGCTCAGTCAGGGATCTAAGGAAGAATTTGGATCAAGCCTCACTCAATTAGCTTTTTACTAATTAAATTAAACCCACAATTTAATATAAGCTTATATTGGAATATTACAAGCAACCACTACAGAAGTAATATTGCACTGTCTTCCAAATCCGAAATTACAAGTATTCCGGGTTTCCTTTAATTGCATTTAATTTATTTCCCGCGCTTAAGATAGAAACATCCATTAATTAATTATTGTCTGCTATGGACTTAATTAATTAACATATTTTAATCTCCAAGAGTGGACTTAGCAAGAAACTCTTATTTATTATTCATAGAGTAATTAAACTCTAACTAGCTAGGTTCCGAATATAAAACCTGTTTCGAGCTCCTCTTGTGGATGTTATCAAACGAGACTCTCCTCGCGCACGATTCAATGTAATAGCAATTCTAGCACCGCTAGATAATGATCACCACTACCCAATATGCCTGGATCATTGGGTGACGAAAAACCCGCACCTTTGATAAGTCAGAGTAGTAGATACTCAATATCGTATGCTCAATGCTAACGTACATTGATTAAGAAATTAATTATCAAGACCTCGTCTTTCAGTAGATGGCATAAAGACTCGTCTTGCTGTTAGATCCATTCAGTGCTATACCACACCAACGTCATCTTATTTCAATAAGGCTTAGAAATAATCGGATTGACATTGCAACCTTTCGCGATAGGTCGTATAGGGCTATCTAGGTTGTGAAATTCTTATTTTTCTTTGTTTAGAACTGACCGTGTTACCTTAAATTGGATGACGCCCACAACCGGTCTACTAAAACAAAGACTTAGACTTTGTTACGTTTGCTTATACATTTAAATATGCAATAAACAACCATTAAATGTAAAACACAACAACATTATGACAAAAAATAATCTGTTGCATTTATTGGAAAATAACAATTAGAGTTTTACAGTATCCAATCACTCGAAAGGTGATTTCTAGTATACAAAACCTTAACAATCTCCCACTTATACTCAAAACAGCTT
The DNA here is from genome assembly GCF_004379255.2 of Salvia splendens. Classification (NCBI taxonomy): domain Eukaryota; kingdom Viridiplantae; phylum Streptophyta; class Magnoliopsida; order Lamiales; family Lamiaceae; genus Salvia; species Salvia splendens. Next base: position 12,337,130 of record NC_056032.1, read on the forward strand.
TCGAGTATACAAAATGGTAGTGCACACGTCTAAATTTCTCCCACTTATACTGAAAGCGAGTTGAGGTCTTGAATGAGTCGAACTTCCATCCCTTCAACGTGGCACTCGAACGGTTTCACCGCCAAAGTCTTTGTAAAAGGATCTGCCAGGTTGTTCTCTGACGCAATCTTGACCACTTGTATGTCTCCTCTCTGCATTATATCCCTGATGATATGATACTTCCGCTCTATGTGTTTGCTCGCTTTGTGAGCTATTGGTTCTTTCGAGTTTGCCACAGCACCAGAATTGTCACAATAAATGGTGATGCTCTTGGGAAGATTCGAAACCACACCTAAATCCATTAGGAAGTTCTTGAACCATACAGCCTCTTTTGCAGCCTCTGAAGCGGCCACATACTCGTCTTCTATGGTCGAGTCCGCGATGCATTTCTGCTTCACACTCTTCCAAATAATGGCTCTATCTCCTAAGGTGAACACATATCCTAAAGTAGATTTTCTCGAGTCCTGATCAGCTTGAAAGTCTGAGTCAGTATATCCCAAAGGACAGAGCTCGGCTGCATTGTAAACTAGAGCATAGTCCTTTGTCCGTTTAAGGTACTTGAGTATGTTCTTTACGGCAGTCCAATGTCTTTGGTCCGGATTCGACTGATATCTTGCCACCATGCCAACAGCAAGCAAATAACAGGTCTAGTACAAAGCGTAGCATACATGAGACTTCCAACTGCCAAAGCATATGAAATCCTTCTCATTGCTTGTATCTCAGACGGCGTTTTAGGGCACATCTCTTGAGATAAATGGATGCTATGTCTAAAAGGTAAGAAACCTTTCTTGGCGTCCTGCATGCTAAAACGACTAAGTACTATGTTGATGTAAGGTTCTTGAGATAAGCACAACATCTTCTTTTCTCGATTCCGAAGAACCTTGATCCCGAGGATGTGTCCCGCGTCTCCCATATCCTTCATCTCGAACTGGTTCGATAACCATGTTCGTACTGATGACAACATCTTTTTATTGTTTCCAATTAGAAGAATGTCATCTACATATAATACTAAGAACACAACATTCCCCTTATCAACTTTCTTATACACGCAACTTTTACTTGGGCACTTTTCAAATCCAAACTTGCGAACAGTTTGATCGAAACATTGGTTCCACGATCTAGATGCTTGCTTGAGGCCATAAATGGCCTTCTTAAGCTTCCAAACCATGTGTTCTTTGCCCTTTATGGCATATCCTCCGGGTTGTTCCATGTAGATGGTCTCCTCAAGACTGCCGTTTAGAAACGCAGTCTTAACGTCCATCTGCCATACATCCCAATCCATATAAGCTGCAATAGACAATAGTATCCAGATCGATTTGAGCATGGCCACTGGGGAGAAGGCCTCGTCATAATCGACGCCTTCCTTTTGGGTATACCCCTTGGCCACTAGTCTTGCCTTAAAGACTTTAACTCGTCCATCGGGTCCACGTTTACGTTTATATATCCACTTGCTCCCAATGACAGTACAACCTTCGGGTAGGACGGACAAATCGTAGACGTCTTTGTCTATCATAGATTGTAGTTCCGAATCCATTACTTTCACCCATTCGCAATGATCGACATCTGCCAGCGCCTCCGCAAAGTTCCAGGGATCTAATACATTGCTGTCCGAGGAGTGATCCATAGATTCTCCCAAACCAATGTATCAGTCGGGCTCATGCAATACCCTCCCACTACGGCGCGGCACTACAATATTTAGAGTAGAAGTTGAAGTTTCTAGAATTGTTTGTACACTTGGTACTTGTTCTTGGTTAATGGAACTTGTGACAGAAGTTAGCTTATCAAGAGCCACTTTACTGATGGGTTTATGAATTCATTACATAGTCTTCCTCTAAGAATGTCGCGTGAGTACTCACAATGACTTTTTTGTCTCAGAGACTAAAGAATTCATAACCTTTCGTCCCTTTGGGGTATCCTATAAACAAACATACCTCCGTCCTTGATCCTAGCTTGGTTGGATCCTTTTCCAATACATGAGCCGGGCAACCCCAAATCTTGAGATGTGCTGGATTGGGCTTGCGCCCAGTCCACAACTCATAAGGAGTAGTAGGTATGGATTTTGATGGTAAATTGTCTAAAATATGGCTTGCAGAAAGCAAGGCATGTCCCCAAAACGAAATAGGCAGACATGCATAACTCATCATCGATCGAACCATATTTAACAAGGTCCTGTTCCTTCTTTCAGCCACGCCGTTCTGCTGGGGCGTGCCCGGCGCAGTCAGTTGGGATTCAATTCCCGACTCCAATAAGTAGTCCAAAAATTCGGCATTGTGGTATTCGCCTCCATGATCAAATCGTAGGCTTTTGATATTCTTTCCATGATATTTCTCCACAAGAGTCTTAAAGTCTTTAAACTTGTCAAAAGACTCTGACTTGTGATGCATCAAATAGACATATCCAATTTTCGAGAAGACATTGGTCCATATACATCGAAATGAACGAGCTCAAGTACTTCCTTGGCCCTATTGCCCTTAGCCTTAAAAGACCTCTTGGTCATCTTGTCTTCTAAGCATGACTCACACTCATGAAAAGGTTCCTCCTCTAGACCTTTGATAAGATCTTGTTGAACAAGAGAATGGATCCTCCTTTCATTTGCATGACCAAGTCTAAGGTTCCATAAGTACGTTTCGTTCATTGAACTTGAAGGTTCCTTTCGTTTCTTTAAAATTTTCGATGTTGTATTGAGTTCTGATTTGCGATTATTAATTTGTGTAGAAGTGATTGTGTACAGATTGTTTTCCATGATACCTCGACAGATATAAGAACCATCTTTCTTAATAACGCAGTTGTCATTAAAAGAAATCGAATATCCATAAAAAACCAATTTAGAAACTGAAATTAAATTTCTTCTAAAAGAAGGTATCAACAAAACATTCTTCAAAATCAAAAATCTATCACTACTAAAACGCAAATAAATGTCCCCCACTGCAACGGCCGCCACTTTGGTAGCGTCGCCCAGCTGGACTTCGATCTCGCGATCATGTAGTCGTCTTGTCACCTGCATTAAGTCGAGATCAAAACAAATATGATCATTAGCTCCTGTGTCAATAACCCAAGTGCAAGTAGATGTCGAAGCCAAACATGACTCGACTACTAGAGCTTGGTGCATACCTGTAGCCTTGCCCCTTTTAGGACAGTCTGGCTTCCAATGCCCCTTCTCACCACACTTGAAACACTTCCCTGAAGGCTTCTTATTTGCCCTTTTCTTCTTCTTTCCCTTAGCCACTTTGCCCGATTCTGAGTTCGGTGCCTGCCTTTTTCCTTTGCTAGGCTTGAAGCCAGAAGAACGAGGCGCCGAAGTCATCATGGCAGCCTTAGCCTGAACCATGAGGTCCTCTGCCGACTGAAGTTCAGTCAACAGCTCTGCCAAGGTGTAATTCTTTTTGTTCATCTCAAAGTTGAGCTTGAACTGCTGGAAGCTAGGGGGAAGACTTTGAAGGATGATTGTCACTTGGGACTCGGGATCAATCGTCCCTCCCAAGACCTCAATCTGGTTTAGGTGGCCCACCATCTCGAGGACATGGTCCCTCACAAACGAGCCCTTCTTCATTGTCTTCGACATGATACTCCGAAAGGCTTGAGACTTAGCCGTTCGATTCTGAGTACCAAAAAGATTCTTGAGATTCTGCATAATCTCAGTGGCAGTTTGCATGGCAGAATGCTGAAGCTTAAGTACTGAAGACATAGATGCCAACATGTAGCACTTAACCATCTCATTCGTCTTATGCCACTTTCTATGTGCATCTCTGAGTCCTACCGCAGCGTTAGCCGCCGGTACTGGAGGTCGCGGGGTTGTGAGCACAAAGTTGTACTCTTCAGCTGTAAGAATGATGTCCAAATTTTGTTTCCATTCTATGTAATTTTGGCCCTCGAGTTTGTTTTCTTTGAGAATTGCAGAAAGAGGATTGAACGACATTGTGACGATTTGAATTGCACTGCAAAACAGAGTATTTTACTATTTGTCATAAACTTATGTAAGAAATTTGATTAGATTAACCATAAAACTTTTGAAAATCTTACAACTGTAAAATTAAAATTTTGTACACTCCAGAGGAAGTCAATACGCATTATAATCTTACAATTTTACTGGTCACAACACCGACGAATAGTCCAGAGACCACAGAGTGGTAGGAACGCCTAATGTTGCCTAAGCAAGACCACCGAATTTAGCATTACAGAATCTCATTTCTACAACACACTCCCATAACAATGCTTATGTGCTGCTAACAAGATCAAGCTATCTCATAAATCATGTGTGGACTTCTGAATCTCGTAGTTTCTTAGGATTATTGTCCCCACAGAGCAGGTGGCGATAGTATTGGAAACCACATTCTAGTTCATACCATTTATATTTAAGAAGTCCGCCATATGAACTTGCTATTTCTCAGGATTATTGTCCCCACAGTGCAGGTGACGATAATATTAGAAAAAAGCTTCATAAGTTGAAGACCAATTGGTGGAGACCATATACAAACATTGAGTTCGTAATTATAGCTTAGATATTTTGAGTTATGGTTTTTCTTTAATTATCCTTAGCCTTGAGGCAGTTTAAGGCTTAATTAAATTCTGTTGGTATTTAATTTGCTGGATAATTAAATCTTTTATTAATTGGTATCTTCCTTTAGGAAATTATTGTTCTAGAATATAATTCTTATTCATGTCTACTATAAGATATGTCTAAAATAAATAAATTATTTAATTCTTAATAAGACATGAAAAATTAAATTCAAATTAATTCCATGTTCAAGATTAGGAAGAGATATTTCATTATTTAATGTATTCATACATATCTATCATTTTTAGGATCATAGATATATAAATATTAGGAAACTATAAATTATTCTCATCTATATCATCTAGGAATAAAAATAATAATATTTATTTCCATAGATATAGAAAATAATAAAAATATTCCTAAAGTCTAGATAAATATTAGGAAACTATTAAATTATTCTCATCTATATCATCTAGTAATAAAATAATATTATTTATTTCCATAGATATAGATAATAATAAAAATATTCCTAAAATCTAGACAAATCTTCCAAAAAGATTTTATTTCCATTAAATAATAATATTCTAATGATATATTTTAATAAAATAATTAAATAATCATTAAAATAATCCTTCATCGTTATCTCATCGTACGAGGTTGGCACGAACGATGAACAACGAAGATCCGACGAGTTCGTCGTCGGAACAAGACGCACACAGCGTCTCGGCCACCGGCGCGCAGGTGGTGCGCCAGCGTCTCGGCCCGTCGAGCCATCGGGTGTCGCCGCGTCTCAGCCAGCGGCGAGTGCCCGTCTCAGTCGTCTCGACCGTCGGGTGCTGACGCGCCTCGGCCAGTGTTCCGTCGGGCGGCTCGAGCTCTCGGCCAGCAGAGTGCACGATGGCGCGCCTGCTCTATGCCAGCTCGGACCCCGTCTCGGCCTATCCGATGCTATGGGTGGCGCACGCTCCCGGCCAGCAGCTCGCGCGATAGCGCGGATGCTCTCGGCCAGCGCCGCCATCCGTGTCGACCCTTCCGCCTAGGGTTCTCGGCTTGGTGGCTCGGCACCTCGGCATGTTCTCGGTCGAACTGTCGTGCCACACCTTCCGTCGTTTTGATCTCAACGCGGGTTCTGGATTGGTTTGTGGCGTCGGCCGGCAGCGTGCACGAGCCCACACTCGTCTGCGCGTCGCCTCGTGACCGCGATCCCTCGGCTCCCACTCAATCGACAACCCTCTCCCGATCGTGCGTGGCGCGATCTGCCTCGGCGCGAGCGCCGACGGATCGCACGTCTCGTACGATCGAGTAATTCAAGTTCTTTGATTCGATAGTTCTTGAGTTTAACATGCATAATAAATAAACAAAAACACCAAGAACATGCTTCGTAATCAAATAAGACGTGCATACATGAATTTCGCGAAATTTAAATCCAAATAATCAGAGCCAAAGACTGGCTCTGATACCAATTGAAGGGGTTGGCAGCGGAAGCGTGAATATATTACCGATCACATAAATTTGATCTATTTAGCAGATTATTTAGACAAATTCTATTCGCGTAATTATCCCATGTATCATGCTCATAACTTGAATTAAAATCATGCTTTACAATATAAAATCCCTAAAACATACATACTACGGAGTTAGCCAAATTACCTCGTTGATTCGATCAATAATCAAAGATAGCTTGCCTCTTCTCCACGTGAAGATCTTCAGTACTCGACCTCGGACCTTCTGACTGGTGTCCCGGACTATACGCTGATATTTGTGTGGGCAAATCTCACCAACGTACTAGGACTTGAATAACGAAGACAGAAACTGCGCACGGAGGAAGCACAAATTTCGAACTCTCTCTCTCTAGAGGGGGACGGAAATTTTGATAGAAAAAAGTGTATTTTCTGTCTCCTTTATTCTCCTATTTATATAAGTCACATATTGGGCCCAGTCAGGGATCTAAGGAAAAATTTGGATCAGGCCTCACCCAATTAGCTTTTTACTAATTAAATTGAACCCACAATTTAATATAAGCTTATATTGGAATATTACAAGCAGCCACTATAGAAGTAATATTGCACTGCCTTCCAAATCCGAAATTACAAGAATTTCGGGTTTCCTTTAATTGCATTTAATGTATTTCCCGCGCTTAAGATAGAAACATCCATTAATTAATTATTGTCTGCTATGGACTTAATTAATTAACATATTTTAATCTCCAAGAGTGGACTTAGCAAGAAACTCTTATTTATTATTCATAGAGTAATTAAACTCTAACTAGCTAGGTTCCGAATAATAAAACCTTGTTTCGAGCTCCTCTTGTGGATGTAATCAAATGAGACTCTCCTCGCGCACGATTCAACGTAATAGCAATCCTAGCACCGTTAGATAATGATCACCACTACCTAATATACCTGGATCGTTGGGTGACGAAAAACCCGCACATTTGGTAAGTCAAAGTAGTAGATACTCAATATCGTATGCTCAATGCTAACGTACATTGATTAAGAGATTAATTATCAAGACCTCATCTTTCAGTAGATAGCATAAAGACTCGTCTTGCTGTTAGATCCATTCAGTGCTATACCACACCAACGTCATCTTATTTCAATAAGGCTTAGAAATAATCGGACTGACATTGCAACCTTTCGCGATAGGTAGTCTAGGGCTATCTAGGTTGTGAAATTCTTATTTTTCTTTGTTTAGAACTGACCGTGTTACCTTAAATTGGACGACGCCCACAACCGGTCTACTAAAACAAAGACTTAGACTTTGTTACGTTTGTTTATACATTTAAATATGCAATAAACAACCATTAAATGTAAAACATAACAACATTATGACAAAAAATAATCTGTTGCATTTATTGGAAAATCACAATTAGAGTTTTACAGTATCCAATCACTCGAAAGGTGATTTCTAGTATACAAAACCCTAACAAGTTTGTACCTTGCAATTCATATGGAAGATGTTGCACCTTTGCTCCTTATGCTCCTCAAGATCGGGTTGGACATTGAGCATCCTTAGCATCACTAGTGCCTTTAACCCCTCATCCTCTTCTTCTCCACTAGAGTATGACATACGAGGTTCTACACTCGCCTCCTTGCCTTCTTCCACCCCATCCTCCTTATCCTCACTAAGCATGCTACCATCTTGCCCAATAACCATCACTCTTTGGTTATGGCACTCACGTGCGTAGTGACCATAGCCCTTACAATTGAAACATTGCACCTTGCCACTTCCCCCCGAAGCTTGAGGTAATAGGACCTAGGCACAAAAGAGTCCTTCATGATTCGGCACAACTCATCCCATGAACACACATCTCCCAACCTAGCTAACCTCATTTTCCTCAACACATCGTTCCACCAAGTATTAGCATTACCCCTAAATTCGGCCAATGCAATATTCACTTTGTCACCCTCGGAATAGTTGTGGAGGGAGAAGATTTTCTCCACTTGAGATTCTCACTCTAAGTAGGCTTCGGGATCAAACTTGCCATAGAACTCGGAGAGGTTGTGTTTCAAGGACTTGAACAGATCATCAAACCTCGGTCGGGGCTCCTCCTCATAGTACCTATGCCTCCTAAATATATCACCATAAGGCTACATCCCTCCATGTTGGTTTCCTACCCCATAATGACCATACCCCCCATTTCCTCCTCCAACCCGCCTATTGGCTCCATTACCCCCCCCCCAAACCGTCCATTCTCCGAGTTGTTAACTATATCATGAACATTCTCTCCTTGCCATCCCTCATATATCTCCTCTTCAACCAATTCCTCTAGGACTTCATTGGGCATGTCATTGCCCATAGGAGTGGGAGGTCTAGTCCTCCGCTCTTCCTTCGAAGTGTTGAACTCTTCAACTAGAGTGTTTTGGGTGGCAAGAATACGAACTTCGGATTCCCTCAACCGCGCATCCATTTGCCCTATATCTTGCTTAAGATCACATTTGAGATCGACCATCATTTGGGATATCATGCTCACTAGATCCCCTTCGGAAAAGGAACTAGTTGAGCCCGGGCCCTTCCCTACCTCATCCTCATGGATGTCCCCCATCTTGTTGGATCGGGTAAGAGGAGACATCAAATGTAGCACCCCGGAAAATTGTGACTTTCTTTTAATTATTTTTATTTGATGGCTTATTTTATTTTAATTAATGTGGATGTTGAATGAGAATTTCTTTTGTGGAAATTGAGTCTCTATGTGTTTGAGTTAATTATGTGAAATTAGTTGTTGTGAGTTATGTGAGTTAATGTGATTAAGTTTCCAATGTGTGAATTAACTTAAATGGGATAATGCATAATCATTCTAGCCATTTTATTTGAAATTTTCGACCCTCCTATTTATTGGAAATAATACTTTCTTTCTTGGATTTAATTAATTGCTTTGGGATATTTATCCAAATTAAATCCAAACCAAATTATCCCTATGCTATTCTACATGATTTTCGACCCCTTGGCCATCCCTTGAGATTTTTGAAATCTCCTATTAATTAGGAGATGAAATTAATTTTGTAGATTTAATTGGTATCTTGTTTATCTCTTTCCTTGAATTAAAGTCGAATTAAATATTATCATATCTTGCCAAATCTCTCCATATCCTATGTTAATTAGGATTTGATTCTTTCTTTCCCTAAAACCTCATAATTTCGCCCATATGCCTTTCAATTACTTGGGGGATTAATTTATTTGTTACCTATTTTGTGGGAGTCTTTTCCTACAAGAAATTACCAAATTTAAATCATATTCCCATTTGATTTGAGGATTTAAGTATTTTTCCTTGATTTTTCCCATTATACACGCCCCTTTTAATTTCCCCACTTGGAAATGCTTGAATTATTTTGTTACCTTATTTATGAGATACTCAATATCTTTTTACCTATTTTGTGAGTATCTTTATCTCCAAGTAAATACCAAATAAATATCTATGCTAATTAAATAGCAATTTTTGAAAATTACTTCCCCACATACTACACGCCTATTTTCCTTTTAATGGTGGGATTTATTCATTGACCTCTATTTTATTCTTCCACAATTTTAATTGCTTTACTGTGGGATTTATCCTAGACTATAAATTAAAAGAACCCTAACCCTAGCCCTCATATTTTCACATTCCTCTTCTCTCCATACCACACGTCACTCTCTTCCTCTCCTTCTCCACCAATCCTTCACCAATTCCTTGTTCTTGCATCATTGTGGAGTTAGAAATTCAAGATTCATCGAAGAATCGCACGTCATTCCTACCGATTGTTTTTCAAGAGAAATGTATACTTTGATTCATCTTTCTCCTTCTTACCATTGAATCCATGTTTCTTGATCCCCTCGTGCATATAGTGAGTGTAGAAATCATAGATCTAAAAATTAATCGGTTGGGAAGGATGTTGGCATGAGAAAGTATGTGTATGTGTATGTGCGTGTATGTATGTGTGAGTGTGAGTTTGTGGATGATTCATTGGTGAATGCTATGTGTAAATAGGAGAACATAGTTGTGATGTCATTTTTGAAGCGGGAATATGTGTTGAAAGCATGAATATGTATGTGTGGATGAATGATAGAAAAACCCTAGTTTGTAAATGTTGAGCATGAAAACTGTGGTGTTCGGACAGTAGGTTGTGACAAGTGTTTGGCCAACCAAACAATCTTATTTTAGCACGAATTTTTAACTGAGTGAAATATTAAGTGTCTTTTGTGTTGTATCAAAATTTCAGCGTCTTTTGACGAAAGATGAATGTTTAACGAATTTTTCAATTGAACTGCACAGTCCTGTCAAAATTTGTATTCTCGTCCAGTGAGTTTCGTTTTTGTTTTTGACTGACCTAAAGATGTGATTTTGGTGTGGATTTTTAACTGGATGAACCTTGATGTGTCTAATGTGTGGTGACCAAATTTTAGCTTCAAATGATATCGGATGGATTTTTAATGATTTTTACAAAACGACCGCGTTGTTCTGCCAGATTCATGTCTTTATTGAAATAGTTTTGTTGGCAAGTTTTGAATGAAATACATGATACATGTGTGAGTAAGAACTTATCCTATGATGTGATTATGCGTTGCACGTTGATGTATGCCAAAGGGTTCGTATCGTTTATGATGGTGAACGTTGGGATGGGCAATATGAGAAAACAATGAAAGGAACGCTAGGGCATGCATGAGTAATGTGTTGATAGAAAACTGATTGTGTTGTATTATGTGGTTATGATGTTGATAAGGGTCGTTGTGCGTACGTAGGTACGAAGAGCATGGATTTCAATAAAGTTGTGAACCGTGTTTGTAAGCAATCGAGGTGGGCTTTCTTTACTAAAAATCTTTTACGTTTCAAAATTATGATATTGGAGATATAAGGGTGGTTTAAAGTGTTATGTCATGCCATGATTGTTTTGATGTTGAGATTGTTGCCTGATGCCTAGTTCGTTTGAGTTTGCTCCGTTAGGCTAAAGGGTTGTGATTGTTTTGATGTTGAGATTGTTGTCTGATGCCTAGTTCGTTTGAGCTTGCTCCGTTAGGCTATAGGACTATGTGTGAAATGAATTCAGGTCTGAGAAGGGCCGCAAACCTATCAGGCTGTGTACACAGGTGGGATCGGGAGCCGTCCTTGCTAGTCGGCCGGTCTCGTGGGCGAATAGTGTGGCCACACTTTCGTCGCACTATGGTAAAAGGATGTGATTGATTGATTGTGGAGAAAGTGGGGAGATTGTTTTGACTGGCCAGTCTACGAAAATGTTTTGTGATACTCGATGATATTCTTTTCTAAAATGTTAAAACTCGAGTTCACTATGGTATGGATGACATAACTTTTATCAAATATTTTGGCGTGTGTCCACTGAGTATGTCAAGTACTCAGCCCTGCATATGTTTTCTTTATGTGCAGGTTGAGCGGTGATGTTGCGGCGGATGTTGAGTCGAGCCTTAAGAAATTCCGGATGCGTCGTGTCTTCATACATAAGCGTCTCCCTATGACTCTCTAGACACCTTTATTCCGATGCCTTGTTTCGAATCGTTCTTGATAAAGTCTTTCGTTTTGCTCTACACTACTTTATGACATTAATTACCTTGAGATATTAACTCGCTGCTTAATTGTTTAATCGATTAAAACTTTTCTTTTGAAGATTTGTTTAAGAGGTTGTCTTTCATTGTTTTCCCCTTCTTCTTCCCCGCTCCTTAGTCCCTTCCCTAGTCACGATTTCCCCGTCTTTACTATCCTTAGTAAGGGCGGTCGTGACATCAAAGTTACCTGCAAAACACAATGACAAAGACTAGGAACTAGTCTTAGAGATTAGTGAAATAAGAAAGAGAGATCTAAAAAGCTAACTCACCCCAATGTAGTATCCCCCCTCAAGTAACTCACCAATGTCACTCGGTAGGTTTAGAATATAGTGGGGCTAGTGTAGCCCACTCTCAATCCAATTCCTACTTGTTGGCGCCCGGATAACTTGATTTTGGCGCCCGGATAACTCAATCAAGGCATACACCTCAAGAAAATATAGACACCAAGTAGTAAATAATGATTAAACATATGAAAGCAAGGAAAACTAGGCCTAGGGTAAACACACACACCAAAGAAAACAAATGGGATGAAACTTTTTGATGAAATTTGGCTGATCTTTAGGAATTTTTTTGTTATTGATCCCACGCCCAATTTGGATTAATTTTGGTGGATAGATTCAAAATCAAGCCTAAATCTAGGGAAAAATATTCATATATAGTCATATCTAATAATTAGATATGATTTGTATGGTTTTCCCCAACTATGCCAAAACAGGGCAATGATGTTAATCCCCACAGTTAACTAGGAAAACGAAGGAATTTTTCGATGAAATTTTTCAGGAAGCTAGGTCACATTTGATTAATACGATCATCCCAACAAAAATAGAGCAAAACAAGGGAAAAAAAGAAAACCCAAGGAAGCAATAGATCAAACACCTAGTGGGTACTAGGCTCTAGATACCAAATGATGTCGATTCATGTAATTCATGATCCATTTACCAAGAAATTACTCATTTATGATGTTTGATCTAGATATTTTTGTGAGATTGATTTTCAATTTCTCAATAAAAACAAGAGGATAAAAAGAGATCCAACCACAAAAATTGAATCTAAACAAGAAAGGATGGTAGATTAGAAATGAAAAGCATGTGTATAATGATGAGATAAAAGAGCTACAACCATAGGACCTTAACCAAAAGAATGGAGACAACCCTAGACAACTTTCAATAGCTCTATCACCCCTTGGCTCCACTACTCAATGGATAACTCCATTGATGCATACCTCTACTTGAATCAATCTAGGATGGAAACAAGCAACCTTCAAGGAAGGAATTGGATACAATCCTCAAAGTGGAAACTTAATAGGGTAGAAACTTTAATTCAGCAAAATCTCAGGAAAGAAATGACATCAAAAGGTATATATACTAGGGTCCAATTCCAAATGAAAAAGGCCCACAAAATCTAGTCCGCGTCACTATACCCGGCCGGGTGGAATTACAGGTGTTAAGTCACCCAGCCGGGTGAAACCTCCTAACTCCCTCATTCCTTGGACAGGTCACTCGGGCGGGTGGCATAATGGTCACTCGGTCGGGTGGGGTAGCTTGGCCTTGACACTTCCAGTGGTTGGCACCCGGCCGGGTGAGGCAGTGACTCAGAATCCACCCGGCCGAGTGGAAGCTCCCAGCCTTCAAATTTCTGCACGAGTCTTGTCGCTTGCTCCTCGACCTTCGTAGACTCCTCCAACATGACTTTTCGAATGAAAGTAGAGAGTCCTTCTTGTAGGCACCTCGTCATGGGCCTTCCGGGCGTGATCGTATAATTTTTACTATCCAAAGGTGACATTTACTACGTTCAATTATGTTCTATAGTGCTTCGTAGTTATATGGCACATCTTGTCGATCTATTGGCATGTGGGGAAATCGAGAGAGGAACCATGTGTTAGATTCGAATTGATGAGACAGTAGTTATTATCTCAAAAAAGATAAACCTAAGAGTGAGAGCTTTACAAGGGTTTAATTATGATTTTAGGAGTTATTATTTGCTAAGTTTGACAACCTTAATATTAGTAATCCATGTTGTTAACTGCAGTAATTAAGTGACTCACCCTAGTAACCTTGTAGTCATATAATTGGATTAAGTTTAGTAGATTAAGTTATGGAATCAATAACCCTAGAATTCTATTATTCACCTGATTTTATTACTTGTTTTTCTGTTTAATGCTATTTATTTAAATTGCTTTTGTTTAGTTTCTTAAGTTCAAACCCAAAACTCAGTTCTCTCAATAGTATATGACGCTTAGTATATGACAACAGAGTTACAATTCTATTCTCCGTGTTCGATATTCCGGTACTGACCTTTAGCTGTACTAGATTAAACTAAAACTAAATTAAAGTAACATAGGAAATAAACTAAAACTAAAACTAAATTAAACTAAATCTAAATTAAAGTAACATATAAAGTAAATGAATAGATCAAGTGTATATTTTTAGAGTAACATAATTTATGATAAGGAAACAATTCAGATATAACTAAAAAGAACTAAACTTAACTAGATTAAATTGAAATGAAGTAAATCGCATGATTTTTAACTAAGACAATTTGAAATAAGGAAATAAAAAAAAATAAAAGAACGAGTGCATATTTTTTTGGAGTAAAATAATTTGTGATAAGGAAAGAATTCTAAAATAATTAAATTAAACATATTAAAATGAAATGAAAAAAAATCACATGTACTAAGACTATTTTGAATAAGGAAGTAAAATAATTATGGAAATAATTAAAAAGAACTATACTAAAGTGAAATAGAAAATAAACTAAATTAAAATGAGTTATATATAATAGAGGTAAAAGATATGTCACGTTGGTGTAATGGTGTGGTAGAACCGAGATTAGAGGTAATAATAGCAAAATAAAAGTAATAGCAAAATACAAAATCAATTCTATGGCGGACGGAGGAGTGAGAGTAATAGCAAAATACTACCTATTTCTCTTTTTGGCTAAAAACAAAATATTTTGTCACACCTATTTTATTTTCTCTTCTCTCTCATATTTTATTCTCTACTCTACGTTAATTTACTTCATTTAACTGACTAAACACAATTTTTTAAAATCTCATGCCGAAAAGAAACGCCTCAAATAAGTATAGAATAAATTCTACGGCGGACGGAGGAGGGTAGTACTAACAAAAATAGGGCGAGTAATGTATTACCGGAGAGACTGACGTAGAGAACACCTGAGCTACACTATTGGATACGATTAAAATACCATATATATATATTAATAAATACATTACCTAGGGGACTCTTGGTGGCCCGTGGGTACATCAAGCCCAATGTGTATACTTACAAGTGATTTTAGTGCTAATAAAAAGTATATCAAGTTTTTGGGACCGTTATCTGGTAATATTGTTGCTTTAAGCTGATATTGTAGAAAGATTGACAGAGACCATTTTGCACTTCAGTCATTAATGTATAATTGGTAAAGTGAGAGAGAGATACCCGTTAATGCAAGTAGCCTTAATAGAGAATGATCTCTACATCATTAGTAGTGTAATGTAATGCTATAAGTTGTAAATAAAATGATGTGTAGGAGCAATATGTTGTTTAATTATTCCAAAATTAGAAAATTCATATTTTTCAGACTAATAAAGAAATAGTTCATACTTTTCAAGGACAAAGTGAGTATAAGGGATCTATACTGTTCATTTATGGGTTGTTCGGTTTGCAAGATTGTATCTCGGTATTTGTAATACCCTGCTCAAATTAACGTCATTAAACGTTTATAGAGTAAATGAATGTATTAAAGTAAATAGTATTTTAAACTCCTATGTTTCGTTATATTAAAATCCTTGATGGGTTTTAATTGATAGTTAAGCGCCAATGTGAAACTAATTTTGATCAAGAACTTTGATGTGCAAGAAGATACATGAAGCGATAAAATAATTGTCCATGTACATTTATAAATCAGATGGATATTAAATGTCCATTTATAAAATATAGTTATTTCTCTTCAAATGAGAAATGTACTAACTGTATTTAATTTACGATGTTACAAAAACGAGCTATAAAATAAAACAAACCAACAATAAGTCGAGTCGAGGGAAGCCCTCTTTCCGCAAGACAAATTAAGCCCTGGCTAGTGCTCACGGAATGACGTATTGCCCCCAACGATAAAACGACTTCCTCCTAGCGTGTAGAAGGACCTCAAACCCGCTAGGCACCGGCGAACTTGATGGAGTTCTGAGAATCGAGCTAGACAATGCTCCTAAAATGCACACTATGATGTAGATAACTAGAGAGAGAAGTGAGAATGCATGTTGTGGTATATCTTTTTCATTCCTCTACAACTCCATCCTTTTATAGGCACAAAAGGTGGACATGGAAGGTCATGGCATTAAGACACCATAAACCATAACATTAAGGAATTGGTGGTTACAAAATATGAAAAGCCAAAAGGCTCATAAACCATAACATTAAGGAATTGGTGGTTACAAAATATGAAAAGCCAAAAGGCTCCCATAAATCCACACGTTTCCAACAATCCCCCACATTGGTTAGAGCACTGCAAGCTCAAACCAACACAACACGTGTATGCATGCATGCATGACTCTTTGCTCAATCCTCGAGAAATAATATTGCATTTGGAATAGTAGCTTGGGGCTTTGAACTTTCCATAGTCAACACTATCGGGCATACCGGTGGTCTGGTGGACGTGATGCCTTAAACCATTCCTCCTTGGTGTATACATAGACAATAATATTGACACAATATTATTTACAAACTCACCAGTTCTTACGTTTGTGTCCTTTACTGGCCATGGAACACCAATTTGGATTCATAAGTGATTCACATGTTGAAGCGGCCCACACTTCTTCACTTACATAGGTGATTCTTTTCCAGGTATCCTGTAATACCCACGTCCTCGAGGTTTCTAAGAATCATTAAAAGTCAAAACTTAGCCTCTTACCACATGCATGTTACAACACTCAATGCTTTCTAAAGAATGGGTGAAGATTAAAAATCTTCCGAGTGTTACAACTAGAATCATATAGCTTCGTTTTCCCATTGAACCAAGCCCATGGGATCTCCAATCGTATGGTTGGGTTACCACTACAATCATCTTTTAAGATGTGGTTTTCAGTTTCATTCATTTTAGCAATTTATTCATTTGATCACGATTTAACCCTTAGGTTAGCGGATCCGCTAGATTTCCAATGACTTCACGTAGCCAATTGTAATCACCCTTGTTGTGATCAAATATCTCACGGTATTATGTCGTCGACGAATGTGTCGAGACTTACCATTGTACAAGCCACTGTTTGTCCTCCCATTAGCGGCTTGGCTATCACAGTGAATTAACACTGGAAGCATGGGCTTTGACTAACATGGAATATCTTCAAGGAAGTTTTTAAGCAATTCGGCTTCTTCCGCAGCTTTATCTAAAGCTTTGAATTCAGATTCCATGGTGGATCGGGCTATACATATCTGTTTCATGGATTTCCATGAGACAGCACCACCCCCAATAGTAAAGACATATTCACTTGTTGAAAGTGAGCCTTTGTTATCGGATATCCAGTTTGCATCGCAGTACCCTTCAAGTACCGGGGGGTATCTCGAAAATTGTAGCCCATGATTTTAAGTATACTTGAGATACCTCAAAAATTTTACAAGAGCTTTCCAATGCTCTTTGTTTGGATTGCTCGTATAACGGCTCAACTTATTCACGGTGCAAGCAATATCAGGTCGAGTGCAATTAGTAAGATACATAATGCATCCAATGACCCGTGCATAATCTTTTTGTGCAATGGGCTCACCCTTGTTCTTGCTCAAGTCAACATTGAGCTCTATAGGCGTTGAACCTCTTCAATACTTTCTCAACATAATGAGATTGTGTTAAGGTGATTCCTTCGGATGTTCTTAGAATTTTCATTCCAAGAATTATATCGACCAGACCCATATCCTTCATGTCGAAGTTTCTATTTAACATAGAGACACACTATAACGTATCCATTACCAGTGTTCTTAATGTAGACACATTTGTCACATTCGTTGAGTTTAAATTCATTTGATAACATTACGTTATCAAATTTCAAGTGCCACTGCAGCGGCGCTTGTTTCAATCCATAGAGATATTTAACCAATTTGCATACGTTTTCTCTTGTCCAGGTACTACAAAACCTTCTGGTTGTTCCATATAGATTTCATCTTCAAGGTCACCATTTAGAAACGTAGTCTTAACATCCATTTGATGAATCTCAAGATTGTGTACAGCAGCAATCGCGAGAAGCCTCGAATTGATGTAATCCTCGTTACAGGTGAGTAGGTATCGAAGAAATCGTACCCTTCCTTTTGTTTAAAGCCTTTGACTACCAGTCGAGCTTTATACTTGTCCACTGTTCCATCGGCCTTAAACTTTCTTTTAAGGACCCATTTGCATCCTAAAGGTTTAGCACCTTCAGGTAGATCAACCAACACCCACGTGTGGTTTAGCAAAATTGAATCAATTTCGCTTTAAACAGCTTCTTTCCAATGCAACCCGTCTGGGCAAGGAAAAGCTACTTTTATCGATGTTGGTTCTTCATCCAACTTAAATGCAATATAGTCAGGACCAAATGACTTTGGTGTACTGCCCCTACTACCACGTCTTAGTATTGTATCGTTTGGATCAGGCCTTGTTCGCTTGCGCGATTCTGGCTCTTCATTCGCTGATTTAGAACTAGTGGCTTCAACCTCAATTCTCGTCTCAGAATTGGGTGCAATATTTTCCTTATCTTTGCGAGGAAATATATTTTCAAGAAATACAACATTTCTTGACTCGATTGTTGTTCCCACGGTCACAGTCGGTATTTCAAACTTGTAGACAATAAATCGATATGCACTAATATTAGTTTATACACAATAAAGATGCAATCAACCATTTTAGAACTGATTGTAATCTCTTTGGACGGAGGAACCATTACCTTTACCAAACACCCCCACACTTTGAGGTATTTGTAGGATGACTTCCTTCCCTTTCACAACTCATAAGGAGTGACATCCTTACTTTTGAGTGGGATTTTGTTTAGGATGTAGTTAGCTGTCAAAACAGCTTTCCCCCACATGTTCTGGGGCATCCATAGACTAATCAGTAACGCATTTATCATCTCTTTAAGAGTTCAGTTTCTTGCGTTCTGTAACACCAATATATTGTGGTGAATATGGTGCAACCGTTTGAAGAATTATACCACTTGTGTTGCATGATTCCTCAAATGAGGCTACATATTCGCCACCTCTATCACTTTGAATCATTTTGATTACAATCCAAGCTGATTCCCGACTTTATTCTTATAATATTTGAACACTTCAATTGCTTCATCTTTACTTCTTAAAAAATAAATATAGCAACACCTTGTGCAATCATCTATGAAAGTGATAAAGTATTTTATATCACTTCTAATTTGCACGGATTTTAAATCACATACATCAATGTGAATTTTCAAGGGGTTTCATGTTTCGTTCAATAGAATGAAACGATAATCTCGTCATTTTCGCCTCAAGACAAATCTCACATTTGTTTTGGGTATTGACTTATTTTGTTTTTAGTAAATCCAAATTTACTAAACTTTTATAGCATTAGGATTCACATGTCCTAATCTATAATGCCACAAATAGGAGGAAGTATTTGCATTTTCATTATTCGCCAATGGCTTTTCAACACGACGAATAGCCGATACACTTTGTTTATAAAGGTGGGTTACATAACATTTTCCGATGGATTTTCCAAACTATATACATATAAAACTTTTTAGACTCAAATACAGGTTTAAACCCTTATTTACAAGTATTGATCCAAAACTAGGTTCTTGTGTATGTCCGGGACATGTAGCACTTCCTTCAGAGTGATTGTCACATCGGACGTCATCTTGAGGACCACATCTCCAACGTCGACACATTTGGACAAGGCTTGGTTCCCCATATTGAGCTTCCTTCCCTCAACAGTCTTGTAAATGTAGAACTTACTCCTATCGACACACACGTGGACAGTGATGCCCGTGTCGATATACCAACCACCTTTGTTCTCGACGTGGTTGACTTCTTCAGTTACCACGGCGGCTATGTTGCCTTTGGCATGTTAGATAAATTCTCCACCAAGCTTCTTGGTTGGTGGCTTCATCTTTCTCCCGACATCTGGACGGGTGACAAATGTCTCCCGACATCTCTCATGGAATGGGCGGGGCCAAATGTCTCCCGACATTTTTTCAAGACATAGACGGGTGTCACACGTCTCCTGACATTTTCTAAGGGACCGACGTGTGCCAAATGTCTCCCGACATTTGCTAAGGCACGAACAAGAGCCAAATATCTCCATATGTCTCCCGATGAATGGGAGACCGACGGGTGCAAAATTTGCTCCCGACATCTCCTTAGAGACGGACGTGTGCAAAATTTCTCCCGACATCTTACATGGGATGTAAGGGTGCAAAACGTCTACTGAAATTTCCTAAGGCACGGATGTGAGCCCATGTCTCCCGATGAACAGGAGATCGACGGGTGTAAAATTTGCTCCCGACACTTCCCACGGAACAGATGTGTGTCATACGTCTCCCGACATATTCTAAGGCACTAACGGGAGCGAAATGTCTCCACCATGTCTCCCGACGTTTTGAAGGCACGGACGGGTGAGAAATGTCTCCCGACATTTCCCATGCAACGGACGGGAGTCGAATGTCCGTCATGTCTCCCGACGAACGGGAGACGTCTTTTGGGACCAATGTGTGCCAAATGTCTTCGAACATTTTCTAAGGTACGGACGAGAGCAGAATGTCTCCCATGTCTCCCGACGAACGGGAGACGTCCCTTAAGACCAATAGGACATGACCAACGACCCTATCCATGGGAACGAAGGGAGACGTCCCGTAGGACTTACCGACCATTCACATTCACGAGGTATCTCCCCCACATTGGAGTCAGTCGTGTTGATCCCAAAGACATCAACTCTCGTGTTGGACCCGGCCACTCAATCCATTAGAGGATTCTACGAGCCACAAAAAATGGAACCCCCAGTTCTTGTGTATGCCCCTAAGGTCCCAACACACGTGTTGATCCCGAAGGCCTCGACACTTGATCCGTTAGAGAATCTCAAGGAACCACTAATAGTGGAACCGTCAATTTGCGTGTTGGCCCTGAAGGCCCCAACACTCGTGTTGATCCCAGAGGACTCAACACACGATCCATTGGAGGATCTTGCGGAACCACAAAAAGTGGAACCGTCATTCTTCTTGTTGGTCCTGAAGGCCCCAACACCCGTGTTGACCTTGAAAGGTCCAACACTCAATCCTATCAAGGATCCCACGGAACCACTTAATGTGGAACCATCGGTGCCACCTAAGGTTGATGCACCAGTCAACCCAAATGGGTTAGAATCGCTCATGGCGTTATGGGTAATAATCGGTAATGATGTGGACTCGACGGGAGTCGTGGTCATGGCGGGGACCCGACGGGGAAACCGTGGGCACGTCGGTGTTGGAGTCAGGGAAAGCGGCGACTAGGAACTCAGTGACGGGATCCTTCTCCACGCTAAGGTATTAGTTTCAAAAGTTTTAGATTCATTTTAAAGTCCAACTTCGATTGACATAATCCTGTCTTAGAAGAGTACAATAATTTATCTTGGCGATTGTTAGAAAATAATGGGATAAAATTCTCAAGTCGTGTACAGGCGGTACTCTAACTATTATAATAGAAGAAAAATACCAACAACAAGTGGAATGGAAATTACAACGGAAATAAAATAAAACAAACCAACAATAAGTCGAGTCGAGGGAAGCCCTCCTTCCGCAAGACAAATTACGCCCCGGCTAGTGCTCACGGAATGACGTATTGCCCCCAAAGATAAAATGACTTCCTCCTAGCGTGTAGAAGGACCTCAAACCCCCTAGGCACCAGCGAACTTGATGGAGTTCCGAGAATCGAGCTAGACAATGCTCCTAAAATGCACACTATGATGTAGATAACTAGAGAGAGAAGTGAGAATGCATGTTGTGGTATATGTTTTTCATTCCTCTACAACTCCATCCTTTTATAGGCACAAAAGGTGGACATGGAAGGTCATGGTATTAAGACACCATAAACCATAACATTAAGGAATTGGTGGTTACAAAATATGAAGAGCCAAAAGGCTCATAAACCATAACATTAAGGAATTGGTGGTTACAAAATATGAAAAGCCAAAAGGCTCCCATAAATCCACACGTTTCCAACAGAAATCTCTTATCATTCTTTTGAGATAATGATTCTCAAACCACAAGTTAAATCTTTTCAAGCATGATTTTATCAAGCATGTCATGTTAGCACAGAACATAGAATCACAACTAAGGATGCTTCATAAACAATCTTTCAACTCTTTCATTTCAAATTCATGTATAAAAACCATTTTTTTCTATGCTGAGCCTAATTTACATACAACATATGTAAAGTCTTAGAATCAATAAAATGATTAGAAAGTAGGAAAAACTCTTAAAATGTTTTCTCTTTGGAAGATAAGCACCTTTGGAAATTAATAATAGAAAATCTAACCATTCAAATGTAATTTCTTTCGGTCAAAGTGAAGTTAGAAGAGTTGTTTACCTTAATATAATGTTTCAGAACGATCGGACGATGTTTGAACCTCTGATCGTCTACAAAACTGATGTTGTTACTGTTGAAATGGATGCCATATAAAGCTTACTAGCAAAAGATCGAACCGTTAAAGTTTGATCTCCTTCGGTTGGAATGATGCTTTATGAGTCATCTACCTTTGGTTAAAATTTCGGGACGATCGGACATTGTTTAGACCTTCGATCGTGAAGAAATCTGAGGCTATGTCTTATTAGGCGAAAAAGAAAGAGAGAGAGAGAGAGAGAGAGTTAGAAAGAGATGTTGAGCAGATACAGAGAGGTGGATTTCACGTATAGAGTTTCTGGGGTG
The DNA here is from genome assembly GCF_004379255.2 of Salvia splendens. Lineage (NCBI taxonomy): Eukaryota > Viridiplantae > Streptophyta > Magnoliopsida > Lamiales > Lamiaceae > Salvia > Salvia splendens. The sequence goes on from NC_056032.1 coordinate 12,359,576, forward strand.
GGAGCCTCTTTTGAATCATTTAAGTACTTGGACTAATATTTTTTTAGTTCCTCTGTTATTGGGCCATTTTAAGTATATAATTGATTTGGGCTGTATACTTTATTGGTTAATTTTGCTAGTGCTTGATGGGTTAGTTTTTTGAACTAATCAATTAATTCTTCATTTGGAATTAATTAATTGTAATATTAGGATTAAATTAATTGCTTGAGATAAAATTTTCTTGAATTAATTTAAGTAAGTGAGTTTGTATGTTTTTCAAGTAAATCCTCAAATTTATTAAATTAATTAATCTGTCGATTAATTAATACCAATAATTAAATCTTCGAATTTAATTAAAGTGAATGAGTTTATGAAAGAGAGAAGGAAAATAGGATGCATTTCCTAAGAGCATATCATCCGCTATTGTTATTTACTTGAAGCTACATAGTTTATTATCATTTATTGGACAAGGTCCATCGCAAGAAATTTAACTCCAATTGAGTTAATATTGTTTTACGGAGTTCGGAAGCATACGATGTGAACTTTTCTATCCTACATACAAATGTGGATAAAAATATGAAGTATATTTGAGATAATATTTATTTATCCAAATGATGTTGTCTAGCCATAAATGATGTTATTTTATGTAATGATGCATATCTGTTTGGTTATACCGAATGTGCTATGGCAAATAAAGTAAGGAATCGAATTCGGGTCCCAGTAAGGGGAGAGTCCCTACTCGGACTAGTGTACACGTGGACTGTGTGTCATCGGTAAAGTTGGCCGATCCGGTGTCCGTGGAAAGTGGCCACTTTCCCGGCACATGAAAGTTAAGGTGACCGTAGAAGAACACCATCTCTACGGCATAAGATGTACAGATATGGCAAAGAACAGAAAGAACTTAGACTGTTGAAAGAGCATGGTTTGCGTAGGTGTCGCTCAAGCAAGGACCTATCCTACTGATCAGTATAAGAATCCCCGCTAGCCTAGAACCTGCTTTCAAAGAATCCTCAACCCTCTTCTACTGGGTAGTATAGTGAAGGTGGGGGTCGAATCCCACAGAGATGGTGACGGTTGGACAGATTGCGGTGATATTTTGGATGGTTTGGTTAGCTACCACGCTTGGGTTGAGTCTCTACCTAGACGGGAAATTAAGATGGTGTCCTACTGACTAGGAAGGGTGAATGGTGGTCGACATGTAGTGGTGTACGTGGAATTATGGTGGATGCGGTGTAACAGAAAATATACGGAAAGTACTAGGTTTCTATAAAAGGCTAAACAGAAAAGCAGAGAATAAGTGGTAGTTGTGGTGACTAGGCTGACAGATCTGCATGGTGTACTAAAGGTGAAGGACAAAAAGCAAAAAGCGTCTAAAAAGCAAAGTGGTCCCAAACTTGGATATGGACATCATCTTCTTCAACAAACACAAACTAAAATCAGAAAACAAAACAGATTCAGCACCACAAAAACACAGATTAATAACTCACGAACACAGATCTACAATCAAAAATTCGAAATCGAAAATCAAACATCGAAACTGAAATCCCGCCTACTGATCAGCATGGAAGAAAACAGGAAACACATAACTGCACCTTGCATGAAACAAACCTCTATGAAATGAAAGTAAACAGATTATGCTAACTCGAAGAAATAAACTATTAACTGGAAACACACGATTCGATACTCAAAACAACCAGAAACTCTAGATCTAAGCTAACTAGGCAGAAGGAAAAGAGATCGGCGAAGTAAACTGAACAGAAAACAACTTCATAGCATAAAACATGTTTGGATCTTCAAACAAAGTACTTCTAGGCAGTGAAATTCAAAAGCAAACAAAGATCCAGCGTAAGGAAAAAAAATAAGCAATTTAACTACGAAAGCGAAATAAAAGTGTTTTGCCATGCCGGGCGATGGAACTTCTAACTGCGATCTTGCTGACTGGATGAGAACGTCTGGAACTCTGGGATCTTCTTAATCTTCAAGTGACCATGGCAGTGGCGAGGAACAAGACTCTGGACTGGGCTGAAGGACTGAACTACCGAGAGAATACCTAAGAGTGATGATGATGAAAAAAATAGATGTCCCCTTTTCTCTCTCCAAGTGGCTTCCTTTTATAGGGAGGCTTACCCTTGATTTTAGGGTAAAACCTTGCGGTGAGATGACTTCTTTGCCCTTAATTGTGATTGATCAGTCCCAGCTATCCTTCTTCTCCATCTCGAGCCATTTTTGCATGTATACTGGTCAGTACGTAATCGTCCTGACGCCCTTTTCACCTGAAGTATCTGAAGCTTTGCCTACTGGCTAGAACACTCAACCTGCACGCTTAAGCAACTTGTTTTGCAGATAAAGTTCAAATATGCACATCATACTGACCAGTAACCAAGGCCTAGAATACAACTTATCAAACTGCTCACAGTTACCACATGCTTGTCCTCAAGCGTGAAGAACAAACAAAAAAAGAAATAAGTCGAATTCTAGCATGGTTACTCCCCTGACCAACTCTACCTAAACTAGACTCAATACTACGACGAAAAGAAAAACACTTGAACAAACATTAAAAAAACACACAAACAAACATAAAAAGACTAAAACACAAAGATCGGGCTATATTTTCAACCATCCCTCCCCTCGGGATCAGGTGCAATCCGGCCTTAGACAGCCTTGAACTTCTGCCGCCCCCTTTTTCTTTCCCAGTCAGTACATCCGCTTGTCAAGATCGCCCACACTCTCGGCCGAACACTAGGTTCACTCAGTCACTCATACCTCACCAGGAGTATTAGGACTGTTCTCTCTAATTGCTGGACCACAAAATGCTTCGGACTTAGATCTCAGGTGCAGCGACTGAAGGACTTAAAAGCTTGTAAATGGGCTATTGGCTTGTAATGTTTTGGGGTGGATGTTCCTAAGGCTCTAGGTTCAAAATTTCTGCTTTATTGAGGTGGGGGAACTGTGTGCATTTGGGCTCTTGGTTGTTGTTTCTCTTGGCTGGCGCTTCTGGCTATGATCTCCAACTGGTCAGTAGCTTCTTGTGGCTTCGCCACCCTTATTCCTTCTTCAATTTTTTTGTGGCCGAGTTTTTTTCTGACCATTTTCTTCATATTCTTTCTTCTTTTTTTTCTTTTTCTCCCGTGGCTTCGCCACCCTTATACCTTCTTTTTGGGCCTGGGATGACTCCCTGGCCGATTTTCTTCCAAACTTTCTTGTCCAGCTGGATTCTGCTTTCTTGTACACCCTTCTAGCCAGAAGCTTCATTAGCTTCATGCCTTGCGGGCACTTAACTCATCTAAAGAAGGAATATGAAGTACCTTTCCGTTCTTCACTTGCTTACTCCCTTCATCCTTGCTATCAAAAACCTTTTGTAGCTTCTTAGAGTCGAATAACTTCATCTCCTCCACCAGATCATCAGTAAGGTCCACTGTCCAGCGCCTGTACCTCAATCTCTCTACCGGGGGATGTACTAGCTCCCGATGATCGTGCAGGAGTTTTTGCTCACTGTACTCCTCATTCTCCAAGGAAATGTCGCTGTCCGATTCTGACTCTTCACTAACAGCGTATTCGCTATCACTCTGTTCCCTCCGGTGTTCCTGGGCTCACTGAACTGACTCAGTAATGACTATGCCAGTGTTCACTGTACGTGGCTTCTTGTTGCTGGGCTTCTTCTTCATAGGGGCCTTCTCCTTCCGTTTTCTCTCTGCACGGTGTCTGTCCTCATCACTATCTCGCTCGTCTTCCGGTTCCTTCTTAGTGTGTGTTGAAGGCTGGTCTGGGGAAGAGGGTCGGGTCTCAGTACTGATACGAGTACCTTCAGTTCTCGGCTCGACGTGACTTGCTGGTGCAGATGCAAGGTCCGGCCCCTCAGCCATCTGCGTCGTCTCTTCACCCTGGTCACTCGGCGTTTGGGAGACCGCTTCGGTTGCCACCGCAGTATCCTCCAAATCAGTAGTAGGTAAGGATCCCTCCCCAGGTTTTGTGGGAGTGGTCCCTTTCTCTTCACTTAAAATCTCCATCGGATCTGCCGCCGTGTTTACCTTTGCTTTACTGGATGCCCACTTCCCTAAGCATCTTTGCGACACCCTCTTCGGCTTCGGCTATTTTGCCCTAGGGTCGCCCTTCAACACCAACTTCCTCTTGACAGCTTTTGGTTTTATCACTGGCGGTGCCACTGGTCCGGGTACCTCTGTTCTTGCTACTGTTTCCTCCTCCTCAATATGCACATCACTCTTCCCCGCCTCTGTCTGGGGAGTTGTTGACTATGTTCCTTCTTCTCTAGTCTGGCCTCCCACCACTTCGTCTACTGGCCGTTCGGCTAGGCCTTCTGAGTTGTTCTCTCCATCGTCTTTCTCACCCTCTTCTACTGCCCTTGATGCGAGGTCTAGACCCTCAGCCATCGTGGCGGTACCATCTTCCGTCCGATTTACCTCATCCAGAAGAGCCTGAAATTCTTCATCAGTCATTAGGCCCTGCTTTCTGGCCGTCTCATTTAAATCTATCTCTTCCCTCGCCGTTTCTTGAGGAATGGGCTCCGCTGTCGGTGTTTTCTATGGTTCATCGCCTCCCTTCTGGCTCTTTTCCTCCATTCTTCTTCTCGTCTCCCTTTCCTCTGGTTCGGAGTCGTAATAGGCAGAGATGGGGTCAACATCCATTGAGTCGCTTCTTGGGGAGTTTGGGCGGATTCCGAGGGATCGGTCGCCGAGGGAGGTTCCCTTTCCGGCGCAATTGTTGATGAAGTCGGAATAGAAGTGGGTGGTTGTGCTGTGGGTTGCACATTCGGTTCTGACGCAGGTACTGCTGGGGTTTCTCCGGTCATGCTCCATTTGCCCCCGATTCGGCTAAAATCGGCCAACTCAGCCGCCCAATCTCGACTTGGGTCCTGCTGTCGATGGAACTCCGTCATTACGTCCAAAGAAACCATCGTCGGAGCCTGAGGAGTCGGCTCCAATGGTTGTGGGTTCGGTGGCTGCTCTTCCATTGTCGGTTGCGATTCTGGGGTTTCTTCTCTGCGGTTTGAAGTAGGTTTCTCACTGGTGATTTTCTTCGCCCATTTCTTCTTTCCCATGGCTTAATTCGGTGAATTTCTGGTGGTAATGCGGGTGTTGGCTTTTGTGGAGAGATGGTGGAAATTTCTGGAGAGAGGGATGGAGGTCAGGGTTTGTGAAGTGAAATGGGAGAGACGGTTTGATTATGAGGGTGGAAAAGGTAGTTGAGGGTTTGTAACCGCCTGCAAGCGGTTTCTAGGTCACGCCGATTCATATGGCAGACGGTTGAGAGCTCTGCCCCTTGATTGGACGTCGTCTCTCTTTCTCTGCACACGCGCTTCCCAGTCGTTGTCCCCCTGCAAAGCTGCAACAAACCCCCAAATTCAAACTTCGTCCCTTAATGATTTCCCCCTATATTTTCCTAGATTAGAAACAAAGTGAAATAAACACTTAAATAAAATTGGGAGTTTCACCAAATGGGTATGTTGTGGTCAGTACGTACTCCCAATTAATATTTGAGGTTCGAAAAATATTTTTGGGTTTTCTTAAAATTAACTTGCATGCAACGGTTTAAATTAATTAACTACCACATATTTACCATATTTACATCTCCTTTAGGAAAATTGGAATTCCACTGTGCCAGCATATGTAAATCACACTAAAAGGAGCTAGCCCAGTGGAATTCCAATCCCTATCCTACCGGTCAGTATGAAACCTGAGTATGTGGTTGCAGTGGAATCTCATCCACCACAGCCACATCACTGTTATCCCTAAATACTTTTAGCCTATGTCCATTAACGATAAAAGGTTCAGAGTTAGGAAGACTCCCTGAAATCTCCACTGCTCCATTAGAACGGAGTGCGGTGATGACATAAGGCCTTGTCCACTTCGACTTGAGCTTTCTAGGCATGAGCTTCAATCTTGACTGGAAGAGTAGTACTTTCTGGCCAACATGGAGATCCTTGGTCCTCAGATTTCTGTCGAGCCACAATTTAGTTCTCTCTTTGTACCACATGGCTGAGTCGAACGACTCCAATCTAAGTTCCTCTAACTCCTGCAACTGCAGCTTCCTTTCCTCTTCACAGGCTGTAGCATCCACATTTACTTGTTGTACTGCCCAGTATGCTCGGTGCTAAATTCCAACGGGTAAGTGGCACATCTTTCCGAAAACGATTCTGTATGGAGACATTCCTATAGGAGTTTTATAGGCTGTCCGATATACCCATAGAGCATCCTCTAACCTCATGCTCCAGTCCTTCCTAGAAGGGTTGACCGTTTTCTCCAGAATCTTCTTTATCTCTCGGTTAGAGATCTCCGCTTGACCGTTTGCTTGCGGGTGGTAGGGGCTAGATAACCTGTGGTGCACACCGTACTTCTTCATCAAGGCTTCGATAGTGCGGTTACAGAAATGGGTTCCCTGATCGGATATGATGGCCCTTGGTACTCCGAACCGACTGAAAATGTTACTCTTGAGAAACTTCGCTACCTCCTTCGCCTCACACGTACTTGTCGCCTTGGCTTCTACCCACGTGGAGACGTAGTCAACTGCAACTAAGATATACAAGTTCCCATACGACGAGGGAAAAGGCCCCATGAAATCCATCCCCCATATGTCGAACAACTCACAAACAATGATCGAGACTTGTAACAGTTCATCTCGTGCTGATATTCCACCGGTCACTTGACAACGCTCACAACTTCTACAAAACTCGTAGGCATCTTTGTTGAGGGTTGGCCAATAAAATCCGCTATCCAGAATCTTTCTTGTGGTTTTCTTGGTACCGAAGTGTCCTCCACATGCCAAAGAGTGGCAATGTGTCAATACGTCTCTCTGCTCCCAGTCAGGAATGCACCTTCTTATCACTTGATCTGCTACTACCCTCCAGAGATACGGGTCGTCCCAAAAGTAGTATTTTGCCTCACTCTTGATCTTCATTCTTTGAGCTTTAGTGACGTTCGGAACTTCTGGAAGCTCTCCTGAAACTAAGTAGTTGGCTAGGTCCGCATACCATGGCTCATGCCCTACTTTTTCCTTTCCTTTCTCTGTCACATCCTGGCCAGTAAGCTTCATCACTTCTTCCCAGTCAATTTTTCTGGCGGCGAAAATCACTTCAAACAAGTGCTCTTCCTGGAATCGATCTCGCACCTCCTCGCTATTCCCATCCTGCATTATCCTGCTCAAATGATCCGCAACTTTATTCTCAACCTATTTCTCGTCTTCCACCTCCCAATCGAACTCTTGCAATAGGAGTACCCATCGGATCAAGCGGGGTTTTGATTCCTTCTTGGCAATCAGGTACTTAATGGCCGCATGGTCAGTATAGACGATGACCTTGGATCCCAACAAGTACTGCCGAAACTTCTCGAATGAATATACCACGGCTAGCATCTCCTTCTCCGTGGTATCATAATTCCTTTTAGCTTGATTCAATGTCTTAGATGCATAAAAGATCACATACTTTTTTCCCTCGATCTTCTGACCCAGCACAGCTCCCACCGCGTAATCGCTGGCAACACACATCACTTCGAACAGATGATCCCAGTCAGGAGCCCGAATAATTGGTGCAGATACCAGCTTCTCTTTGAGGAGGTTGAAAGCAGGCTTGCACTGTTCATCAAAATTGAATTCCACTTCGTTTTGAAGAAGTCTGGTAAGGGGCTGGGCGATTTTGGCTAAGTCTTTTATAAATCATCGATAAAATCCTGCATGCCCCAGAAAACCCCTTATCCCCTTCTGGTCAGTAGGGAAAGACAGTTTGGAAATGACGTCCACCTTGGCTTGATCCACCTGGATACCTCTCTCTGACACCACGTGTCCTAGGACGATCTCTTCCGTGACCATAAAATGGCACTTCTCAAAATTCAAGACTAGGCTCTTCGCTTGACACCTCTCAAAGACTATATCCAAATGATGAAGGCATGAGTCGAAAGAGTCCCCGTAGACTGTGAAGTCATCCATGAATATCTCTATGCACTCCTCAATTAGATCGGAGAATATGCTCATCATGCATCGCTGAAATGTTCCCGGAGCGTTGCAAAGACCGAACGGCATGCGTCTGTACGCATAGGTTCCAAATGGGCAGGTGGAGGTAGTTTTATCCTGGTCTCCAGGGTCCACGTAGATCTGAAAGTACCCGCTGTACCCATCCAAAAAACAAAAGTACTTCTTCCCAGCCAGTCGCTCCAACATCTTATCGATGAACAGTAGGGGGAAGTGGTCTTTCCTGGTTGTGGCGTTTAGCTTGCGGTAGTCTATGCACATCCACCAACCAGTGACTAGCCTTGTCGGTATCAGCTCATTCTTCTCATTTTGAACCACCTGAATCCCGGACTTCTTGGGAACCATGTGTACAGTGCTGACCCACTCGCTATCGGGCACATAGTAGATAATCCCCAATGACAGCAACTTTAAGATTTCCTTCAATATTTTCTCCCGCATGTTGGGATTCACCTTCCTATGTGAGTCACGATGTGCTTTCGCCACCTCTTCTAGCCTAATATGATGCATGCAGACGTCGGGGCTTATTCTCACCAAATCTGTAAGGCTCCATCCAATTGCTTTTTTTGTTCCTGCCTAGGACGGTCAGTAGCCTTGCATCTTGTTCTTTCGTCAGGCTGCTGCTAATGATCACCGGGTACGAGTTTTCCTCCCCAAGGATGGCATACTTCAGATTCGCCGGCAGCTTCTTCAATTCAACTTGTGGGGGAAGTATGTCAGCCGGCAGAATGCTTCTTGCAACATCCCCCTCCTTTTCCAACTCTTCATCTGAAACTTCATCTGTACTGACAGGTAGCATCCCCCTGCGGCTCCAATAAATTCTGATTTCTGGCAGAAATCCTTAATTGCTCCTTCTATCTCTTCGTCAGTTAACCCTTGGCTACTGATCAGATCGCACCATGCAGCCGCTTCCACATCAGCCTGCCCATATACATCTAAAGCTTGGAGTTTCTCCTGCAATAATTCAGTCTCAAGAAAATCTTGGACTAAGGGGTCAATTACATCAACATAGCATAGATTTTCAGAATCGATAGGCTTTTTCATGGCCTCATTGATATCAAAGGTAAACTTCTCTCCATGAAAATCAATGCAAATTGTTCCCTCAACCATATCTACAATCGTCTTGGTTGTCCTAAGAAATGGCCTTCCTAACAATATACCGCTTGACTCCCTAGCTTCAGACTCACCCATCTTGATCACGTAAAAGTCAGCAGGATAAGTAAAATCATGTACTCTCACCAACACATTTTCTAATACACCCTCAGGACTTATGCATGATCTATCAGCCAGTTGGATCAACACTCTAGTGTTTGACAACGCTACTCCCTTCAGCCGGGTATAGATTGACAAAGGCATAACATTAATAGAAGCTCCCAGGTCACACATTGCATGCTCGACTTTTACATCTCGTATAGTTATAGGCAAAGTAAACATACCTGGATCGGCTCTCTTGGGTGGTAGCTTTTCCTGCATAATTGCTGATGTTATCCCTTCCACCATGATCTTTCCCTCCTGCTGGGCTTTCCCGGCTATGAACTCTTTAATGAATTTCCCAAGTGAGGGTAGCTTCACGGCCTGGAGGAATGGTATGGTAACATCCAGCTTCCCAAAAATCGACATGTAATCCACCGGGTTCTCTTTCTTCTTTCTGGTCACGAAACGGTAAGGGAACGGTTTCTTTCCTTTCTCCTCTTCAACCATTCCTTCAACAGCCTTTCCGGAGTTTTCCTTGGGTACATTCTGGGCTGGAGTCTCCTTCGTCGGTCCCTTTTCCTTAGGCAAGTCCACCTTGGGCTGCATGCCTCCGGTTTCACCGTTTCTCGCTGGTTCCTCATCCAAGAAAAATGGATCCTGCATTTGGGGTAGAGGTCTGCGTAGCTCCTCTTCCGAGACAACGTTTCTCGGCACCTTCGTCCCACTAGGTTCTCCACTGGACTTCTTCGGTTGGGGTCCTTCATAGGTTGTACCGGACCGTAATGTGACCTTGCGCACATTTGCCTTTTCAGGTACATGGACTGTAGTTGGGAGTTTCCCGGAATTCCCTTTCATTTCACCCATCGAACTGGCCAGCTGGGTCAACTGCCTATTCATCATATCAATATTCGCCTTATGTTCCTTCTGGGCACTCTGCATCCCCTGCACCACTTCATTGTTGGATTGCAATTCACCCTTGATACTCTGCTGTGAAGCGAGCAGTTCTCCCATCATGTCCTCCATAGATCGTCTTGACCTGTTAGGATATTGGGACTGATTTGGCCCTTGGTGCTGGTTATACTGGGGGTTCTGGTTGGGCTGGAAATTTTTGAAGTTTTGTTGGTTCTAGTTAGGTGGGTAATGGTTATACTGGCCAGGAGGGTTGTACTGGTCTTGGTGATATTGATTTTGGTTTTGGTTTTGATACTGGGCTTGGTTTTGGAACTGGTTTTGGTTCTGCTGATGTTGGGAACCTTGATTAGGCTGATTCGGGTAATTTTGGAAGATTCTCTGGTGGGGTGGTACATAGACAAGGTTTGGGTTCTGGTTTTGAGGTTGTTGACTGTGGGGTTGTTGGTTCCTTCCTGACCAGTTGAACTGGTTGTTGGGATTTTCTGGGCGACGGTTGAAATTTTGGTTTGGGTGAGGGTGGTATTGATTTTGACCTAGACCTTGGTTTTGATTTTGGTTCCCATCTCCCCATCGAAAATTCGGATGGTCCCTCCATGGTGCGTCCCGTTGTCTCCCCTGGATCCCATGCCCACTAGAAATGTAGTACCCGACAGCATTGACTTGCTCCATATTCTCGAAGTTATTAGGCTGATCATAGCTCGGTCCTTGGTTTCCCTGTTCCGCACCCTTGTAGTTCCCAGCTGGGGAAGTTGGTGGTGCGTTCTTCTTGATCGCGCTCAGGAGTGTCTTCTTCAATTCGTCCATCTTCAAATCCATCTTCTGCTCTATCTTATGCTCCTGGTCAGTAGACAAGGCACTCGCAATCCTTTCTCTGCTGTAACCATCTCTTGAATTGTCGTACTCCTTCTTTGCGCTCAAGAGTTTCCCTAGGACCCCCTTAGCTTCACTGACCCTTAACTGCGTGAAACTTCCTCCTGACGAGGAGTTTGCCAGATCCTTCGTCGCCTTGTTCATCCCCTCATAAAAGGTGTGATGTATTTCTATATCCGTCATACGATGGTTCGGACATGCATCCAAAAGGCTCATATACTTTGCCCAATAATCACTCCAGGGTTCATCGTAACCTTGCTTCACACTGGTTATCTCTCTCTTCAGCGCACTCGTCTTAGATGATGGAAAAAATTCGCCTAAAAAGGCTAACTTGAAATCTGTCCAACTCTCAATGGAATTGGGGGGCAATCGCATGAACTAGGTGTTAGCCTCCCCTTTTAGAACGAACGGCAAAGACTTCAATCTGTAGTCATCCTATGTCGCCCCTGTTGGCCTTCTCTGTGCCCTACAAATCTTACAGAACTCATGAAGAAATTCGTGGGCCTTCATAGCTTTTCCCGCAGTACGTGGGCAGAATTGCAAAAACATGGGGCTTCACATCACAAGCTGTCTGCCCCAGGGTGACTACTATAGCTTGTGGTGGTTCTCCTTCGGTATGCGCGTTCAGCGTCCCGATCTCTGGATCATCATCTCCTTGGGCAGCCATTCTCCTTGGGTTACCCTCCAACTGTAGTACTTGTTCTGGTATTCCTCCCTCTATGGTGTCTTGCTCTTCGTCACTACTCGTACCTAGGTCAGGCAGGGCTGTCGACAAGCCAGAATGAGTGGTCACAAGTATAGTTCCTCGCTGGAGTATCTTCGGTCTCCAATGGTCAGAAGCCGAACTGCTTCTCATAAACTGACTAGTATAGTGGAGGTAATGGTCGAATCCCACAGAGATGAATGCGCTTTGGTAATTGTGGTGATATTCTGGAAAGGTTGGTTAGCTACCATGCTTTGGGTTGAGATTCTAACTAGGCAAGAATTTAAGATGGTACTCTACTGACTAGGAGGGGTGAATGATGATTGATAAGCGGATGTGTACGTGAGAGTGGGGGAACATTATGTCTCTGAAAATATGTGGAAGGTACGGGATTACTATAAAAGGCGAAACGGCATATCAGAGAATAGGTGGTAGTTAGGTGACTTGACTGACAGATATGTAGGGTACCAGCAGAAAAGGTAGAGAAAAGTAAAGGATAAAAGTATAAAGTAACTAAAAAGCAAAAGTGGTCCCAAACTTGGATGGAGATGTTATCTTCTTCGACATGAATTGGATCAGATCAACAAACCCAGATTAATGGACAAGAACTGCAGATTAACAACTTTGGAAACACAGATCTAACATTTTAATCTTCAAATCGAAAGATTAAACTAACGAAATTGACATTACGCTTACTGGGTGACATGCAAGGTGGCAGAAATCACGTAAACTAGGCTTTCACACTTAACCATTTCAGATCTAGAATCTAACAGCAAAATAAACTCATGAACTCAGATCTATCAATTCAGAAATGAAAACATGCTTGAAATACCTTGAAATTACCGAAACAATCATATCTAAGCTATCTAGGCAGAAAGAAATTGAATCAAACAAGAACGGATGCACAAAAACAACTTCATAACATAAAAACGTTCGGATCTCAACCAAAATACTTCGAAGTCAGAAAGTATTGAAAAACGCAACAGATCCAAGTAAGAAAAATAAGTAAGATTAACTACGAAAGTAAGTAAGATTGTTTTGCCACTCCGGGCAATGAAACTGCTGACACTACGAAACACGCTGACTGGAACGAGAGGATGTGGAACTCCGGTGAACTGATGAGCTTCAGGTGACCATGGCTTTGGCGAGGAACGAGAATATGAAGGATAATGCTGAGGGACCGATCTACCGAAGAGAGGTTTCTAACTAAGCGTAGAAGTGATGAACTAATTGATGATCATTCTCTCTCCAAGTGGCTTCCTTTTATAGGAGGCCTCCCTTGATTTTTAGGTTAGACTCTCTTCATGAAATGACTCTTTTGCCCCTTACTTGCGGCTGATCTTCCCAGCTATCCTTCTTCTCCATCTCGAGCCTTTTTGGCATGCATCCTGGTCAGTATTGCACCCTACTGACACCCTTTTCACCTGATTTATCCGAACATTCCCATACTGGCTAGAACACTTTCCCTGCACACTTTAGCAACTGTTTTGCAGATATATTCCAATTATGCACATTATACTGACCAGTAACCAAGGCCTAGAATACGACTTATCAAGTATTCTGAAAGAGTTAGCGAAAGGGAAGACAGTTAAGGGAGCTGGAACAAGCGGCTATGGAGGCCGGAATGATGAACTACAGGTAACCGAGAAGGAAGCAGATGAGCCAGAAGAGGAAGGTGTCATTGAACCGGCAGAATCTGAGGAGAATCAGTCTGATACCGAGGAAAAGGAACCAGAAGAACCACCTGCACCCAGCCCTGCCCCGCGGAGGAGCAGAAGGAATATGTGACCACCCCACTGACCAGTTAGTTTTCTTATTCAGTTTTTTAGTTTTTTTTATTATTTTATTTGTTGTTCGGTAGTTTTAGGTAGAGTAATTTTGTGTAGTATGTGTGTTGCAAACCCCATTTACAGCACTTAACCTATTCAATAGTCTAAGTGTGAGAAGTACAGGGTTTGCAACTTTTGTGCTTGTGTATGTGTTCGTTTTCTTTTCGTATGCATGTTAACTCACACTTAGCCTATTGCATAGTCTAAGTGTGAGAAGTTTGGGTATATATGTGTTTGTGTTTGTGTTTGTTTAATTCTGTTTAGGTTTTCAACTCTCCCACTTAGCCTATTGCATAGTCTAAGCGTGAGAAGTTTTTAGCCTAAGTTTGTTTTGTCCTTGTTTGTTTTTGTGTCTGTATGTCGCCCATACTAGCCATTCCAATTTTCCACTTCACAGCCGTATCCGAGGGCAGACACTTGTGAAGTGGGAGGGGGGATACAATGGCCAGTATGACGTGTATATATGCGTGGTATGTGTTTTTTTTTTGCCAGTATGACATGTATATATGTGTGGTCTGTGTTTTTGTTATGTATCAGTGTTGTCTAGGTCTAGGTTTGTATATACGTGTTGATTGGGCTTAAAACTCAACTGCCTTGAACTGTCGGTGAGGGGAATTGAGAGAGATAAGGCATGCTGGACAATGGAAACCACCCCCCTTAGTATCTCCTAGTCAGTATAGATGATGCAAGTATGAGAGAAATACCCATCCTTAGAGCCAGATGCAAAAGCCCTCTTAAATGGTGAGTTATAGGCCTAAGTGGAACCACTTTCCACCAAATTAGAAAAGAAAAGAGAGGCTGCCACATGATGCCTAGGGTAAGGTGACCGCGTGTAGCAAGTCCTGAAGGCAGTAGGAAACCCCCACTAAAAAAAAAAAAAAAAACCACCCTTAGAACCCCTCTTTCTAGCCAATTCTATACCCAGATATAACCCACTAGCCACTGGGACTGTGTGTGTGCGACGCATAAGGCAAGAAGGCAACTGACCAGGAGGAGGTACGAAGAATGCCAACTGGAGACAGAAATCGAAAGAAAAGGAGAAAATCGACCAGGAAAATCCCAGGTCCAAAAAAATAAGAAGGAATAAGGGTGGCGAAGCCACATAAAGAAATGTTGAAGAAAATGGTCGAAAACACTTGACCACAAAAAGAAGGAAGAAGGAATAAGGGTGGTGAAGCCACAAGGAAGCTACTATCCAGTTGGAGCCAAATATCAGGAAACGTCCAGCCAAAAAGAAGTAACAGCCAAGAGCCCAAATGCACACAGTTCCCCCACATCGAAATAAAGTTGCAGTTTTTAAACCTTGGAGCCTTAGGAACCTCTACCCCATACTCTACAAACCAATAGCCCCGTTACAAGCCTTTAAGCCCTTCAGGGGCCGCACGTGAGATCTGAGTCCGAAGCATCTGTGGTTCCGCATTTTGAAAGAAGACAGTCCTAACATCCCCGGTGAGGAATGAGTGACTGAGTGAATCTGGTGTTTGGCCGAGAGTTTGGGTGATCTTGACGAGCAGATATACTGACTGGGAAAGAAAAGGGGGAGGCAGAAGTTCAAGGCTGTCTAAGGCCGGTTTGAACCTGATCCCAAGGGGATGGATGGTTGAAAATTTATCCCGATCAATGTGTTTAACTGTTTTGTGTGCATGTTTATATGTGTTTGTCCATCGCTTATGTGTTTTCTTTTTACTTGCGTCAAAGTTTAGAGTCTAGTTTAGGATAGAGTTGGTCAGGGGTGTAACCAGACTAGAATTTGACTTATTTCTTTTTGTTTGTTCATCACGCTTGAGGACAAGCATGTGGTAAGTGTGAGCAGTTTGATAAGTCGCATTCTAGGCCTTGGTTACTGGTCAGTATAACGTGCTTAATTGGATTATATCTGCAAAACAGTTGTTAAAGTGTGCAGGGAAAGGGTTCTAGTCAGTATGAAAAGGTTCGGACAACTCAGGTGAAAAAAGAGCGCCAGAAGGGTGCAATACTGACCAGGATGCATGCCAAAAAGGCTCGAGATGGAGAAGAAGGATTGCTGGGAAGGATCAACCACAAACAAGGGCAAAAGAGTCATTTCACGAAGAGAGTCTACCCTAAAATCAAGGGCAGGCCTCCCTATAAAAGGAAGCCACTTGGAGAGAGGAGGGGCATCATCAACATCCACACTTAGTTAGAGTATCCTCTCTCGGTAGATCAGTTCCTTCAGCATTATCCTACATTTTCTCATTCCTCGCCACAGCCATGGTCACCTGAAGTTCCATCAGTTCGGCAGAAATTCGCTTTCCATCGTTCCAGCCAGTCTATTTCGTAGTCGTAGCAGTTCCATCGCCCGGAGTGGCAAAACAATCTTTATTTTCTTTCTTAGTTAATCTTTGCTTGTTTCCTTACGTGGATTTGTTGCAATTTCAGTCCCTGTTTGCTTTTGAAGTGTTTCGTTTAGATCCAGACGCCTTTTATGCAATGAAGTTGTTTTTATGCATTTCTTCGGTTCGAATCTGTTTCATTCTGCCTAGGTAGCTTAGATGTAGTTGTTGTGGTGTTTTCAAGATGTTAAAGGCATGATTTCATTTGGAGTTGCTGGATCTGTGATTGTTAGCTAATTTGCTGTTTAGATTCAAAATTCTGAAGTGTTCAAGTACAAGATCTGAGTTTACGTGATTCTGCCACCTTGCATGTCGTCCAGTGTGTGTAGTTCTTAATTTTGCTTTGTTAATCTTTGAATTTTAGTGAGTTAATTTGTGGATCTGAATTGTGAAGTTGTTAATCTGCAAATGTTATTCATGGAATCTGAGTTTGTTTGATTTCTGCATTTTTGTTGAAGAAGATAACATCCACATCTAAGTTTGGGACCACTTTTACCTTCTAGTTACTTTTTGTTTTTGTCATTTGCTTTTCATGCTTGTACCATACAGATCTGTCAGGGCAGGCACCTAACTACCTTTTATTCTCTGAAATTTCGTTTAGCTTTTTATAGTAACACCCTACTTTCCACATGGCCCTGAAACGTTTTGTCCCACACTCTCACGTACACAGCCACATGTCGATCACTTTCACACCACCCAAGCAGTAGAGTACACCCTTTTAATTCATGTCTAGGTAGAATCTCAACCCAAGCGTGGTAGCTAACTAACCCTTCCAGAATATCACAACAATTACCAAACGCATCATCTCTGTGGGATTCGACCCTTACCTCCACTATACTAATCAGTAGAAGTGGGTTGAGGAATTTCTTGATAGCCAGGTTCAGACTTAGCTGGGGTTTCTATCCTGATCAGTAGGATACACCCTTGCTTTAGACGACACCTGCACACCTGCATGCTCATCACTATGCTATACCACACCAGTGTCACTAATCATTCTCAAGGTAAAGACGAATTTAGGATGGACACTGCAACCTTTCGCGATAGGTAGCTAAAGTCTATCTAGGTTGTGAAAAAGTTTTACTTCTACAAGTTTCCGGCTGGGCCACCTACTGTGATGACCTGTTCCACGACCCAGCCTTCAATGTTGAAGACTTAGACTGATTTTACTTTCCGGCGTTTTAATTATATAATTAAATATATAATTAAAGATGGTCAATACCCATTAAAGTAAAATACACAGCATGAAGAAAATATTTATTATTCTCATTAAATGAGGAGAGTTTACAATATACAAGCAATTTATCAAATTCACAATAAACTCGAAAAATGCTTTTTAGTATATATGGCTACGACACCAAATGCGACGGGAAAGATCTTATCGTTCGGGTCTAATCCAATGGCAGTGAGCAGTATGACCCTTCCCTTGTCCGTTGAGGTGGCCACCATCCAATCTTATGATGCGCCTGCAGTGCTGCTTGAAGGAAGTTTTACAAGCTTCATAAGCAATGTAGATTCCATTGAACTTGTCATTTCCATCCGACAGGGGCCTAGTTGCTAGGACATCGGTGCTCCCTGGATTTGCCCTCAAAATCTCTGTATTATAATCATGCAGCCTCTTGTACTACTTGATTGTATCACCCTCGATTATCCTCATCGCATGGGTCATTGCACGTTTCGCCTTTCACGCAGAAATGGTTATCTTCAATTCCCAATGCACATTCTCCACAAACTAAGCAACTGTCATCCCGGGGAATACCCTCATATCCTCCTTGAATGGTCGTGACAAGTACCTAGCATTTGCATAAACATGGTTGTAAGAAGCACCCCAACACTTGTGTGTATCTCGCAGACGTGAAATCTGCCAACAACCAAGCCCACTCTTATAGGATAAAGTAACTGATGATGTGAATCCGGGTATTCACAATCATAAAATACAACGATGTCGAGGGCCGTGGGTTGATTGGGGTCCGAAAAGAGGGTGGAGACATGTCAAGGTGCTCAAGGCCTCGTGGGGGGAGGGAACGGAAGCGACGCCCGTCCAAACATTTCTTATGGAGTCATTTGCCCCTCACTGCGCGACTTTCGTATAATGGTCATAACTCTCTCATCCGGACTCCGATTGGGGCGTTTAAGATACTCACGCGAAGCCCTTTCGAAGACGAAGATAGTGCTTTTGGAGGATTCTAGAGAAATCGCCCGACCGGGCGATTGTCAAGGGGAAAACGCCCAATCGGGCGTTCTGTCAGTTTTTGGTCTCGAATTCCAGAAAGTTCGCTCGACCGGGAGTGTTGCGCGACTTGCGTTTTTGGACTCTTTTTGTCTCTTTTATTTAGCACTTTTAGTCCCTTGTATAAATACCAATGTCTAGGGTTTTGTGGGGAGACTTTTGAACATTATTGAAGAACAAAGACTCCATTGGAGCACCCATCTTCATCATTGAAGATTTATCCAAAATCCCTTGTGGTTGCATTTAATCTATTGCCGGGCTTAGATTATTTGTTAAGGTATGCTTGCTAGTTCTTGTGTTGCTAGTTGGTGGAGCCATTAGGTTTTTGTTTGTGAAAGTAGCCATTGGGTTTTTCTTTCTTGAGCTTGAATCTAAATCATAACACTTATCATCTTCTTCTTCTTTTCCATCTTTTTATTGTCATATTTCTTGTTTGGGTTATTGGATATTATTGCAAGAACAAATCCGGGCAACATATGTTTATTGAATCCTTAAGATTCACATTATTTGGTATCAGAGCGCCATTGGTTCTTGTTCTTGTAATTGTTAGAAATTTATCAAAAAAAAGAAAGAAAGAAAAAAAAAGTGATACTTCAAAATATATCCACAGGCTTTAGCTATAAATCGGTATACATATTGTTGGGTATGCCAAATTGATTATTCCAAAGTTGTAGACCAAAATTGAATCAATTGTTAGGTCTATTGTTGTTGGGTGAAATTGTGCAGACAAATTGTTTGTTGATTTGTCCCATTGGCCTAGCACCCTACTTTCACTTATCTTGTGGCTTCTTGGACTAGTTTTCACTTGCCTAGTTGTATATCTTGTTTGTGCTATTTGTGCAACCCTTGAGATTACATCGTCGAGAGCAAGTGAGAGAGAGTATCTAGCCACTAAATCTCTAAGCCTTCCGAGAGATTTTGGGTGTGAGTTTGGGGAATTGGGGACATGCTTTGTGGGTTGGGAAGTGAGCTCCTCACTAAAATCTCCATTCTTGGGTGTGTGCGTTGTTTGTGTTACTAACAAAAGGGACTTGTCCCTAGTCTTGTGCAATTTGTTTTGTAGGTACTTGAAATGGTGAACTCTAGGCATGACTCGCCTATAAATCAAGTTGCCTCACCATCCGATGTTACTATCGAAGAGATGTTCTCCTCAATCATGAAGGAGATGCACGAGGTGCGGGACAATGTGAATGCTATGCAAGGAGGATTTACGACTTTTCATGAGGATATAGCCCTCCTCAGAGATCGAGTTAGGCATAACCATTCCATAGCACGTAGTGACCGAGAGAGACATGATTGGAGTGGCTACAACTCAAGGTACCATGATGATGGACTTGATAGAGGGAGTAGAAGGGAACGAATTCCAAAGTTCCATGGAGAGTCACACTCTAGGGGGATGAGGGATCATGGTCATCATAAGGTGCATGAGTGGCTAATGGGGGAAGAAACCTCAAGTAAAGCAAGGAAGAGCTCAAACTCTCAACATTATGGTTGTGGCACAAGCGGAAGAAGTGTCCCACCAAAGAAGGTGGACTTATCTCATCCTAGCTATCACACGAAGGTTTCGTCGTGGTTGTCATCCAATTTCCCTCCTTCAAAGAGCTTGATTCAAAGTGAGCGTGACAATGTTAATCGCATTGTTAAAGAGCGTGTCAAATATAGGGTGGATTTTATTGCCAACGAAAATGAAGAGCAATGTGACGATGAAGAAGAGTCTACGACCATATATGAAGAAGACGCACACCCAACTTTCAATGATGGTGTGCCAAGCATAGTGGAAGCCGAAGACGAATGTGAACCGTTGAATGCCCTTCAAATTTTGAACACCGAACCAAAGCTACATGAGGTTGCTAATGGAAACAAGCACTTGAGAGAGGATCGAGAGAAAGAGAAAAAGCTAGAGAGTGAGGGCATGCTTCAAAAGCCAATAGAGTGTGAGAAAAGGCAAAAATGTGAGACGCAAAAGCCAAGAGAGAGTGGTGGGGGTGAGTGTGAATCAAAGCTATCAAGAGAGAAAAACTACAAGCATGTGAGAAAAAAAAGTGGCTTGTTAGATTATAAGGTCAACCCTGGGTGGGCACTAGATAATCCTTTGCTTTTTGCCCTTGGTGAGAAATATAAACTTTTACCCACTAACACTTCTTATATTTCTTTTTGTGTTGATGAGCCTTTTATAGTGAGTAAAATTGATGACATGGAAGTGAGACATCATGATGCAAATGGCTTGGAAACTACCTCACCGAAAAATGATCAAGAGGAACAAGAGCAAGTCGAAGAACTCATTGCCCAAGGTTCAAGTACACTATCCTTGCTTCCTTGTGATGTTTCTTTGAAGTGCTTAGATAAGATTGATGTGTTTGACAATAACTTGCTTTGCAAAATTGATTTGAACCATGTTGAGCCTATCTTGTACTTAAAGCATGAGTTTGTAAATTCAAGAGTGACACATGTGAATAAGATTGATTTTGAAAAGCCGGCTTGTGATGATAGCTTTGTCATTGGTGATTTGTGGCATCAAGAGCTTGAATATTTGAATACCAAGTCCATATTTTCATCTTATGTTGACCCCTTCTTGAGAAATCCAAGCATTGATAAGTATGTTATTTCGATTTTGGATTCTAACTTGAAAGATGAAATGACTTCCTTGCATACTAAGATGTCTAAGCCTTCACTTATTCGCAATTTTAAGTTTCATAAACATGTGGATGAGAATGTTGATGACTTTAGAACTTGGTATTTGCTATGTTTTCATTGCAAAATGGTTAGACCCTTCAATGGGATTGGGATGTTCTATGGTTGTTTTGTGAAGGACTTTTCCACTCACATGTCTTTTGTGGGTTATGTTGTGATTAAAGTCATAGTAATGCATTGTTCCCATGTGTGTGCCCATGTCTTGAAATTGTTAGAGCAATTGCGAGGGACTTATTTTTATAAGTTTCTTATGTTAATTGATATTATGTTTTACAAGATTCATGTGGTGTTATACAAGGTTCACATGTCTTGTGTTGAGCATACCCTACATGCTATGCACAATGATTTTTGGTCACATTCTTCTCATAATAATGATCACTTCTTCAAAGTATTGGAGCAATTAAGTAAGCATCATGTTGACAAACTTGATTCTATATTTGGCATAATTCCTTGTAAGCTTCAAGAAAATAATCTTAAGATTGAGGTCTCCTTTGTTCTCATTGCTAAATTCGTTTTTGAATATGATAGTGGAAGTTGGTTCGTTGATTGTGATTGTGAGAACCATCTCCTTGTTTGTGAAATATCTTTTGGGTTCCAAAGTGAAATCAACCTCTTGTATTGTACTATGATATTTGATTTGGACTCGCTCGATTTTGTAGGTGTACTTGATCGGGATTTGAGGACAGATCCTTCAAAAGAAGGAGAGGATGATGTGAACCCGAGTGTCCCAAAGAAAAATCGAAGAACCGGATTTGAGGACAAATCCTTTCACAAAGAAGGAGAGGATGATGTGAATCCGGGTATTCACAATCATAAAATACAACGATGTCGAGGGCCGTGGGTTGATTGGGGTCCGAAAAGAGGGTGGAGACATGTCAAGGTGCTCAAGGCCTCGTGGGGGGAGGGAACGGAAGCGACGCCCGTCCAAACATTTCTTATGGAGTCATTTGCCCCTCACTGCGCGACTTTCGTATAATGGTCATAACTCTCTCATCTGGACTCCGATTGGGGCGTTTAAGATACTCACGCGAAGCCCTTTCGAAGACGAAGATAGTGCTTTTGGAGGATTCCAGAGAAATCGCCCGACCGGGCGATTTCAAGGGGAAAACGCCCGACCGGGCGTTCTGTCAGTTTTTGGTCTCGAATTCCAGAAAGTTCGCTCGACCGGGCGTTTTGCATGAGCCAAAACGCCCGACCGGGCGTGTTGCGTGACTTGCGTTTTTGGACTCTTTTTGTCTCTTTTATTTAGCACTTTTAGTCTCTTGTATAATACCAATGTCTAGGGTTTTGTGGGGAGACTTTTGAACATTATTGAAGAACAAAGACTCCATTGGAGCACCCATCTTCATCATTGAAGATTTATCCAAAATCCCTTGTGGTTGCATTTAATCTATTGTCGGGCTTAGATTATTTGTTAAGGTATGCTTGCTAGTTCTTGTGTTGCTAGTTGGTGGAGCCATTAGGTTTTTGTTTGTGAAAGTAGCCATTGGGTTTTTCTTTCTTGAGCTTGAATCTAAATCATAACACTTATCATCTTCTTCTTCTTTTCCATCTTTTTATTGTCATATTTCTTGTTTGGGTTATTGGATATTATTGCAAGAACAAATCCGGGCAACATATGTTTATTGAATCCTTAAGATTCACATTAACTGACCAAGGACAACCTGCTTTAATTTTCTTACTTCGCAACAACCCTTTACAGTAAGCAACATAACGGATTTTGTCATTCTTCTTGAGCCTCAACTTCTTACCCAACTTCACACCTTGTTGACAAATAAGTTCTGTGAAATCTTCCTTTGAATTTAACCGCAGCCCTACTTCCAACTTTGGATCATTTAGATCCGTGGCAGGCTTGTATCTTCGGCTTAAAGATTGGACGGCATCACAGTCACCTTTACTCGCCAAGTCATCCTCGCTCGCAGGTGAGCTAGGTGAATTGTAGCGAAGATATCACTTTCCTCACCATCATCTACATCACCAAGGACTCTCATGGAATTCACCACATTCTTCCATCCCTCAACTTGAGCCGTCATGATGTTGTCCTCTTCATTGTCACTTAGATCTTAGTCATTGTCGACAAATGTAGGTTGTTCCGCATTGTCGTCATCAGCCTCAGCCTTGCCTTTTCCCTTTCCATCAGCACTTGTCTTTCCCTTGACAACAACCCTTCCCTTTCCCTTTCCAGATCCGTTCTCCTTTCCTCAGCTTCAATCCTTCCTTTTCCCTTTCCAGCTCCCTTCCCCATTCCAACTCCTTAAGCCTTTCTCTTTCCCTTGCCCTTCACAGCCACAACCCTCTCTTCTTCAGACTCCTCACTCTCCATATCTACCTCATAATCACTGGTTGAACTCTGTACTAACCAATCATCTTCACCAACTCCCTCACCCTCACCTTCACCAGCTCCCTCCTCATCACCATCAGCAGATCCCTCATCATCACCATCACCTAATCCCTCAGCATTGCTATCATCTTCACTATCATCGTCTTCACTTGCGGTTAAACCATCAACACGTTGTCTAACCGGACTTTGAATTTTTTCATGTGTTAACACCTCAACTGCATGAATTGCATGTACATCTATTACCCCAGCACTGACTCCTAGCTCTTCCATCTCGATTGCGGACTTGTTGTCAAAAAGCCACACCATTCCATCCTCGAAACTCATCCTTGGCTTCCGATAATAGTACTCTAACTCAGTCACATCGACCCCCAGCTTCTCCAAGACATCATCAACCTCGAGCTTGGACCATCTGTCCTGGTCGTATTTGTGAATATACTGAAGCTCACCGTTGACATAGTTCTTCCCAAACCCTTCCTCAAGGACACCATTGTAGTGCAATCTTATAGTGAAGGTCCCATCTGTATGCATAAATGTATAATGATATCCCCAAATCATATTCAATGGGACCACTTAATAAAGACAACACTACATTTAATACACCACAACCAATAAATGCAAACCCTAGCAAAAAAACATGAAATCCATAACAAATTTTGAACTTTATGATGTACTTCGAACGTAGAAATCGGGCTCAGAATGACTTGAAATTGGCACGATGCATGCGAATCGTAATTTGGAATCTGACGGATGATAGATTTTGGCCATCTGACATCGTCGCGATAACGGACGATGGATTTTGGCCATTCTGACATCATTTAGGGGGTGAAAATGACATTTTACTATTTTTTGGGACTAAGTTTTAATTTTCTATTTTGTGTTTTATTTCCTTTGGAATTTTTAGGGTTTTCTAGACGCTAGCATTGCTTTTGTTTTGGACGGCAGTGGATTTTGATAATAATAATTTCCTTTGCTCGGAAACTAGGGTTTCTTTGATTACTTTTACGTTCAGTTTGTTTTCTCCATATGTTTTGCATCAATTGGTATCATGATCCAGGTTGATTATCAATGGCTGAATATAGACGTGGCGGTGGATGTAGCGGTGCTCGTAGTGGCGGTTGTGGTGGAGGACGTGGGGAGGTTCCTCGACTCGAAGAGGATGCACGGCAATGCGATCTGTGTGACGTTGAGAATGACGAACTGAGACAACAGGTTCGGGACCTCCAGCGACGCCTAGTGCAACTGGAGACCTCCACCGAGGTAAACTCAGGTTCAGATATTTCCTGTCATGACGATGGCGACGACGAAAACCCTTTTGGCCGTGAGGGGGAGCGCGAGAACGGGTACTATAGGGTTGACCCAGCGCATGATATCGGCATGCAGATTGAGATTCTGAAGTTTGAGGGTAAGGCTCTTCTTGTCGAGTTCATTAATTGGTTAAATATTGTAGAACGTGTTTTCGACATCAAGAACATTAGTGATAGCAATAAGGTGAAATTGGTTGCCATTAAGTTGAAGAAAAATGCTTCGATCTGGTGGGAACATGTTAAGAAACAATGAGCGAGGGAAAGAAAGTCCATAATTCAGTCTTGGGAAAAGATGAAGAAGTTACTTCAGGGGAAATTGGTTCCTACGCACTTTCGACAGGATGCATTTATTGAATATCATGTCTGTAAGTAGGGTGATATGTCTGTGGAGGAGTTTACCATTGAATTTGATCATCTACTGATTGCGTTGTGATGTTGAGGAAGAGGAGGATCAGACGATCGCTCGCTACTTTGGGGTGCTTCGTATCGAGATCGCTGAGGTGGTTCAATTGCAACAGTATTTCAGTTATGAGGATGTATGTCGGCTTGCTCTTAAGGTTGAGAAGTAGTTGAAAGGAAAGAAAGTCTCGAGTCATTGGTCAGGCAGAGAATCGACGAATTTTCTTAGAAGTGGCAGTGGGTCAGGATCATCACAACCAACTACACCGATGGCAGCGAAATAGCAGGTTTCGTCAAAACCTAGGTAGTCTGTTGAGCCTAGTCCGAGAGCACGGCAACCCGTACGGTGTTTTAAGTGTAAGGGTTTCGGGCATATGCAGGCTGATTTCCACAATAATCAGATGGTCACATTCGTTGGAGAAGATGATGCACCTATGTTTGATGAATTTTAGAATGATGGCTCTGGGTCAGACACAGATACCGAGTTGGTTTATGTTGATCGTGGGCCTGCATTGGTTGTTCGACGTGTTCTGAATATATCGTCTGTAGAGGATGAACAGTGGTTGGGGCACAACATATTCCATACAAAGTGCACCACAAAAGGTAAGGTTTGCAATTTGATCATTAATGGGGGTAGTTGTGAAAACGTGGTATCTTCAACTATGGTGGAGAAAGTGGGTTTGAAGACAGTGGATCATCCCCAACCTTACAAGTTGTCATGGCTTGTTAAGGGACGTGAGTTAAAGGTTCATAAACGTTGCCTCGTTCAGTTTTCCATTGGGAAGCGGTATCAAGCTGAAGTATAGTGTGGTGTCATTCCTATGGATACCTGTCATATGTTGTTGGGTCGCATGTGGCAGTTTGATCGGAGAGTCAAGCATGATGGCTTCAAAAATATGTTTACCTTCAAGAAGGATGGAGCCACCATTACTTTGTGTCCTAGTCCAGACGAGAAGTGTGAACCTGCCGCGAGTAAGGATGAGAAGGTTGTTGGGAGCAGTAACCTGTTGACGCGATCTACTTTTGTAGCAGCAGCGACCGAAGCCAAAAATTTCCTTGTGCTTGTGGTGGTCGAAGGGAACGTTGAGGATATGGTTAACCTGCGGAAGAGCGGTCGCTTCCGGAATTGTATTAGGATGTCTTACCAGCGGCTATTCCAGCAGGTTTGCCTCCTATGAGGGATATTCAGCATTGTATTAATCTCCTGCCTGGTTCTTCTATTTCGAATAAGGCGGCGTACCATTTGAGGCTTAAAGAACATGAGGAGTTGCAGAGACAGGTGTTGGAATTACTTGAGAAGGGGGTCATCCGTGAGAGTATTAGTCCGTGTGCTATTCCGGCTCTAATGGTGCCCAAGGCATATGGTTCGATGAGGATGTGTCTGGATAGCCGAGCAATCAACAAAATCACCATCAAGTACGTGTTCCCGATCCCCGGGTTCGACGATCTATTAGATCAATTGCATGGTTCAGTGGTGTTTTCGAAGAGAGATTTGCGGAGTGGATATCATCAGATCCGCATAAGGCCAGGAGATGAGTTGGAAGACGGCCTTCAAGACGAGAGATGGGTTGTACGAGTGGATGGTCATGTCGTTTGGTTTGTCAAATGCGCCTAGTACATTCATGCGTCTGATGAACCAGATTTTCAGGCCGTTTATTGGCCAGTTTGTTGTCATTTATTTCAATGACATTCTTATCTATAGTAGTTCGGTGTAGTTGTACTCCAATGCAAAGAAGTGCCATTTTTTGACAGAGGAAGTGACGTTTTTGGGATATGTCGTTACTAAGGAGGGCATACTCATGGATGAAGGCAAGATCGAAGCTATCACAAGTTGGCTGACGCCGACTAATATTCATTACATTTGTAGTTTCCATGGTTTGGATTCTTTTTATCGCCGTTTCATTTGGGATTTCAGTAGCATTATTGCTCCGATCACAGAATGTTTGAAAGGTGAAAAGTTCATGTGGAGCTGTGAGGCGGACGCTGCATTCCAGTTTTTGAAGTTAAAGGTAACCCAAGCCCCTGCTTTGGCTTTACCAAATTTTGATGATGTGTTTGAGGTGCATTGTGATGCGTCGAATGTTGGGATTGGTGGAGTCACTGGCGGATCTAGTAAGGAGCAAGGGGGTACGAGTGTACCCACGAAAGTTCAGAATAATAGTGTATTGGAGTAATCTATTAGACCTATATTATAATTGGTCCAGTGGTTGGATACTTAAATTGTAGGGCAGGAAACGTGGGTTCGATTCCCTTCTGCCACGATTTTGCTGCACCCTTTTTTACCCACTTCTTTCACTCTTTTATTGATTTATTTTGACTTTGTTTTTATTTTTATTTTTAGTCTTTCTTACATTTTCTTTTCACACCTTTGTAGCCACTTTTTTACACTCTTTTATAGATTTATTTTGACTTTGTTTTTATTTTTATTTTTAATCTTTGTTATATTTTTTTCACTCATTATTTTCGTAAATTTGTTTTTTTTCTTCATATAGATTTCAAATTACAGCAAAATAAATATTTAAAAAATATTTATTATATTTTTATATAAATATGAGAAATAAATTATATAGTAAATGTTAGGATGCATGTCTTTTTTTTATAAAAGTAATTGAGATTTTTCCTCCAATAAATTAACAGATTGCTTTAAATAAAAATAACATATTAGGCAAAAATTAAAATAATTTTTTTAATAATCATTTTTTGTATTCCCTCCGTCCCAAGTTACTTGAGTCGTATTCCATTTTGGGTTGTCCCAAGTTACTTGAGTCATTTCTTTTTTTGGCTAAAAATAAAACATCGAATCACACTTACTTTATTATTTCTTTTACTTTTTCCTCTCTCCTCTCCCTTACTTTATTCTTTCTTCTATTTTATTTAACTCACTAAACACAACTTTCTTAAATCCAGTGCCGAAAAGAAATGCCTCAAGTAACGTGGGACAGAGGGAGTATATGATAAAGTTTCTTAATCAAAAAATTAAAAACAAAGATTTTATTTTAAAAATAGAATAAAGAGAAGAAAATCGATCACTCGATTTTGAAGTTATGTATTGTTGTTACAATTTATCGTATCCCAAATCAAGAATCCTGGACCGCCACTGGGTGGAGTAGTGAGTCAGAATCAGAAACCGATTGCCTTTTTCAGTGAGAAATTGTGTAACGCCCGTAAGAGGTATTCTACTTATAACAAAGAGTTTTATGCTACTGTTCTTACTCTTGACCATTGGCAGCATTACCTCTAGTCCAAGGAGTTTTTGTTATATTCCGATCATGAGGCACTGAAATACATACAAGGACAACACAAGTTAAAAAATTTTCAGGCTAAATGCGTGGAGTTCATACAAATGTTCAACTTTGTGATTAAGTATAAGGCCAGCGTGCAGAGTCGAGTGGCTAATGCTTTGAGTTGACGACATGCCTTGTTGTCATCTATGCAGGCACGTGTAGTGGGATTTGACACTTTTAGTGATCTATATCGTGATGATCCTGAATTTCGTGATATTTGGATAAGGTGTGCAAAGGGGAGTTTTCAGCAGTTCCAGATTCACGACAAGTTCATTTTCAAGGGAAACCGGTTATGCATCCCACTTTATTCGTTGAGGGCCGCAATTGTTGATGAGGCTCATGCAGGGGGCCTTGCGGGTCATTTTGGGAAAGAAAGATTGTATCCTTGATTTCTAATAATTTCTATTGGCCGCGGTTGGAGCACGATGTGGCTAAGTTTGTGGCGAGGTGTCTAACCTGTCATGTTGCCAAAACCCGTCATAGTAATGCGGGTTTATACACTCCTCTCCCAGTTCCTACAGCGCCATGGGGGGATATTAGTTTAGATTTCGAGTTGGGGCTGGCCCGCACACAGAGGCAGAAAGATTCGATTATGGTTGGGGTGGATCGATTTTCTAAAATGGCGCATTTTGTCCCCTGCAATAAGACGTTTGATGCATGTCAGGTTGGTCAGCTGTATTTTTGAAAGATCGTCAAACACCATGGTATTCCTAAATCTCTTACTTCTGATCGTGATGTAAAGTTTGTGAGTCATTTTTGGAGAACTTTGTGGAGAAGAATGGGGTCGAAACTTCAGTTTAGTAGCGCATATCACCCACAAACGGATGGACAAACTAGGTTGTCAATAGGAGTTTGGGCAATTTGCTGCGCAGTTTGGTTGGTGACAGTCCTCGACAATGGGACTTGGTGTTGGCACAAGCAGAGTTCGAACAACTGGTAAGAGTCCTTTCCAGATTGTTTATGAGCGCAACCCAATCACTCTGTTGGACTTGGTGCCTATTCCCATCACTGAACAATTTAGCACTGCTGCGGAGGAGCAGGCTAAGCAGAATCGAGAGTTGCATGAGCAAGTGAGACAATGCATTATCCAGCAAAATGACAAGTACAAACTGCGAGTTGATAGGCGAAGTAAAAAAGTGGTTTTTCAAGAGGGGGATTTAGGCTGGATCCATTTGAGAAATGAGCGTTTTCCTGGAGGGCGTTGGGAAAAGTTACAGCCAAGGGCGGATGGTCTTTTCCGTAGTCTCAGACAGATAAATGATAATGCATATAAGGTGGATTTGCCAGGTCAGTACAATGTGTCAGCTACATTCAATGCTGCTGATTTATCACCATATGAAGGTGGTAGAGAGGATGAACCAGATGAAGCAGACTCGAGGTCGAGTCTTTTTCAAGAGGGGAAGTATGATGCAGTTCGAAATTAGAAATTGGGCTAAAACCTTTGGTGTCAGAATGACTTGAAATTCGTTTAGGGGGGTGAAAACGAAATTTTACTATTTTTTCGGACTAAGTTTTAATTTTCTATTTTGTGTTTTATTTCCTTTTGAATTTCTAGGGTTTTCTAGACGCTTATAAATAGCGTTGCTTTTGTTTTGGATGGCAGTTGATTTTGATAATAATAATTTTTATTTCTCAGAAACTAGGGTTTCTTTGATTATTTCTCCGTTTAGTCTGTTTTCTCCATACGTATTGCATCACTTTACCCCAACAAATTCAAACAACTTTACATTCTCGATGAAATTTAGGAACTGGATTTTTAGGTGGAGGTTGTGGATTTTGAGTAGGATTCCTCAAATGAACACTTAGTGATATTTTAGGTGAATTTAGAAGATATGTTTTTCAAATTCAAGATATTAAAAAATTGAATTATTTAGTAAAATAATTAGCATAATATTAACCTACTAATAATATCAGAATAAGTCTAATCGGGTCAAAATTGGGCTAATTGATGGTTGACCGTCAAGAATTGACGGAACCATAAAAAAAGGATGTAAACGATAGCGTTTTCGTATGTTTTAGATTTGATTTTCAAAAAGTGAATGTTTTGGACCAAAATCGTAAATCGGCCATATGTTTAGGACCAAAATAGTACTATACCCTTTGAATTATTCCGTCCCACACAAATAAAAATGGGACATTTAGTCTGAATTGGACGACATTGTTTCAAATTAACAGTCAACGACTGTTAATTTGATTTTGACCGGGAGTTTATATTTGAATCTTTATTCTTTTTCAAAAACAATTCTAATTTTATTCGATTTTTTTTAAAAAAAAAAGAATTGCTTGTCTTTTATAACCGAGCCTCAACCCTAGTTCTAATTTTACATTCTTTTTCTCATTCATCTTCTTCCTCAGTTCAAAGTGGAGAGGAACCCTAGTTCTTGCAAGAACCTCAAGTAACCCAACGTCGCCAACCATGGACCGTTCGAACTACAGCAGAGAGACCGGTGAGAGTGGCGGCGGACGTGACCTGCGATTCAAGTATGAATTTTGCCATTGCAAGAATCGAGCTTCACTTTGAATCGTCTACACCCATAGAAACCCAACAAGGGGGAAGCTATACTTTGTTTGTGAGAGAAAATATTGCCATTTTTTCAAGTGGTGTGAGCCAATCGACGAAGACGACGCCGTGACTTCTTCAATGTCATTGCCCGAGATCGAATGTGAAAGTTTTAGTTTCCCAATTGTGAAGAGAGAGAGGGGAGAGAGGCGGCGATTCAATTTAGGAATTATGAAGATAAAGGAGGGAGAGGCGGTAATTAATTTTTTTTAAAAAATTATTTTAAGTTTTAAATTATTCTTGGAAAAATGATTAACTTAAAATTTAGTTTCGGGTTAATTAGGCATTAGACATTAATAAAACATACTCCCTCCGTCCCAGCCTAAGTGAAACATTTTCTTTTTTGGTATGTCACAACCTAAGTGGGACGTTTCTTTTTTTGGCAACAATCAACTTACTCCTCTCTCCTGCTTTTTCCTCTTATCTCTCCTACTTTTCCATCTCTTTTTACTTTATTCTCTCTTTCTCTTTCTTACTTTTTTCTCTCTTTTTCTTTCTTACGTTATCCTCTCTCTTACTTTTTTCTTTCTTTCTCTTTCTTACTTTATTTTCTCTCTTACTTTACTATTAATAATTTAATTCACTAAACACCACTACCTAAATTCCTGTGCCAAAATAGAAACGTCTTGCTTAGGCCGGGACGGAGGGAGTAATTATTAACTTAATCCGGTCTAAATCAAATTAACGGTCATTGACTTTTAATTTTAACCAGTGTCGTCCAATTCGGACTAAATGTAACTCGTTTTATTTGTGAGGGACGGAATAATTCAAAACCGTTTTTATTTGTGAGGAAATGAATAATTCAAAAGATAATAGTATTATAGAGCAAATTCATAAAATCTCCGTACATTTAAGACAAAAAATGGACTTTGACTCCACACTACAAAAACGAACGAGCCCTAAGAGCATCCACAATAGCGCCTAGCGCACCGCTTAGCTGAGCGCCGGCGCTAGGCGGTGCGCTAGGCGATCTATTGCAACCGCCTAGCGGTTTCCGGATTTAAAAACCGCCTAGCGCTCGGCAGTTCCGTGGCGCTAGGCGGTGCGCTGGGCGATCTCCGAAACACTATATATACGTGCCTTGCTCGGCGGTCTCCCGATTTTCAGGCTTGTACACCAACGCTGACGGAGCAGAGGAGTGAATTATTGTAATTTTTTTTTAATTATTGTAATTTTTTTAAGAGTGAACTGCATCAAAAGGCCCTAACTTTTCGCTGTGTAACAGCAGAGGCCCCTAACTTTTAAAAATCTCACCAGAGAGATCTAACAAAATATGTAATCACAAATCGTGTTTTTTCGGACCATAACAACCTCAGGGCTTGGAAGGGCAAAACCGCCCTTTTGTATGGCCGCCACTGCTGCATGCACTGTTGATGGGACCTGCGAAAGTAATTGATGTGACAGCAAAGCATGGTTCTTGTCCCCTATTATTTTCCCACGCTCGGACCTGCATTGTAATTTATTAAGCTGAAGTTTAGTTTCATTTCACCCGCAATTTTTTGTTTTCATTTCATATTTATTTGACTCAGTTCAAGTATTTTCGAAACCATTGATTATTCAATTCCCTTTTTAATGTTATATGATATTGTTGTTGACAAATTGTTAGGATAAGATCATCTATTAATATGGTACAGTATAATAAAGTTGACTAATGAAATTTAAATAAATCATAGTAATAAAAATAAAATAAGCATTTGTCCTTATTTACATTTTTTTATTAAATGGTACGTTTTCCACTTTAATGTAATAGTAGTAGCTTTTAAAAACACAAATAACTTTTTGAATATATACTTACTATTTTAACATAGGAATTGCAGCATTAAAAATATAAATATTATGAATCCAAATCAATTTTTATAAAAATTAAAAGGGATATTGTGGCACAACATCCCATCGGACTTTCATCTTCATACGTGACTAAAATCCTATTCTTCTGCTGGGCACATTTGTTTGCTCCAATAAAAGTAGTTCACTTTTATATTTTATTTTATTTTATTTTTTAATTATGTATTTCTATTTTTGATAATTTTCTTTCTATTACCAATTGACCATTTTCCAGAGTAATACTTCACTCACACTTTTTTTCATATCTGTCCCATATTATAAATTTCACATTAGAACTTACAGCACACGTCTTCCAAATTCTTTATTTTTTAGAAATTGGAATAAGTATTTATCTTGGTTATGTCTGTTGCTTAATTTGCAAAATAAATTGATAACAAGCCCATGTTATTTTCTCGATGAGAAAGGACCGCACAGAGTTTATTTAACATAATCGAAATTCAGAGCCAATTAATTCTATATGGAGTACTACACCATTACCTAACTTCCTCTAATGTAAAAGCCACAGTACGTTTGCATTTATACCAAACGGCTACATCAATTAGGAGAATGGAATTATGAAGACTATATTGTTTGACAAGACAGCCCCTGCACATGCAGACTATGTGCAGGCATATGGAGCAAGTGTAGTACGTAAAAGGTCTAAACTGCCCTTCAACCTATTTGGGCATTTTCGTCCGAAAAATGACAAAATATACATGTTTTGTGATTACATATTTTGTTAGATCCATCTGGTGAGATTTTTAAAAGTTAGGGGCCTCTGCTGTTACACAGCGAAAAGTTATGGCCTTTTGGTGCAGTTCACTCTTTTTTAAAATTATTGTACTTTTTTTAAATTATTGTACTTTTTAAAATTTTAATAGTATTATTAATATTTCCCGTATATGTCTCGTAAATTAAATTCGGTATATTGTGTGATTGTTAATTATTTCATTTTTATATAATTGTTATTAGCGATGTGGCTATTGATGTGGCTGGGCTATTTATGATGTGGCTAGGTTATTGCTGGGCTATTTATGATGTGGCAGGAGGATTTTTAGTGTTGATAATGTGGCAGGAGTAGTTTGTGGCTAGAATATGGCTGGGCTATTGCTGGGCTATTCCTATTATCGATGTTCTAAATGTTTAATGTTTATATAATCCAAGCAAGCCTTGAATCTACTTTGAGCAGATATCCATCCAACTACTGTTTACCACATCCACTTCCTCACTTCCCATCATTTGTCACAACCACCATTCCCCTCTTCCTTCCTCACTTCATCTCTACAACTTTCTTACTTTTTTGATCCGCGATCTGTAAGTTTTCCCAATTCTCTCGCCCCCTTTTCAGCTCTGTCAACAGATTTTGTTCTGTTTTTTCCACTTGTTGATTTCTCTTTCTCTATGTCACCTAGTTAACTAGCTTTGATGGCTTCAAATTCTCGACACACAACTGATTTGTGCGTAGATTTGGGCGCTGTATCAATCTCTAGCTCGCATATACACTTTCGTTTGTGTGCAAATTCATTCCGGTGATTTAGCAATAAATATATGGGTATTTAAGTTAGAAAAAAAATTTCATCGATTTCAGGAAATATTTTTTTTCAGGTACCGTTCTTTGTTGCTAAACAATTGGTATTTCTCACGTTTGTTGTTACAGTTTTTTTATTAGGCTTGGAGTATGTTTTAGTAGTAGCACGCTCGACAGCCGAATCTTTTGAAGATAATATAAAAGATAATCTGCTCGAAGCTTATGATTTGATCTGGATGAGAAAGTGAAACAGGAATTGTTAGACTACAGATTTAATATTTGCCTCTGCGTTTCATGATTCATATAAACTATGTGTATTGTAAATTTGTAATAACACACCGATTTCTTATACTGACTTCCTTTTTATTTTAGATTTTCATGTCTTAGCTATCAATTGATTGTTCTGAAAAGTTTTGCTGGTGTTTCAGGCTTCCATCGTACTACCTGGGGATATAAGTGCACACCAGTATGCATTGGTGGATTCTGTCAATCGACGTTTTTCGATTTGTTATCTCCTTGAATTTGTATTGCAGGGTTATTCTGTAACTTGTTATTCCTCCACTTGAGCTAAAAACAATCCCCTTACACACTCATTGTTAGCTTATCTATCCATGATGGGATCAAATCACTTCCCTTTGTCTTCTTGTTTTTTCTACATTCTATAAGATTTGCTCTGGAAACTACTTGTGGTTTATTTCAATCTTCATCAGCAGTGTTAGCTGTTTAAGTACTTCATCTTCTTGTTTCTGTTAGATTCTGTTTTGAGTTTGGGTAGTTGATCATTTAGAATTTCTAGCCCATCTTCAACTTTGTTTCCATTTTAGTCGCCTCCTTTCGTGTTGTTAGCTGTTTGTTCGTTCATCTGCGTTTATAAATCCCTTTGTGAAAAACATCAAGAGTCGAAAGTAGTTATGGTGTGCCAAGGAGCGAGCCAGACGAGATTCAGGGCACTTAAACATGAGAGTGGAATTTCTGGGAGAACAACCATTATAGTTAGAGTAATAGCATGCTTTCAACCTTTGCAGAATTGCCAGGTTTGTTATCTGATTCTTTCTTAGTTTTGTTGTTGATTTTTCTCGTGTTGCAAATTCTACTTTCTTTACATAAAAGAAGAGCTTCTGATTTTCTGCCCTTCTCCAGGCTGAATATTTCCGTCACTTGCTGAAACCTGTCACGTAGACCTGTTCCCGTTTTCCGTTTGTCAAAAATCAATCTAGCAAATATAGTTTTGTTTTTATTCTTTTGTTTTGCATATTGGAAAGTAATCCACTTGCCGAACTAGAGTACAAGCACGTTATTCTGGTATGTTTTCTTTCTTGATTTGTATTCGTGCTTTGTTTTCTTGATTTGTTTCATCTTTCTAATTACCGGTATCATGCACTGCCAGGTAGCTTGTTTGGCCGGATGGCCACGGCCAAAGAGTCTCAGGCGCATCAGAAGTTCACTGCTCGGAATTCATCATATACGGATTATATGGGAATGTACTACTGCCAGAGAACTACTGCCAATGATGCCTTTATAGAACAGTATGCTTCTGATTCACCTAGCTTGAAAGCAGGCCAACAAGGTGCAGTCGTCAGGTTCCGGCCGCCTCACTGCAATATACGTTATGCTACTGGTGACCCTTATCGGAAAGGCTCACATTGTACCATGCCCTGTTGCCCTGGGGTCGTAGATAGGCAGCCAGTTGGTGCTCCTCAGAGGAGGTTCCTTATCTTTGATCAGTCTAAAAATCACACCCGACTGTTCTTCCGCCCATCATTTTCTACCCTCAACCGGATATTTATGTCCAAGACTCCCGCCAGCGCTAATGGCTCGTTTGCAAAAGTAGACGCTCGTGTCAACCACTGCATCTTAATGAAACCCGTGGTCGAAGAAAAATGGGATGAAAACCATCCCTCCTACGGGGAGGGAGAGATGGATGAAGATACTGTTGAGATCAACGCTCTGCTCTACTCTGACAGTGATGAGGACGATGAAGTGACTAGCACGGGGCACTCCCTGCCACTCAGCCTCGACGAACTAACAGAAGAAGTAGCGAGCTCTGATCACAAGTCTTCGAAAAGGAAAAGGCTGCTCGATGGAAGGGACGAGAAATCATCATTTGAGACTAGCAGAAGGCGGCTGCCACACAGTTACGAGGATGATGAAGTGGGGTCGAGGTACTCCGGGGATGATGACCGCAGCAAGATGGTTAAAATCCGCAAGGCGCTGAAGATGCTCGAGAGCATCATCCCGGGATTGGACGAGAGCGATCCGCTGTCCATAATCGACGGGGCAGTGGCATACCTGAAAGCTATGAAATCGGAGGCCGAGTCTCTCCGGAGACGGAAAGGGGCCACGTGGACCCCCTGAGT
Organism: Salvia splendens; assembly: GCF_004379255.2. Classification (NCBI taxonomy): domain Eukaryota; kingdom Viridiplantae; phylum Streptophyta; class Magnoliopsida; order Lamiales; family Lamiaceae; genus Salvia; species Salvia splendens. The sequence continues at coordinate 12,395,903 of NC_056032.1, forward strand.
TGCATCATTAGGGGAGCGTGTTTGATTAATGAGGTGGGTTTTGCTTTTGGATGTTGCTTTTAGGTGTAATAGTGCAGCCAGTATGAGGATTGTGGGCCAATAAAGAAGGGCTTAAGTCGATAAAAGCAGCCATCTTTACTTCATTAGTCTGGAGGTGGAAGGAAGAATTGTTGACTTTGAAATGATTAAAATTTGATTATAAAGTAAAAAGCAAATAGAAGAAAGCATGGTGGTGTGAAGGAGGCCCCCCTTTTTTAAGTCCGAAAAACGTCATGGATGGTGAGCATGCGTGTTTGGTGATAGAGGGACCCGCCCACCATTTCGCCCCTTTCTTGATTTTTATTATGCTCATCTTGAAAATCTGTGCGGAGTGGCCCTCGCAGGCCTTCATCGATTTCGGTCCATCATCATCAAATCTCATTGTTTGTTTCCTGTTGTCTTTTTTATTGGTTTAAAACATTTGTGTCTCTGTTCGTGAGGCTGTAATAAATATATGCTGCTACAATATAATATGGTCATGTGTCTGGGATTTACCGTTTTTTAAAGTAAGGTTCATTTATACTTCACGAGTTCCATAGTAGTGGAGTTATTTTGTCATTTTCATACGTTCTATAGTAGTTGAGTCATTTTTCTTAAAAGTTAACACATTTCTTTTCACTTACTTTATTATCTCTTCATCTTTCTACCTTTTTCCTTTCTTTACTTAACTCACTTAACACAATTTTTCTTAATCTCCGTGCCGAAAAAAAAATGTCTCCACTATTATGGAAATGAGGGAGTACATATTAGATCATCTTCAAGTGGAGAGGTAAATTTATCTAACTACCATATTTACCTTTTTCTTTTGAAAAATCATTTTCTAAGAGTAAAGTAAAGGTATTCGAAGTACCTTTCGGAGATGTAAAATCTTATAATTCGGAGATGTAAAATCTTATAACTACCATATTTGCCTTCTTTTTAAGAAAATCAATTCTCCAAGTGGAAGGTATTTGAGAAGGTATTGCACTTTATGTTTTTTCATACATTTTGTACTATTATTTTATTTTTGAAAATTTATCTTTCTATATATCCTTTTTCTTTAAATGTTTTATTTTTTGGAAGGGTATATTTTACTTTTTGAGAAGGTAAATAGAAGATATACCTCTTTCATTTATATTTTCTCGTTGAAGATGCTCTTAGAGTAAATTACAAATATAGTCCTTGTTGCATATTCCTGGTTTATGAAAATTAAATAAATAAATATAGTAGAAATCGTATATTTGTGGTTTATGGAGAAAATATTAATATAAGTCTATGAATTTTGCGCTATTATTTACATTCGAAGTATTTTTTGTACTTTAAAAAAAATAATTAAATGCCATTCGAAGTACATAAAAAGAGATGTGATTAATTTTAACTATTTTTTAATTGTCTAACTACTATGATTCCTAGCCATTAGATCTAAATGATCTAGTAGTATCCAGTGGTGTAATTTGGAAATTTGTTTTGGGGAATTAATTCAAAAATAACATTTTAATCATTTCTAAAATATGATAGTTTAGTAATGATATAAATATGTCATCTAAATTTGATTGACATTATACATGTATTAAGATGACATTATATGTAGCATGAGTAGATTTTAATCAGATAATCGAAAATATTGAAAAATTATCAAATTTTATCATCCGAAACATGTGCCATTAGGATCTCGATGGAATCCTTATAAAAATTGTTTAAATCAAAATAGTCATATGAGTTCATATTTTTTAAAAGTTAGTTATAACTAACAAAATTTCACTTTTATTAATATCTCTTGATTAGCATTATTTAAAATTGAGTTGACATACCCTGATTGGCATTGTTACAACATTAGTTGACTGAAAATTGATCTTCACTGTTTGTTTCCAAATTGGATAGAATTGATTTGGTAATACTTCATCCGTCCCATAATAGATGTCACACTTTTCTTTTTAGTTTGTCCCACAAAAGATGTCACATTTTCTTTGTTGGAAAAAGCTCTCTCTCACATTAATATAAATATACTATTTTCTCTCTGCACCTAACACACAAAACAACATCACCTAAATCTCGTATCAATTCTCAAATGTGTCATCTATTATGAGATGGAGGGAGTCCTAGTTATCACTTTAAGATGTAGTTAGCTGCATAGTAATTAGCTGATGAAGATTATGTAGTTAGCTGCATAGTAATTAAGCTTATCACTTTAAGGACCATATATAGATTCGTACTGTAGTACATAATATTACATTTTCGTCATTTTGTGTAGTATATCTATGCATTTTTGGTAAATGTATTTTGCATTGATTTTATTTGTACATTTTGCTCTTTAATTTTTGCTTTATCTTCTTGTTACAAAGCTATTTTTTCCATATAAACAACGATGAGTGATTAAATCAATAATACCCCATTTAAAATTAATGAAAAAACTTCTGATTGATTTAATATCAATTAAATAAAGTTATTTATGAAATAAGGAATGTTATTTCATGTGTATGCTGCATATTTCAATGTTTTGTGACGTTGAGTTTAGCTAACATTTAATTCCCCAAAGTGCCCAGGTTTGATCGACATTCTGGTTTTGTACATTTTGCTCTTTAATTTTTTTTGCTTCATCTTGTTAGCGGATCCCTCAGTTCTGAAAACAATGCAAGTGAAGATGACTCAAAGAAGAAGCAAATCAGTAATATATGTCATGCTGCATCTATGAACGTGGAAGGCAAAGAAGTTGATCCATCTCATCTTGTGAATGCTCCAGCTCACAATGAGGACCACATGATGAGCTGGAAGGATGTTGTTGTGAGAATGATGGAAAAGCAGAATTGATTCTCATCCTAGCTGATTATTGGTTGAGTATCGTAACTGATTTGGCTAGGACGATTAGGAGTCTAGATCCTTCTATGAATCCTTATATAATGCTATGTAATTGCTATCATTTCATTGATTAATGAAAAACTAAGCTTACCATTTTGCAATATCCGTTGCATTGTTTTCAGAACTGAGGGATCCGCTAAGGATCCCTCAGTTCTGAAAACAATGCAAGTGAAGATGACTCAAAGAAGAAGCAAATCAGTAATATATGTCATGCTGCATCTATGAACGTGGAAGGCAAAGAAGTTGATCCATCTCATCTTGTGAATGCTCCAGCTCACAATGAGGACCACATGATGAGCTGGAAGGATGTTGTTGTGAGAATGATGGAAAAGCAGAATTGATTCTCATCCTAGCTGATTATTGGTTGAGTATCGTAACTGATTTGGCTAGGACGATTAGGAGTCTAGATCCTTCTATGAATCCTTATATAATGCTATGTAATTGCTATCATTTCATTGATTAATGAAAAACTAAGCTTACCATTTTGCAATATCCGCTGCATTGCTTTCAAACATGAAAAAGCAAGTTTCCTTTTATGGTATCAGAGCAAGGTTGAAGCAACTGTGTGGGGTTATGGCCTTGAATCATTTCTCACCGGGGAAGAGCCAACTCCTGATCAAATGGTGGCTGACCCATCGGGAGGATCTGTGCCGAACCCTGATTTTTTAGCTTGGCGTCGCCAAGACCAACGCCTAGCAGCTTGGCTTTTGTCGTCTCTATCAGAGAGTGCACTTATCCTTGTGGTAGGTCTGAAGTCTACCAAAGACATTTGGAAAGCTCTCATCACCAACTTCTCAAGCAGATCCATGGCAAAAATTATGCAGTATAAATCGCAGCTACAAAACTTGAAGAAAGGAAATCTCTCGATGCAGGAGTACCTCAACAAAATGAAGATTTGTTGTGACATGTTGGGAGCCACTGGATATGTTGTCTCAGATCGTGATCAAATCCTAGCTATACTCGGTGGGCTTCCACGAGATTATAATCCAGCAGTTGTTTCTATTTCCTCTAGATCTGAACCATGGACCGTGCAAGATGTGTGTGCCCTTCTTCTAAGTTTTGAAACTAGACTTGAAGTAGAGAATGATACAGTGGGCAGTATGGAAGGATCACAACCTTCTCTGAACTTGGCACACCAATCTGGGCAAAGAAAGGAGTCTACCCAAAATTTCAATCGTGATGGATCTTTTGGTTCTGGGAGAGGAAGAAACAGAGGTGGAAGGAGAGGAGGAAGAAGCTACAGTGGTGGAAAGTTGATATGTCAGCTATGTCAAAAGCCAGGGCACGGCGCCGATAAGTGCTGGTATCGTTATGAGCCTAGCTCTGCCACAACAGCACCACGAGGAGGCCATCAATAGCAACATTTTCCACCATCAGCTCACCTTGTTCAGTCAAGACCCCAAGCTGCCACACCTTCTCCTTCTATTATCTATCCATCAGAGTATAATTATGAGAATGCCAGCTCAACATCATGGTTCCCAGATTCTGGTGCAACCAACCATGTGTCAAATGATCTGTCAAACTTGAACATCAGCTCCGAATACAATGGAGGTAAGAAGCTCTTACTTGGTGATGGCTATGGCATGAATATTGCACATATAGGTGAAGCTCATTTTAAATCTCCATACACAAATAGGAATTTGCTGCTTAAGGATCTTCTTCATGTTCCAAAAATTACCAAAAATCTTCTTAGTGTTTCACAATTTGCCAAAGATAATTCGGTCTTTTTTGAGTTTCACCCTTCTCACTGTTTTGTTAAGGATCAAGCTACCAAGGAAGTCGTCCTGCAGGGAATCCTTAACAATGGTCTCTACCAATTCACAGTGAAATCTTCTCCTGACAGTTCAAGCATCAACTCCAATTCTGTTTTCAACCAAGCCACTACCTCATCAATCCTATGTGAGATTACGCAACAAGATTGGAGTCCTTGCTCAATCTACACTAGGCTTGAGGGGGCGTGTTAGCGGATCCCTCAGTTCTGAAAACAATGCAAGTGAAGATGACTCAAAGAAGAAGCAAATCAGTAATATATGTCATGCTGCATCTATGAACGTGGAAGGCAAAGAAGTTGATCCATCTCATCTTGTGAATGCTCCAGCTCACAATGAGGACCACATGATGAGCTGGAAGGATGTTGTTGTGAGAATGATGGAAAAGCAGAATTGATTCTCATCCTAGCTGATTATTGGTTGAGTATCGTAACTGATTTGGCTAGGACGATTAGGAGTCTAGATCCTTCTATGAATCCTTATATAATGCTATGTAATTGCTATCATTTCATTGATTAATGAAAAACTAAGCTTACCATTTTGCAATATCCGCTGCATTGCTTTCAAACATGAAAAAGCAAGTTTCCTTTTACATCTTCCTTGGGATGGATGGAGGATTTTATATATATCACCATTATTAACGTAACAAAACACTAATGGATAATTTTTTTAACGTATTCGAACTTAACTAAAATTTCATTCAATCTACACGAGAACTTAATTAGTTTTTTTACCATGATTTTGTCATATACTAACACGGGATTCACAGTTATTTTGCCAGAGGAAGATCTCTTATATGATCCAAATTATATACTGTGCAAGCAGTTAAATCTTTTATGACCATCATTTCTTACTAATACAAACATAGTCACATATGCCCAGACACAAACATATCTATATACAATATAGAATAAACGAATTTAGCTATTTTGTCAAGAGGTGCCATATAGTCCAAATTACATGTAAAATCTTCTTCAGTTTAGTCCCTGTTTTCCTATACAAAACAATCTAATATGAAGCCCCCTACCTACAGAGATAGTAACATTTACTAATGCTGTATATACAATTACAACTCACAGAAATGATAAATTCAATATATTTTAAAATTTAAAAATACTTTAGAGGTTAACAAAACGAAGGGGTGGTGGCGCAGTTGGCTAGCGCGTAGGTCTCATAGCTAAGAGTAATCCTGAGCGAGAGTTTGAGCCTCTCTCACCCCATATTTTTTGTGTGTTTATTTTTTTTCCATCCTTTATTTTTGTGCATCTTAAATCTATTTTTGCCATTTTTGTGTGTATGTATTTATTTTATTTCCACCCTTTATTTTTGTGAATCTTAAATCTGTTTTTGTGTGTGTTAAATCCAGTTGTAGCATATTTTTGTTTCTTAAATCTAGAGTTGCTGAATAAAAAGCGTAACAAACCCCAGTTGTAGCAAAAATGATGCTAGTGGTAGTGGATTGTATCATAAAAAGTTGGACGACATAAGCACATAAATTTCTTGAATTTACACAGAATTAGTTGAAGAAGGAGTACTTATTGAACAATTCCATCTTTTACCATTTCCTTTTTCAGAAAAAAAATCTAACTGCACGTGATCATGAACAAGGATTCATGAATGTAGTTACATTTGTCAAATCTAGTGAAAAGGTATAGTCACTGTATGATATGATATTGATATATATGTGGTGCATGCATTTCGGTGTATGATTAATGTTTAAAGCGGCTATACTTTGTACTAATTTTATTTATAAATATTTTGCAACTTGTTACATCGATTAATTGTGTTCCCACTTTCTGTCTCATACTATATAAGAAGTCTTCTCAGAGTCTGATAAGTGTCTATTTATTCCTGGATGTGTCTATATATTTGTGTTTCAGGACACGATTTGAGTGGGGTGACTCATCATGCTTATGATGTGAATTGAGCTGAGAAATGATATTGCAACCACCATTGAATATCCACTTTCTTACCAAATGGAGTATGTAATTTGTGCAATTTTTCACATCTACATCTTCAACTCTATAGGATTTTGTGCACTATGCAGTTATGTTGCTGTTAAGGAATATTATTGTTTCTATATTTAGGCAGGAGGGTAGTTCTTCATTTATAGCATGCTTGGATTGAAAAAATGTGTACTACTTTGTGAGCATGGTTTTCAAGAATCAGTTTGCAGCACACAACTATATATACAGGAGGACTAGTGTGTGACAGTTTGATCTATTGAAGTAGTTGAATTGCTAACTAACCACTTTCTTCTTAACTTAAATTTTTGAATAACAATAAAAATCATGTTAATATGGCATCTCTAAAAAGACAACACATATAGAAACAACAACAACACAGCAGCAGCGACGACGACAATTGAAATTCAAGAAATAGAGTTTCTCCATCTTCTAGGAGTCTTTCTAGTGTGCTCTGCAGTTGGCAGCTGGGTTCCGTTGTCATTGGCGTCCGTCATCTTAGTGATCTTGCTGAGTCTCTTCCATCCGGATGTCCATGCCGACGTCTGCTTGGGGTTGGCCAGCTTGTTGAAGTCGCGCTGCAATGTCTCCATATCATTCTGAAGCTCCAAATACTTGGTCTTGACCGTCTCTAGCTCAAACTTGAAAGTGTTGATATCCTTCTTTGCCGCTGTCCACCCTTCTTGGAATGATTGAGGAGTTCCCTCCAGCAACGTCTTCCGGTTTGGCACCATGGGCTGGTACTTTGACTGCCCGCCTTCTTTCAAGGCAACCGCGTTGCTTATCTTAACCTGCTCAGAGAAGAGGACCTGCACCACCACTCTCAGAGGGAGATGCTCATTCTATGCAGAGTGCATACACGCATCAACGGACAGCTTCTGGCACTCCATCACACGGCACAGCCTCTTCCTCTCGTGCTCTGTCAGCGTCGGATGCGCCTACACATCAAGTTCACAGATATAAAATGAGAGTAACAAGCTGGACTATTATCGAATAATGTTACCTTAAGATAAGAATCAACAGCTCTGTAGAGTCCATCATCACAGGTTCTTGCTGATTCGGGCAAGGCCTAAGCAAGAACCTGGAATTTGGTGAGGGACAGTCCCTCGCCACCTCCGTGAGGTAGCTGTCAACGAGCCTCGCCACCCTCATCTTGGCATTGAGATTACTCCCTCTCTCTCTGAGCAGAGTCGTACATCTTGGTGTCCTGTCTCGTGGGGCTCGACTGCTCCTGCACAAGAAAATGCTCGAGAAGCCTCTGAACCAGATCAACATCGTATATAGTCTCCTTGGTGTTGTAGCAAGGGATGAGGAGATCGGACAATGTTGCATGTTCCAACTGCATCCCAACGCGCTTCTCCAGCTCCGTCACCAGAGCCGGAGCCACATTCAGCATGTTTGCCATCCTCAGCAGCCTCAGTAGGAAACTGCACGAAACGCAGTCTCTCTGCTGAGGGATGATGCTAACTAAGCTCTCCACGATCATTCTCTGATCCTTAGACTGAACCGTGGCCGGGATCTCCTGATTCCCGGCCACGATCACGTGCAGGCCGCCTTTCCAGCCGCCGTTGCTGATGCTATTAGCCTCGTTTTCAGGCAAAGTCACTGAGGCCGCGCTCTCCTTCACCAGACTAGGCAGCCATTTACTAGCGTAGTGGATTATGGCAGCTCCAATGAGCTCAGAAACCATCCCCTTCACCCTGATCGCCGTCACGACGCGGACGAAGTGATCGATGCGGAGAATGGAGACGTCCTCGAACCACCAATCCGGCGGCACAGGGGTGCTCCGGCTGGGGCTGGAGTCGTTCCATTTGGGCTGGACGACGATCTCGGCTTCCCGGTGTATTGCCACCGGATTCCCTTGGGATTGGCATAGGCTTTCCAGGCGATGGACTCGCTGCACCTCCTCACAATTTGGAGATTCTCTGCCCAGGCAGACAGATTCTCGCAGCTTTTTAGTACTACTGTGGAATCTCTCCAAGAGAATAGGACTACGTAGCTTAGAAAAGCTTCGGTTTTGAATACAAGGTTTCCTTCCTCCAAATCCTCCGTCATTTCAAGATACTCCGCCGCGCATCTCAGGCCGGAGATGTGATACGAGCATTCTATTATTATTATTTTGTTTAGATATTATAGGGATTAGCATATCTTTTTTGTATCCACACATATTATAAATATGTGTGGAGTCTTCCATGATATTCAGTCTATCAATCTATAAAATTATTGTTATTTTGGCTCAATTGAGTAGCAAACAAGAAACACCTCCTAAAGTTGCCGATGAGGCTGATCTCACGCTCAACCGCCCCTCCGCCGTTCACGTCACCGACCCAAACGCTTGGGAGCTCGACAACGACGGCTCTCGTTTCTTGATTGTGTGGGAAGTTTGAACGATTAAGGAAGAGATTCCTTAACAACTAGTGCTTTCATCGTGAGCTCACCCTCCACAACACCGATCGAACCATAGCTATGTACGTCGCTGTCCGACGGGAAACCACCGCGCACAGCAACTAGCCACATCGATCGAGCCACATCTATGTTGCTGCCCGACGGGAATCCACCCGCGCACAGCAACTAGCTGCTGCCTAGCTTCACCACCGCCGGTAAGGGAACCACCCTCACCCCTTATCATCCACCTCTGTCCGACACCACAAATCTCATAAACCCTCCATTTTCTTTCATCCATAAACTCACCAATCAAAAAAAAACCACCGAACAGCAAGAAATTCCCAAACCCCTCCACTCCAACTTCATTCTGTCTGTAATTAATTATGCTTATTCACCACCAATATCAGCCCCCACACCAGATGCACCCTATTATTGTAAAATTTGATCGCCTAATGGACATGATGGAATCCCGTATGGACACGGTAGATCGGCGCGTGCAAAACCTTCGTCTGAAACAATACCCCAGCCCACACCAATCTGGGCGGTCGCGCAACCTCTGTCCACCCATTCAGCCCGAGCCAAACCACCCTACATCTCACGCCGTTGGGATCCACCTGATCGTTGCCCACGGACGGGATACCCGCCCATCGGGTACCGCGATCGCGTGCAGGATGATTCACGCAATCCAATTAGGGTTCGATCGCCATCTGATTCACGCAACGCAACCACATCGCCCAACGTGCTGGGACCCACCGACGCAGCAGCAGGACCACAGTTACCCAGCCTTTGATCTTCGGCCCCGACGCGCGGAGATGTGTTGGGACCGTCCTCACCATCAGGAGGAGGTGCGAGGCCAGTCTGCCTACCAACAGCCCCACCACACCGCCGACCAGCCCCCGCTCTTGAGCCTCCCACCGCGGGACCTGTACGGTCAATCCCGGCGTGTGGCCAATCAAACCCTGTACCAACCTTCGCGCTCGCCTACCTGTTGGGACCCGTCTGGATTGCGCACGCAGCAGGGATACCCGGCAGACGACATATCTTTTGAGAGATTTGGAAGTGATGATCTATGTTGGGGGAGAATGTCGTCTCTCTCTCGTAATAAGTATATTGAGTGCTCAATGTCAAGTCCAGCGACGAAGAAGAAAGCTACTCCTGGTCTTTGTTCACTTGGGAGTCGGTGTGAACCAGATTACCAAGTTAGTGTTGGATTGAGAGAACAAGAAGGATATGAAACTTCTGATTCCTCGAGTTTAGATGAGAAGATTGCATATTCATGTATGGAAGCCAGAGTTTTCGACTATGTTTATGATCGTGGTATGGGCGAAGAGGAGCTTGGTGATTTTGAGGACTCTGTATTAGAGACAGCAGCAAAGAAGACCACGGATCGTGATGCCGACAGTTGGGATACAGGATCTGTATCAAATGTTGCCATTAGATTGCCTAGTGAGAATCATGGATCTAGGGAAGGTAGAGATGGCAGACCCGAAGACCAGCGAGTTTCATCTTTTGTGGAAATCTACCTACCGCGCAGCCCCCGATATGAGTAAAGAGAATGAGGAAGAGGCATCGTTAGACGATGTAAAGGAGGACGATTCCATTGAGGAAGTGCCGAAGGTCATCGCCTCATTTCCTGTTGTTCAAGTGCAATCAAAATCTATTGTTTAGAATTGTTGGGGCAAGAAAGGAGATGGTGCTTACACCGGTTCGCGCATAATTGTTGGTGCCTATGTTGATTTGAATATCAGTGATGTTACAAGTATGAATCATCGATCAACATCGCTCGATACCGATGCAAGATTGATCCATCCGCGCAATGACATGCTGGATTCGAACATTCTTGGAGGCATGGACAAGCTTGTCGTTGTGGCGTGGAATTTTGCCGACCACATTGGGTCTCCCTTGTTGATTTTTTATGGAGAGGATGAGAGACGTTCGCCTATTTGGTTTGCGTTTGATCCAGGAGGAGAAGCCTCGCCAAAGTTGTTGCTTTCAACTGTCATCGTTGCTTCGTGGTTTCCACCTTGAGGACAAGGTGGATTTTAACCGTGGGGGAGTTGATACGAGTATTCTATTATTATTATTTTGTTTAGATATTATAGGGATTAGCATAACTTTTTTGTATTCACACATATTATAAATATGTGTGGAGTCTTCCATAATATTCCGTCTATCAATCTATGAAATTATCGTTATTTTGGCTCAATTGAGTAGCAAACAAGAAACACCTCCTAAGGTTGCCGACGAAGCTGATCTCGCGCTCAACCGCCCCTCTGCCGTTCACGTCGCCGACCCAAATGCTTGGGCGCTCGACAACGACGGCTCTCGTTTCTTGATTGTGTGGGAAGTTTGAACGATTAAGGAAGAGATTCCTTAACAAGATGTTGGTGGCCGTTAAATCGACGGCGATGCCGTAGCAGAACTTGGCCGCAAGCTCGAAAGCGTCGGGGCCACCGGGGAGATCGTCGAAGGATATCTTGTTGATGTCGGCGGCGTCGCGGGACTCGTAGATGAGTCTGTTCAATTTGGCACATCGCGAGAGAAGAGGATATTAGAAATTGCAAACGATGAATTAAAAATTGAAAGTAGAAAGAAAACTACTGTAATTTAAGTAACTACCTTGTGTAAATGGAAGCTGATATCGCCTATCTGAACTAAGAAGTCGCTTGGGATATCGGTGGAAACATACCTACATATGAATTAAAGATTCCATTTTTATATCATAAAAAGGTGAAAGATGATGATAAAAATGATTAGTTACCATGAGTGGCCTCTTCGCTCGAAGCCATCAGTGTGAAGGGCATTTTTGGTGGTTGAGAGAGGATAATCTGCGGCGGAGGCTGATTCGGACTCCCACATGATTGGATTTAGAGTAGACACAGAAGAGAAAGTAGGTTTAATGGTAGAGGAGGAGATGATTAAGAGTAAGAGTTAATGAGGAATAATCCCACATGGGGAAGAGATGTGTTATCGGATAATTGTCGGCTTTGTCGCGTATTTTCAAGGATTATGGGCAGCTGTTTTTGGATTTTTCACTAATTGTGAGATAATCAGTGCAGAGGGTAACTTTCATAGAATTTCTTCCATTCGCCTCTGCGTGTGCGTGTGTGAAGACGAACATTCAATTGAATTTTGTGGATAGAGTTGATCAGTGTGCAGAACATTCTTCAGTAGCAATACGTACTCTGATTGAACCCCCTCACATGATGTCGAGTCGAAGTGTGAGGGCCGTCAAGGCGACGGAATTGTTTTTTTTTTTTTGCTGCAATAAGAGATGATGATGCTGAGAGTTAAAGCAGTAGGTGCATTATAGTACTCCCTCCGTCCCATTAAAGATGACCCACTTTCCTTTTTCGTCTGTCCCAACCAAGATGACCCCTTACTTAATAAGGAAATAATTAAGAAAAAATAAGGGATTCTAAGAGTAATTAGTTAACCCTAATTAATTCACTAATTACCTAAACATTAGAATCCACCCACCTAATTGACCGTCACTTCCAACTTCACTTTGGAGAAACTACCCTAGATCTAATCGCGATCCCGTCCAGCGGCAATCGTCTCCAACGCCGCCTTCCAACTTCACTTTGGAGAAACCCTAGATCTAATCGGCGATCTCTTCTCCGGCAATCGTCTCCTGCTCCGACACCACTGCTTTTGATAAACTCTTTCATTGTCTTTTCCTTTCACCGATCTTCTTTATGTTTGTGCTAATAGCGCAGAGGACGGCACCCTCCCCGCAATGACCGATGAGAGCGGTGCGGTTTCCGACGGTGCCCTTTCAGTTTCCCCAAATTTCAGGCGTATAGGCGATTTTTCCGACGGAGATGATGGATTAATCTAGCCGGGCCAAGTTTGACGGTAAAATGACTGAATTTATTCGTTTTTAGCATCGCATTTGGCTTTTGGTTATTGAATTTCTTGATACTTCGATTGTTTCTTCTTTATTATTTTCAAGAAATTCTCATCTTGAATGAAAATTCCCAGGTCTCGTTGCTTTTTTTCTCGTATGAAGCTGTCACCTGCTGCAATGGCGCTCGTATCTTTCCTCGGTAGACTGCTTTTCGTCTCTTTCTTCGCTCTCTCCGCCTATCAAGAGTAAGACCTGTTTCTCACTCAGATCTGCACTTCTTCATTATGCTCCTGATTTTGTGTATCTTATCTTCCTTCACTCTAATATTGCTCTTGTTTGTCACAATTGTTGATTTTCCACTCTGAAATTTGAATAGTATTGTGCGCTACTTAGGTTTGGAGTATAAAGACTTGATTTTTCTTGTTTCTTGCTTAGAGGTGCACTGTTAACTTGCATATTGAACTTGTTTGAGCTCCATTCATGCTAAAATGAAACTGATATTTGGGTTTCAGTTTGAGTAGAATCATGAGAGAATATTGTTTACTCTAGCATCAGGATGCTTAATAGGATTGGTTAGTCAATTCAGGTTCATGTCTTATTTTGATTGTTGGTTGTGGTTGTAGTGTGTTGGCTGTGGTTGTGGTGTGTTGTTGTAATTGTGGTGTGTTAGCTTCATTATGCATTAACATTAGTCACCATCCACTGTATTGCATTAACAATTTAACATTAGTCACCATCATGCATTACATTAACATTAGTCTCTACCGAAAATAGGATAGATAATTTACAAAAGATCATTGCATTCAATCCATCCACTTTGATATGTATGGATCTTTACAAAATAAGAGCATTTCAATAAGTGATGCATCTTAACAAAAAGTCATTGCATTCACTACCATACAATGTTAATAAGCATGGATCTTTACAAAAAAAGGATGTATCTTTTCAAAAACTAGTGCATCCTGTCAAAAATCATTTATCATCTACGCAATTCATTCACATGACATCAATAGGCTCCAAGCCCAGAGCTTGAACTATTGTGGCTATTGCCTCACTACATCCCATATCTTGGAGATATTTGATGCACTGCATTGCTAACTCTAAAGGAACTTGCAAGTTTTGTTGGAGTTCATGTGACCTTCTCAACGCATCTTTCCTCATGTGTGGCAATTTGTAATCGTTGCGTCCATTCGCTTTCATGATTTCCAGCATGCAACATTGTAAACTTATAAACACATTGTCAAGTGTAGTAGGGCTCAATTCTGCAAATGACTTCTCAACTGCATTCACTAACTCATCAACATTCTTGCATGCTGTCTGGACTTGTAGAGATTGTATAGCTCTGAAAAAACCCAAGTCATTAACATTTGTATCTGGTGAATTTGGTGGTTGTTGTACCAATCTAATGTCAAAACCAGATTGTTGTGCAGCCAATCTGAATTCTGGATCACTATCCTGAATGTGAGGTTTTGCATTGTCTTGTTGTATGTAGATTACTTTAGGAGCAAATGCTGGCCATTTTGAGACAATGGCTGGTATGATCTACAAGTCCAATATCAAATTCATAATATCAATGCATAAATTACAAAAATTTCTCAAAAAAATATTTTGTTTTGCATACTTTGTCTTAATATTAAGCACATAAAATCACTGCATAAAATTAAATTTTGTTACCTTAGTGATCAAACAAGCTTTCATCACTTCTCTATTGACGCTTTGTATAGCTTTTGTCTCCATTGTCCCGGCTGGTCTATTCTTACTTTTTCTCTTTGCTGGAACTTTCACAGTAAAAGGAAATATTCCTATCTTGCCATCAAATAACACTTCACCATTATCTGCAAAAAGTGGCCTCGAAACAGCACACATAAACATTATTTTCTCTATGTAATTTTTGTTTTTGCACATTCTATGTGGCTCTTCTTCTCCGGGTGCCAAATAAAATCTGTGACTTGATCTTGTCATGTAGAACCACTTCTCATCAATATGTATTGTGTTGTGCATGTTTCTAAACCTCATTACATTGAGCATTCTGTCAAGCTCTATAGATTCAAGTGTAAATCTCAAACGTAACAGTTTGTTAGGGGCTGTTAAATTCGGCTTAATGGCTGATGTATGAGCTCTAATTAGACCCTGAATTACCCACCTTCCGACAGTAGATTTCGAGCACCCCAAACCAACGGCAAGTCGCCTAATTGTACCTCTCTTTGTGTAATGTAGACTAGACAACAAGTTCAAATCAAGAGTAACACGTTTAGAATTGTTTCTAAATTTCTTACCACTCACTAATTGCACTGCTTTGCCTTCATCTTGTTGTTTTTTTGCAGCAGTCCAATACCGATTGACGGTTCGTCGGGACAGTGAGAACTTGCGTTGAGCGTCCTTGAAGATGCCCCGAGGTGGTGTGCCGTCAACACAAGCCCCCATAATAAATTGGACGACAAGATTAATTTTTTGTGTGGGAGACTCCTTTTTGCCCACCATGACTTCCTTTAAATCTGTTAGTGTTAGTGTTAGTGTTAGGAAGCAATTTAATGTTCAAAATCTATTTATAGATATTGCCTCATCTATTCTTAATTCTGCCGCCAAACTTGAATATTTCAAAATGAAATGGATGAAAGTTAAATATGCCGCCAAGTTGAATTTCCATTACTGGATCTGCCGCCTAAGTTAAATTCAGGTTTTATAATCCATGTCTATTTTAAATTCACATAATTTTACACTGTAATTTTTGAATTTATTGTTTTTCACACTTTAATTAAATGAAAAATCAAATGGACAATATTAAAAACTCATGTTTTCAGTTTTGATAACTCATTAACTTAGAAAATATCAAAATTATTTCCAAAATTTCAAAATTTTTGATCCAGCATATCATGAAAAAAAAATCGATAATATTATCAATATTTAATTGTGTATTTTGATAATTTCTCTCTCTTACTTAAAACTTCCAATTATATTTTTTTCTCTTACTTTATTTCTCTCTCATACTTAAAACACCCACCAACCTTTTTCTCTTTCTACTTAAACATCTTAAATAAGTCTGCATAAAATCCCGTGCCGTCCCAGGAAGGGGTCATCTTCCCTGGGACGGAGGGAGTATTAATGAAGGTTGACGTCTTTATTTTTATTATTAGTATTATTATCAGAATTATTTTTGTTATTTTGTTTTTGTTTTTGTTTTTATTTTTGGTTTTTGGTTTTCATACGTCTAGGTAAAAACATATGCACGTGTTCCAATTTCGGGGGAACAAACGTCTTGTTGCACTGTCATAATCTTGAGGGACCCGTAATGTTTTTTTACTAGATACTTGTAGAATGATCTTGCTAGGTTACGTTTTATATATTCTAAAATGAGGTGAAATTCTAAAATGATCAAATAGATAGTAAAAATAATAGTAAGCCATCAATTTAATACTAATTTCGTCATTGAAAAAATTGAATTTTTTAAAATAAACTGATTTTAGTATTCAATTGATATATGAGAGAGAAAGAAAAAAAATAGATATAATAAGAAAGATGAAGAGAAAAGGTTATGGAAATGTCAGTGAATTATGTGATCCATGTTATTAGAGGTGTTTTAATGATATAAATTATAAATAAATTAGTGTGCGGGTAATATGCACTATGTTTCCGGTATTGTTGGCTGTGATAGGCCCACTTTTACATAAGATTCATTCCATAATTACAATTATAGATTTGGAATGTTGTCTGTTTCTCTGAATAACATTATGAACAAGGAAAGTATAATCATATCATTGTACAGAGATTGCATTTATAAAGGTTATAAAAGGATGCGATCAGGGACGAAAGTACCCATCATTTATGTTGACAGTGAAATGATTTCTCTACATTAATGGTAGTACATTACTTATTTATATTTTTCCTTTTTTTTGTAATTACGGATTATTTCTTGCACTTATTTGTAGGCACCTATGGGTGGGAACAGCTGGTCCAAGGATCTATTACTTATCTAACAGTGAAAATAATTTGCAAACCGTGGCTTGCTTTTTTCTATTTGCAGTCCACATTTTGGAGTCCAGTCAAATTCAATAAAATCGTCCAAAGTTAGCTCTAGATTTCACATCATCTAAAACTAAAAGATTCGAAGGGCAATAATTCATTTACACCCATCAATCAAAAATTGGCAATTTGAAGACACTATAATATCCGTGATAGTTTACCAGATTGAAAGAAGAAAACTTGTTATTATCATCTGAATTTAAAACTCAATAAAATTATTAGCAAAATAAACAAAAAGATTTGGGAAAATCAGTGGCAACCACATAGGCCAGCTGCAGGATTAAAAGAAGAAGGATCCTGAAGTGCCTTCCTAGTGATGACATCCTTGATAACATTGCTTCCCCATTGTGAAAAATATGTGTGGTTATGTCCGACCTTGGCGTCCTTGAAAAGGGACATGCAGCGGGCTTCGTCTTTGGGGAAGGGGCAGGGATCTCCGACGGGGTCCCGCCACGCCCCCTCGTGCTTCATGCCGGACCAGCTGGCCAGCCAGTGGTGCACGTACTGCCCCACCCCGGCCATCTCCTTCCATCCCTTTGGAAACAACTCCATCACGCTGCTGTTCCGATCCATCAGGATCATGTTCGACAGCTGCGCCCCGTGCGCCGATATCACCACGTCTGTCCCTCTCATCAATTTCACCTGCAATGCACACGTAAGGTAGATATATTGGTCTAAAATATCACAAGCTTTACGTTTTGTACGCACCTGTTCACAAAAGGTGAGATTGTGTGGATAAGCTACCATCAGATGGCATCCTGGAACCCGGCGGCACTCCTCCTCGAAGATCCCGACAACCGCTGATGCGTTTCGGAAAGACCTTGTCCCGTCCCTCATCAACATGGTGACTCCTACCTTGATCCCCTCATCACGCCCTCCAACTTGACAATACATCCTCGCCCTGCACCTCATTAGATCATACACCTGCATCATCTTCTCCGTCGACATCCCGCCTTCATTATGCCGCATCACCACCGCCTTCTCGAAGCAAACCGGAGCATCATCATCATCACCACCACTGCCAAAATCCTCAATCTTGACCGCGCCCCCGAACGTGGCCTCCAGGAGCGTGGACACCCATGGCGCCATGGTCGTGCGTAGCTCGCCCCAGTGGAACAAGATCCAGCGCTCAGGTGCCGCGCACTGGCTCTTGACATGCCACGCCACGAACGACATCACGGCGGACAGGCCGTGCCAGATGTTGTGGTAGTCGTAGTGGTTGTATGACACGAACGTGATGCCAGCCTTCAGTGTGGCGTTCTGAGGCAGGGCGTCGGGCCAGGCTAGAGCGTATGAGTTCCAGGAGCCGTCGTGCCTGTCACGGCCACGGAGGCAGAGGAGTCTGCCTCCGGAGGCCTCGACGGGGTGCTGCTGGTACTGGACCTCGCCTTGCTCCTGCATGTCGTATAGGGAACTCATGAACCACGTGTGGCCTTTCATGGGCTCGCCTGCGTATCTGAGGTCCTTGAGAGGGAGGAAAGTGACCGCCAGTCGGAGTCTGTCAGCCATCGCCTCCTGCGTGTCGTGGGAAGGGGAGAGGCAAGAGTTGTTGAGAATTTTGTCCCAGCGAGCCCATGGGGAAGCAGAGGAGGAGGTCTTCTGGATTTGCCAGACGACGAGAAAGAGGACGAAGATGGCGAGGGCATGGATTAGGAGCTTTGATGAAGAGAGGGAGCATGATGATACAAACTGATTATTCAATTTCTGAGGAGAGCCTCTAGTCGCCTTCTTCTCGGGCATGTTCATGGCTCAAATTCAAAATTCTTGACATTGAAGCCTGTGATTTTCAATATAGGCTGCAGATTTCAAGAAGGGAGTGTTACTTAAGGATCTGGAAATCCCACATTTCTTTAATTTACGGTTAACTTTATGTACAAAGTGGAGTAAGTAAGTCGCGTGACCTACTTATTTTCTGCCTTAAATTTGTAATTTGTCATAACCGACTACTTACTATTTTATGAGATACATCATATGCAATAGAAGCAACCCCACCCCACATGCAACTTTTCGCTTACTAGAAGCAATCACGAAATATAATTTTTACTATTCTTCGGTCACCTTTACTGAAAAAACACGCTAAGTTTAAATTTCAGAGATCCCATTTTTTAAGAACCGAAAGGGCTCCAGGTTTCTGCAAAATCAAGTTGAGATTAGCTTTTCAAATTCCAGATTTGGCTTCAGCCAACCTCAACGATTGATATATATGTATAATATTCAATATAAAAAATGTAAGGCTCACCAGAACACAATATATCACCAGGTTGATAAGAACTTGCAGAATTCTAGCTACCCAATAATCATTCCTTGTTATCCGTAGTGTATGTACATGAGAAATTATGTCACCATTCTTCAACCATGATTGATATCCATCTTGTCAGGGTAGTGTCACCATAAGTTATTTCCATCCCAGCAACATTTAAAACTCTGACTGTCAGCAGTGACGGGAGATGATCAGAATGCTGTACAGAGGTTACTGGTTTTCAAGTTAGAGGAACATTCTTGTTGGATTGGCCTAGAGGGGCTACAGATCCTGCATCATTTTGGCTCAGATATATGAACACGTGAAATAGCTACAGCTAGTATGCCGAACAGCCCACAATCTTCTTCCTCCCGCCGACAACTAGATGCTAAAGTTGGGGTAGAGTCATCACTGAGGCTGTCCTCGTATACATTCCTTTTCCTCTCTGACTCTGGCCCATGAGTAACAGTTAGTTTCTGCCTTGATGTCAATCTTACTAAGTTCTTTGGATCAAGAGTTGGTGTCTTTAACAATGGTTCAGTACAGAAAGAAACCCATGGATGTCTTGGAGAAGCATATATCAAGAAATTAAGGTTGGCGAGAATAATATCATATGTTGAAATAAATTGTCTAAGGCCAAAACTTGCAATCCATTCAGATGCAATTTGTTTCAAGTAAACTCAGTTATATTCAGCTCCAAATTACAAGCAGCACATGGGTCATTCTAAAAGAGATTTTGCATTCGATGCATGAATACTACATAAAAAGAATGGTGGATTTAAAAGGTATAAAAGGCTAAAGATACTATTGGTTTTCAATATGAGGTATAAAATTATACTATCCTGACTTTCACCAGCTGTAAGGAGGTGAACATAAACAAATTTGGAGAATGTTATGAAAACAATAGATGACCCCATATTCTCCAAATGTCAACTAAAATGCAATATGGTAATATGATGTCTTTCACTAGAATACCCAAAACAGAATCAACTTTAAGTTTGATGATTACAATTCTGAGACCATCACAGAAGGGATTATAAAACAATAAAGTACATAGCAAAGCAAAAGATGTATAATGGTTAATGAATGACGAGCAGTTTTTAAACAAAAGTGAGTTTGAAATGTGATGAGGATTAAAAGACATATTAAGATTCATTAACCATATGCACATAATTGATATGAAAGCAGCACCCAGTAACAGAGGAAATACATGTTAGCAGGCTATGTTGTATTACCATATAAAATTCTCACAGCTAATCCAAAGTCTGCAAGCTTCATCTGTCTAGATGTGGTGAGCAGGATATTCTCGGGCTTTATATCCCGATGAACTACACCCATCTCATGACAGTATCAAACAGCTAACATCAATTTAGGGTTTAATATTATTAGCTGCCTTCTTCTCCGAGTGGTAACCTTCTCTAGCCATCTGATCAAGCAACCGTCCCTCAGAAGTTCCATCACAAAATAAAAAGATTCAGCATCTACAGATACTGCCTTCAGTGTCACGACGCCAGGATGCCCAGACAGATGCTGCAGTATCTCCGCCTCCCGGTGCACAATCTCCTCCCCTTTCTTCAAAGTCTTGCACGCAAACTCCACCCCAGTTGCCTTGCTCCGACACAACACCACTGACCCAAACTTCCCCTTCTCTAAAGTTTTATCCATCTCATAAACTTGATCGATCTTCTTCTTTCTACCCAACCTGTGTTGCTGTATCAATACAGCCAATTTTTCTCTTAAGACCTCTACCTGAAAATTCCTAATGAGCAATTCCACATGCTGGGGCAGTTGCAACACCATTGACAACTTCTCTTGTTGAATCAAGAATTTTTGAAATAACTACCTCCTTGCACTTCTTCTTCCTTCTCGAACAACGAAAAATGTGACCAAAGAGCTGTCAATCGAGTCTGATCATCGAAATCCTGTTCCCATGCCCTTGAAATCTCGACTCCCTTCCTCTTCTTACCCAAGCACTACATCAAACAAACAATCCAAAATTATGGTCTTTCCCCGAGCTTCAGAAACCATAGACGACCTAATTAAACTCATGGTTGGCTTCTTCTTTCTTCTCTCAATAAAAACCCAATCCAAGTACCAATTAGTTCAAGATGAATTCCTTCTCCCCTATTTTTTTCCAACAGCATTCGCAGAAAGTCCAACTTCGACTAAATCCTGCATATTTGGTAGGTCGGTGTATCAAAACCAAGTAAACGGAAATAATCAATAGCACCACAACAATTTTCATAAAAATGAAAAACAGAAGAAGCCTCAGCATTCCGCACCTTCAAACATACAAGACCTTCTCGCATTCTCCCTTCCGGCAGGTCGTACAAAAAAGACGGGAAAAATTCCTACACCGCTACACGAATTATTACCTAAATTCGGAAGAACTCGTGATCGTGTAGGAATAAAACCATAGAAAAATCGGAAATAAACCCAAACCTGGGAGCTATGTCGCATTTATTGGGAAATTTAAAGAGAAACTGCGCTTTTACGCGCGAATCTAGTTAGGTTGATCAATGCGGAAAAAAAAAAGGATTCTGTCGCTTGGCGAAGCCTTAACCGCCTTAACCCACTTGCAGCCAGAAGCCCATCTCCCTAGGCCTTACACTTGTGCTTGCTGCCAGAAGCCTCACACTTGTGCCTGAGAGATGGAAGCAACTACACGACAGCAGTGGAATTTAAACCCAAACTCATTGCAACAAGATCTGTCCCCTTTCGTTGCCAACTGCGCTACCCCTGCGGGGGTTGATAATTGATTGCCAACAGTCTGGATTTTATTTCACCTCCCCATTTACTTATCCTTATTTTTTGAGAAAATTAATGGTCCAACTTAGGTATGCACGCGGTTCAAAACCGTCAGTTCCGATTCGAAACCGGCGGTCCACAGTTTAGAAAATCGTTGAACCTGAACCGGCCCGGCAAGGATTTAGGCGGTTCCGGTTCAAAAAACCGCCAGTTTTTAGCTAAAACCGACAGTTCAGGGCCGGTTCGGCGGTTCGTTTTTTTTTTTTTGCATTTTAGTCTTTATTTATCTATGAAATATGCGTAAATAAAATTCAAACAATAACGATGAAAATTACAATTTTATTGATATAAATTTAAACGAGACTACAATTTATAAAAAAACTTGAAGTCTTAAATAATATATTTAAATATGCTTGTAAATTTCAAGAAGAAGACATATTGAAATTGAAGTATGAGAATGAGAGTAGAAAATAGAGATTGAGAAGAAAAATCATTGTCAACACAAGAATGGGGTGAGTAGAAATGATGGGAATGAGGTATTTATGTTAGAAAAATTGGGGAAAATCAGATTTAAAAAAAATTGAAATTTGAAATTTCAGTCGGTTTAACGCCGGAATTGGCGGTTTAAGGCTGAACTGGTGGTTCAGTCCACGGTTTATGACCAAAACCACTTTTATGCAACAGTACACCTGAAAAGGCTGAAAAGCTTAGGATCTAGCCGAAAAACCTACTTGAACTGCCGGTTTGAACCGGCGATTCTAGTTTCTCAAATTCTTGAACCTGAACCGCCGAACCGTCCTTCGGTTTGAACCGCCACTTCCGGTTCTGGTTCTGGGTTATGAACCGGCGGTTCCGAACCGCCGATTCGATTCGGTTTGTGCGTGCCTAGTCCAACTCCTTCTAATCACAATTGTACAAATATTTTCATTTTTAACATGTTATTTCTATACATATATCTATAACAACAATATACACAATGCAAGCCAAATAATCAATCTCGTTGTAGTCACATTTCTAATTTATTAGTTTTTGGATTAGTGAAATTGACTTCACTACCGTGTAGAACTCATTCAATAAATTGTCTTGCTCTTTTTAGCCTTCGCCATAGCCTTAGCCTTTGTTAGCTCAACACAATATACATGAACTTCCTTTGTATACTTGTTCTGATATTTATTAATTGTCAGTATACTTATTTTGAAATTATATTAAAAAAGTAAGAAGTATTACTTGACTATTTTTAATCATTAAATAAACATAAATTTAAAGGCCGCGCCATGGAGGACTCGAACCTGAGACCTCCTCAGGCATTATTAACCTCTTTACCGCTTGGCCTACTCACACATACAAAAGTACTACTTGACTGAATTGTTGTCTAAGGGCATGAGGGTATTTTGACTGAAAAAATGCCGAAAAGGTGAAATTATATATTAGACGATAATAAATCAATGTTGAAGGATCTCTAATGTTATTTTTAAAGTTTTAATAATTAGAGTGGACTACATCAAAAGTCTCTAACCTTTCTGTTTGTGACACTACAGGTCCCTAAGGAAATAAAATATCTCTGGATGTTTCTAACCTTAAGCATAATCACGTATCATGTTTTTTCTGACTAAAAGACCCTTCGGCCCTTAAAGGGCATTTCGGACAAAGCAATCACAGAATCTGCAGTGCCTGCAGTGGCGGCCTGCATGCTGCACATCGAGCACTGTTTATCGCTTGTTGCGATTTAACATGTTGCAGAGCCGGTTCGTATACCCTGTTTCTCGCCTCAACTACACCACTGACAAACACAGATTTTGCATGTTTTTATAAACTATATTTAACTTCTTTTAAATATCAATCATGCAAATTATGTTCTTAAATTGCATATGTTATACATTTGGTATTTTTGACGTGTTTGTTGATAAATAATAGAAAAAGATAGAAAAAGGTGAAAAAAGGTCAAAGTGCAGCAGCCTCTGTTCGAGCCCATTTTGAAGACCAGTCAGTGCTTACTACATGCCATTCTCTTTGTCTTCAAAAGAGCTTCACGTGGATATCTTGCATGTCTCAATCGGAGTTCTGTGGAGAAAGTTATGACAATTCTACGAACGTTGCGCAGTGCAGTCAAAGCTGACGGGAATTTATGCGGAAATTCACGGAAGAAAAGAAATTATTATATTGTGAAGCCAAATCTCTCCTATTTCTTGTATGGTACGAAATTTATCAAAAATAAACCTTTTTCCAGCCTATAAATACCTCTGAACCTAATTCATAATCTTGATCTCAGAGCATCCAATCCTTCTCCCTCTCTACACTTCTTCCATTCCATATTCCACACTTAAATTCATCCATCTTCCATTGGAGCGGAGTTCTGCAGATCCAGGCAAGAGAATATTAAAGATTGAAGATTCAACCTTGGGTTTTATCAATTTATTTCATGTCTCGTACTTTATTTATAGTTTTTACTTGTCTATGAGTTAAACATCAATTTGTGGAAAAGTCGGTGAAGATATTCGATTCATTTTCCTTGTTAGCTCTTGTAGTTATTTGATCTATCCTTGCGCTTTCTATATTCAATTGATTAGCTACCTCTTGAATACATGTTAGAGTTGATTAGAGTACTCGGGAGACGAAATAGTTGACTTAGAAAATGGATAATTCACACTTTAATTCAATAGAACTCGGGAGAGTTGAGGTTTCACGTGAGGTCATTGGTCTTAACGATATTTTAGGAGTTAGATGTTAGAGATTTAAAGGGGACTTTGATTTCAACACCTAATCTACGGATTTCTCACCTCGGGAGAGGGTTTAATCTAGTTAAGTGACCGACTTAATAACTCTAGAGACCGTAATTAAAGAAATTCGATTGTGTTTTGGATCCTAATATTCTACATTCTTATGTCTGCTTTATATCATTTTTTATATGCTTTCTTTTTATTTGTTTATTTATTTTTCAGTCTAGTTTAATAAAATCAAACCAAAAAATAAACATTTGTGTCTTTAAATAGTATATGACGCTTAGTATATGATAGTCAGTTGCAATCTTATTCTCTGTGTTCGATATCCCGGTCTGACCTTTAGTTATACTAGATCTACCATGTAAACTTGCAGGTATTTTTAGTGCTAATAAATAGTGCATCAAGTTTTTGGCGCCGTTACCCGGGAATATTATTGCTTTAAGCTGATATTGTAAAATGGTTGATAATACTAATTTAGAGTGTAATATTTTGTATAGTTTTATTTTAATTGTTTTTTATTTTAGTTGTTTTGCAAGGAGCACGAAGCATAACAATGGAATACTCCAGTACAAGATAGAATTATCTGCTACAACACTTGATATGCTCCGTAGAGCGTGGGTGAGATATATACATTTGATTGCTCCCTTGTTTTTATTAGTTTTCTTCTTTAGTTTTCTTCTCTGTAGAGCTGATGTTTCTCCATATAGTTGAAGTTTAAAAGAAAATTTATAAAAAAATCCTTTCTTTTAACTTTTCTTTCTCGTTGTTTTTTTTTTGCTTTTTATTCTTTTACTTCTGATTTTCTTTTTTTTTCCTAAAAAAAACTTTAAAAAAAACTACTTCTCCTCTTTATATTTTATTTTCTCCACACAATTCACACACCCATACTCCAAATTCACACCACTTAATCACATTTTTTGGATTCCACTCATTCTTATGCTCAACTGTTAACCCACCAAGGTATGTTCTTCTTTTAATTTCTGAGCTTTGATTTTGAATTTTTTTCCTTGAATGGCCTTGTTGTTGATTTATATATTGGAAGTTTGGATTGGAGTTTGATGGAGGATGATGAATTTGTGAGTCTTGGATTTTTGGGATTAATTATTGTTGGGTGTGCTTGAGTATGTTGATCTTGTTGGATGAAAATTGAATATCACTTTGGTTTGATTGTTGATACACATAGTTCATGTTCATAACATTGCGAGGCTATTTTATCTTGCATGAATTGTGTATATTTCTAGAACTTAAATTTTTTTGCTTGATCTTAGTCTATTGTTGAAAATTTTTGCAATTAATTAGGGGATAGAGAAGATTACGGAGGATGAAAAATGATCATGTTAAGGTAGATCATTTGATTTGCATATTTTATGCCTTGATATGATTAAAGTTTAGGGGATTGCCACATGTTATGCATTGTACTCTACTATAATTTTCTTCATTCTATGCTCACATTGCGAAATTGTAGGTACATAAGGCATCCCAAATAAAATCCCGAGAACGTCAAGCTAAAGCCGTTAACCAAGCGCTTGTTGGGAGGCAACCCAACATTGGTATCTTTTTTATTTAGTTTGATTTGTTTTCTTAGTTTACTCACATCTCCACCGACTTTTCAAACTTATTCTTAACGTAGTTTTGAATAAGTTTGGGGGGATGAAGTGGTGGACCGTGAGTTTAGTTGTTTTTGTTTGTTTTTATTTATTTTTTTTAAATAAACCCGAGGTGAATCTTGTCATGAGCATAGCATAGAAAATTTAGAAATACTCATGTTTAGGAACATCAGACCGAGTTGCCTATGATAAATATTTCGTTTATGTGTTGGTTGAGTTGACTTGATGCATTGATTTGAAGGTTTAGTGAAAAGGTGCATAAATAATGAATTACTTGTTTGCCTTGAATCATGCTCATACCTTGTAAGACTTGAGCCATAAATTTATTTCTTGTGTGATTTATCTGCATTTATGTATTTGTTTCTAGAACTTGCTCCTAGTCTGCCTAAGTTTACATAGTGTTTAAATGATAAAAAAGGACTTAGGTCATCCTTCTTAGCTACTTTATATATCCAAATTTATGACCTTATTCAAAATATTTTTCCCAAGCTAGCCACTTTGAGCCTTTTTTCTTTGGAAGCTAAATAAAAGGGAATATCCATACACTCTTGGTGAATTTTAGTTTATATTTTGTGAAAAGAGTTGGAGAGATAAGGTAGAAAGAAAAGTAGTGTGCTTAGCTGTGAAAAGTGCATAGACATCTGTGGTTTGAATGAGATAATTGGTTGTGCATAGAAAGAAAAAAAAATGTACAAAAGAAAAAAAATCAAAGGAATTTGGGGAGTGAGAAGAAATTTAGACAAAGTCTAGAATTTACTAAGATTCGAATTGTTGGTGCAGTGCTATGTTTGTTGTAGTAGAAATTGATCACTTTTGCTATGTTTGGGATTAGTCACTTTTTAGTCATATTTCCTCACCTTACCAAAGAGCCTACATTATAACAAAAAATAAAGACCTTTCGGATTTTTGATTTTAATCACATAAAGTAGAGGAAGGATTAGACATCGAGCAAGCCTATGGTAAACTTTGCATGTTGCATGATCTGAGAGCATATATTCTTTACCTTATACACTTTGAGAGTGAGTGATAAACACACTTCTAAACACTTGTGAGCGCATGTACTTCAAGGTGATCAACGAGCTAGTAATGAAAATGCACTAATAAGCTTTGCTTGATTTGATTTGTATTCTTGTCAAACTCTTTATTTCTTGTTACAATTTTTGAGGCAACTATGAAGTCTAATTCTTAGCATCCGTGTTTCTTTAGTAGTTTTTCTCTTGTTTTGTTTGAGGACAAAAAAATAATTAAGTTTGGGGGAGTTGACAAACACAGATTTTGCATGTTTTTAAGGACTAGATTTGACTTGTTTTAAATTTCAATCATGCAAATTATGTTCTTAAATTGCATATGTTATACGTTTGGTATTTTTGACGTGTTTGTTCATAAATAATAGAAAAAGATAGAAAAGGTGAAAAAAGGCCAAAGTGCAGCAGCCTCTGTTCGAGCCCATTCAGCCAGCGATTTTGAAGTCCAGTCTATGCATACTACATGTCATTCTCTTCGTCTTCGAAAGAGCTTCGCGTGGATATCTTGCTTGTCTCAATCGGAGTTCTGTGGATAAAATTAGGATAATTCTACGAACGTTGCACAGTGCAGTCAAAGCTGACGGGAATTTATGTGGAAATTCACGGAAGAAAAGAAATTACTATTATATTGTGAAGCCAAATCTCTCCTATTTCTTGTAGGGCACGGAATTAATCAAAAATAAACCTTTTTCCAGCTTATAAATACCTTTGAACCTAATTCATAATATTGATCTCAGAGCCTCCAATCCTTCTCCCTCTCTACAATTCTTCCATTCCATATTCCACCCTTAAATTCATCCATCTTCCATTGAAGCGGAGTTCTGCAGATCCAGGCAAAAGAAGACTGAAGATTGAAGATTCAACCTTAGGTTTTATCAATTTCTCTCATATCTCGTACTTTATTTGTAGTTTTTACTTGTCTATGAGTTAAACATCAATTGTGGAAAAGTCGGTGAAGATATTTGATTGATTTTCCTTGTTAGCTCTTGTAGTTATTTGATTTATCCTTGCGCTTTCTATATTCAATTGATTAGCTACCTCTTGAATACATGTTAGAGTTGATTAGAGTACTCGGGAGACAAAATTGTTGACTTGGAAAATAGATAATTCACACTTTAATTCAATAGAACTCGGGAGAGTTGAGGTTTCACGTGAGGTCATTGGTCTTAACGATATTTTAGGAGTTAGATATTAGAGATTTAAAGGGGACTTTGATTTCAACACCTAATCTACGGATTTCTCACCTTGGGAGAGGGTTTAATCCAGTTAAGTGACCGACTTAATAAATAGTGCTAATCCTGTAAACTTGCAGGTATTTTTAGTGCTAATAAATAGTGCATCAGCCACATATACATATACACTATGTGTTTATTTAATAAAGTTTTAACACAATTCAAATATTTCACAACATCACTCACTCTTTCCTCACCCGCCTAAACACTCTCTGTAAATCCTCTTCTCTTGCATGAATGGCGCCAAAGCGGAAGCACACTGGATCCTCAGGCACGTACTCTTCGTGGAATTCTTCTCGTCGTAAAAAGAAACACTCACCACCGCCACCGCCTACACCCCCTCCACCGAGACATGTACCGGAGGTCATAGATGTAGATAAAGAAACATGGGATGTCTGAGATACTGAGCTCGATTTTTTTCACCCGGAAGAGGAATATAGTAAGTTATGTTTTTAATTTCACTCGTACATCAGAATTTCAGTGTAGTTATACTCAGTTTTGCTTTGTGATTTAGGGCTCTAAAATTGATTTTTTGTGAATTTGTTTTGGTTGGTTTGGTTTGATTTTTGTTTTGTTTGTCTGATATTTTTTTCCTTGACAGAGGAAGATCCTGGAAGGTTTTTCATTACATTCCATCATGGTGGTTCATTTTTCTTTACCAAAGAAGAGAAAAAGTATGTTGGGGGTATTTGACTTTCTTCGACTTCTGTACCATAGACCAATTCGAGCTCATAGACCTCTCGAGTATGGTGTCAAAGTTGAAGTATGATAGGAAGATGATAAGTGAGTTCTATTACTGTGATCCAAAGTACAGTCATGACTGCAAGGGGGTTTTAATAGGCAGCCCTTTGATGCCCATTATTGAGGAGCCATATCTAAAGGATTTCCTCAAAGTGGCGGCTGACTGGGATCTACTTAGTATGCAGTCAACATGCGTGAATTTACATGCTCATGCAGATCATGGCAGCTGACTGGGATCCCATGCATTCATGCAATCGCTACAATCAACAAGAATGGGCAGGATGTATCGGACTACGTCTCCAGTTATTATTTAAGGTCCACAATGTCAATGCTGTACGAAAATGTCATCTACCCAATCAATGGGATGGATAATTGGCCCATGACTTCTACAGTTGGATTTGAATTGGCGCCACCAAGGACAAAGCGACAGCGTGGACGGCCGAAGAAACTCAGGCGCGAGGAGCCCCAGGTTTGACATCATGAGAATGGAGCAGAGTCACTAAGGCGAACCTATATACTGAGATGTCGTCGGTACGGACAAGAGGGTCATAACAGGAGAACATGCACCAATGATCCTCGTGTAAATGCTCTTACTGAAGTTGGTCAGGGTTCGTCACAGGCCACTGACCCACTACAACGGATACCGGTAACAGGGCAGAGTCATCCAACTCGGGTCAAAACCAAGAGGTAGTATTCACTACGAATATATGAATTCTCCACTCGTTGGGCGTCTATTTTAATGTTTGTATGTTACAGACCAATCCAGCTCCTCGGGGACGGGGACGGCCTAGCACACGGCGAACTAGGGACGAAGCCTCCAACCAGCGACAAAACCAAGAGGTAGTATTCAGCATCCATCAATATATTTCATATCTTACCCGTTGGGCATCAATTTGAACGCTTTGTTGTTTGTTGTAGACGAATCCTCTGTGCCTACCTCACGTCGGACTAGGGCTAATCCGCAGCGCTGTGGCAGTCGTGGGGATCAGGATTGAGTCATCGCGTGGAGCAAGATTGGTAATGTTGGGAAGAATGGGAAGATTGTGAAGATTGGGTGATGTAAAAGTCTAAACATTGGTGTGGGTTTTTGTTAGGGGGCTTCCATTATTCAAAATCCATGGGATGTCGTATCCGTAATGGAACATTTTCTTTATGATTGTACCATAACATACCTTCCATATTGGACAGCGATAGTAACACCGACCAGGATTAGCAGCCGTCCTAGATATCACTAGCCCAGCCTCAAGATCATGATTGCAGTTCACAATCTCTGGACGAGGTCAATTCCAATTAAAACTTGACCCGTACGATTGAGAACTAGAAGAAGACATTGCAACAAGCACCTGAATTGAAAATTCAAACCCAACACATTAAAAACTTATACGCCATTATTTGTGAAATAAAATCCCCAAAAAATTGCACGACACAGCCTAACACGCATAAACTCTAAATTGAATACAACGAAATTCAGCTGCAAAATCCACCCAAATTCAGATGCAAAATCGACCCAAATTCACCTTACCGGTCAGAGTGCAAGTTACCCAAATTGCGTGTCAAACTCAGCTATAGGATGACCGAATGCGTATACGACGGTAAGGAGCACACTCATTAAACGAAAGAAAATGAGAGGATGAATTGAAGTGAGAGAAAAGAAAAGAATTTCAAATTTCAAACCCTTAAAATAGAGGTAAATACACAGCGTTGGAAATATCAACTATGATTTGACAAAAGTATCTGGGTAAGGTCTGCAAGTCGTGCAGATGATGGCAGAGTAGGTCTTCAAGTTGAGGGTAATATGTCTGAAATGCCCTTCAAGACATTTGGGTATTTTGGTCTGAAAATTAGCTACAAAAACAAGATACGTGATTATAATTAATATTAGAGTCTTCAGGAAATATTTTTTTCTTAGGGACCTACAGTGTCACAAATGAAAAGGTTAGGGACTTTCTATGTAATTCACTCTAATAATTAATTTGATATCAATCCATGGACAAAAAAGATATTTACTCTTAACTAAAATACGTAATCTGAATGAAAGATATAAAGTCATGCGAGTATGCAGGAGTAATAAATAAGAGATTTATGAAACATTGCAAACTAGTATATGATGTATACTTCTTTATTTTCTTCACACTTCATAATGTTTGGAATCATATTGAACAATATATACATAAATTAATGAATATAAATGAAATCATTACAGTAAAATAAGTACAGTATTCTTATAAACCATAGTACTTTTTAATAGGAGGATTTGGATTTGGATACGGCCAAATATCTTTAAAATTAATCAACTAGGTTTAAATATCCCAAAATATCATTTACAATCATAAACTCACAGTTTGAATATACGCAGAAATCTTTTTAAATCATCAACTGACAACTCACGGCTTGGATATGCAAAAATTCCCTTTTAAAACCATCAATAATAATAATAATAATTTCGCGAAGATGTACAGTAGATATTTTCCCCGTCTCGTACAGCAACGAAATCACGAAGAAAATGCTGAAAATAAACAGAAAAAAGGTGGCCTATTCAAGACATCAATTCATTTGTTTTATAATCTGAGTTGTATGCCACGCAAGAAAAATAGACTAATCAAACTGAATTTCGAACTTAATTATGGCATCCACAGTGGTGCGGATATCCCGGCGGACATCCCCGCGGACATCCCAAAAACACCTCCTGCCACATCATAACCTCCTGCCATATCATAAGGACTTCCCACTACACTGCCACGTCATAAGGACTTCCCACTACACTGCCACGTCATAAGGACTCCTCACTGCACAGTGGACATCCCAAAAGACTTCCCAAAAAAATATAAAATAATCGGGACGTCCGCGCGGACGTCCGTGGGTCAACGCAATAGCGGCCGTCCACAAGGACGTCGCGACGGACGTCCCGGGAACGCCGCGGAACTCCGTATCCGTGTCACCTTTGCACAATGGCGGACGTCCCGCGCGGACGTCCGGCACGCCGGTCGGACGGACGCCATTGCGGATGCTCTTAGTCAATGTAGAGAGACAACATGTAACAACGAAAATGTTAAATGTGACCACCAAACGGGAATATAAATCATAATATTCTCATCCATCCAAAATTAAATCGAAATAGACACTGCCAATTAGTAACTGATAACGAAAATTTAAAAGAGTGAACTATAAATAATTAAGAAGATTAAAACAACTATGCCATAATAGCAACGGCTAAGAAACCGGTGGCTGCGGCTGCGAACCCTAATCTGCTAACAGCGGCGCCATTTTGAGACGGCTGTGGAGCCAAACTCGGCGACGACGGCAAGGCAACGGACGGAGATGGTGAGACTTCTGCATGGCGCGGCGGAGGAGGTGCTTTGACGGCTGCGGGAGGCGGAGGGGTGACCTTCTTAGGAGCGTGAGTCGGCGACGGAGACGGTGTCGCTGTTGGAGAGCGGGCCGCCACGGATGCTAGGATGCACGCCACCATGAGGAGTGCAATTATTCTAGAAACTGCCATTACAACTTCTCAACGGTAGTTAGAGAGAGAGATACGATCAAGGAACTGATTAGGGTTTGGGACGTGTCATATTTATAGGGGATTCTTTGTTTTCAAATTCATAGAGACCGTTGGATGGAAATCTCGTCCGTGTGAGATAAGTTAAGTGGACGGCTGAGACGTGTGATGACAGTTATATTTTCCTTTTTTTTTAATTAGGTGTATATCTCTACAAACAAATGTCAGATATGCCAAGAAATAGGCTCAATTCAGGGTTTATTCAGTGTCCTCAAAATGGCAAAATAGATTTTCAAATCTTGGACGGATGTAGTATATGTCACTACTGGAAGGAAGATAGAGTTTCACACAATTGCAATTCATAATCGCAATGATCCTGCAACTTTTCTTTTTTGTGACCATTCTATACTTAGAGCCCCTATTACAGGCCATCTCCCTTAATGGGTATGGATATCCGATGAGACAGCTAGATCGGGGATTTTCCGTTGCAGGGGCATGGTTAATTCTATGCATCCCTCAAATGAACAGTGCAGGCCTGTAGAAAGGTATAACCGTTGATGTTTTATTCACAATGATATTGTACATTATATATAGACTAAGGAAAGGTTATACATGGTAAGATATTCACAATCAAATCTCCTTAATCAATCAGCTAAATATCTCCTTCAATCTGTTCCTGATCTTATGCAATCTTCTTTACTTTGCAGAATATTCTCTGATTTCCAACACTCCCCCTCAAGTTAAGTGATGGGATTCTCAAAACTTAACTTGCCCAAAACTTCTTGAAAGTTCTTTGCAGATACGGCCTTGGTCAAGATGTCCGCCAATTGATCTTCGGACTTCACATATGGAATTTCTACTATCTTCTCTTCAAGGTTCTCCTTTATGAAGTGTCGATCAATCTCGACATGTTTGGTTCTATCATGTTGCACAGGATTTTCTGAGATACTTATCGATGTCTTATTGTCACACAGTAACTTGCAGGTCTTTTGTGATTCGAGGTTTAGCTCCTTCATTACCCTCCTAAGCCAAAGAATTTCAGTGAGTCCACTTTTGATGCCTCGGAACTCGGCTTCTGCACTTGACAGAGCCACTACTTTCTGCTTCTTGCTCCTCCAAGTCACCAAATTTCCACCCACAAAGGTGAAGTATCCTCCCGTCGACCGCCTATCAACCGGGTTCCCTTCCCAGTCTGCATCAGTGTATCCATGAATGTCGAGATGTCCATTTTTTCGGAACAGTACTCCATGTCCGACGGTTCCCTTCAGGTAGCGCACTACTCTAAGTGTTGCCTCCCAATGTTCGTCTTGTGGGTTATGCATAAACTGACTAAGCACCCCAACTGCATATGCAATATCAGGCCGAGTGTGGGATAGATAGATGAGTTTTCCTACTAGCCTTTGGTATCTCCCCCGATCAGTCGACGCTGCTCCTTTAATTATTTGAAGGCCATGATTCTGCACCATGGGAGTATCTGCTGGTTTGCACTCGAGCATCCCTATTTCCGTCAAAAGATCGAGAACATACTTTCATTGATTAATGAAGATTCCCTTTCCAGATCTGAGCACTTCGATCCCAAGGAAGTATTTGAGATCTCCTAGATTCTTCATCTCAAACTCCGTAGCCAAATGTCCCTTAAGGTCCTTTATCTCCTCTGCATCATCGCCTGTAATGATCATATCATCCACATAGATTATTAGGCAAGTGATCTTCTCTTCTCTTCGTTTGATGAACAGGGTGTGATCAGAGTTACTCTGCCGATAGCCATATTGTTTCATTACTTCCGTGAATCTCCCGAACCAAACTCTCGGGGACTGCTTCAACCCATATAGGGTTTTCTTTAACTTGCACACTTTGCTTTGTCCAAATTCGTCTGTGAAACCGGGTGGAGCTTCCATATAGATAGGATCCTTTAATTCTCCATGAAGGAATGAATTGGTGACGTCATACTGATGTAGTGGCCAGTCTTTGTTTGCTGCAACGGATAGCAAAACTCTTATAGTATTCATTTTTGCGACTGGGGAGAATGTCTCTGAATAATCCACTCCTTGAGTCTGCGTGTACCCCTTTGCTACTAATCGAGCCTTGTATCGCTCAATACTCCCATCTGGTCTCCGTTTAATTGTGAAGACCCATCTGCAGCCAACTGTATGTTTACCATTGGGCAGCGGGCTGACTTCCCAAGTGTC
The DNA here is from genome assembly GCF_004379255.2 of Salvia splendens. NCBI lineage: Eukaryota > Viridiplantae > Streptophyta > Magnoliopsida > Lamiales > Lamiaceae > Salvia > Salvia splendens. Next base: position 12,430,762 of record NC_056032.1, read on the forward strand.
GTTTCGTTTTAGTGCTTTTATCTCGACGAGCATTGTCTCCCTCCAGTGCTTGATTTTGAAGGCTTCTTCAAAGGTTCTAGGAATCTCCTCTTCACACAGTGCTGTATGGAATGCTCTTGCCATTTTTGATATGTTGGCTTCGGCAAAGTTAGCCACCGAGTATCTGTTTTTCCTTCCTATTCGTTCCGGGGAGTATCTTTTTGGAGGAATTCCTCTCGTGTGGAAGTACGTACTCCTCTGTATCCTGATCAATAGTAGTATCTTCTTCCCTTTCTTCTTCTGTAACAAGTGAGTTAGGAATGATATCTGAATTTTTAGGATTACTAGATATTACCTCGGATTCCGTTACGGTTGGATCAGAGGTCCGCGGCGGAAGCGTTGTCGGGATCGTCTCTGCAGACGGGATCGGCTCATGAACAGTGCCAGCTTGCTCTGTTGGGCCCGAATCAAAGTTACTTGGCACATACCACCGAAGGGAGTCATTTTCTTGGGTCTCCCCTTGTCTCACACTCTCCCCTGAGTCCCAAGGTGGTAGAAGAATTCGGTTTCAAGAAAGTTGCAGTTCATGGTGGTAATAACTCGTTTGGTCTTGGGGTCATTGCATCGATAGCCTTTCTGGTTAACCCAATATCCCAAAAAAACACACTTAATTGCACATGGGGAGAATTTATTTCTTTCATGCTTTGGAACGTGTACATAAACAGAGCAGCCAAAGGTTCTAGGTGGTAAGGATAAGGCTGATGGAACTTTGGTTAAGGTATAAAGATGATCTAGAGGCGTTTTTTGGTTTAGTATTTTAGTGGGAAGTCGATTGAGAAGGTAAACTGAGGTGGCTATAGCTTCAGGCCAGAAGGATGTGGGTACTTTTGAGTCAAATAGGAGGGCTCGGGTCATTTCGAGGATGATTCTATTTTTCCGTTCTGCTACCCCATTTTATTCTGGTGTGTGGGAACAAGAAGTTTGGTGTACTAGTCCATTTTCCCCAAAAATTTTTGTCATGGAGCTATTTAAAAATTCCCCCCCATTATCAGATCGCAGGATTTTGATAGACATCTGAAATTGAGTTTGAACCATTTTTTAAAACAGCACAAATTTGTCATATACTTCAGATTTATGTTTCATGAAATAAACCCAAGTAGCTCTACTGCAATCATCAACAAATATCATAAAGTATTTAAAACCAAAACTAGTTCCTATAGGCGCTGGGCCCCACACATCAGAATGAACTAGGGAAAAAACAGTGTCAACACGAGTATCATTTGGTTTAAAGGAGTTTCGGTGGCTCTTGGCCAAAACACAAGCTTCACAAGAAAAATTTCTAGGAACAAAAAGTTTAGGAATAAGGATTTCAAATAACCCGGAGAGGTATGGCCCATCCGACGGTGCCAGAGCCAAGTATCTTGATTAGTGGACCCGTGAGCAAGTATCGCCGCACCATCTTGTCGAGCAATCTCATCCACAAAGTAAAGCCCATGACGCTCAGTGCCACGTCCAATAATCTTCCCCGTCCGGATATCCTGTAACATACAGAAGTTTGGGTGCATCAGCAGAGAACAATTTAAATTCTTCGTCACGTGACTGATTGACATTAACTTCTGAGACAATCTAGGAACATAGAGGCAATTGGGAATTTGTACATTTGGAAAAATTTCTATAGTTGTCACGACCGCCCATACTAGGGGTACTACAAACGCGGCGATCGTGATACAACATGCAAGGGTAGCCTTTTTATGAAAACGTAATTAACTTAAAAGAATGAAAACACTTTAATTTAAAGGAGTTTAAAAAGTATAACCTTTCTATTCGATGAAAATGACTCACAATAAATACCTTTAAAAGATAGCAGCCAAAAAAAAGATAATTAAGTATCAAAAACCACATTAACTTCTAAGAAAAACATTTAGTTTACTTCACGGGAAAGAACACCATTTTCAGACATTAATGTAAATAAACGTTTAAAAACCTAACACGACTACACATGCTCAAACACAGTACGAAAAAAAAGGAATTAAAGTAGTGAAACATAGTTCAAAAACATAGCAGCGGAAATAAGACTTAAAGAGAGAGTCAAGGATCACGCCTATGTATGAAGACACAACACATCCTAAGGCTAGCTCAACATCCTCCGCAACAACCTGCTCAACCTGCACATAAGAAAAATAATATACAGGGCTGAGTACTTGTTGTACTCAATGGGCTCATGCCGAAAACATTTTTTATATAATTATGTCATCCATACCAGTGATCTCGAGACTGCCGTTTATGGCCTTCTTAAATGGCCTTCTTAAGCTTCCAAACCATGTGTTCTTTGCCCTTTATGGCATATCCTTCGGGTTGTTCCATGTAGATGGTTTCCTCAAGACTGCCGTTTAAAAATGCAGTCTTAACGTCCATCTGCCATACATCCCAATCCATATAAGCTGCAATAGACAACAGTATCCGGATCGATTTGAGCATGGCCACTGGGGAGAAGGTCTCATCATAATCGATGCCTTCCTTTTGGGTATACCCCTTGGCCACTAGTCTTGCTTTGAAGACTTTAACTCGTCCATCGGGTCCACGTTTACGTTTATATATTCACTTGCTCCCAATGGCAGTACAACCTTCGGGTAGGACGGAAAAATCGTAGACGTCTTTGTCTATCATAGATTGTAGTTCTGAATCCATTGCTTTTACCCATTCGCAATGATCGATATCTGCATGCGCCTCCGCAAAGTTCCAGTGATCTAATACATTGCTTTCCGAGGAGTGATCCATAGATTCTCCCAAACCAATGTATCTGTCGGGCTCATGTGAGACCCTCCCACTGCGGCGCGGCACTACAATATTTTGAGTAGAAGTTGAAGTTTCGGTAATTGTTTGTACACTTGGTACTTGTTCTTGGTTAATGGAACTTGTGACTGAAGTTAGCTCATCAAGAGCCACTTCACTGCTGGGTTTATGATTCATTACATAGTCTTCCTCTAAGAATGTCGCGTGAGTGCTCACAATGACTTTCTTATCTCGGAGACTAAAGAATTCATAATCTTTCGTTCCTTTGGGGTAACCTATAAACAAACATACCTCCGTCCTAGATCCTAGCTTAGTTGGATCCTTTTCTAATACATGAGCCGGGCAACCCCAAACCTTGAGATGTGCTAGATTGGGCTTACGCCCAGTCCACAACTCATATGGAGTTTTAGGTACGGATTTTGATGGTAAATTGTCTAAAATGTGACTTGCGGAAAGCAAGGCATGTCCCCAAAACAAAATAGGCAGACGTGCATAACTCATCATCGATCGAACCATGTTTAATAAGGTCATGTTCCTTCTTTCAGCCACGTCGTTCTGCTGGGGCGTGCCCGGCGCAATCAGTTGGGATTGAATTCCCACTTCCGATAAGTAGTCCAAAAATTCGGTACTGAGGTATTCGCCTCCATGATCAGATCGTAGGCATTTGATATTCTTCCCATGATACTTCTCCACAAGAGTCTTAAAGTCTTTAAACTTGTCAAAAGACTCTGACTTGTGACGCATCAAGTAGACATATCCAATTTTCGAGAAGTCATCAATAAATGTGATGAAGTATCGAAAACCACCTCTTGCCTCAGTTGACATTGGTCCACATACATCGGAATGAACGAGCTCAAGTACTTCCTTGGACCTATTGCCCTTAGCCTTAAAAGGCCTCTTGGTCATCTTGCCTTCTAAGCATGACTCACACTTATGAAAAGGTTCCTCCTCTAGACCTTTGATAAGATCTTGTTGAACAAGAGAATGGATCCTCCTTTCATTGGCATGACCAAGTCTAAGGTGCCACAAGTACGTTTCGTTCATTGAATTTGAAGGTTCTTTTCGTTTCTTTGAAATTTTCGATGCTGTATTGAGTTCTGATTTGCGATTATTAAACTGTGTAGAAGTGATTGTGTACAGATTGTTTTCCATGATACCACGACAGATATAAGAACCATCTTTCTTAATAACGCAGTTGTCATTAAAAGAAATCGAATATCCATCATAAACCAATTTAGAAACTGAAATTAATTTCTTCTAAAAGAAGGTATCAACAAAACATTCTTCAAAATCAAAAATCTATCACTACTAAAACGCAAATAAATGTCTCACACTGCAACGGCCGCCACTTTGGTAGCGTCGCCCAGCTGGACTTCGATCTCACGATCATGTAGCCGTCTTGTCACCTGCATTAAGTCAGGATCAAAACAAATATGATCAGTGGCTCCTGTGTCAATAACCCAAGTGCAAATTGATGTCAAAGTCAAACAAGACTCGACAACTAGAGCTTGGTGCATACCTGTAGCCTTGCCCCGTTTAGGACAGTCTGGCTTCCAATGCCCCTTTTCTCCACACTTGAAACACTTCCCCGTGGGCTTCTTGTTAGCCCTCTTCTTCTTTCCCTTAGCTATCTTGGCCGGTCCTGAGTTCGGTGCCTGCCTTTTTCCTTTGCTAGGCTTTAAGCCAGAGGAACGAGGCGCCGAAGTCATCATGGCCGCCTTAGCCTGGACCATAAGGTCCTCTGCCGACTGAAGTTCAGTCAACAACTCTGCCAAGGTGTAATTCCTTTTGTTCATCTCGAAGTTGAGCTTGAACTGTTGGAAGCTAGGGGGAAGACTTTAAAGGATGATAGTCACCTGGGACTCGGGATCGATCGTCCCTCCCAAGACCTCAATTTGGTTGAGGTGGCCCATCATCTCAAGGACATGGTCCCTCACAGACGAGCCTTCCTTCATTGTCTTCGACATGATACTCCGAAAGGCTTGAGACTTCGCCGTTGGATTCTGAGTACCAAAAAGATTTTTGAGATTCTGCATAATCTCGGCGGTTGTTTCCATGGCTGAATGCTGATGCTTGAGTACTGAAGACATAGATGCCAACATGTAGCACTTAGCCATCTCATTCGCCTTATGCCACCGTCTGTGTGCATCTCTGACTCCTGCCACAGCGGTAGCCGCCGGCACTGGAGGTCGCGGGGTGGTGAGCACAAAGATGTATTCATCTGCTGTGAGAACGATGTCCAAATTTTGTTTCCATTCTATGTAATTTTGGCCCTCGAGTTTATTTTCTTTGAGAATTGCGGAAAGAGGATTGAATGACATATTGACGATTTGATTTGCACTGCAAAACAGAGTATTTTACTATTGTCATAAACTTATGTAAGAAGTTTGATTAGATTAACCATAAAACTTTTCAAAATCTTACAACTGTAAAATTAAAATTTTGTACCCTCCAGAGGAAGTCAATACGCATTAAAATCTTACAATTTTACTGGTCACAACACCGACGAATAGTCCAGAGACCACAGAGTGGCATGGCCGCCTAATGTTGCCTAAGCAAGACCACCGAATTTAGCATTACAGAGTCTCATTTCTACAACACACTCCCATAACAATGCTTGTGTGCTGCTAACAAGATCAAGCTATCTCATAAATCCTGTGTGAACTTCTGAATCTCGCAGTTTCTTAGGATTATTGTCCCCACAGAGCAGGTAGCGATAATATTGGAAACTACATTCTAGTTCATACTATTTATATTTGAGAAGCCCGCCCTCATGAACTTGCTATTTTCTTAGGATTATTGTCCCCACAGAGCAGGTGGCGATAATATTAGAAAAATGCTTCATAAATTGCAGACCAATTGATGGAGACCATATACAAACGTAGAGTTCGTAATTATAGCTTAGATATTTTGGGTTATGGTTTTACTTTAATTATCCTTAGCCTTGAGGCAGTTTAAGGCTTAATTAAATTCTGTTGGTATTTAATCTACTGGATAATTAAATCTTTTATTAATTGGTATCTTCCTTTAGGAAATTATTGTTCTAGAATATAATTCTTATTCGTGTCTACTATAAGGTATATCTAAAATAAACAAATTATTTAATTCTTAATAAGACATGAAAAATTAAATTCAAATTAATTTCATGTTCAAGATTAGGAAGAGATATTTCATTATTTAATGTATTCATACATATCTATCCCTTTTAGGATCTTAGATATAAAAATATTAGGAAACTATTAAATTATTCTTATCCATATCATCTAGGAATCAAAATATTATTATTTATTTCCATAGATATTGAAAATAATAAAAATATTCCTTAAATCTAGATAAATATTAGGAAACTATTAAATTATTCTCATCTATATCATCTAGGAATAAAATAATATTATTTATTTCCATAGATATAGATAATAATAAAAATATTCCTAAAATCTAGGTAAATCTTCCAAAAAGATTTTATTTCCATTAAATAATAATATTTTAATGATATCTTTTAATAAAATAATTAAATAATCATTAAAATAATCTTTCATCGTTATCTCATCGTACGAAGTTCGAACGAACGATGAACGACGAAGATCCGACGAATTCGTCGTCGAATCACGACGCATGCAGCGTCTCGGACACCGGCGCGCAGGTGGCGCGCCAGCGTCTCGGCCGCCTGGCTCGTCGGGTGTTGCAGCTTCTCGGCCAGGCGCGCACACGGCAGCGCGAGCCTCTATGCCAGCGTCTCGGTGCCCGGCTCGACCCTCCGAGCCGTCGGGTGTCGCGAGCTCTCGGCCAGCGGCGCGCACGGTGGCGCGCCCGCTCTCGGCCAGCTCGGACCTTCCGCCTAGGGTTCGGCCCGGTGTCTCGCGGTGTCTCGGTGGCTCTCGGACGAGCCACCACTCCGCGCCAGTCACCGCTGTGTCGACCTTGACCCGGGTTCCGCCAGTCCCCACTCGTTTGCGCGTCGCCCCGTGATCACGGCTCCCGGCTCCCACTGTCTCGACATCCCTATCTCGATCGCACATGGTGCGTTCGAGCAATTCAAGTTCTTTGATTCGATAGTTCTTGAGTTCATCAAACACCAAGAACATGCTTCGCAATCAAATAATACATGCATACTTGAATTTTGCGAAATTTAAATCCAAATAATCAGAGCCAAAGACTGGCTCTGATACCAACTGAAGGGGCTAGCAGCGGAAGCGTGCGGACAAAACGGATCACATGAATTTGATCTATTTAGCAGATTATTTAGACAAAATCTATTCGCGTAATTATCACATGTATCATGCTCATAACTTGAATTAAAACATGCTTTAGCACATAAAATTCCTAAAACATGCGTACTACGGAATTAGCCAATTTACCTCGTTGATTCAATCAAGAATCGATGATGGCTTGCTCCGTCTCCACGTGAAGATCTTCAATACAAGACCTCGGATCTTCTGACTGGTGTCCCGGACTATACGCTGATATTTGTGTGGGCAAATCTCACCAACGTACTAGGACTCGAATAATGGAAGACAGAACTCAGCTCACGGAGGAGAGCACAATTTTCGAAAATCACTCTTTTGAGGGGGGACGAAAATTTGACAAAATTAATTGTTGTGTTTTCTGTCTCCTTTATTCTCCTATTTATTTAAGTCACATATTGGACCCAGTCAGGGATCTAAGGAAGAATCTGGAACAGGCCTCACCCAATTAGCTTTTTACTAATTAAATTGAATCCACAATTTAATATAAGCTTATATTGGAATATTACGAGCAGCCACTACAGAAGTAATATTGCACTACCTTCCAAATCTGAAATTACAAGTATTCCGGGTTTCCTTTAATTGTATTTGATTTATTTCCCGCGCTTAAGATGGAAACATGCATTAATTAATTAATGTCTGCTATAGACTTAATTAATTAACATATTTCGAATTCCAAGAGTGGACTTAGCAAGAAACTCTTATTTATTATTCATAGAGTAATCAAACTCCAACTAGCCAGGTTACGAATAATAAAACCTCGTTTCGAGCTCCTCTTGTGGATGTTATCAAACGAGACTCTCCTCGCGCACGTTTCAACATAATAGCAATCCTAGCACCTCTAGATAATGATCACCACTACCCAATATACCTGGATCGTTGGGTTACGAAAAACTCGCACCTTTGGTAAGTCAAAGTAGTGGATACTCAATATCGTATGCTCAATGCTAACGTACATTGATTAAGAAATTAATTCTCAAGACCTCGTCTTTCAGTAGATAGCATAAAGACTCGTCTTGCTGTTAGATCCATTCAGTGCTATACCATACCAACGTCATCTTATTTCAATAAGGTTTAGAAATAATCGTACTGACATTGCAACCTTTCGCGATAGGTACTCTAGGCCTATCTAGGTTGTGAAATTCTTATTTTTCTTTGTTTAGAACTGACCGTGTTACCTTAAATTGGACGACGCCCACAACCGGTCTACTAAAACAAAGACTTAGACTTTGTTACGTTTGCTCATACATTTAAATATGCAATAAACAACCATTAAATGTAAAACATAACAACATTATGACAAAAATAATATGTTGCATTTATTGGAAAATAACCATTAGAGTTTTACAGTATCCAATCACTCGAAAGGTGATTTCTAGTATACAAAACCCTAACTGGATACAACATAAGGAAATGTTCACATCCCCAATTAATTTGGCATAGGTATTAGTATGGTATTTAATTGAATAAAAAGGGATCCCACAAAATAGGAAACAAATAAATTATCCTCCAAAAATTAGTGGAGGGGCCGAAAATTATTAGGCTTAAATAGCCAAGGAAATATTTCAACTCTCTATTTATTTTGGGTGAAGAAATAATAGGTGGCATGATTTAATTGGATTTAATTCAAAAGAAAGGAGTCAACAAAGCACCAATTAAATCAAAGAAAATAATTCATCCTCCTATTTTAAATAGGAGATTTTTGAAACTCCCAATGATAATAGGCTAGAGTTCGAATTTCATGTAGTACCATTTAGGGATCATTTGGTTTGGATTTAATTTGGATAAATATCCCAAAACAATTAATTAAATCCAAGAAATGAAATACTATTTCAATAATTAGGAAGGGCCGAAAATTTCCATGAATTGGCTCGAAAAAAAATAAATGCATGATCCTACTAATTATTTTCCCCACATTGGAAAATATAAAATATCAAGCACTTCATTCCACATCACTCACGACAATTATTTCACGCAATTCACTTAATCTCATAGAAACAAAAGTTTCATAATTGAAAATTTCAAATAAACATATAAAAAGAGTCATAAAAATTTGGGATGTTACAATAGTCCCCGCCCCTTCAACCGGTGTTATTCCTCCGCTTGCAGTTTTTATATGCGACTTAGGGGTCTTATGAATTTCCAAAAAATTATTTCGGTCATAAGACATAGTGTCGGTGGCCTCACAATCAAAGATCCATCTCGTGTCATTAACAATATCACAATCCCGAGCCTCAAATGCATATAATAAATTTTCTAGGGGTGTAAAGGTGTTTTTGCATATAATGGGGTCGATTTTGTAATTATCAGAAAGCTGGGGGATTTTTCTCCTATAATTATCAGAATGGGGTAACTTTTCATAATTCTTACACTTCTTGGACTTAATAGCAATGTAGTTTCTAAATGGGCTAGGGTTTTCGACCCCCAGCCCTTTACCTCCATATCCGTCGTCGTCCATTCTAAATGAGGCGATCTTCGCCTCTACGGTCTTCCCTCCATCGCCGCTGTTCTCACCGCGGCCGCCACCGCCGGTTGAGAGACCTCTGGTATCGGTCTTCTTCTCCTGGAATCCTGACACCTCTTGACCTCCTTCTGTCTGATTCCTTCCTCCGCCATTGATTCCGATGGCGATTTTAGCCTTCGCAGCTTTCTCTTCCTCCCACCACTCTGGATACCCCACTAATTGAAAGCACGTTTCCTTTGTGTGTTTGTGCATTCCACAATGGGAGCACCAGAGCTTGAATTTGTCTGGTCGGTTGTTTCCCCGGCGGTTGGCGGCGGAGCGTGGTATCGGCGGCTGATCTTTGTTCTGTGTTTGTGATGGACGGTACTCTCTAGCTCCAAATCCGAATCCGACCCCGATGATGCTTCATTTCCGACAGTGATGGGGGTTGAATCGTATGCCAGTGACATGATCTTGAGTCGAGCTGCCTCCCATTTCACCCATCCATATGCTACGTCGGCTGAGGGGTAGGGGTCCTCTTTGAGGATCTCGCATTGGATCCAGTCATACTTCTCGTTTAGTCCGGTGAGAAATTTGAATAGTCGTAGCTCTGATTTGATTTCTCGGTACCGTCTTGTGTGAACATCGATCGATATCGATCCAAAGGCCGTGTAGCCGACTCCAGTAGGCCTCCAGTGTTGAGTCTCCTTGTAAAATTTTGCTTGCCTTGTCTCGCAGGTCGTATATTAGGTACGAGTCCGATGAACTCGCAAATGTCACTGCGAGCGTATCCCACAGGGATTTTGCCGTTTGGTGGTGTGCGAAATCTGCTATGAGATTCGTCTCCATGTTGTCAATAATCCATGAGAAGACTATTAAGTCTATCTCTTCCCAATCTGTGAATCCGTTCTCCCCTGGCTTCGGTGGGGACGGAACTCCAGAGATGTGGCGGTAGACTCCTCGGCCGCCAATTGACACTTTCATTAATCGTGCCCACAGTGAGTAGTTCGAGCCATTCAATTTGAAGGCTATGGTAACACTTTTACTCGATCTAATTTTTTCGGCTATGGGTTCAATATCTGGTTTGGTTTCTGACATTTTTTGGACAGATTTCTCGCATGTATTGGTCGATAAAGGTATTTGGGGGCTATGATGATTTGTTTCTGAGCCTTAAACCTACTCTTGATGCCATGTAGAAAGGTATAATCGTTGATGTTTTATTCACAATGATATTGTACATCATATATAGACTAAGGAAAGGTTATACATGGTAAGATATTCACAATCAAATCTCCTTAATCAATCAGCTAAATATCTCCTTCAATTTGTTCCTGATCTTATGCAATCTTCTTTACTTTGCAGAATATTCTTTGATTTCCAACAAGGCCATGGTTATTTATTTACTTTCGGCAGTGGACCGCACATTTCACTAATTTTTTCCACTCATATTCAAAAAAATTATAACTAACATTTTCTATATTCCATTAACTATCTTCATTTACTTTTTCTTTAAAAAAAACAAAGAATTTCTTAAAATTTGTAACGAATCAAAATCACCCTTTTGAATCGTAGATGGGGGAGTATATTTTACCACAATTGGATTCGATATCGGTATGAATCCAAAACTTTTTTGCTTGATTAAGAAATGACAAGTTCGCTTTATTAAATGTTACTACTATTTAACAAAGTATTACAATACTAATTAATCGGACTCCAGATGGAGGTCCTAAGATTGATACAACCACAAATTATTACAACCCCATTTGCATCTTATTCTTATCGTATATATAGGTGTAACGTTTCCGTTGCAGAAGTTCCATCACAGAATCCTGCAGCGACATTAAAACACAGATCACAAAATTGAATAAAAAATAAAAGTATTAGAGGGATAGTTGTATTTACTTGGAGCAGTCCATGGATGGGGAGTAGCGGTAGGGAAGGGCGACGCCACATTTTGCAGGGAGGCTATTAATCAAATCTGTCTTGGCCCCGATGCTTGGCGCAAGAGATTTTACGCAGCCGCAGACGGCCTGCCGATCAACCGTCGTGGCCGCCGCCTTGTTCAAGTTTTTCACGCCGTCGCAGCAAGGGGCCGCCACCGCTCCGCTTCCTCGGAGGTAGGCCAGGCAGGGGGACACGCTGCTCATTACCTGTCCGCATGAGATGGCGCCTTCGGCATGAGGAGCTGTCGCCGCCACCGCCACCACTGCAATCACCACCTAACAGACTACCTTAACTTCTCCAAAACCACCAATTTTTTGCCTTAAATATTTACTCCACTTGTTTTTGTTGGGATTGGAATTTGCTGCGAGTGAATATAATTGCTCTTGCATTGAGGCTATATATAGACTGAAGCATGAGATGCTAGCGTTAATAACATTAGTTACAAAACTTTGTAAATATTATAAATATGAGCAACCACTTGTCGGCAGAGATTAATCCAAATAAAGGTGTTTTTACTATAAATGATAGTAATATGGATGTATAAAAAATAATCTAAACTCTTATGGTGGGACTGGGTGAAATGGCAAAACAGAACCCTTATTGTGAAACGGATGAAGTATTTAAAAATTGAAATAATAAAGGGATATTGACTCCTAATATCATGGAACTTTCAAAACGTTGAATTTTTCCCATGAACTTTAAAATTGGCAAATAATATCACGAATTTTACCTGAGTTTGTTATTTCTCACTAACGAAAAAATTCTGGCTATGAACAATTTTGGAGGGTGTACTTCAAGAAAAATTATCATCAAATATTGAAGAACTTGAAACTCTCGAACTTTACCTGAGTTTGTTATTTCTCACTAACGAAAAAATTCTGGCTATGAACAATTTTGGAGGGTGTACTTCAAGGAAAATTATCCTCAAATATTGAAGAACTTGAAGCTCTCGAAGTTGTTGTCGAGAAAAAATTCATATCATGATATTACTTGCCATAACTTTTTTGCCGGTAGGGAATAACAAAATCAGGTAAAGTTCGTGATATTATTTACCAATTTTAAAGCTCATGGAAAAAAAATCCAACTTTTTAAAAGTTTCATGCTATTAGCTGTCAACATCTCATAAATAATACTCCCTCCGTCCCGAGCTACTCGCTCATTTCCTTTTCGGCACGGAGATTAAGGAATGAGTGTATAGGAAAGTCAAAAATGACGGTTGTAGGTGAAAATTTTTACTAAAAATGGAAAGAGTGCAAGTAACTTGGGACGCCCAAAAAGGAAATACGTGTGACTAGTGCGGGACGGAGGGAGTACATGATAAAGAAAAAGATAATAAATGTGAATAGTGTAATTGCCAGTGATTAATATTTAAGTACTTTTTGCATATATGTCTTTTTGAATGAGCTGAACAAAGTATATGTGTCAAAATTATAAATGTACTACTAGTGGATCTATATAACTAGAAGTATTCCCATAATAATAATGTTCTTGAAATTACTCAATAATACTCCGTCGGTAGACATTAATTCTAAAGTACCAAACTGATACATGGATTAAACGATGAACCAAAAATCTAAAACGTCACGTAGAAATGGTTTTGTTTGGAAAATTAGGAAATCGACAGACTGTCACATGGGACTAATTGGCCCAATTATTGATCTAATTTTCGGCTACCCATTACAATACGAGCCGTCATGGAAAACTATTTATATCTGTAGCCGTTAAATTCACATATAACTGATTTTTCAAATAAAATACTCCTATTACTCAATTATTTTTCAAATAATAAATATATGGATATTATGCAAAGCATATCAATATAAAGGTAATTTATAATGATTTTAAAGAGGTTCCAATTGCATATGTTTGTATGGAGTCTCATTATATGCAAATACATTTATTATTGTAGAACCGTAAAATTAAACCAAATTAGGGTTTTTAGATATAATTTTTTATGGATGAGATAAGAAAATGTATAAATAATTACGCCTTCATCACGAGTCTATTTTACTTCAGCTCAGGGCAAATAAGTCATAACATATTAGAAGGATTTAATTTCATTCCAGAATATATTACTTCATTCTAGTAGGTTTTTACTTCATTCCAGTATATACATACGGTTTCACCTTCACGCACCGTTATTTCTCTCTGCAATGTCTATCACCGCCGCCACGGCGCTGACAACAAATGGAATAATAGCCTAATTGAATGATGAAATAAGCACGTGGAATGATGTAATAAACTATTTGAATAAAGTTTGTGTAGAAGCATTTGAAGTCTTACTGGAATGAAGTAAAAACCTTGTCCAATTAAGTAATAACGTGTTTGAATGAAGTAATAAACCTAATGGAATGAATTGTATTTTTAAAAGTGAATATAGTAAAAACTTAGTTTGATGCATTCGAATGAAGCATGTGTTGAATCATTTCAAAACCTACTAGAAGTAAGTAAAAACATACTGTATTTTCATATTACGTACCGAAATGAAGTAATAAACCTAGTACAATGAAGTAAAATGAGGTTGTAATGAATAGCAAATAATTTACATATCAGCTAATCTTATCAAAAGACTAGATCTAATGACACTAATTTAGTCTCTAGTTTGGTCTGTAAAATTAGTTCGACATTGATCACAACTCTGTTTGGATGATAGCATTTGATAAAACTTTAATCGGATGTTTGTTTTATGAAAAATAATTTAAATTGAGATAGTTATATAAAATTTATAAGTTAGTTGTGACTAATAAAATTCAGTTTCCAATAATATCCTTTGTTGACATTGTTTAAGTTGACATTGCACGATGGATTGATCTTGGCCGCATATCTAAAGATCTGACAGATGAGATTTGGTTGTACTTAGCACACTAATGAAGGGTTATTATCTCAATGTATGACTAGAGATTAAATAAGAAAAAATGAGATTAAAAACAGAGAGGTCATTTTAAGATCATTCTTATGAACAAAAAGGATCTAAAAATATCATTATGTGTTATTAACTAAGTTGATTTTAAAATAACCTGAGTTATTTGGTTATGCATTAGGATTTGGTTGTTTATATAACACTACCTTAAATATAAATACATCATCCATCCACAGTTAATTAGAATTTTCCTTTGTTTACACAAATTATAAGAAATGTAAAAAAATGTTAGTTGAAAAAGTTAATAAAATGTACATCTACTTATCATTTATAATAAAAATATAATAAAACTTCTATCGTATAATAAAAATATAATAAAACTTCTATCGACAGAAGGGTTATACCGATCATTTCATTCCAAAAAATACATAGTAAAAGATGACCAAAAATATAACTAACTAACTAGGGCAATTCTTTGTTACTATAGAGATTTTGATATTCATAATATTTGGTGTGCAGCACCTAGAGTTGAATGTTACCCTACTACTAGCATGAAAACAAAACAATGGAGTATTTGATTAATAACACTTGAATGTAATTAATCAGCAATTGCGATGGTTAAACAGCAGGTGACAAATAAATGTGATGCGGTCAACAGTTTTGCTCTTCCCCCGTCTATGTTAACGATGCAACTCTACTGTTGAATCATGTGTCCGGTTCGACCGGAGGACTCTCACCAGTGGCCGTCTGGCCAACGTCCAGGTTGTTTTTAGCTACAAGGGGAACTCTGCCAGCGACGGCCAAACCATATCCTTTGAGCCCACTGTAGCTGGCTGGATTGTTTGTCATCAGCTTCATAGTTCGAACTCCAAGATCTCTCAGTATCTGCAAAACGATTAAACAGCAGTCTTCATAGGTCAATTAAAATCCATGATTTAAAAAACCTGGTCCATAGATACAGATTTACAGCACAAAAAGTTATAACACAGAAATGACTGTTGAATAATAGCATCAATGGGGAACAGCTTGAGTACTTAGCTATCTTGAACAATACCTGAGCACCAATCCCATACTCCCTTGAGTCAATAGGCAAACCCAGCTCCTCGTTTGCCTCGATAGTGTCATGTCCCTCGTCTTGCAAACTGTAAGCTCGAAGCTTGTGGCCCAACCCAATACCCCTCCCCTCATGACCACGAAGGTAAACCAGAACGCCCCTTCCAGCAGCTTCGATCTGTTGCATTGCAAGCTCCAATTGTTTTCCGCAGTCACATCTGGCAGATCCAAATATGTCTCCAGTCAGACATTCCGAGTGTACTCTCACTAGAATATCTAGTCCATCCCCAACCTCACCCTGTAAAGTCCACAACGACGGGCAGTCTGTAACTTTTTTTGTTTTATG
Source organism: Salvia splendens (assembly GCF_004379255.2). Lineage (NCBI taxonomy): Eukaryota > Viridiplantae > Streptophyta > Magnoliopsida > Lamiales > Lamiaceae > Salvia > Salvia splendens. Next base: position 12,446,424 of record NC_056032.1, read on the forward strand.
AAAATCACCTCGAGTCATAAAGATGCGTATGCATACCTTAACCATAGCAATATGTTCAATCCCATCCAAAATTGACCTATAACAATAGGCAGTGAAGGGTCCCCACATAGTTGGTATATGAGCAGCAGATGCATGTTCCACTAATCTATTCCTCTTTCTTCTATATCTGCAAATTAATGCTTGTTTAAGCAAATGTTAAGAAACATCTGTTGAGAAAACCGGGTAATTTTCTCTCAAATAGTGAAATGAACCGATTCAGTAATTTCAGAGTTAACCCAATGGGGTCTACTCAATAAAATTACTTCTCCAAATAAATTCTTTGGAAAGACTGGCGAGGACACTGTCCCTCTTAAATACCAGATTCCTAACAGAATTTATCAGTCGGTGTATTTATCACAATATAAAAACACCCAAAAGAACCGTACAAAACACTACTACCAAACCCGCAAATAATATTGAATACAATACTACTACAGAAAATAAACCCAGAAATAAATGCGGAACAAAATAGATAATAAAGAAAGAACACACCCGGAACTTTGATAACGGAGTTCGGCCAAATTGCCTACGTCTCCGAGCACCCTCTGCAGAGCCCACTTATATATTTAAATGGAGAAGAGTACAATTTGGGATGGATTACAAATGAGGGGGGGAGTTCCTTTTATAAGGCAACTTACCCCCCCCCCAACTATTAACTCCCACCGATGTGGGAATTGAAATTTGTCAAATTTCAACAAATCTCCACCTTGACAAAATTTCAAATTCCACCGAACACAAATCTTCTCCATTCAAACAGACGACTTGCTTTCATATTGGCGCAGTCAAGCGCCAGCTCCAAATCGCAGAATATTAACCAAGTTCAAACAGTGTTCAAACTTGGCTCTCGTCACCACCTTGGTCAACATATCTGCAGGATTCTCCAAAGTCGGAACCTTTCGGATGACAATTTCCTCTTCTTCGAGAATTTTCCGCACAAAATGATAGCGAACATCAATGTGCTTCGTCCTTGCATGAAAGACCTGATTCTTTGCTAAATGAATAGCACTCTGGCGGTCAGAATATACTTCAAGTTGTTTCTGACCAACACCCAATTCTTTCAGCAACCCATGAAGCCAAATTGCCTCCTTCACAGCTTCAGTAACGGCCATGTACTCTGCCTCTGTCGTAGACAAAGCTACCGTTGACTGCAAGGTAGACTTCCAACTAACTGGCGCACTCGCTAAAGTGAACAAATAGCCAGTAGTAGATCTTCGCTTATCCAAATCACCAGCATAGTCGGAATCACAATATCCAACTGCAAAATGACCAAGTGATTTATCCTGCTCAAACAACAAACCAATATCTACAGTATCTTTGATATACCGCAGAATCCATTTCACAGCTTGCCAATGACCCCTGCCTGGATCATGCATGTATCTGCTCACAGTACCAACGGCCTGTGAAATGTCTGGTCTTGTACACACCATTGCATACATCAAGCTTCCAACTGCGTTAGCATAGGGAACTTTCGCCATATATCCTCGCTCATCTTCCGTATTTGGAGATAAATGAGAACTAAGTTTCAAATGAGGAGCAAGTGGGGTACTTACATGTTTGGAATCATCATTTATACCAAAACGCTGTAGTACTTTGGTCAAATACTGCTTCTGTGTCAGCCAAAGCTTGCCTCCTTCTCTATCTCTTGTTATCTCCATGCCGAGAATCTTCTTGGCTTCCCCCAAATCCTTCATCTCGAACTCTTTACTCAACTGAGCCTTCAATCTGCCAATTTCAACTTGGCTCTTTGATGCTATCAGCATATCATCAACGTATAAGAGTAGGTAGATGTAGGAACCATCTTGAAGTCTGCGCAAATACACACAGTGGTCGTATTTGCTTCTTGTGTACATCTGATCCTTCATAAACTTGTCAAACTGTTTGTACCACTGTCTTGAAGACTGCTTCAATCCGTACAACGATTTGTTCAACTTGCAAACCCAATTTTCTTTACCAGCAACCTTGAATCCCTCCGGTTGGGTCATATAGATTTCCTCCTTCAGATCACCGTGTAAAAACGCGGTCTTCACATCAAGTTGAGCTAGCTCCAAATTCAACTGCGCTACCAAAGCCAACAAAATTCTAATGGAGGAATGTTTAACAACAGGAGAAAATACCTCATTGTAATCAATTCCCTCCTTCTGGGCGTAGCCTTTAGCTACCAATCTTGCTTTGTAGCGAACATCATCTTTGTTAGGAAATCCCTCTTTCTTTGCAAAAACCCATTTACATCCAATTGCCTTCCTGCCTTTCGGCAATGGCATCAGCTTCCACGTCTTGTTCTTCTGAAGAGATTGCATCTCTTCTTCCAAAGCACCTTTCCAACCATCGCTTTCTGAACTTTCAATAGCTTTCGAAAAGATACATGGAACATCATCAACAACTGGAAGCGCATATGCTACCATATCCGCAAATCGAGCAGACTTCTTATTTTCCCGCCTCGTTCGCCTGACTGCAATTGGCCCTGATTGCTGCGAAGGTTCTTGGGGTGGAACCTCTTCATCATCTGACTCTTCTTCTTCAGTAGGAGAGTCATTTGTGGTGTTCGTAGTTGGGATCACAACTGCTTCTTCGAACTCCACCTGCTTCGGTGTATACTCCACTTGCTGCGAAGTATCACTACTATTTGGATTTACCTTATTCAACATGGAAGATTCATCTAAGGTAACATCCCTACTTACAATCGTCTTCTTAGACTCCAAACACCATAACCGATATCCTTTAACACCAGCACTGAAACCCATAAACAAAGCCTTCTTTGCACGTGGATCCAACTTTGATTCAGTCACATGATAATATGCAATAGAACCAAAAATACGCAAAGAATCATAATCAGTTGCTGGTTTACCGGACCATACCTCTAAAGGAGTCTATCCATCAATGGCAGAACAAGGCAAACGATTGACAATGTGTTGAGCGTATGTGATGGCCTCAGCCCAAAATTTTCTGTCTAGCCCAGCATTAGACAGCATACAACGAACTTTCTCCACTAGTGTTCGATTCATACGCTCTGACACTCCATTCTGCTGTGGTGTATTTCTCACTGTGAAGTGCCAAACTATGCCACACTCTTGGCATGCATCTTGGAAAGGATCACTCTTGTATTCTCCACCGTTGTCAGATCGGAGAACCTTGATCTTCCTCCCCATCTGATTTTCAACTTGAGCTTTCCATTTCAGAAAAATCCCAAGGACTTCATTTTTGCTCTTCATAGTGTACACCCAAACTCTCCTGGAAAAATCATCAACAAAAGTGACAAAATAGTGTCTACCTCCAAGTGACGGAGTCTTGGCAGGTCCCCACACATCTGAGTGCACGTAATCCAGAATTCCCTTCGTATTATGGATTGTAGTGCCAAATTTCACTCTTCGTTGTTTTCCCAGAACACAATGCTCGCAAAACTCTAATTTGCAAGACTTCGTACCTTTCAATAATCCTTGCTTAGCGAGAATTTGCAATGATCTCTCACCAGCATGTCCCAATCGCAAATGCCAAAGCTTCGTCGCCTCTGCATCCTTCTTGTTACTCGAAGTTGCAGGTCCTACTGTCCCAACAACTGTACTACCTTGATAGTAATACAAATTGTTCTTCCTCACGCCTTTCATCATCACCAATGCTCCTGAAGTTGCTTTAAGAATTCCATCTCGCATCATCACAACTAGGCCTTTAGATTCTAAGGCCCCCAATGAGATGAGATTCTTCTTCAACTGGGGCATGTACCGCACATCCTTCAAAATTCTGGTGGATCCATCCTGATTCCATAGCTTGATTGAGCCTATCCCGGCTGTCTTACATGGACTGTCATTTCCCATGTAAACAAGTCCGCCATTGAGTTCTTCAAAATCAAAGAACCACTCCCTGATGGGACACATATGATAGGTGCAACCTGAATCCAATATCCACTCGTCTGGATGCGATGTTGAAGGTGAAACCGTCAAAGAACAATCTGACTCCGCATCATTTTTGCATTCAGCAACATTTGCATCTTGCGAAGCCTTTTCTTTCTTCTTCAACTTTGGGCAGTCTTTCTTCCAATGTCCTTTCTCATAACAGAAAGCACACTCATCTTTGGCAACTCGCCTTTTCGATTTGGACCTTCCTCTTCTCTCCTTTGATCGGCCTTGTTGACGACCTCTTGCCACTAATGCTTCATCTGTAACTGCTTTGCCTTTCATTTTATCTGCCTTTCGCAATTCATGACTATACAAAGCAGAACATACAGTATCTAAAGACACATTCTCTTTACCGTGGAGTAATGTGGCCTCCAGATGTTCAAATTCATCAGGTAGAGACGACAACAACATCAATGCCAGATCCTCATCCTCAAATTTCACATCTAAATTTAGCAGGTCTGCTACTAATTGGTTAAACAAAGTAATGTGTTCATTCATAGTGGTACCTGGTCGGTATTCAAATCGGAACAACCTTTTCTTCATAAGGAGCTTATTCTGACCACTCTTCTTCAGAAATTTGTCCTCCAGTGTCTTCCACAATCTATGTGCAGAAGTCTCATTCTTGACAGCATACTTCTGCTCCCTGGACAGACACGACCGAATTGTTCCACAAGCTAACCGATTTATGGTACTCCAATCTTTATCATCTATATCTTCTGGTTTCTTTTCTTCAATGGCAATGTCAAGACCTTGCTGGAAAAGAGAGTCTAGAACCTCCCCCTGCCACATACCAAAATGGCCAGTACCGTCAAATATCTCCACCGTCAATTTCATATTTGACAGTGGAAACCTCGACCACGATGACGAAGAACTAGCCTTGTTTTCTTGATCATTACCCGCCATTACAGACTCAAAATAAAGTATTCAATATTACAAACAAATAGAACCAAGGACGAACCTTGGCTCTGATACCACTTGTTGAGAAAACCGGGTAATTTTCTCTCAAATAGTGAAATGAACCGATTCAGTAATTTCAGAGTTAACCCAATGGGGTCTACTCAATAAAATTACTTCTCCAAATAAATTCTTTGGAAAGACTGGCGAGGACACTGTCCCTCTTAAATACCAGATTCCTAACAGAATATATCAGTCGGTGTATTTATCACAATATAAAAACACCCAAAAGAACCGTACAAAACACTACTACCAAACCCGCAAATAATATTGAATACAATACTACTACAGAAAATAAACCCAGAAATAAATGCGGAACAAAATAGATAATAAAGAAAGAACACACCCGGAACTTTGATAACGGAGTTCGGCCAAATTGCCTACGTCTCCGAGCACCCTCTGCAGAGCCCACTTATATATTTAAATGGAGAAGAGTACAATTTGGGATGGATTACAAATGAGGGGGGGAGTTCCTTTTATAAGGCAACTTACCCCCCCCCCCCAACTATTAACTCCCACCGATGTGGGAATTGAAATTTGTCAAATTTCAACAACATCAACTGTTATTAAGATGAAATCTACAGATTAACCTCTCCTAGAGAAGTTACAATAAGCCAAATAAGAAAGGGGATTTACTATAAGCCAAATTAAGCAGATGCTTTTGCCAAGCAACCAAAGAAAAATCCAAATGAATGGGAAACAATGAAGCTTTGGCTATCTACCTTATTAGATCAGCGATAGACACAATCTTCAAGTTTTCTTTCTGGGCAAACTGACGAAGCTTTGGCAATCTAGCCATAGAACCATCATCATCAACAATCTCACATAAAACACCAGCAGGTTCTGATCCAGCTAGCATGGCAAGATCTACAGCAGCTTCTGTATGCCCAGCCCTTTTCAAAACACCACCCTCCCTGTACTTCAATGGAAATATGTGTCCTGGACGGTTGAAGTCCTCAGGTTTCGAATTATTTGATGCAAGAGCCTTTATAGTTATTGCCCTGTCACGTGCTGAAACGCCTGTACTTGTACCATGTTTTGCGTCCTACAACAATGCCATCAAGACGTGCTTGGATAAAAATCAAACTTTGATCGTTCCTATAGTTACAAAAACAAATTTATCCTAAGGATTATATAGCACTATTAAAAGAGACGCATACCAAGAATTAAAAAAAAAAGAACAATCATAGGAGACAAAAGAATGTATAGGATAGTTTGAGTGCAGAGTAACAACTTACAACAGAAATAGTAAATGCAGTGCAGAGTTTCTCCTCGTTTTCTCTTTGGTTCACCATGAGAGGGAGCTGCAACCTATCCAAATCTTCTGATTTCATGCTCACACAAACTATTCCAGTTCCATGCTTCACAAAGAAAGTCATGGCCTCTGGAGTAACTTTTGATGCAGCCATTATTAAATCGCCTTCATTCTCTCTATCCTCATCATCTACAATGACAACCATCTGCGAGTTGGTGAAAACAATGATTAAGTGAAAGCTTTAGATATCATAAACATCACGACATCAACATGAAGAACAACCTTTCCTTTACGGATGTCTTCAATTGCTTCAGGAATTGATGAGAAGCCTTCTGACGGTAGGTCCAAATCAAACTCATCACTCTCAGAAGGGAATCCACTGGTAGTTGGAGCAGTATCAGCAGAAAGTGCTACCAGTGTTATGGCATCAGGCTGTACATGAACTCCACCTGATATACCATTGATAAGAGTGTTGCATGCTACATTAAAGCTAGCAAAACGAGGAAGAGGGTTGGCTTCCCCAGAGAATAGTGTTGATGCTGATTTACTATTCAAACCACCATCCTTGCTCATCTGCTTGAGGGACTCCAGTCCATTAGAGCAGAGCATATGTCCACAATGGAGCCCATCAAAAAGTCCAAATGCTCTACAAAGCAGGAGGCTTGTGAATTGAATATATCACTTTAAGCACATTACAAACAAATCACATACAACAGTCAACAGATGTTCCTTACTATGAGTCTTTTGGAGGTTATGAATATCCCAATCACTCAAAAAAATATTTACAGTACTTTCAAACAAACATTTAAAAGGCCTCTGAAAAAAAAAACTCAATCCTGAGCGTAAAAATACCCCATGTTATTTAATCTAAACAAAAGGGTACCCCTCAACCATCTAAACAGAAGGACAAGACAGGTTCATTTTTTACCCAACCCCAAAATATATTAGGTACATCGAAATCTCACACACAACATGGCAAAAAACAGGATATCGACTAAATCCTACAAAAAACATTAATTCAAACCCCAGAATTGAACTTCTATCTGATACAAAACCAAAAAAAAATCTTTAGAATTAAGGACCAAAGAGGGCTAACCGGGGGCGAGAAATAGAGGCCGGCGAGCAAGAAAAGTTAAGGGCAGACATCATGTCTAACGTTGGAGAGGCCAATTACTAGCCGATATGACAAAATTCCGAAGTGATTTTTCGGCGTTTGGATTTGGAAAGCAAACTGCACAAGGTCTAACTGGTTATTTACATCGCCCAAATAAATGGATACTAACCGCCATATTAGGATTATGAATCCTATTAATATGTGTCACACACATCACCTCTATGCATGAATTTCAGTGTCTAATTTATTCTTAAAAACTTAAAAGGTTCGACTCCCAGATATAGCATTTTTACTGTGATTTCTCATTAATCAAATTTAATTCTTTAAACGCTACCTTATTTTACAAGAGATAAATATAGCGAGGTTAAATTAGTTTCTATTCTCTAAACCTAAAAAATGGATGAGCAGAAAATGTTGCTGGATTTATATTGGCCAACCATTGCATTGGACCACACGCAAGATACGGCTAAAAATTCGTTATCCGCTTCAAATTTTATTTAAAACATTCCCCTACAAAAATTCTTTCAAATAAAAGCGAATTCCCACAAAAATTGAAACCAGAACGGATCTTAAAGCATGAGTACATAAGTATGTAAAATTTGTATTTCAACATTACCGTATTTTCAGTAATTTGCAGCAAAGCTTGACTTCTTTTTTCTGAATCTCATTCTCTTACTTTCCGTAAACCCAATTTTAAATATATTCCAATTGATTTGCCATTCATTTTTTCTTATGCAACCACATTATTCGCAATTTCACATGATGAAATATATTTTCCAATTTAAATAAAATTGAAACGGATGAAGAAGCATTGGATACAGTTCAAATTCAATTCAAATGTAAAATTCGACTACACATCAGAACAGAAAAACAAAAATACTATGCATTACTAATCTATTTCCCAGAACTAATCAAGCTCAGAATTAGGCCCTCTCACCCCTAATTCTCCTCGCAAGCTGGATATCCTTGGGCATAATCGTGACTCTCTTGGCATGAATAGCACAGAGATTGGTATCCTCAAACAATCCAACGAGGTAAGCCTCTGCAGCCTCTTGAAGCGCAGCCACAGCGGAACTCTGAAATCTCAGATCGGTCTTGAAATCCTGAGCTATCTCACGAACGAGTCTCTGGAAAGGAAGCTTTCTGATCAAAAGCTCTGTGGATTTCTGATACTTGCGGATCTCACGGAGAGCGACGGTACCAGGACGGAAGCGGTGGGGCTTCTTCACTCCGCCGGTGGCCGGAGCAGATTTCCTGGCAGCTTTGGTGGCCAGCTGCTTACGCGGAGCCTTGCCTCCTGTGGATTTGCGGGCAGTTTGCTTAGTGCGAGCCATTTCTATTTTCAGGATTTCACTTCCAAAATTTCAGATGAATGAAAATGTGAAAATGGATATTTGAGTTTGGGATGAAAATTAGAAGGGTTAAGAGGGAGTATTTATGGGTGGGTATTTTGAAATTAAGGCGGGATACCGTATGATCGTCGCCGTTGTATCTGTTTTTCTAATGGACCGTTCTGATTTAATTTTCGGAGTGCTCGGATTGCCGACGTGGCAGTGCATTTGTTCGCTGATCAAGCATCGAGATCGACGGGTGGTGATTAAGGAGGTCCGGATTGCTTACGTTAACTATGCAATGAAGATTTCTTTTGAGGAGGAAATAGAAATAGTTCAGGAGTTTCATTAATTTCAAATATTTAAGGATAATCGATACTTCCTTCGTTCTATAAGGGCATTAGCAATGGGGCGCCCTAAGGCGCGCCCTAAGGCGCGCCCTATGGCGCGCCACGTCAGCAGTTTTATCCTCCTACCTCCCCACCTGCAGTGGGGCGCCCTAAGGCGCGCCCTAAGGCGCGCCCTATGGCGCGCCACATCATCATTTTATTTATTTGTTTAATTGATTTAAATGTTTTCAACTAACAATTAATAACGAGTAAATAAAAAGGTCGAAATAACAAACGGGGACACATTAATAAAAAAAGAAGTTACACCGTTCAACTTACAAAAAAAAAAACTAAGTCGGTGCAATTCCCAACTTCCGACGCAGTTCATCTATCAATGCCCGGAGGTATTCGGCTTCGTCGGGGTCGGTACACTTCTTGAGGGCCTTGTGCGTCTCCAACAACGTCCTCGCCATCGACGCTGTCGCCAACGACGAATACACTTCGGCTGCCTGGGGCGGGAGCATTTCCGGGAGCGGAGGTGGGGTTGCAGCGGTCGAGGATGAGGTCGCGGCCGCCTTCCCTTTGGCCTTCGCAGCCTTGACGCCGGGAGGACGTCGGGAGGACATCGGTGTGCCGGAACCGCTGTCGTCCACGTACAACCGGTTGAGGTCAACCGGTTGATTGCCGCTGCCGCTGCTCGTGTAACCACCAACTTCGGTGGTCTTCATCCTCTTTGGCGCACTAGTGTGCAGAATTCCACCTTGGAATTTCTGCTTGTCCCTCAAAAGCGTCCAGATGGCCTCGTGCTTGAACTCGCCGAACATCGACCGGTACGACAATATCGCTTTAGCACGCACGTCTTCCCAGCTCTCGCCGCTCCCCTGTGCCCGCGCGCACTTCTCGAACTCCGCCGCGTACAAGTTCACTTGCTTCTTCACTTGATCCCAGTGCTTGCGGAGTTGCTCACGCTTGCGCTTGTACGCGTTCGGCGGCTTGGCCGCATTGTAGAGGTCGGCGATGCGCTCCCAGTACGCGAACTGCCTCTGGTTGTTCGCGAATATCGGATCTTCCGATATATCTACCCAACACCGGGCCAAAATGAGAGTTTCCTCGTCGGTGTAGTTTGTACGACCGGGGGCGTACTCATCGCAATCACCGGGAGGCGGCAACTTCTGCGCCCGCTGCCGGTTCCGCTTCTTTTTGGCTGGGGCGGAAGCGGTCGCGGCGGGGTCGGGATCGGCCGCTGCGGCGTCACGTCGGGAGGGGGCGACTGGTCGGGTTGGAGACGGCTCCATGTCCGACAACCCATACGAGTCCGTACTGAAATCGGGATCGTATTGGGCGTTGGTGTCGAACGAACGATATTGGCCGGGTTCTGTACCCGGCCAACGCGCATCTCCACTAAACATAGGACTATTTGGACTTGAAGCCATTTCGTAGTAATTATGTAAATGTAAGTTTCGAAAGTGAAATTGTGAAATGAAATGTAAAACGAATGAACTCTATTTATAAAACAACCAAACCGCGTGCCATCGTCCGCGACCTATCGTCCGTGTACGCCACAATGGGGAGGACGATGGCGCGCCCGATGCCTATCGTCCGCAGCCATCGTCCGTGTACGCCACAATGGGGCGGACGATGGCGCGGACGATAGGCATCGGGCGCGCCATCCTCCGCGCCCTTAGTATCGGCCGCGACGATCGTCCGCGACCTATCGTCCGTATCCGCAATGGGCGCGGACGATCGATGGCGCGGACGATGCGCGCCATCGGGCGTGCCATCGTCCGCCCATTGCGGATGGCCTAATAGCAGTCACTGTTATTGTAGATACAGGTTTTAATAAATATAAATAATAGTATGTTGGAAAAGTTAATAAAATATGAGACTCACTTTTTATATTGATTTTATAATAAAATACGAGTAAAGTGATTTAGTGGAATGCGAAACCTACTTACCTTTTATGGCACAAATAAAGTGTGACTCTTATTACAGAACGGACCAAAATGGTAAAATGGGACTCTTATTATGAGACCGAGGGAGTAATTTTTTTAATTTTAACTTTTTATTATATTTTTCTCATTTTATTACATTCTTTTTTCTTTTATACTTTTCTTTTTAATTGTGTATTTGTAATTTTTATTTAATTAAAATTAATTTGCATGTATATATATTATCATTAATGAATCTTGTACATTAATTTTTAGAAATTTATAATGTGATTTTTGAATTTTTTAGGATTATATATTTTATCGCTTATAATAAATTGTAATTTTAGAATTTATATCTTGTAATTTTGATTATATCACTTTTTTTATTTTAGATAACATTTTTAATTTAAATTAAATTAGTTGAGAAGAAAGAAAATTTTAAAAAATGAAATAGTGGGACCCCTGAATAAGTAAGGTAAGAGATAGACAGTGGTTACAGGTATTGTCTCTTAAATGATGCATAAAGTAAAAAAAAATTGGTTAAAAGTGGTGCAATGTCTATGAATAGTTAAGATACAATGAATGTGTGATATTGGTGCGTTTAACCTAACTACATTTTTTAATAATAATAATAATAATAATAATAATCAATTCTTTTTTAATAATTAAACCATTTGTGTAGTGAAGAATTGATGAAATACTCCCTCAGTCCACGATAAATTGTCTCAAGTTTCATTTCTCATCCATCCACAATTAAGTGTTTCATTTACTTTTGTTAATAGACCTCACACTACCTCATCTCACTCACCTTATATTTAAAAACTAGGAGTACTAGTACTAATATATAATACTCCACTAGGACTCACACTCCATTAATTTTTTCTTCGTGTGGACGAAGGGAGTAATAAGTTAAAATAATTTTTATAGGATAAAATATTTAATATCCACTACTAACAATTTCACGAAAAGAATTGATTAATAGTTTTACTTAAGCTAATGTACTCCGTATTTGCTAATTAGTTATTCTAAATAAGAATCAGGGACAAAACTGTAACTTCATAATATAGTTGAAGTGGAGAAAAAGTAAAATAAGAAACGATCTCCTTATTTATTTTAAAATAGTTACAAACTGAGGTGTTTGTGTTAACATTCTCAATAATATGGTTTCTTATGCTTTGGGGCTTGGTAGTTATTACAAGGGAAATTCCAGTTATCTTCTCGAGATAAAGCCAAGGGTTAACGTGTCTTCTTTTAGCTACATATTTAAGTTCAATATACCTACTTACAGTTAAATCAAATCATTATCTAACTAAAGAAGTAGCAACATTTAATATCATACAAAGTTTAAAATTCCATGATACATGAAGATTTAATGTCATACTAAGTTTGATACTCCATGAAACATAACATTAAACAGTTTATATTTCTATCTCAATATATAGTGTTATGTTTAGTGATAAATACAATGAAAAATAATGGTTTTAACTAACACAGAAAACAACATAAACATATAAACATATTGATCATAACATTTTGACGTCCACAAAATAACATTAAACCAGTCTTACTTGTCCTTCACAACCTTGTCCTGTCCAGTTTTATTCACAATCAATTTCCGCTACCAGTTTTTATCAAATAAAGCAATGACAATCATAGCACCAATTTCTTGTAACCTTACAAGTACTTCGTTCATAGACTTTACAAATACTTTTAGTGGGTGTTCGGTTGGCAAGATTAAATCTCATGATTAAATATGTATCACGTTTGGTTCATAAGATTGAACCCCTCAACTTAATCCTAGGTGGATAGTCTCATGATAATTAGTCATAGCCCCCCCTCCAACTAAAATAATCCCACAACTTAATCCTAGATAGATAGTCTCATAATATTAGTCATGACAACCGAACGCCACCTTAGTGTATGATCTTCCAGAGCTCATAAATCAAACAATTTCTTACACATTTCTCTATGTCAATGTCATACTTGGATGGTTGAATACATCTTATATAGTGAGGCACTGATGTAAAAGAAAAAAAAAATTATAGGGGGACGAAGTAAAAAATTTTCCCCAAAATTATTGAAGCCAATAACAGAATCTACATCTATAATAACTATCATCGTGAAAATACCAAAATGTGAATCTAACTTGCCAACTGAGTGAGAGGAAGTACCCATCAAAATTCTTATGCAGTCAATTGCTATGAATATGACCGTCCATTTCTCAAAATTTAACATCACTAGAGTAGTTTTAATTTGAAACTCTATCAAGAAGTTACAAAATATAAAAAGGTAAACTGCTTTAAAAGTCATGAACTTTTGTCAAATTCCAGTTTTTCTCACGAACTAAAAAATTGCCGTGTAATACCACGAACTTTATAATCCGTCGTCATTTTCCCATGGCGGGTTTTCCGACTATGAAGCTAGCTGACGTGTTTTTTTCAGCTGATGTGGCTGCTAAGTGTGTGTTGAGTGGATGACGTGGATGACAAATTTTAAGTTGACTTTGCCATATCATCAACCTACCAGCCCTCCACAGAACCTCCCCCGAGCCCACCACAAGCTCCACCGCCGCCACCAGCCCAACACCAGAACCTACCACAAGTCCACCACCAGCTCCGCCCCCTCCACCAGCACCTCCCCCAAAGTCCACCACCGCTGCCAATGCCACCTCCACCACCAAGCCCTCCACCTCCACCAAGGCCGCCGCCACCAAACGTGTCCTTCTCAAGCCTCCTATCATCAGCAATCTGCAAAGCAAACAACCCCACCCAACAACATCATAACAGCGAAGCTTTCCTTTTTCCGACCACCTCTTTCCCGTTTCTCACTTTCTTCAAATTCCGGCAGCGAAGCTTCCTCCGCCGACGACAGAGGCGGTTTCAGAGCTGGGATTCATCAAATCCAAATCTTTGTAAAATCTCCTGCCTCGCTCACCACCCTCTTCGCAACCACCGCCTCCAGCAGCGCCGCCACCGGTTCTGCCGGAAAATTTTTACCACCACAATGGGTCTACACACAATACGACGTCGTTTTAGCTGAAGAAAACGTCATCATTTTATGAATTTCCGGCGATCTCCACGTCATCTTTCAGGCTTGCCACGTAAGCTAGTTTTCAACCGGAAAACTACAGGGTCGGGTCAAATAGGAAATACCAGCAACCTGGTAAAGTTCGTGACATTACACGCCAATTTTTTAGTTCGTGGGAAAAAACGGAATTTGGCAAAAGTTCATGATTTTTAAGACATTTTACCCAATATAAAACTGGTAAATAGTTTCTAGCTATTACTAGTGTTATGCTACTTGAGTCATGCCATGCAGTAACGTTTCTAGTAGCATTCCTTAAACTTCTAGAACAAGAAAACTGTACCTTGTGCAGATTCAGCAAGAAAACGAGTTACATCAGAGACCAAGGCTACTTTTGGCATGACAAAAAATCCAGAAAAGGGCAGATTTCCATTTTCCAACTGCAAGAAAATTCACTGAGGTTGGAACAAAATCCTAACCCCCACGGCACTTGTTTGATCCCTTCTTGAATACCTCTCTTCAATTGTTTGAGAAGAAATTATAGAATATGTGGAAGATGAAATGAAATCTAAATCAAATCTACTAAAGATAAACATGAAAGTAAACCCTACTAAAGATAAACATGAAAATAATAACACGGATCAGGAATCTCATATCCCCGAAGCTGTGCGAGGAGCCGAAAAGCAGTGGGCCTGAGCTGTTGGCTGGAGGAGAGTGGATGCGGTCGTGGCAGCGAAGGAAGCAGTCTCGATTGTGCTGGAAATGACTGCTGCTGTGGCAGGGGCAGGGACAGTGGCATAAGGGCGGACGACAACTTAGGGTTTGTCGCAAACTGTGGTTTTGGTCGTGGCAGAGGGCTGGGGTGTAGCACGGGTGCTGGCACAACAGCACAAGGTGGAATCACAAGTAACGGATCGCCCTGACAATGAGGTGGTGACGGTGGCAGAGGGCATGGATGCAACACGGGTGTTGGAGCTCTCGCTGCCTGATCAGTTGAAATCTCAACTGGTGAAGGCAAAGACTGAGTTACTGTCGGTGGACCATGTGGCAAGGCAACGCTGCATGCACTCTCAGATAGTGATCACTGTTTGGAGGAGTGCCCACATGTCTGCGTGCAGATCCTCAACCGCCTTCTCCAATCCGTTAGTGTTCTCCCCTGTGCAAGGTATGGTCTCCATCGCGCAAGGTACGTTCATCGCACCATTTGATACAAAGTGACAGGTAGACTCACCGAATGCTTTCGATAATATAGATGCATATGAAACATGTTGAACCATGGATAAAGAAATTTGGAATAAAATATAGAAAACTGAAATTGATAAATGAACAAAATCCTAACCATCACAGCACTTGCCGGGCACAAACTAATTGATCCCCTGGATACCTCTGTTCAATAGTTTGAGAAGTAATTAAATCAAATATGTTAATCTACTAAAGATAAACATGGAAATAATAACAAACTCCTAGGATAAATATCATGCATATCTTTATTCTCGATCTGTATCAAAAGCACACCTTAAACGCTAAGAACTCATGTTCGTCCGTTGCTCCTCTCTACGTAATTTATTTGTCTTCAACACGGTATGATGCTTATACATTAATTCTGCAATTGACTGGTGCCCAAAGAAGTGTGAATTCTTGAGTATCATATCACTTGTAGTTGAATCAACAGCATAACCTTGACCAGGCATCCACTGTAGCAAATGAAGAAGCAGGTCTTTCTTTTCGGGTTGCTCAATGTAACGGGAAATGGCCAAGTGAAATATATCCTGTAACATATGAGGCAATAAATGACTAAATCTTCATCCAAGATGCGAAAGTGAAACAGACAATGAATATGACTACCTGATCAATCTTGTAGTTTGAGTTGTGAATAGACTTGATCACATCATTTACTAAGTTTATGTTGCCGTTCCTCGTAAAGGAGATAGCAAACTTCTTAATGGCTGGCTTAGGGATTAACTCTGCATTATCCTGATGAAATGGAAGAGCAATAAATACATAGGGCACAGAGAACGATAATCTATTCAGATACTCAAAACAGAACTCGTACCTTGACAACTAGATATGCATCTTTAAGAAGTCCACCTGAAAGTAAAATGTGTAAAATTTTTCCATGAAGGGCCTTATTCATCGTTCTCTTGCTATATTTCAGCATAGTATATACTGAAAATGCTTCTGAATATGCACCCATTGAACCGAGAGATTTCATCAAAGAGACACAGAGATCCTGCAAAGATAAAAACTTTAAATAAATGTGGAGCTAATTCAATGAGTTCTACTATTCTTAGCATGTCCTATCATAGTAACTGGAGTCATTTCCATCATCTTTACATTGTTTGATCTTTTAGCAGTTACTGCTTCACCACATGTAGGATTATATTTATTAAATCATGAGATGACAATTATCGGTGAAGTAAATGGTGAGGAAAGACTAAAGTAAAATTTGAATCTTGTAATGATATTATTCTGTAGATCAAACCTCTTAAAGTAATAAAACAATTACAAAATCAACCAAATATAATAGTTTCTCATCCTTCAAATAATTGCATAACTCAACCTCAACTAATAGTCTCCCAAGCCTTTTTCTGAATCACTGGGGCAACAAAAAAATTACGGAAACAAATTTCACTCATATAGCAAATGGATTTGGAGATTTGGATTTGATGGGATGATTTAGAGGACCTTTTTATAAAATCCAGAAAAAAAATCCCCCCTCGAAAAAATACAGAAAAATCACTCAAAAATAATTAAAAATATTTATCAAACTCATTGCAAACAAGTTCTCTGAATTTGCTGTTGCGAATATAAGTCCTCAAATCTAAATCTGTTATTTGTAATTTTACAGAATGTTCAGGACAAATGCAAACATTTCACCAATTTTCTCCAAAAAACCAACCTCTTAGCATGGTTCCTAAATGAGAAGAACATGCACAGCAGGTGAGCATATTGATTATGCCTCAGGTAAAAGCTACATGAACAAATAAAATCATTTGGGGCTCAGAAAACAGTACTTCTGTTCTGCGGCATACAAATTATTACCTCCAGAGGCTGGTGACCTTTGCTGTGCATATCCTCCATTGTACGATAGGCAAGTAAATACAGCTGCTCCTTGCAGAAATATTTTATTAAAATTTTAAAGGTACTCCAATCAGGACTAATTGCTGACTCATCCATTTTCTTCATCATCTTCATTACATTCTCCATGTCACCTGATCTACAATAGACACACAGCATTGAATTCAAAATAACCACATCGTATTTGTCATACTTCATCTCAAATTCACTAGCCAGCTGTTTTGCTTCATCAATCAGTTTGCCACGGCAGAGGGCTGAAATCATAATGCTGTAGGAGTAACCATCTACATGTGTTTTGAGCCAAGATTGTAATTAGTATGGTAAGGTAGGTAACTCCAAAAGGAGATTCAGAAATGTAAGATAAAAAAAACTAAAATAAATGTCCACATCGTGAAATTATTCTGCATTTCAAACTACATAGAAACAAACAGAGAATTTGCAACATTTTAAAATTGTCTCCGCTCCTTCAGATCATTACTAGAGAATTTGCTACTGACGGCTATTCTAATATGTGCATTAAATCTTGTGAATTGTGATCGTAAAGAATTTAAATTTCTGGTTCTTATATCTGTTCCAAACAAAGTTCAAGAAACAACCCTGCTGAAGATCTGGTAAAGATGAAAGATTAAATCACTCAACGAAATTTTCCAAACTTATTTGGTTTCAGGCTGTGAGGTTAGTGGGTGTAACAAATATAATTTGTTTCCTATTATTAGACACAAAGTTTCCACCGTTTCCATGCACTTACCATTTTTCACTTCCTTTCTCCTCATTTCATCAAAAACTATTTTAGCCTCTACAAGTTTCCCAGACTTAGCAAGGCCATCCATCAGCAAACAGTATGGCATCTGCAAAGTTAGTGACAGATAAGTTAGCAAAGGCTCTAGAAACTCCCCAATTTGATTGCGAAATCTAAAGTTGCCCCAATTGCAGCATGATGCAATTGTTGTAGTGATAAAAAAAAAGTACATTTTTTAAAGATATTACAAACTAAAACATAATGTTGTAAAGCAAAACCACTCTTACAATTTAACCCTTATCATAATAATGCACAACCACGAAGCTCCTTAGTCTTGACTTGACCCAATTTTGCCTACAATTCACAACCATGAAGCTTCTTAGCCGTGAATTGATCATATTGATCCTACAATTCATGGCCAAAATGCTTTATAGTCGTGAATTTACCCTATTTCGCTACAATCTACCACCACAAAGCTTCTTAGTCATGAATTGACTCATTTTGCCACAATTCACATGCATGAAGCTTCTTAGGCGTGAATTAATGCTAATGCACACAAATTAAGGGCAAAACAGCAGTTTAAGCCAAAATGGCCATTTTTATCTTTGTTGCTATTTTTTATCTATATAAAAGCAAAATGGTATCATTATATATTAGCTCATTTAATAATCACTACATCACAGGCACGCACCATACATGCAGATCATTTTGAACTTCAATAGAAACACAAAATGGATGCAAAAAGTAGATTCATTGTCACCTCATCTTCAGCATAGCCTAAAGCTTGCAGTTCATCTAGCAGTTCTCTTGATTTCTCGAATAGCCCTGCTCTAACATATACTTTCAGCAGAGTTGTGAGAATGACCTGTAAAAAAACCACACAATCAGCAAGATGTAAAATATTTGCTAGCAGAAATCATTCCCCAACTTCAAGCAGTCATCATTGGGCACAAGGAGCTATATTTTACGAAGCATTGGCACTCAGTAGAATTATACACCTATAACTGATAAGTATGCCTAGACCTAACTGATCTTTTCTAAATAAGAAAAGATGGAGTTTCAGAGCACAAATAATATGCTCGGGTTACCTACAAAGGCTGATAATAATTAGAGTTTGCTATATCAATGATATCATTACAATAAAGACTAAGGTGGGACCTCAACTTTAGCGAGAAAGGGAGCAATAAAATAAGTTAATGCTTTCTTCCTTGCTTGCTGATACCAATTATTTCCCTTTCTTCCCCATATCTCCAATTCTAAGGTTAATATGTGCACAAAGATACTCGATGAAATTTTGTTACATCATTTACTTTTAATAGACATGAACATAGATTAATTCTCTGCGATAAACAATATTACCAGCACATAGCCATATAATTGGATAAGGTCTGCACAATAAAGGCTGGGAATTCAGAAATACACCTTGTTCAAAGTTAATCCTGCAGATCTCATGTCTTGAATTACTTTATCAGCCTTCCTATAATTCCCATCAATAGCATATGCATTTAACAAAGAGCTGTAGTGAAAGACATTAGGTAAATTTCCTTCCGACTTCATCTCATCAAAGTATTTTTCCGCTTCATCGCATTGATTATTTGAAGCACAAACTGATATTAGTGTTCCGTACAGTACATCATCCATACTCAATCCCCTGGATTTCATTTCATGGACCAGTTCCATTGCCTTAGAGTAACCACCTTTGACCTTGGCACAACCCGAAAGTAGCTAAAATGACGAAAATAAAAATTGTGAGGTCATATGATAACTGAAGAACTCCACAAACAGCCATTTGATAACAACAAGAAATTGTTAATTTTCTTACCTATCTGAATATATTTTACAAGCAGCTATGGTATCAACTCTTGTGCATGTGAGTTCATAATTTAAGATTTTTATTAATATATTGGGTACTCTTGCACTATGTGAATAACAACATGAAAAAGAGTGTTTGTTGAATATAATTATTCAATCCACATCGGCTTCTATTAGTAATACTACCTCCCGCCCCTTAAAAATAGAAACTATTTCCATTTTGGTCCGTCCCTTAAAATTAAAAACATTCTATTTTAGAAAAAAAATCTCTCTAATGAGGTGAGACCTATTCTCCACTAACAATATTTCAATCACTTTTTCTTTCTATCTCTCTCTTACTTTACCAATTGCGCATTAAAACCCGTGGCGTTTCAAAAGTTTTTGTTTTTAAAAGACGGAGGTGGGGTTAAACATAGAGTAACATACCGTACTATAAGTTATAATATCAGGTATGAGACCAGCTTGCTTCATTTGATTAAATAGCTTGAGGCTGCTGTTGAATTTGCCACATTTAATTAGACAACTTAATGTGGAGTTACAAACAGATACATTGCTCCTTGTAGAGTCATCTTTGATACTATTGTATATCTCCAAGGCCTTCGCAGCATTAGAATCCCTCCCCACAAACTTTATGTAACTGCTGTAGGAAGCAATATTATTTTTTCCATGACGCCGCATCCAATCAAAAAGCTGCAAAAATGCCAAGTGGCATATTATAACAACAAGATGATGAGTTTTTCCTTTATTATAAACCGTTTTTATCAGAAAGAGTGTCAGTAGGAGAAAACCCTCATAAAAGCACATATAAACTGATATGACATAGCATTGGATCATATGATTCATATCTATCAAGTAGAAAATGATACCAGATACCCATAAATCGGGAAAGAAAAATATCTACAGCAACAGCCTCAAATTTTTGCTCAAGGAAACCATAACTTAAGGGTAAAATGAAAATCTGAATGACAAGGTATAACAACAAGATTCTAATCATTTTATAACAAAATGGGAACATCTCAAAATGCCAAAGCTGTAAACAGGTATTAAATGGTGCATGCTATTTTGCATATGATTTGTTAGTTGTTCAACCATATATACATGGATTTGACTACTAGAAAATATTTATGATTTCAATGGCTGTCTGGTTTACACCAAAAGACTCCTTGTTTCCTAGTCTGCATTAACAGTATCTATATGCTACACACAAAGCGAACTTAGACATTTTATGCACGGGTTATATAACAAAGACACCATTGTAATGTTGGGGATTTGCCTTTGCAAAGATCTCTTTCAGGCCTATAAATATCAGTATAAGTCTGTGCTCAAAGTTTGTGTTATTAAGAAAAAGTTAAAAGGAATATTTTATTTCACTACGACACACTAACTAATCAAGAAAATGACAAATTGCTTTATTGACATCAGTAATCACTAATCAGAACAAACAATACAGTCAGCGAGTTCATTATTAAATCCCAATGTCTACATGCTATGGTAAGAGAAACAATTTACAAGCATGTGCATCAAAATACTGTGAACAAGATATGCGACAAGGATAAAAGAAAGAAATAACAGCACATCTGCAATTAATTAGAACCTGGCAGACATCCTTCCATCTGTTAAACTTCCCAAAATAACGCAATATGATATTCAGATGTTGCACTCTCAACGCCTCTCCTGACCTGCGAGCAGAATGACATGTTATAGTTGTGATTTTGTTTGGTTTAAGGTGAGGTGAACATGCACTTAATGAGCATAGCCAAGGGAATGCTTCCCATCATGACACCCCAATTTGGTCGAACTTAGTGCTCAAAATACATAAAGAGGTAAACCAAATATTCGTGATAAACATGGAGAAATATTCACATTCCCCGCAGTATCTTAGTGTATCAGATGGAAAAAGGATTTATGTGAATATTGTAAATCACCGGCATAGTAATTAGCTAAGGATATTCTCATAAACATGTTAACACTGACAAATCAGTCTATAGTTCAAATTGAGCATAGAAAATCGTTTGGGAGTAAATACCTAGTTCTAAAAATACAAGACTAACTCTTAATTTTTCGAATTTCAGCTTCATAATACCAACAAACAATAATAAATATTGGCAGATATCAAGGAAAGAAACAATTCTGCGGCTACGGACAGCTGCTATACATTTAGTTGCCCAAAAAAAGGTTTTTTTAAGAAGAAAACAGAAACGATAAGAAACAAACACCTTAAGAGAGCACACTCCAAATCAGAAGAATCTTGAATATCGCGAATTGCAGATTCTGTTGTTTCCTTGGATACTTTTCTGAGTGATTTGGTCCGAACTTGAGGATGTACTGAAGCATCATTAGAACAAATTGGATTGGCAATATGCACCGGCATAGTGGCCGCAATCTGGCTGGAATTATTGATGGTTGAATTGAAACGAAATACAGGTTGAAAGCCGTGTCCCAACACCAATGACAACTCCATCGCAATGAGATGATCTGATGGAGTATGGACCATCTATATCTATATCTATACTAATCTAAAGTGGTGAAATGACTTTCATACCCTTTTGGGCGGGAAATGGATTGATGACTGTATATTTTTTTTATTTCATTAAAAATTGAGCCAAAAAACCTAATAGTTTTTCAATAAATACCAACCACCATTTCTTGGTTTCCAAGTTCATTTCAGTCTCATCTCCACCAATTTTTCTACTGTGTCTTCGTCACTCTCATCTTACTAAGAAGGCATCTATTAGCTTGCAAAAAGATAAATGTTGAAATTGAAAATAAAATGTAATTAGTTAGGTTGATTAGTTGGATATTTGTTCTTTTACTTGACCTATATATAAGACTCCTTATTATAATTAGCAACAATAACTTTCTAAAATATAGTCCATAATGAAAGGCTCTCCGTTTTCGTTCTCCCTTTTCCTCAAGCATTTTATCTGCATTTTCTCTCTTCTCCTTCAATGGAGATTCATCCTTCATCTCCTTCTTCATTTTTCACATGGTATCAGATCGCAAATCCGTTGCGCGCCTCTGATTACCTCCATCTCTTCTATTTTTTTTTCAATTTTTCGTTTGGTTTCCAGCTAGGGTTCTATCCTCTTTCGGATCTCTCTATTTCCGATCCGAAAATTATCAAGTTCTATTCTCTCTCCGATATGTTTTTCTTCAATTTCGATTTTCAATCGGTTCTTTTATTTGATATTCTCTGGTTTTATTGATTGGATTCATCTCATTTTTTTGTCTCTCTTCGGCGTTAATTTCCGTCGATGAATTGTTCATTGGATTTGTATGATCCAAGTTTGTGTCTCTCCGATTAAAATCGGTTGAGTGTTTCATTTTAAGAATATGTTTTCTCAAATTTGTAGTTGAATCTGAATATGTTTTCAGATTTATCTCTGGTTTTCCGATTGTATGTCGGATGTTTGTTTTATTGTTCACCGATTGTTCGGTTGGATCTGTTTCGTTTGTGAATCAGTTTCTGTTTTCTCCGATCAAATCGGATCCTCTGTTTTCTAAACCTTTTTCTTCAGTCTCTTGTCTATGATCGAAGCCTGGTTCGTGGCGGTGTTGTTCGTAGCTGGTATTGTGATTGACTGATTGTTCTTAGTTGTTGCAACTGCAAGACCTTTGGTCGCTAGGCTATTGATGCTCTCGCATTGGGTAGGGGATTGGAAATTTGTTGTTGGTGATTGCAACAATTGGTGATTTTTTGGTTGCAACATCCTGGTGTTGCTTGTTCATCCTTGTCAGAAACATCATCTTCGTAGCTCCTCAAACTGGTTTCGGAAACCATGGAATCATTACTCTTAGTTGATTCTTATGTGATATCCTGATTGTCTGAATCTGATTCATCTGGATTGGATATGGTTTCACTTGAATTGATCTCTGTTGCAGCAGCAATATGCATACAGTTGGAAATGTGTCATTAGAAGATTGCGATCTGTTTACATGGTCATTTGAATGTACAACCTTTTCACCACGCTTGTGGCCAAGAATCTCAGCTCTCTGTTAGCAATAACCTCATTGTCATTCATGTTACTCTTAGTACCACTGCCAGTTTGCTAAACAACCAAAGGAAAATGATCATTCAATTTTCCCTCAGCCATTTCTTGTGTAGCTTGCATTATTGCATTCCCTATGGCAGGGTCAAGGCCATATCATTTAGCTCAAGATGGATTCTCTACTAAGGGGGAGTTTTGATATCACTTGCAAGGGGAGATGAAGTCCTTGCCTTGCTGCTGGTGCTGATGTGATACAGTGGCATACCAATCTGCTTTGGATGTGTCTTAACCGAGTTTGTGAGGTCACTGAGTGCTTTCCTACCAGCAACTCTACCTTTCTCAGCTGCATTGGATGACTTACCTTTCACAGTTGAAGGATATTTGTCAATAGAGATGACATTTATGGAGCTATCTTTGTTCTTGGAGTGAAACGAAGAAGGGTTTCTTGAGTTTGATAGGTCGTTAAGTGCTCTCCTTCCTCCAAGATCTCCTCTCTTATGTGCTTTAGTCACATCAGTCTTTCCCACAGGAGTAGTGCCATTGTAGAGAAAGTTTAGGTTCTGATCTTGGATCAGGCGATGAGCAGGGGTTGCCATGAGTGCTTGTTTTCAGTTAACAGTGCGATCAAAGTCAGAATGAGAAACACATCTTCTGCATTTTCTCTCTTCTCCTTCAATGGAGATTCATCCTTCATCTCCTTTTGCATTTGATGTTCTTTGGATGCTTCATTGACCTTTGATAAAAGAAAGAACTTTGTATGTTTTTTTTGTTTGTTTGTTAGTTTCTTCTTTTCCTTGGCAAGATGGTTGATTAGTTGAAAATAAGGCTCCTTATTGTAATTAGCAATTAAAATAAGAACTTTGCATTTGGTGTTCTCCCATCTTGAGGGGAGTGTTAAAATTGAAAATAAAATATAATTAGTTTGATTGATTAGTTGGATATTTGTTTTTTTTACTTGGTCTATATATAAGGCTCCTTATTGTAATTAGCAACAATAACTTTCCAAAATGTAGTCCATAATGAAAGGCTCTTTATTTTTGTTCTCCCTTTTCCTCAAGCATTTTATCTGCATTTTCTCTCTTCTCTTTCAATGGAGATTCATCCTTCATCTCCTTCTCCATTTTTCACACTAAACAATGAGGAAATATTTATTTGATAAACATGACATTAGCAATTGCTTTATTTTGCAAGGAAAATAGTGCGCATACTGTAGTCAACCAGTTGAAGAATTGCACATTCAAGAAGCCTTTATTTCATAAGTGAAACTACAATAAGCAAAAAATATAAGCAAAGAGGAATAACGTCCAATTTAATCAATTTTGATACAATAAGGAGTGAATCTAACCTTTTATTTCAGGAATTTTGATGCTGGGAGGTTGGGCATGAAGATGAGTTTTTTTCTTTTTTTAGAGGAAGGAGGGTGTTTGCAGCGCACAGAATAAAATTGAGTGGCAGACTAGCGACAAAGGTTATGGTCGCCGCCGGTGACGTTTGCAGATGGGAGGGGTTGCAGACTAAATCATCAGAAGTTGTATGGAAGAAGGGGCTGAACAATCTAGGAATAAAAATGTGAGGAGGATGAAATATAAGTTACTCCAATGGCTACGGACTTGGTTGGAAGAAGAAGATGACTTGACTATAAAAAGTTGATAAATTAATATTATTAATATATTTAAAATTTCATTGTAAAATGTGTCCTGATATTCGGAGCGGATCTCCTACTCCAATAATGTTACACCATTTCGACTCCAACACTCACAACAAAATAAAAAAATCTTATAAACAAGTAAGTCTACTCCAACACTCACAACAAAATAAAATAATCTTATAAACATTTAATTGATGGTGAGATTATTTTATTTTGTCGTGAGTGTCGAGTAATCAGAGATACACGCTCCGCCAGATATTGATTTAAATTTTTAAAACTTTTACTTTTATTTCGGAGTCCCATTAATAAATTCAATGGATTCTATATTTTCTTCTCCATTGTAACTTTTTTCCTTTTTCTTTGCAAATAATACAAGCAAACTCAAAATTCGTTTTCATAGTAAATTTAAATAATAATTTAATTTTTCTCTTTTTCCTTTTCCAATTTAATTATGCAAAAACATTTTTTCTATATTTTTGTTATAGATTTTTATCACAAAAATTATCTATATATTTACAAAAAAATTGTCTAATTTTTATTTTGGTATGTCCACTGTCATTTGTATTTATGAAAACTTTTTCACCAATTTTCCCCCTTTTCTCTGTACTTTACCTTTATTTCTTTTTATCTCTATGACATTAAAGCCCCCTACTATATAGAGTAAAGCCCCCTACTAATAAAAAATCTTGCGTTCGCCCTTGTGAATGAGTGAGAGAAAGATGTAGTCTCTCAGCAAGGTATTGGAAGAAGAGAACGGAGAAGTAGGTGCCGCGGTGAACCCTAAATGAAGGATTCTTCTCAACACGTTGCAAATTTCTTTATTCCCATTTCTTTTTTTAATTAAATTCCTCCTATTAAAAATATGACTATAACACAATAAAAAATTAAGAGTCACATTTTATCATTTCGGTTTGTCTCATAATAAGAGTCACACTCCACTAACTCATTTCGCTCTATTATAAAATCAATATAAAAAAGTGAAATTCATATTTCACTAACTTTTCCAATAAACTATTCTTTACATTTCTTAAAACCCGCATCAACATCGAATATAACTCTTATTAGAGAACAAAAGAAGTAATTAACAATACATACTAAATTAATAGCATTAACTTTGATTATTAAATATTTTTTTTAGGTCATACTCATTTTCACAAGCTATTAGAAACAGTGTGCAATTTTTTTTTATTTTGTAATATTCCTTTTATTTTAAAATAAAAATATACCTACAAAATTCAATTAAATTTATCAGTTAAATTAGAAAGTTTATAATTTAACTGATATATTAAAAAGGAATAGTTCAATTTTTAACCGACTGGAAATGATTATATTTAAAAAATTTATTCTTTAGATAGAGTCCATCAATTATTTTAGATAATACACGAATATTTTACTATACTCCGGTAAATAGGTAGATGCTACGACTAATGAATTGAGTTATTATTCGATCAATTAATGAATATTAGTATTTGAACTAAATTAATGTTAGTGTTTGTTTGTTTCATGTTGATGCACCAATGACAAAACTATAAATTTGTGTTTGTGTGTTGGATATTTAACAAATAATTTATCGTATCCTAATTGCAAAGCAAAATAAAAAAGTCTTCTATTATAGTTTTAACAGCTACTCCATGTAAAATGTTGCCCTGCCCCACTGAATATTTAATTAAAGAAAAAAATAGTAAAAAAAAAAAAAAAATAGGAGCATTAGAAGTGGAGTATGTGTTTAAAATCCTACCATCCCGTTGCGTTTCATATGATAGTGGTTGCATTTAACCATAGCAGGCCCTACTCTGTTATTTAATACAAAAGATGATCTTTCCCCTTCTTATACATGTGTTTTTAGTGAACCTTTGCTTGCTGCTTGAACCTTTGCTTGCTGCTTGCCGGCTTGAGCCTTTTTTTATTTATATAAAAAAGTCTATTAAAGTTAGATGTTTGTGTAGCGTGTCACTCTGTGTGTATTTATTTATGCAAGTTGTATATGCATTTTATTTTCATGTGTACTAATTTAATAGTAGGGTGAAAGATATAGACATACTATTACTTATGGTCCTATGAGCTCCCGTTATTATTAGATATCTTCCATTATTAAACACACGATAAATACATATAAAGTGAATATATAGCTTTATTAAAAAATATATTATAAATTTATAATTAACTCGATTCAAAATTAACTTATGACACCACATTTCTAATTAACACATTTTTTGAAATGGAAACATAATTATTTCTAATTTATTGAATGTCTTATTTTATTCCTTATCAACTCAACTCACAAAATAAAAACGTTATAAAATCTTGTGCCGAATAGAAAATGCTTCATTTAGTGAGAAGACATTTTTTTAATGTGTACATAATGATATAAGTTGTTATTTCTATTGAATTATTTATTAAGTGAAAAACATATGACCCTTGCATAGCACGGGAGTTAATACTAGTCCAAATAAAGCTACTCCTATCACTTCACGTTTATTTTTATTATTAAGAGATCTATATGGTTATATTTTCTATATTCATTTTATTAAACTAGTTATTTATAGATGCTTACTAGCTTTTAATATTATAACGTAAGAGAAAACTAAAAAAAATACGAGAAATAAATATTATTTAGATTGAACTTTAGTCCCTAGCATTTTGGGTTTTAGCATTACAGACTTCTATTAAAAAACTTGGCATGGTTCTTCCCCTAACATTTATATTACTTCACAATGTGATTTTTTATGACGATAAGGCCCCCAGCCCATCAAGGATAATTTTGGGCATTCATATTTTTGTACCTGTCATCCGTGTCATCTTTCTACATTCTTAAAGATATGTTATACTACTATATTCCAATTTTTGTCTAGGTGCTTCGTATGTGAATTCAAATTTAGATGATTACTTCATATATGAGTGTTAGTTTTGGTTTGTATAATATTAATGATGTGTGTGTTATTAATAACAACTACCTTCTTCCAAAAACTAGTTAATGCATTCATTACCGTCATCTACTTTGCTAGCACATTTAAAAATATAAAAAATAATGTACCTGTAACAGTGTGACTTTTTCTACTATTTTATTTGTTCTTGAAAGGGACGTTGTTGTGCATATACAAATTTTTTTGGTTTTTATTTCTTTTATCGAGGGAAGGATTTTGGTCTTTATTTCTTTTATGGGGGAAAGGATTTTACAAATTGGGCTTAAACAATTATTCTTTTCCTAACCCAAATTCTTTTTCTTACTTAAACGAGGAACTTGTTGCAAGCCCAAATCTATCTTTCTCTTTCTCCATGAGCCCACATTCAATCACCAATTGAACGCCACCTTTCACTCAACAATTAGTCTGTTCTACAAAATCTGGAACAAATCAGTTTCTACATCCCCATTATCTCATGAAATCGGTTTATACCTATACATATCTCTCCATGACTCCATGTTTCATCAGATTCAATTGATTCCAACAAAAATCGAGAATTAGAAACTAGATAAAGAGAGAGTGCGGGAATTGAGAAGAAGAAAGTGGGAAAGGAAGTTGGTTTCTCTGAATTTGGGAACGTGAGATAGGAGACGGCAGTGGCAGCGAATTGTCACGGAGAGACAGCGAACATCAACGAGCAGCAGCAGCGCGACAGGCTGTCCCGGCGGAGCAGCAACGTCCGTTCAGCAGCGGCGATCTCAGCGGCTGCAGCGGGGTGGCAACGATCAAGCAGCGGTGGCGGTGATTCAGAAATATCAGCAGCGACGGACAGCACGGGGCTGTACAGCAGCAGCAGCAGCGGCTGCTCATGACGGACAGCAGCAGCGGACTGATGAAACTCCGACCGTGCAGCGGCGGTAATTCCGGCAGTGGCGACGGGCTGTCGGCAATAGCAGCCGTGACTCACGGTGGCGCTGCAATGTGCAGAGAGAATGAAGGCAGAGATGAGTTTGAGAATTTGTAGACGGCGCTGAATCTCCGCCGTGTAAAGGAGAAGAGAAATGGAAGAATTTTTGCTAGAGTTGTTTGACTGTTTCATGTTGGGGTTTCAATTTGAGAAGAAAGATGGAGAGAGCGGACATCAGCTCACGTTGGGAATTAGCTAAGAACGGGTGGCAGCGGCGGTGCCGAGTTTTGCCGGAGAGGAGTTTTTGAGAGAGAATTAGAGTGGAGAGGGAGAGCGATGGAAGGAGTACCGAGATGGAGGAGAAAGAAGCAACAAGCTGTACGTGAGTTTCAAATTGAAGTCGAAGAAATTCAAATTTAGAAAATTAAACGAACGAGGTGGGCTTTCGAACTAAAGTTTTACTGTGGGCTTTCGAACTAAAGTATTTTCAAGAGCTTTCGATTTAACATATCAGTTTGAGCATCATTTTATGTGACGAAATTCCTCTTAAGTGCGATTGAAATTATTATATTTATTCCAATGATGAGGCGAGATATGTGATTAAAGTGAAAGTATTGTTGTGTATGTTAGGTGATACTATGCGTTGATTTATTGAGTGGTATTATAAATTGCTCGACTTGGTTGGTATGATGTGAATTGATGCTCGACCTTGACTGAAAAAAATGATTTATGTTTCAAATACTCCCTTCGTCCCATAGTAGATGTCACACTTTCCTTTTTAGTTTGTCTCACAAAAGATGTCACATTTCCTTTTTTAGAAAAAGCTTTCTCTCACATTAATATAAATATACTATTTTCTCTCTCCATTTAACACACAAAATAACACCTCCTAAAATCTTGTGCCAATTCCCAAGTGTGACATCCACTATGGGACAGAGGGAGTATGTCTTATGAGAAAAATGGAGTTTGCAAAGGGTATGTCATGCCATGTTTTTATTTTGAGAAATGTCTATCTGTTTGTTTAGCAAGGGAAGTGTCCCTACTAGACCTATTGAAATTGAATTCGTGTCTGACTAGAGAGTGAGTCCCTACTCAGGCTAGTGTACACCATTGGGGATCGTGAGCCGTCTTTTGGGTCGGCCAGTCCGGTGATCGAGTTTGTGGCCATATTCTTGTTTCACATATTGTTGAGATTGTTGATGTTGAGATTGTTGAGATGATGATGTTGAGATTGTTGAGATGATGATGTTGAGGTTGTTGAGATAATGATATTGGTGATTGCTTAGTGGGGAGTGAGTCCTTACTATGAGTTTAATCGAATTCGGGTCCTTGCAAGGGTGCATCCCTACTCGGACTAGTGTACATGATGAGGACCGTGAGTCATCGAATGGGTTGGCTGGTTTTCGTGCTCGTTGAAAGGGGCCACCTTACACGACACCCTAAAGAACAAATATGGCAGTTTCTTAAATAACTCAAGGAGAAATGGCTGTGTTTTGAAATGATGAGGAAAGGATTTGAGGATGAGTCGAAAATTTGTGCTTCTGAAATATTTTTAGTGCTTCTCGGCATTTTAAAGTTAAACCCGAGATTCATTCATTGGTGGCATGGCATAACTGTTGTTTATATAATTGTTTTGGCATTTGTTTGCTGAGTACATCAAGTACTCAGTCATGCATGTGTTTTCCCTATTTGCAGGTTGAGCGGTGACGAGCGCGGTAGGTGCCGAGCAGAGATGGTGAAGATTTGTGTTTGCTTTTAAATGTTCTGAATATATTATGTCTTCATACATAATATTATTCTTCTTCTCTCGAATGCTTCTACTGAATGTTGTTTCTTTTGAGATCATGTCTCGTTGAGTTTGTCAATTGTTGAGATAATACTTTGATTTTTATTCGAGCTATTTCTATTATATCGAGCTTTGGTCGAGTTGTGCCTTTTTCCCCTTTCTTCCCCGCTTCTTTAACCATCCCCTAGTCGCGATCAACCGTGTTTTCTATCCTTAGAAAATGCGGGCGTGACAACACCACAAGCAACCAACACAGCCAAACCATCCTTTGATGCAACTTCACGCGGGTTTTGAACTCATTGATCCCGATGTAAAAAATAACAGTCGCTCCAGTTATCGTGGAGTGATACACGGATAGACCAAAGTAATTTTTTATAAAACTCTGTGGTGTGGGAGGATACGCCACACGAAAGACGACAGTTATGACCCCTTAGTGTAAAACATAGTACTAATATAATCCCTTGGATTAATTAATCTAATGGTTCTGATTAAAAGTATCATCGTACATTATTATAGTGTTTTCGTACATTAAAGGACAATTTCGGTATCAATATATTAGGCGGTTTTTTACTGTTATATTATTTAGATAGATTAATACATTAACTTAATGTATACATTAATGTATTATTAATGTAACATTATTGTGTATTAAGGTATATGCCCCTTCTAAGTATGTAGATTATAATTTATTGAATGAGTGACGAAAGTTATACCCATTCCCCAATGGTTTAGCAATCCATGATGCTAGGGTGTAGTACTGACTCGGTAACACAACGTTCATTAGGGTAATCTTGTGGATACAATACTCTAGCCCTATGTATAAGTTAACCCTAGGGGACTAGATCTAACTTCTTCCGGTTAGTGAACGATATGTTAATGTGACGCTACTACACCCTAGCCCCATGGAATACTAAACCCTTGGTGAATGATGTTAACTTTCGGCAAGGGAACTAATAAGATGCTACATTACTGGATAAGTGACGTATACATTATCATGGGTATATCGTACATTACTCTTGGTCTTTGTATTTGTGGATACAATATAGCCCTATGGACAAAGTAATCCTAGGAGAGATGTTAATGTATGAAAATGGTATTTGAATGTATGAATCTCACAGATTAATGTACGTACGAGACTGAATAATGTAAACATTATCATGATTATATCGTACATTACTTTGATTTTGTGGATGCTATACTATAGTCATATTGATAAGGTAATTCTTGGAAAGATGTTAATGTATGGAAATGGTATTGGGATCTATAAATCTCACACATTAATGTACGCACGTGATTGAATAAAGTATACATTATCATGGGTATATTGTACATAACTTTTGGTCTTTGAATTTGTGGTACTATATAATTACTCCATGGATAACGTAATCATAGGAGAGATGTTAATGTATGAAAATGATATTTGAATGTATGAATCTCACACATTAATTGGTAATTGATACACACTAGAATAGAATATTGTCTACCTAAAATAATACACCACACACGGAAAAATAATATATTTGGGAAGATTTGTAATTAATTGGTAATTGATACACACTAGAATAGAATATTGTCTACCTAAAATAGTTTGTATCACTCCTATATCAAGGAGAATTACCGATGAATACAATATACAACAATTACCTCAATCTCTCTTTTAATATGGTATCAAGAGCGGGTGAGGACTCAGAGCAATCTCATTATCATCCATAAAATATAAAACCTTTCCCGTGCAAACAACCCCAAAACCATGTCAGAAACCAACCATTCTGACACCGAAACACCAAAACTTGAGACATCAGGCCAAAGAACGCCTGTTTTCACCCCTGAACTCGCCGCTCAATTTGCAGAGTTCTTAAGACAAAGCCTTGAATCTGTACCAAGCAAATCAAATCCACCAGACAAGACTCATCATCCCGAGTCTTTAGGCGAAATCATCGTCAAGTCGAAATTGGATGGGGAGAATTATCCCCTTTGGGCCAACCTTATGGAGAGGGCGATCGGAGGGAAGGGACTCACGTCCCATATTGACGGAGTAACCGAACCTCCCCCTCGATCGGGCCCATCCTACCACAAGTGGCAACAGCGAGACCACACCGTTTTCAACTGGATTATCAATAACATTGAAGCCGATCTGGTCAATGAAGTGTCGCAATACGCAACGGCGAATGACCTATGGGAGGGCCTTGCCGTCACGTATGGCAGCGGCGCGGACCCTTTCCAGGTCTATGACCTGCACAGACAAACTGGTGCCATCAAGCAAGAAGGAATGTCATTAGAAGCATTATGGCAAAAACTTCAAGGATTGTGGATCTCGATTGATCGACGGGAACCCAATCCCATGGAGGGAGAGGCCGCATCGGCAATCGAAAAGTATAGCAGGATAGTTCAGAAACAGAGGCTCTACCAATTTATCACGGCGCTAGATGATAAATACGAAGCTGTTAAAAAGGAAATTATGAGACAAGATCCATTACCAACCGTACGAATGGCTTACGGGATAGTTCGACGGGAGTCGAACAATGACCAAATTCTGGGCACCGGAGGAGATAGTAACTCGCAGCATCCCGGAATTGGCACCTGTCTCTCTGCTGTTGACCGCGGCCTTTCCGGCCAGCCACCACCCGCCACCAATCGCCCCGGGACCAAACGCCAAGATGAGGACAGAAATAAATTGACGTGCTCACACTGCGGCGACCGGAAGCACACGAAGGAAGGGTGCTTTCTCCTTATTAGGTATCCCGATTGGTGGGATGACATGAAGAAATCGAGGGCAGCAAGAGCGTCGAACAGGAACCATGGGCGGGCATCAATCGAGGTGGCTGACCGCGCTACCGAGGCTGGGAAACCAGCGGGCAACCCCGGCGTGGAGCAGGTCCGGGAGCATGCCGACGGTGCCGATCGGAAATCAGAGGAGACGGCGCGGGCGTCGGCTGTATTCGAGAGAATGCGCCGTTGACTAGGCCTTGGGAAGATGAAGGTATGAATTTTGGTATTAAGTGCCCCACCTTTAGTCTTATTGCAAAACAACCCCCGAAACATAAACCCATTACAATTTCGCGCTAGCACTTGTCTGTCTCTAAAAAATACCCACATAATCGTTTAATGGAGGCGGCGGGTTCGAATTTCATGTTGGGGCAAAGGGATTACTACTTCTTTCATAAGGCATTACTCCGATCTTTCTTCTAAGCCATCAACAATTGATTTCGGTAGAGGGAGGATTTTCTGCTCCTCTAAGATTGAGAAGAATTGTAATGATTTGAAGAGTGATCGTGTTGCAATTAGGGGGAATTCGACCGGAGCAGCTCTGCTCCATCCTTCACCGGAGAAATTCATGATTGTCGTTGATGTTGATGAGGTTCTAGGGAACTTTGTATCAACTCTTAATCGATTCATAGGAGATCGCTATGCCCTAAACCTCCCGCTTTCTGATTACCACGTCCACGAGTACTTCAAGATATGGAACTGTTCTCGCGATGAAGCTGATCATCGAGTACATGAGTTCTTCAAGACACCATACTTCAAGACAGAGATAAATCCAATTCTAGGCGCCCACGAAGCACTTGAAAAGCTATCTAAAATCTATAACTTGTCCGTTGTCACGTCTCGACAGAATGTTATCAAGGACCACACAATCGAATAGATCGAGAAACCCTCTAAAACAGCCCCACAATTCCGCCATAAATGAAAAAAAATCCCAAAAACTCAGAAATTAGATTTTGACCCCAATATTGTGTGTAAAAATCAATTTCAGGCCGTAGCTCTTATTGGTGCATCCGAAACACAAGAAAAAAGACAGTGATTGGATATTTGATTGTGGTGCTACTGATACTATGTCGTTTGATATATCTGATTTTACTAACATATCTGCTCCTCGAAAGAAGTTTGTGGAGACAGCAAACAGACATCGAATTTAGTTCAAGGAGCAGGAACTATCAGGATTTCTCCCACACTAAAGATTTCAAAATGTCTATATGTCCCATCATTGGCACATAAATTACTGTCTGTCAGTCATGTTACTAAGGAGTTACAGTGCAAACTACTGATGCAACCAAATTTCTGTGTTTTACAAGATCTCAAGACGGGCTCGACGGTTGGGTATGGCACTGAATAAGAAGGACTGTATTATGTGGACAAGGTGACCCAACACGGTACTGCGATGCTGATTCACGGATCGACTACATTACAGGGTTGGCTTTGCCATCGCGGTTAGGACACCCATCCATAGGATATTTGCGTTTGCTTTTTCCTAATTTTTCTAGTACTCAATTTTCCTTTCACTACGACACTTGTTTTCTGGCAAAGAGCCACAGACACTCATATAAGCTTAATAACTCTCGTATGAACACAACCTTTTCTTTGATACACTCTGATGTCTAGGGTCCTACCCCTGTTTTGGGTAGTTATGGATTTAAGTATTTTTTGTTATTCGTTAATGATTGTACACGTATGACTTGGGTTTATTTTCTGAAATCAAAATCTAAAGTTTTCGACAAATTTACTCAATTCTATGCTCTTGTACACACATAGTATAATAGGAAAATTCAAATACTTAGATCCGATAATGGGGGGGGGTTTATAAATTCTCGCATGCATCAGTTTTTTACCGAAAAAGGGTTAGTGCATCAAACCACATGTCCATATACTCCGGAACAAAACGGAGTAGCAGAACGTAAAAATAGAAAAATCTTAGAAATGACTCGGGAACTTCTTCTAGACTCTCATGTTCCAAAATCCTTTTGGCCAGAAGCCATAGCTACTTCAGTATACCTATTAAATCGTCTACCTACTCATATCTTGAAATTCAAAACACCTCTTGACATTTTTTCTACACAAAACCAAATTCCTCCACCACTCACTCTCGAACCAAAATTTTTTGGGTGTTCAGTATTTGTTCACATACCCAAAACTGACCGTTCTAAATTTTCTCCATGTTCTATTAAGTGTGTTTTTTTAGGATATGGGAAGGATCAGAAAGTGTATAGGTGCTTTGATCCTCACAATAAACGCCTCTACATTACTATGAACTGCGACTTTGTTGAGGATGAATATTTCTATAACCAACTTTGCGGTCAGGGGGAGAAACCAGTGCCTAAAACACCAACTAGTGACCCGCTAAGTTGGTCACCAACTCCAGAAACCCAAATATCTACCCCACTCCAGCCTGTCCTAATCCAGCCTGTCCCATTCCAGCCTGTTTCAGAAACTCCTAATCCTGTGACAGAAGTTGATCCAACAGACGAGGCGAACAACAGTACTACCGGGTCGCCAAATCTGCATGATCCACCTTCGGACTCAGTTGACATCGCCTCACCATCGACACCGTCCAGAGATCCCGAGGTTAGTAGTAATGAATACAGTGATACTGACCATGTGAGACAGGAAAGTAAGAATCCTACACTGAGTGGGAGGAACTTCGAGCTTCCGCCGAGGAGTACGAGAGGCGTACCCCCAAAGAGGTATTCACCAGACTGGAAGGGACGCAAAGCTCGGTATTCAGTTGCCAATCTCATGCAAGGGCATCTCAGTGAAATGGCTCGAGCATTTGAAACGGCAATGTATGAAGAAGATGAAATACCTCAATCAGCTGAGGAAGCAATGAAACCCAAACACTGGCGAGAGGCTATGAGGAAGGAGATGGATGTTTTGATCAGAAGTGAAACTTGGGAGAAATGTCCCTTACCAGAAGGCAAGAAACCAGTAGGATGTCGCTGGATATTTACTATCAAAAGAAGGGCAGACGGATCCATTTAAAGGTACAAGGCGCGGTTAGTAGCCAAGGGATATACTCAAGTCTATGGGATTGACTACGAAGAAACATTCTCCCCTGTGGCAAAGATGAACACGGTCCGAACATTGGCTGCCTGCAAAAATTGGGAGTTACATCAATTTGATGTGACCAACGCTTTTGTGCACGGAGAGCTGAAGGAGAAAGAAGAAGTGTATATGGATGTTCCACCAGGATATACAAAAGAATTTGGAGGACAAGTGTGCAGATTACAGAAAACACTTTATGGACTAAAACAGTCGCCCAGGGTGTGGTTCGGAAGATTCGCGCAGGCCATGAAGAAGAGTGGCTACACCCAAAGCAACTCTGACCACACTTTATGCCTAAAGAGAAGGGACGACTGAGTATCTTGTTTGATTATATATGTGGATGACATAATAATCACAGGAGATGATGAAGAGGAGATACAAAAACTAAAGGATAATTTATTCCAAGAATTTGAGATGAAAGATATGGGTCCACTCAAATACTTCTGGGAATAGAAGTATTAAGGTCTAAGGAAGGTATTTTTTTGAGACAGAGAAAGTACGTTCTAGATCTTCTAGCTGAAACAGGACTGTTAGATTGCAAGCCTGCAGACATCCCAATGATGGTGAATCATGGGTTGAAGTTTGAAGATGGAGCTAAACTAGCCAACAGAGAAGAGTACCAACGACTAGTAGGGAAGCTCATGGCTGGCAATTTTCGACACGACACGATAATCCGACACGAATCCGCATGAAATTATTGGGTTGGGGTCAAGTCTTATTGGATCTGTGTCCTTATCGGGTTGACCCATTAAGAACCCGATAATTTCAGGTTGGGTTCGGGTCGGATGCGGGTCGGATACGGGTAACCCATTAAGAAATAATATTATTATTTTTATTATTATTTAAAAAAATATATATTACTTTAATGTTTTAATTTCTTATAAATTAGGTTTAAATAGTATAAAACGAATTTTAATTGTGTAAATTAGGATAAAAATTAAGGTTTAATCGTGTAATATTAGGTTTTAATCGTGTAATATCAGGTTCGGGTTGTTATCGTGTCGTGTCAACCCATATTATATCGTGTCGATAACGAGTTCGTGTCGGGTGCGGGTCGTGTTCGGATTTGAAGGTAGCAGGTCGGGTTCGTGTTCGGATTTACAGTTTCCTTAACAGGTCGGGTTCAGGTTAGGCCTTATTGGGTTGGGTCATTATCAGGTTGACCCGATAACGACCCAATCCGCACGACTTGCCAGCCCTAGGGAAGCTGATCTACTTATCACACACTAGACCAGATATCGCATATGCAGTTGGCGTGATAAGTCAGTTCATGCACCGACCTCAAGAGGATCACATGAATGCGGCGTTAAGGATAGTTCGCTACATAAAGGGCACCACTGGCCATGGAGTACTATTGAGGAAAAATAGTGATCTTGAAGTCGATGGATACACTGATGCAGATTAGGCAAGCAATCCTATGGATCGAAGGTCAACTGGAGGATACTTCACCTTTGTTGGTGGGAATTTGGTCACATGGAGAAGTAAGAAGCAAAAGGTGGTTGCCTTATCTAGCGCTGAAGCCGAGTTTAGAGGAATCAGAAGTGGCATTACTGAGATTTTGTGGTTGCGAAGGTTGCTTACAGAAATCGGGTTTCCGCCAAGCCAGAAGAGTCAGTTGTTCTGTGACAACAAAGCAGCCATCAGTATTTCAGAAAATCCAGTCCAACATGATAGGACGAAGCACATGGAAGTCGACCGTCATTTCATCAAAGAGAAGCTGGAGGGAGGTGTGATAGAACTTCCAAATGTTCGATCAGAAGATCAACTTGCTGATATTCTTACAAAAGCAGTCAGTCTAAAGACGTTCAAAGAAGCATTGGGCAAGCTGAGTATTGGAGATGCCACTGCTCAGCTTGAAGGGGAGTGTCAAAGCTTGGAGACCAAGAATACACCACACAAGGAAAAATAATATATTTGAGAAGATTTGTAATTAATTGGTAATTGATATACACTAGAATAGAATATTGTCTACCTAAAGTAGTTTGTATCACTCCTATATCAAGGAGAATTACCGATGAATACAATATACAAGAATGACCTCAATCTCTCTTTTAATAGTAAAATTAAATTAATTGGGCAAATGCAACGTAAAATTGGAAGATGGAGTACATCGATTTTGAGGGACATTGTGTGGTTAAGGGAAAGTCATTTAATCATAACGTATGTCTCACTTCAACTAGAGTGGAAGAATTCAATCTCAAAGTCGGTAGGACGCAGCAAATCGATGGCAACAAAGGCAAGACAGATACCTGTCATATGTGTATAATAGCAATTAGCATAAGACTTTTTAATCAAAATGTACAATTAACCAAATCTAGAACGAGCATAGGACTCTAGGAATACCAAATTGTACGTGGTATTTATCATCTATGCGGCACGGATACGGATACGCGTATCAGTATCCGAAGGATACGGATACGCGGATACGGCTCTTTCCCAAACAACCCGATACGCGGATACGTTTTAACTATTTTTTTAATAAATAATAATAGTGCATAATAAATTACAAAATAGATATTCTAATGTTATTATACAAATAAAAATAATAAAATTACAAAATATTAAAAGCTAAAGTCAATTTCTTTTATGGTCGATTACACCACATCGATTTTTTGGTTATACTTATCCATATTACCAATAATATTGATCAAAATATTTATTTATAGTTACAAAATTAGACAAAGTTAATGGAGTAATAAATTGGCCCAAAAAATGAGCCCCAAATATACTCCTTTTCCATCGTGACTACTTCTTGCCCAATTCATTCTCCCATTTCCAATTTTCTTCAATCCCTAGTTGAGGCAATAGCGGCGCCTCCCCTTTCTTCTTCTTCTTCTTCTTCTTCTTCATATCCGATTAACTGTCAATTTTGTTCCCAAATCGGATTGAAGTTCGTAAATTGAAAGTTGCGAAGTTCTTCGACAGAGATGGACGTTGATTTCGAAGAGGAGAACCTCAGATCTTTGCAGATAGAGGAGGATGAAGGCCCAATACGGCCCAGCTCGCGGATACGCCGAAGGATACGTATCGAATCTGAGGTTTCCCGGCCCAATACGGCCCAGCTCGCGGATACGCCCAGGATACGTATCGACGGTGTATCCGTTGCGTATCGGTATCGGATACGTATCCGATACGTGATACGGCAACAGGGTGGCGTATCGGTGTTATATAGTTTATCATTACATTTCATATTTTATTACTAAGCATTAATAATAAGACATTCTATTAATATTTTATTAAAAAAAACAATGTATAAATGAAAGTTATATTCTAGTAGTAATTTTGTTTGTTTTGCTATATTTTATAGACAATGAAGAATATTAATCTTTAAAGACTTGAATTATAGCATTATTACTTTTCAATCTTCAAATATAAACGTAGCCTCCATAAACAATTAATATTTCTTTCTTCATTTTAGATTATTTCTAAAAATTAATTCCCTTGTATTTTTAATAAATTGTGAATTAATATAATTTTTTATGGGATTAACAAAAATAGAAAAGTAGTATAACAAAAATAAAATGATTTAATTTGGGTTTGAAAATTAATTTGGTATAGAACGAAAATATTTTCATTCACATGCGTCCATAAAAATTAATCTTTTTATAACTCAACCCACATTTTTTCTCATCTAGTATTTTAGTTTTTCTCCTATTTATCACCTTTAATTACTACTTATCTGGTTCTAAAAATTTCAATACATTACCCTAATAATCTAGATCCTTTTTTTCTTGTTCTCCTGCATGTTTTACCAATTACTCCCTCAATCCCATAATAAAAGTCATTATCATTTCAGTTCGTCTCATAATAAGAGTCATATATCATTTTTACCATAAATAGTACTCCATCAGTCCCCAAAGAATATACACTTTGGATTCAGCACGAGTTTTAATTTAAAATTGATAAAGTAAGAGGGATAAGAAGAAAAAGTAATTAAAGTATTGTTAGTGGAGAATAAGTCTCACCTCATTAGAGAGAAAAAGTTTTTCAAAGTGTATATTTTTGTGGGACAGACTAAAAAGGAAAGAGTGAATATTTTTATGGAACGGAGGGAATAGTAAATAGGTTTTATGTTCCACTAACTCACTTCACTAACATTTTATTATAAAATTAATATAAAAAATAGGTTGTATATTACATAAATTTTTTAATTCACTATTTTTTACATTTCTTAAAATTTATGTTCACACTAAATATGACTTTTATTATGGGATGGTGGGAGTCTACTAAAAGTCCGATGTCCTTGCTAAATCTTAATTGTCCAATAAA
This sequence comes from Salvia splendens, assembly GCF_004379255.2. Lineage (NCBI taxonomy): Eukaryota > Viridiplantae > Streptophyta > Magnoliopsida > Lamiales > Lamiaceae > Salvia > Salvia splendens. The sequence goes on from NC_056032.1 coordinate 12,487,236, forward strand.
TCCCAATGTGATTCTTAAACTACTTTCAGAAAATCAGTGAAGTAACTAAAATATAATCTATACTAGTATAGATTAAATTTATGTTATTTACAATATAACTATTAATATTAATGGAGTACTAGTAAACAAAGTACTTAATTTATTTTATTAATATTTCTCCGTCCTAAGGAAGCTGACATGTTTAGTCTGAGATTTGTAATTTTATTTTATATGTTAAATAAAAAGAATAAAATAAAAAAGAGAAAATAACATACTCATAAAATAAAATGAAATTTATTTTTAATAATAGATTATTTTCGTTAGGATAAATTAGAAAAAAGGAAGTAAGTCATTCAGTACTATTTTCTGTGAGACGGAAAGACTATTAATTTTCTTTCTATGTAGTAGTATTATAGACTAATTAGATCACTGAATTTTTCATATGACAAAAATACAAGCGCCCGCATATTTACACACGCACACTTGCCCGTAGCGGATACTCTCCCCACCCACCAACATAGCGAAATCAAACAATTGTCGTACACTGCGACGTCTTGGGGTCCCACATCGCCGGCAACAGATACTTCCGCCCGTTCACCCCCTGCGCGTTGTAGCTCGCACCCGTGCTCTTATCCACCAATACGCTCCCCGGGTACCCCGGATACGCTCCCGACCCAAACACGCCCGTGCACGCGCTCACCGCTTCCAGCGGCGCCGCCGCCGACCCCTGGAAGTAGCCATTTCTGAACGGATTCGTCACCGTCCCCGCCAGAACCGTGGCGAGGTTGATCACCATGCCGTCCACGCCGACGTCCCCGTTCGGCGCCACGAGCGGAGGCGACTGCGGCCCGTACGCCGGCTGGTGGAACGGCCACGCGCAGTACCCCGGGCAGAACGCCGCCGAGTTCCCGACCCACGCGTAGGCGAACCTCGCCGCTCCGCGCGTGGCTCCGTGGCTCCCGCACCTGCTCCTGCAGAATCCATCGACTGCGACGTCCTCCGCGGTCAGCACGACGTTGACCGTTCGCTGGGCGTGGCCTCCCTTGGCGGCGAGGTAAACGATCTGTGAATTTTTTAGGGCTTTTCCGAGGGAATAGGCCTCGTCGAGGAACTGCTTCCCGAGGACGAGAGTTGAGGCTCCGACGCCGCCGCTATTGTACTTCTCCGTCGTCTTCCACCAGGTGAATACGGAGGGTTTCGGTGGCGTAGCGGAGTTGAGAGACTGGAGGAAATCGACGATTATGGAGCGCTGGATAGGGGTGAACTTGCCGTACCAGATGAGATTGACGGTGACGTTGCCTTTGAGGAGAGTGCCGTTGTGGTATTTCAGCAGGAGGGGCTGCTGCGCCACCAAGGCCGCTGTGGAGGGGGAGGTGGTGAAGATGAAGAGGAAGAAGAGTGATAGTAGCGTGGGAGAGACAGTGGCAAAATAGTAATTGGAGGTCATGTTTTGCTTTTGAGATGGAATTTGCTTTGACATTTGGGAGTGCGAGTTTCGGAGTATTTATATGAGGTGGGAAAGAGGGAAACAGCTGTGAGGGAGGAAATGTCAACATTAGCTTACGACACGTGTGGAAACGCAAGTGGTTAAATTTTGTATTCTAAGCATTCCTTGATTTATATTCATAATAAAATTAACATTATTTATTATAACGGCATGATGCTAACTTTCAACTTTTATGTTACGACGGAGGGATGCTAACTAACTTGTTTCATGCATGCAAAACGCACGTATCTTTAATTTTATGATGGAGTATAAATAGTTGTAGTATTTGATAGCGAATACGTGTTTAATATCCATACAGTATTTCCAAGTCAAAAAATGTAATACTACTAGTAGTATTTAATTATTTATGATGGCCAATACACAAACATTTTTCTACAGCCTGTTTTTCTGTTGCTGTGAAATAATTAAGTAATCTATATCAATGCTAATTAACTTTATTAACTTCATACTGCTATATTAAATTAAATATTGACGTGTATGAAATGAAAGAGGATGGCGATAGGTTAGGCGATGCAGCTGTGTTGACTTGGTCTTATGTTAGCGTTATTAGACCAAAATACGCTATGTTCTATTCTTACTTAATTGACTATTGTCCTTAGTTTTAACTTCTTATGAGTTTTGGGTACGTTAGCATAGAAAGGTCAAATTTGAAATTTTCCTATCAAATTTTGAAAATATGACACATTATCAGAGGCTCAATATATATATATATATATATATATATATATATATATATATATATATATATATATATATATATATATATATATATCCAATTCTTACTGTTAATATTAACTCATGTACAATGTAATTAAACAAAATGCAAACATTTTTCCCTTTAGAATAAGTACAAGAACATTCTTGAATGATTTTATGGAAGGGGAATTATGGCCTTCGACTTCGAGTGACCAAAATAAAATTGGCATAATAATTATATTATTAATGTGTATTTAGAGATGTTCAACGAAATAGCATTAATAGTTTAAATTATTATTTTGTCGAGACTGTAGCGTAATAGGTCTCACAATTTATTCAAACCGGCCAACAATAATGAACAGCTCCTAATGAGTTTTAAGCTACACTGGTCATTATTGAAATGCATGTCAAATTAAAAAGGCAGATTATATATTTATAATTACATAACTTTTGAAATGGGAAAGTATATCAACAAAAAACAAACATATGATAAAAAATAATTATGAAAATATATAAATATTTATACAAATTTACTCTTATTGTCATATATTTGGAAATACTCACTTGATATTTGGCTCGAACGATACCATTTCAAGTTTTTTAAATAATAACGAAAAAGAGGACACGAAGAGCATTCCAAATTTCTAAATTGAATCAAAGCAACTTTGTGTATCTTCATATAGAAGAAATTGCATTTTGCATTTTTAATGAGATATAAATAACATTTGTTTAATTAGGAAGTAAACTTGGTCGACTTTTTTCACCGAAACAATAAATTTTAAAGCTACTTGTATTGATGGCAAACCGTCCATAGTTGTGTAGATGGATAGACAATAGGGTTGTCGAATAAATGCAACTAAATTAGAAACTATACATATTGAACACGGTATTGTGGATTGTGGAATAAGTTGTTTACGCTTTGGAAAAGGTTCAATGCTGCCGACGTTGACTTGTTAGTACTTTATTGCTCCATATTATAAAATCAAATAAAAATTCAATTATTCAATTTTGGGATCAGTTGTAGATAGGGATGTCAATTTAGCCCGCAACCCGTGGGTTGACCTGAATAGCCCGCCAAATTTATAGGGTTAGGGATGAAAATTTCCAGTCCGATAAAATTAGAGCCCGATTAGCCCGCACCTGATTAACCTGCAACCCGTTAGGGCCAGACCCGAAAACCCGATGGGCTGGCCCGGAAACCCGATAAAATTTATATTGTTCTATTTGTTTGACTCTAATTCGACACTTCATTGATTATTTTATAATACAGATTACTGAAAAAATAACTTTCCATTTTATATATTAAATATATAAATTATATATTAAGTTTTTATTAATATAATAATAGATAAATGAATTAGAAACTTCAAATTCACTAAAAAAATATATTTAAATTTCTAAACATGCTTTAAAATTTCTTGATGTTTATGTTTTATGTTGCATAAATCTCAAATATTAGTATTTGATCATGTTAATATTTGAGTTTACGCATATATCTCAAATTTATTATAATTAAATATTTTACATTTTATAAATATAACTAATTTTTACCATTATTTATTGGATTGATCGCATGTTAATTTTATCGGTAGCAACCCGATTAACCTGATGAGCTAGCCCGAAACTCGAGCTTTTAGGGTTAGGGCTGAACTTTTATAACCCGAAAAAATAACAACCCGATTAGCTCGCACCCGATTGACCCGCAACCCGAATAGGGTTGGCTCGAAACCCGATGGGCTGGCCCGATTGACATCCCTAGTTGTAGGGCATTGGCATACCTGTACCTGCAGAAAATTGCCCTTCTGATTCGAGTAAGGTTAATTGAAGTTAGGAGTATGAAGTTTTATTGCATTCTAGTCGTTATGACTGACACAAACTTTTTAATTTCATATTTTTATATTATATTTTTAAAAGCAAACATATGTGTATATGTTTCTTAGGATTAGAACTAAATAAAAACACCATTTAACATAAGTTACAAATACATTGTACTTAGGCCACCCACAATGCGTCATGCGGGTGGCCCGTATCCCGTCACTCAAGGACGGGAAGGCGGCGTGACGCGTTGCCGCGCTCCGTCTCGTCCCCAGCCCGTCACCCGTCCCATTCCGCCGTGACGAAACGCGAGGCGGCTCGCTACGCGCCGAGGTGACGTGGCGCGCTCCCTGGCCATGCGTGACGCTCACTCCCCGTCCCGCGAGTGGGCATCGTCACGCTGACGCAATAATTCATTTTTTAAAAAAAATGAATTAAATAAAAATAAATAAATAAAAAATGTGAAATGGTAATATTACCGTTAATAGCCATTTTTTCTTTTTTTTTTAAACTCTATAAATACTCTTAATTCATCCTCATTTCACACAACGACACATCTATTCTTCCCAAATCATCTCCATTTCCTCTCCAATTTTCATCTAACATCTCATCACAAAATGTCCGGCGACGGAAACTCCGACGATGGCGGCTCCGGCGGGTGGGATGTCAATGCGTTCGGCGACTGGGGGAGCATGTATAACACATTGGGTGGTTCCGGTTCGTCGACGCCGGGCACCCAGGGTTCGTCGACGCCAGGGGGTACCAACCACCCAATTTTGATGTTGATGCATACGCTCGTCCCTCCGCCCAGCGGTATACGTAGGGATTATCCTAGATTCGGGAGGATTATCCGGTTCAACCCACTCCGGAAGAAGGCCGAGGCGGGGGAAGCTCCAGGGCGGAGGCCGAGGCGGACGAGGAGGAGGATCTAGGTCGGCATCCGTACGGCCCCAAAGAAACGCTGGCGGTATACAACGCCTACGATCCCATCGTCGGGAATCAACAACCCCGGAAGTGCTTCTGGGAAAAGGTCACCGAGGCCTACCACGAGATTAAGCCGAAAAAGACCCGCCGCTTCACATATAAGATGCTCCGCGCTCACTTTGACCGAGTCGACAGAGAGGTCAAATGATTCTGCGCCATCCACAAGAATGAAGCGGCTCATTACCAAAGCGGAGCCACGAGAGCCAACATTCTGAGGTCGGCTTTGCGGGTCTACTACGACGACACCGGCAAACAATTCTAATATGTCGATGTTTGGGAGGTCGTCAAGGACGAGGAAAGGTGGGCCGGCGGTGTGCAGTCCAGCACGGGCTCGACGTCGAAGCGCACGAAGCACACGGCGAGTGGCCAATACTCGTCTGGTGAGGGCGGTTCGGGCAGCGGGCCACAAGAGTTTGCCTCGCAGGAGGTTGAAACCCCGACAGATGATGCCGGGGGATCCTCCCAACTCCCTTATGCGGCGAAGGCGGCTAGAGGGAGGAGGGGCAGAGCCGAATCAAGCCAGGCGGGCTCGGACTCGGGCTCGGGGGGACCCCACAACTAGAGATGCCCACCAGTTCCGATTCTGGCGGTTAATCGGTGAACCGGAACCGTGGCAATTTTCCCGAACCGGAACCGTCGCAATTCAGGTCGCGGTCCGGTTCAGGTTCAAGATATTTCGAACCGGAACCGTCGCCGAACCGGCGGTTCGGGATGGTTCGGAACCGCTGGTTAACCGGTGGAACCACCGGTTCAGGCGCGTTTATCAAGGCATTAGGGATGGGGCCGTCGGCGGCAGCTTTTCAACTGCAAAACCGGCTGGTTCCGGCAGTGGCTTCCAGTGGCGGCGCGTGAAACGAGGAGACATGGCGCAGCTTTTGCAGACGGTTTGTCGACCGAACCGGCGGTTTTGTCCCGGAAACCGGCGGTTTTCCTCCAAAACCGCCGGTTTTTTCGGAAATTCAAATTTTTTTTTTAAATTTCAGATTTCAAATTCGAATTCTTCCATTTCCCCCCCCCCCCCCCCCATTTTTATCTATAAATACCCCCCTCTATCCTCACTCACATTCACCTCACTCTTGTGTTAATAAGAGTTTCTCTCTTCAATCTCCCAATTCTCTCTCTTTGTCTCCAATTTCTCATTTGTGCTATTATGCTTCCATTTAATTACTCAAGTGCTACTCTTATTATTACGCATTGTTATACACTTATACTTGTTCCCGTAATTCTATAAGTTGTCTTTCTTTCTCAATTGCTAAAACAAAAAATATATATATATTATTCCATATTTCTACATTTCTACATAGCAATATGTCTTCATCCCGAGAAGGTCGTGTTGATAAGGGAAAGGAAAAGTCCAAGAGGCCATCTCGGCGATCCGTTATTGATGAAATTTCTCAAATGAACATGGATACGTGGCATGTTAATATTTATTTTCTACTAATTTAATTAATTTTGAATTACATTACATTATTGTTCATAATTTTATTTGAAATTTACAATACAAATATTATTTTGTAGACTCGAGAAGAGCAAGATGTGGCACATGCTATTGCTCTCTCTCGCTCTCAATCCCAAGGCGATGCTTATGTTGGTACCGGTAGTGGTGCTCCCGGTCGCGGTGCCTATTCTCAACAAATTCCAACCCTTGTGAATGTTGATGAAGACGATGATGATGATGATGACGACGAGGAGGAGGGGGAGGAGGCAGAAGAGGTTCAAGAAATGCCACCCCCACCACCACCAAGGAGTCGCCGTAGTCATGGTCGTGGACACCCTCCTCAACCTCCTAGACCAGCTGAAAGGGCTTTAACCTCAAACATCATGGTGAAACATTTCAAGAAGGTACAAGATGGTAACGATCCTGACACTTATAATGTGTATTGCAACTATTGCGAAAATGTATACACATTCCGAAGGGGTGGAGGATACGGTACATTTACCCTTCACATGGAAAAAGCGCATCCGGTCGAGTTTGGTATCGCTCCAACCCAAACTCAACTCAACTTTCAACATGGAGTCGGGACCGGTAGTGGGACGGGTTCATCCCAAACATCAGGCATGTGTAGCAATACTCTTTTGAAATATGATCACAAAAATGCTCTTAATGTGATGTCTAGATTTGCCGTTATGAAACATTTTCCATTCAATGCTTTTGATAGCGATGCTTTTGAGTCGAGTATGTGGCAAGTTTATAATGCTGCTGCAAGAAAATTGAGTCGAACTTCAATGACTCGAACCGTTGTTCGACAATGCATGGAAAAGAAGGCGCAATTAGGTACGTTTATTATTAACTTAGGGCATATAGTTTCTATTTGCTCTGATGTGTGGACTGATTGTTTTTGCAAAAATTCGTATATGGGCATCACTGTGCATTTCGTTGATCACAGATGGACTTTAAACAAACGTTTGATTGCATTTCGGGAATTTCCCGCATCACACACTGCACAAGCAATTGCTCAATTGATCATTCAAGTTTTGAATGAATTTCAATTGCTCAATCAGTGCATGTTCTCCTGTTATTGATGGCAAATATTTTCATGTACGATGTATTGCCCATATTTTGAATTTGTGAATTCAAGATGCGATCGATTTGTGGCAAAAGTATGTTGATCCTATTAGAACTGTTGTGAAGTTGATTCATAACAAAGCTCCTATTGGTAGAGCTTGGAAGAAATATTGTCATAGTAAGCAATGCAGGTACACCAACTTTCGTTTGGATGTTTCAACTCGTTGGAACTCAACGTATGATATGTTGGAGTCGACTTTGAATCACATTGAGTATTTATGTGATTTTTTTTAGAAGTTGTCATCATGTTCCTTCCGATTTGATTTTGATACCTGCTTGTTGGGACCACAGCATGGATTTGTTTCGATTATTCTGCGCTTTTAAAAATGTCACTGTTGAGTTATCCGGTGTTTATTATCCTACTTCTGTGCATGTTTTGGAGCATTGCATGTGGTTTTAAAACAAGTGTGAAAAATACTCAATTCATTGAGTTGAGGGCAATTTTGTTTTATATGGTTGAAAAGTGGTTAAAATATTTTGCCCGTATTCCAAATGTGTTTTTGATTGCAAAATGCTTGGATCCAAAGTGGAAGTTGCATGGTGTTTATAAAATTTTAGACATGTTCTATGGTTGTTTGCACGATTTAGATTTTTCTCAACTCCGCGAAATGGGCTTGACAAGAGGAGAATGCTTCGAACTAAGTATTCCGGATGTTGATGAAATCAAACTAAGGTTAGATAGTGCACTTCGTGCTCTCTATGCGGAATATGAAATGCGCTATAACACCGCTCACCAGGTACGTGCTCCTCCTAGTCCTTCCACATTTGATTTTGGTGGTGGGGAGTTTAGCAATGTCATGATTGATCCAGACGTAGTATCACAATTGCAAGATCTATACGGTACTACAACCAATAGGACTAGAGCGACTAGTGAGTTAGATATATATTTGGAATCGCGCTCTATTTTTCAAGATGCAGGTCCTCCTACTCAACAAATTGACGTCCTTAATTGGTGGGGAACATATGACAAAGAGTTTCCGATACTATCCATCATGGCTAAGGAGATTTTCTCCGTTCCCGCTTCCACCGTCGCCGTTGAGCAAGCTCTTAGTGTCGGCGTTGTGTCCTAGACGACAAAAGGAGCAATCTCTCCGCCAAGAACATGGAAGCCACTATGCTACTTGATGATTGGGCAAAGGCGGACATGAGAGCACAAGAGCCGGATTTCGACTTCCGTGTAGAGAGTGATGGTGAAGAATTTTCCTCCGATGGCGATGACGAGGTCAGAAGCGAGAGCACTCAACAATAGCAATGACCGGGGGGGCGGTGAACGACGAGCACAGCCGACCAAATAGGTAAGCAAGGTAAGAGAACTACGTGGGCTTTGATTCCTCAATAAAATTGTGGATACGTAGGCAACTCAAATTAAATTTGAAAAGTTTAACTTTGAAAGTTTAAGTTGAGCTCAAGCCCTTTTCAATTTCCCCCCCCCCCCATTTCATGTTTTTTTTTATTTAAGTTCCAAGTCCGACGACACTTGTAAATTATATTACATTGTTGTATGTTGTATACTTGTAGTTGTAGTTGTAGTTGTAGATGTATATGTATTGTAAATTGTAATGTATCGCTGTCGGTTACAACTTACTCAAACTCAATAAAATTGATATCATTTTCTCCTTACTCGTCGTATTTCTATTTGAATTATACATTGTCTTGTTCCAATTTGTTGTATAAATCCAAATTTCAATTAAAAAAAAAAATTAATCGAACCGCGAAACCGCCAGTTCCGAACCGGAACCGCCTAAACCGCCGAAAAAACCGGCGGTTCCGAACCGGAACCGGAACCGTGAAATAGCCTCACGGTCCGGTTCCGGTTCCGCCTTCGACCAAACCGGAACCGGCGGTTCTGAACCGGAACCGTCCGGTTCCGAACCGTGGGCAACACTACCCCCAACTCCCTTATGGCCATGTACATGACCGCCACAATGGCGGACACTTCCCGCTTTACGCCCGCTCAATACCAAGCCTGGCTTAACGGAGTTGCGTTTATGGCGGCACAACTTGGCATTCCTCCTCCTCACGGCTTCAGTGCACCTCCACCGCCTCCGGAGGATGATTCGCCGGCGGAGTAGTTTTTTTTATTTTCTATAAAATTGTATTTTAAATTATGTCATTTTTATTTTTTTAGGATTTTAATTATATCTTTTTTATTTTTTTTAATTTTAAGTTGTATTTTTATTTTATGTTGTAATTTTATTTTATTTTTAATGAAGTGTGTATTTTAAATTGAATTTGGTTGGAAATAAAAATAAAAAATGAAATTGAATGAAAAGTAATTTAAGGGACGGAGGGTTGCATGTTCCGTCCCTTAGTTAAGGGATGGAGTAAAAAAATACAGTGGGGCCCGCAAATAGTAATTTAAGGGACGATATAGTGACAGCGTTGTGGATGACCTTAGTGTAAATCAATTACATGTAAATAATTCGGATAATCTTTGGATAACTCAAGTAGTTATACAAATTTCAACATTTATATATTTCACGTACCGTTTAATTTGTAATCCAAATATTTATAAACAACCTAATAAAACCTTTTTGACGAGTGTGGTGGTAAACCTTAGCTTTTCCCATGCTCTCACAAACTAATCTGTTAGTACTTCAGTAATTGGTGATGCGACGAGTGCAAAATGGACCCGGATCATCTTATGTGGTATAACCACATCACAGCTTGCTTTGTAAACAAACGGTGTCGTTTTGTGTGATATCCTTCTCCTTTTTTAAAAAATTCTTTTCTTTATTTGAACGGCCGGAGCAAATCCAATTCTGCATAATAGGTTTCTTAAAAAACTCTTATTTTGCAAATCTTTTGGTCTATGTTAATGAAAATATAATATAGTTGATTTAAACTTCGAAAGTAACTATTACCTAGTATTAGATAATACTATTACTCATAAAAAAGAAAAATATGAAACAAGTAGATAAAAAAAAGCTAAGACCATCCACTACGCGTCTCGCCGGCGTCTCGCGTCTCGTCCCGGCGAGACCGGACGCCGGCGCGACACGTTGCAGCCTCCATCTCGTCCCGTCTCGTCCCGCGTCTCGTCCCGGCGAGCCACGAGACGGGCTGTCTCGCCACGCGCCGAGGCGACGTGGAGCAACCCGGTGTCGTGCGTGACGCCCACTCGCCGGCCCGCGAGTGGGCGTCGTCACGTGCTGATGCAATAAATATTTTTTTAAAAAAAATTCGAATTTAAATAAAAAAAATTGTAACGGTAATAATACCGTTTTTTTGTTTTTTTTTTAATAATTTTTTTGATTTTTTATTAATTTTTTTACTCTATAAATACTCCTAAACTCATCCTCATTTCACACACAACTACACATCTATTCTTCCTATCATCTAAATTTTCTCTCAAATTTTCATAAACCAACTCAAGATGTCCGGCGACGGCGACGGCAACTACGACGGTTCCGGCTCCGGCGGGTGGGATCTCAACGCGTTCGGCGATTGGGAGACCATGATCAACACATTGGGCGGTTCGTCAACCCATGGGACTCAGGGTTCGGCGACGCCGGGGGGTACCAACCACCCAATTTTGACCTTGATGCATATGTCTGTCCCTCCGCCACGCGGTATTCGCAGGGATTATCCCAGATTCGAGAGGATTTTCCCGATGGCACTAGCGGTGGAGGTGGCCGAGGCGGTGGAGGTGGCACTGGCGGTGGAGGTGGCCGAGGCGGTGGAGGTGGCACTGGCGGTGTACAACCCCAGGCGGGCGAGGACGAGGAGGAAGAAGAAGAAGAGGATCTTGGCCGGCATCCGTACAGCAACTTCGAAACGATGGCGGTGTACAACGCCTGGATCACGGTCTCGTATGATCCCATCGTCGGGAATCAACAAACCCGGAAGTGTTTCTGGGAAAAGGTCTGCGAGGTCTACCACCAGATAAAGCCGAAAGGCTCCGGCAAGCGCAAAGTTAAAATGCTCCGCTCTCACTTTGACCGAGTCGACCGACAGATCAAAAAATTCTGCGGCATCTACTCGACTGAAGAGGCGCGCTACCAAAGCGGCGCGACGGCCACCGACATTTTGATGTCCGCTTTGCGCGCCTACTACCAGGACGAGGGTCATCAATTCAGATTTGTTGATGTTTGGCAGGCCGTCAAGGACGAGGAACGGTGGGCCGGAGGTTTCCGCTCCAGCTCGGGCTCAACCTCGAAGCGCACGAAGCATACGGCGAGTGGCCAATACTCGTCTGGTGGTGCGTCTGGTGGTGACACCGATGGCATGCAACGTGGGCGCCGTCGGCCGCAAGGGACGAAGGCGGCGAAAGCGGCTAGAGCAAGGAAGGGCCGAGGCGAATCAAGCCAGCCGACCTCGGGCTCGCGGGGAGGCTCGGACACACTTATGGTGGCGTACATGACCGCCACAATGGCGGACACTTCCCACTTCTCGTACGCCCAATTCACGGCCTGGTGGAACGGAATTGTTGCTATGGCAGCACAACTTGACCTTCCGACACCCCCTAAACTTCGACCGCCTCCAGAGGATGATTCGCCGGCGGAGTATTTTTTTTTATTTTGTGTGTTTTTTTATTTTGTGTGTTTATTTAGTTTATGTGTTTTTTAATAAAGTGTTGTTTTTAATAAAGTGTGTTTGTTTAAATTGAATTGGGTAGAAAAAAAAAATTCTAAATGAAATTGAATGAATAGTAATTAAGGGACGATATAGAGACTGTTAAGAGACGGAGCGTTGCAGGTTCCGTCCCTTAGTTAAGGGATGGAGGAAAAAAGGACAGTGGGGCCCTCAAATAGTGTTCAAATAGTAGTTAAGAGACGGTTTAAGGGACGGTATAGAGACAGCGTAGTGGATGGCCTAAGAACACTACACACGCGTCTTATTTTTCATTCACTCTTCCCATTTCTTTTAGTATTTACATAGTATGCCAATTAGTATTTTTATTTTGCAAATTTTCATTTATTTAAGTACTAAAATAAAACTAAAATTAATTTAATTTAAAATTTTCAAGCCGGAATTTACTCTATCATGATTAAAATAGTATAAATATTTTAATTTAAAATTTTAAATAATTTTATGCTTGTTTTAGAATTTAAATAAAAGAAAATTTGCAAAATTAAAAAAAAAGAAAGAAATGGCATACTGTTTCCTCAAAGTTTGAATTAATTATTATTTACACTAACATATACCAAAATATTTGTAAGAAAGGGTTTTCTAAAAATAGAAATGGACTGAAATAAGTCGGGGTTTGCTCTAGTACTAGTTGAAGGAAAGAAATGAATTAAAAATTGAACGAAATGGACATCAGATAAAACGGCACCGTTTGTTTACACAGCAGAGGATCCAGGTCCGTACAAAATTGAATACTTGTTCGAACTCTATCAACAAATGAAACTTTTGAAATTTGAACAGTTATTATAAATGTAAACATAATGGAGTGTAATAAAGATATTGATAAGAACAGCGGTTAGAGGTGCGTGTCATGCAATCAACGTAGTAAATACACAGAATTGGTACTCCGTATTTAACATTTTTTAAGATAAATGAAATTAATTAGTAGAACATGGAACCGAATACCCCATTCGACTAGAGGGGATAGTGGCGTATCGATTAACTAATTACAGTCACGCCTCGGATTTTTTTTAGTTGATAGTTTTATTTAGACCATCCACTACGCTGTCTCTATACTGTCCCTTAACTACTATTTGACCACTATTTGAGGGCTACACTGTCCTTTTTTCCTCCATCCCTTAACTAAGGAACGGAACCTGCAACGCTCCGTCCCTTAACTGTCCGTTATTCCGTCCCTTAATTACTATTCATTCAATTTCATTTTTTATTTTTTTTTCCAACCCAATTCAATTTCATTTGCTCAAAAGGATCCATTTGTTTGAGTTGATTTAAGATGAAAATTGGAGTGATAGAGAGGATTTGAGAGGAATAGATGTGTGTTTGTGTTTGAACATGGAACTGAATACCCCATTCGACTAGAGGTGATAGTGGCGTATCGATTAACTAATTATAGTCACGTCCCGGATTTTTTAGTTGATTTTGTTACTCAGTTGCTCTTATTATGTTTTGATTAATAGTTGGGTCTTATATTACTCGCTTACTTATATACTTATACAATATAACAGAAAAATAACAAATACTAACATGTTTTTAATATACCAACCTTAATAGCATATTGATTGGATCGTCAAGATACGTCCCTTGATAGAGCAATATTATGAGAGGTGTCTAGATACATCCGTCTAGATTCATGCTACATTATAGACATTTGTAACGTCCAACCGTTACGCTAACGACATATTTGACTCCACAATGATTCCACATGCTCCACATGTAGTAAGTTTTGGACTATAAACAGGGAGACACTCCAACACTCTCTACACAAACACACTTGAAATCTCTACATTCTTAGCATAATCTCTCTTTCTCTCTTAATATTGTTTTACTGTCGAAGCTCTGCACTCGCTATCATCCAGATCGTCGGAGCTCTGTTGTTGGCTGCTGCAATGGAGACAAATACGTTTTATCTTTGGGGACAACACACCAAATCTGATAGCACTACCGATGCATATCTTGTCTTGTGATTATTGCGTAAGATGATTGAGTACAAAATAAGAACTTTTATAGTGTATACTCTGTTGTAACCACATTGAAACAAATTTGGAAAAATTTGGATAGAAATTATTGGAGTGATGATGCATGCAGGTACGAAGACGATTTTGGTGGCAAAATACTTGAACTATAAAATGGTCGATACTCGACCAGTCATGGAACAAGTGCGAGAATTCCAACTGATCATCCACGACCTCAGTGCTGAAGGGAATTGTCTTGCCAGAAAATTTCATCACTAACACTATCATAGAGAAATTGCCCCCAAGTTGGAAAGACTTCAAGAGGTACCTCAAGTACAAGCGAAAAAAGATGACTCTTGAAGATTTAATTGTGAAACTACGCATCGAGATAGACGTGCACAACAATGATCAAAAAGCCAAGGACCATGACCCTCTCAATGCAAAGGCCAACCTGTTTGAGCAAGACAGTCCCTCCAATAAATGCCCTCGCTCAACTACAAAAGATAAAAGCAAGGGGAAGCAGCCAACGAGAAAATTCAAAGGCGACTGCTATAACTGTGGCAAATTTGGACACTTCTCCAAGAATTGTCGTAAAGCCGGATACCCACGTCGTTGAAAAAAACTTTAGCAAGTGTGAAGAAAGTGATCTTATAAACTAATGGAAGATACAAAGAATCAATGGGAGTTTTAAGAGTTCAAATCTCGTCCATCGATTTGAAATTTTAAGTTATGCAATTTGCTACTTTTAGATCAGGTAAACCAGTCAAATTATTTTATTCCAGAAGTATTGCTCAACGCCTCAACGCATCATGTACTTATAGAGTTTTCTCTTGTTAAGTACGTAGTACTATTCTATTCCTACTTATTATAAAGGACAATAGGTATAACACAAGCTAATATCTGTTAGTGTGAAGCTAGAAGAGCAAGAAAGCTCAACGCTTCATCTTCATGCCTACAAGGATAAAAAGGAATCTCAGCGCGTGAACAAGACGTGTGTTGGCGTGAGCATCGATCCAATGCATCGCAGTGAGCTGGCTTTGTTGGTTGAGTAGATTAAGAGTTTGTTCATATTTCTAGATCCTTCTGATCATTGCTATATATAGCTACTGTGGATGTATGTTGATGAGTGAATAGCAATACAAAATATTTCCAAATCCTTTTTCATGTTACTTTACTCAATTCCTAATAATATCCACCAAAAAGAAAAATTAAAACGGCAAAATGTTGAAACCACCATTCTTGATACAGGCTGTAAAATTTGTTAGGGTTGCTATAGGCAAAATTAATGTCACAGCTGAACAATAAATTTAATTAAATTTGAATGGGACATGATTTGATATCATTGGACGATGCAATGCATACAGTAAAGGTTCCTACCTATACTCTCCTAGAATATAGTAATATTTACATCCACGCACTAGTGATAAAAAATATTGAGTGATAATGTGTACTTTTGGCAATATGGAATCCGTATCCAAATGTTATTCATCATTCATCAAGTAGTTGAGAGATATCATCATTATTTATAGAAATTCATTGACACTATTAATAATCCGTAAACGTGACTGAAATTGCATATTCGTACTTGCCACGAAAGTTTCAAGAATTAATTTAATTTGATAAAATTAATATGGAATAATCTTTTGTTTATTTTTATCAGCTATTTTATCAATTAATCTTAAAAAGTATTTATGGATTCGTTAATAGAATAGTGAATTTACAATCATCAAAATCTCCTTGTTGAAATGTTGGCCTCTTGGCCTTTCGTTTAGTCAAGGCATTTGGCATTTTGAATGATAGTAACCGTCAACGTCTTTATGAGAAAGACTTCATTGCCTTGTCTTTTCACGTGCCTATAGATCATATATAACCGTCAATGTCTTAATTAGCTCAAAGTGATAATTAATTATGAATTTTGTGGGGGCTCTAGTCATCCACATCTGTCAAACTGTGTACCTAATAATACAAATTCATTTGGTTTAATTAATTATCACTTTGAGTCTCTTGCTATAGTAATAAACTTCACATGCTGACCATGTATAATAATGATCGAGTGGCTTGTTCACCAAAATCCAAAATTTTACTCCATGTAATCTTAAGTTTTCAACGAACTGCGAATAACACTGTATGTGAATCAAGTTGGTTGATTTAATCGAATAATGATTTAGTTTAAGTGTCAGTAATCAACATAAAAACCAAAGAAAGATCAGATAGAGAATCATGGTCGTGGACTTGATGGTGGGCTCAATTAAGTTGGGCCGGATCAATTGATAATAGAACCACTTGTCATTATATGATCAATAATAATTCATCATTGACCTCATTTTTTATTTGAAGCCCAAACATATTAGGTGGATGATAAGTGTCTTACCGATTAACTTGGGCGGAGGAGACTCTTCTTGCCATATGTACTTGTCATCGTCCTTTTTTCGATAACTAATCCTAAATCTCCGGTTACGCTTTACTACACTGAATGTGAAACAGAATGAACGGAATTTCTGTTGTGAATTGAGAAAGACGATTTTAACAATGTCAAGACATTACAACTGTGAAATTTAATCAATGGGGAAGAATGATAATCAGTGGAAAATAGCTAGGCCCAACCCGATCAGTGTGTTGGACCTCTCACACGGGGCCAGGTTATAACTATTAGAATAATCCTGAAATAGGCCCGGCCCAAGATATAATATTGTCGTGGAAGTTGATAATTCTTGAATTCATTAGAAAAACAACTCCAAGGAATTTTTTTATTTTATTTTTATATTTTAAAGAGTTGTGTGAAGGTGGGACTCGCACCATAGATATTTGACCATTGATTTTTTTATTGATTACTTTGGATCGTAGTATCACATAAAATATTCAATTAGATTTGAAAGTAAGAAAATTAGCTTGTTAATTAATGGATCTATGCTGATCTTTCTTGGAATATGTACTTGGTTTGTCTTCAAAATCCGAACACAAATATGAAATGGAGTCGAGAATTCAATCAAATCCCGCAACTACATTAATTTATGATTATAATATAGGTGTGTGATCAAATACTAACTTTTTACAGTAATAATTAATAAATAATATCAATTTTATATGTTAAAAATATCAACCCAAAGACATAAGTTTATTAATTTTCTTGTGTTGATAAACTTATGTCTTTGTGTTGATATTTAAATTTACATGTTGTATTAATATAGTTATATTTGTGTTGATAATTTTAATACACAGAATTTAAAGTTATTAGTTATTACATCTTCGTATCTTTAACTTATTTTATTACACGTCAACGAAACATCAAATGTGATTCTGTACGTTTCTTTAATTAAAGATTACTTGTAACTTTTTTCCTTCAATAATTTGCAGATCATATTGACTTTCAACGCTACTTCTCTGTGATTATTTCTTAAACTATGTATAACAATGATAGCATCAAAGACGAAAAAGAGACGTGTTTTTATCTTAATGGAGCCTTTTAAGGCGCATAGTAATCCGCAGAGAGCTAGATGTAAGAAAAGATTGAAGAAACAGAAGAGGACAGAAAACTGAGATTAGGGGTTCGAATTTAATAATTTTGATTTTGTTAATTTAGTAGTAAGGGTTTTAATAAATTTATATAAAAACAGCATTTTCTTAGAATATTGGGCTGCCGTTAAAAATATCTCCACAAGTCACAAAATTCAGCATAGAAGTAAAATATCTAATTCGTAATCTGCCATACCATTTTTGGTGCATGGCCTATGACTCTTATCAACTTTATAGTAATTCTTCTCTTCTTTTTTTTTACAATTTCAATCTTTAGTTTAGTGCTTCTGTTTAATTTCACCACACAACAACATCTTCTATATCTACGATTCTGTGGTTGCCCGTGGGCCGTGGAAATATATGAAGTAAGCACTTAGATTAATTTTATTATGTGAATATAAGCATGGTTGGAGTGAAGAGGTATACACCATGCTAATGAAATAAAAAATAGTACTCATCTTATACATTGATACACCAAATGTGTATGTAATAAAAAAGTCATCATTGAAACTTGCAACTTTCGGAAAGTGGAAAGAACAATAATTAATCAAGTCGGCCACATGAGAAGTATGCCCAAATGAATAAAAACGCTTTTATAAATTTGGGAATCGAAGCTGTTTATAAAGCCATATCGCATATAGTTGACTTATAAATAAATCTTATTTTTCAATATTATTATATTATCTCCATCTAAAAAAATGTCTCTAGTATAGCATAAGTTTTAATGCAAAATTTGTAATTAAAATATTAACAGAGAGAAAATGAAAAAACTATAATTATTTTTTATGAACTGAGTTCAAATATTGTTAGAGGAGATACACCTAATAAATTTTTTT
This sequence comes from Salvia splendens, assembly GCF_004379255.2. Lineage (NCBI taxonomy): Eukaryota > Viridiplantae > Streptophyta > Magnoliopsida > Lamiales > Lamiaceae > Salvia > Salvia splendens. The sequence continues at coordinate 12,505,674 of NC_056032.1, forward strand.
TTCATCAAAAATAGATATAGATTAATTTTAATAGGTGGCCAAAACGAAAAGCATGAGTATTTTTTTTCATGAACGGAGGCGATATATGTGAGTGCATGACAAATTTGCAACTCACTGGTTCGATCGATCGTTTTAGAAGCTAAAAACGATTTGATTTTGAATAGTGTTGCGATATTTTCTACTGCTCCAATTCTTGATGATCCATATCTTATCGGCCAATAAATTGACCCATGGTACTTTTCGTCTCATTACATGCAAAGCTAGAAATTGTAGGTACAATCCGCATTTGACATTACTGTTAAAGATGATAGATCGTATGCTTTTCTACAAGTTTATTAATATAGAACTGATCATCGAAATTTAACCCCGTGGAATTGCGCCTCAAACCTCGAATTTAATCTGTAAGTAATCATTCAAAATATGAAAATGTACATAAATTGTAGGGTTATTTTGATGGAAATATAAACTGCAACTAATTAATTTTTCTCAAACAAGATGGGTACTTTATTTCAGAAAATGATTAATTAATCATTAATAACTTATTATGTGTAAATTGATTTTATTATCCCATTGCCCGGACAGAACTGTATCATATTATCCGCAAAATCTGCATCGATATAATACCACCTGATACAGCAAAGAATTGCTGGCTGCTGTGGTTAATCAAAACCTTAATTAACAATCTGCTTTCTTCGACGGGATAAACCTAATAAGATTCTTCATTTTTAAAGGCCAATTGATTTTTTGTTTATCTAGTATCCTTATTCTTTATCATGATTATATTTTATATACAGATAATATTCCAATAAGTATAACCATCAATATATGTGGGATTATAGATATCAAATTTCACACAAAGCACTGAAAAAAACAAATGCCATAAGTGATTTTTTAAGTCAAAATATGATCAGAAGTAAGTACTGCTTCATATAGGAAGCGTCAGAACCTGCAGAGTTTAGAGTTTAATGGCATTAAATATAAAAATTTTTTGACTAAAAATAGATTAGAAGATGTCATTTACCAACTGAAAATAAACAGTTGACAAACGATTATTATAAGTTGTAACAATACACATGATTTTAACAATTCAGACATTGAATTGTATGCTTCTCCAAATTTCCTGAATTTCGTAAATGCAACTTCATAATAAATTAATTTAATAAATACAAATATTATATGGTTTCCGATCAAGTAATTTATGCAAATGCAAGCACAAAATCCATTGGTTAAATATTCTAAAACTCAAAAGTTAACAATTTTTGGGGATAGACTAATAAGGGAATAGTTCATACTTTTTAAGGACAACGAGTATACATGATCATGAATAAATCATTAGCTATCGCTTGCTTTATGGAGTAAGAAGTTTTTCCTAATCACACGATTGGGTAGCCAGAGACCCAAACTTCCAATACGATTGCAAGAAAAGCAAAGGTGATTTTGGAATTCGAGGGTATGGGTGGCATTTGTTGTTGTTTTTTTGTATTGGAAAGGCGATACAATAAACAGTAGTATGTTTAGCAGCAAAAGTAGAATCATAAGATAGTTCAATACTATAATTACGGTTATTGTAATAAGAGTGATTGAATTAATGATATCTCTATGTAAATTTCAATCTTCTGACCTTCAGACTAAAGGAGGGAAATGACGAAAAGATTTGCTTCAACCTATTAATTATTGGGGATCAGAGTGTAAAAGGAGATTGTTGTAATTGATATGGGAGTATGACAGTTAATACATTTATTTGAAATTAGCAAGTTAATTTTGGTCTCAAATAACATGAAACACAATATTTTGTTATAATAACACTAAAAAAACAGAAAGTTTTCCGACGGAAACTTTCATCGATAAAGTCGATTTTTCCGTCGCTAACATGGATTACCGACGAAAATATTCCGTCATAAATTCTTGTCAGTAACATTTGCCGACAGAAAATATTCCTCGGTAAAAATTATCGACAGAAATCTTCCGTCAGTGAGATTAAATGCATCACCGAGAAATTCTGTCAATAATTACCGACGGATCTCATTACGTCGGTAATTCTGTGGAATTTTTCACAAATCAATTTCGCAATTTACAGCCTTAATCACCTATTTTCAGATATACCAGCAAATCACCTATTTTTAGTTATAACATAAAATCAATAACAAAACCAAGATAAAGAAAATTTAATAGATAAATCTAAAGATATATTAGGTAAATTCAAAGTACGGATCCAAAAATATATAGTGGTGAATTGGTATATAATTTGTACTCCCTCCGTCTGTGAATAGGAGTACTGTTTTTCCATTTTAGTCTGTGCGGGAGTAGGAGTCCTGGTTCACTTTTGCCACAAATGGTAATAAGGTCTCACCTTCCACTAACTCATTCCACTCACATTTTATTTAAAACGTATATACACAAGTGAGATCTATATTCTACTAACTTTATTCCATCAACATTTCTTAACATTTCTTAAAACTCGTACCGCAAAAAAGTGGGACTCCTAATGGCAACGGAGGGAGGAATTAGTATCAAATCTATGAAGCATCATTGTTGCTGCAATAGCTTGCACCATCGCCTAGATAATAAGAAAAATTATAGAAATGAGAACTATACCTCAAAACACATATCACCCAAATCAATATATTACACAAACTTGAAATCGTGTCACTTAGCACACAAATACCAATATATAGTACTCCCTCCGTCCCTTATAATTTGTCACTATTTGACCCGGTACGAGTTTTAAGAAATGTAATAGAAAGTGGGTTGAAAAAGTTAGTGGAATGTGGGTCCTACTTTTTATATTAGTTTTATAATAAAATGTGAGTAGAAATGAGCTAGTGGAATGTGATGTCTACTATCAAACATAGTAAAAGTGAAATGTGACAAATTTTTAGGGATGAACAAAAATGGATGACAAATTTTCAGAGACAGAAGGAGTATTATAGTAGAGTTGGAGTATTATAATTAAAGATGTCTAGAAAAAATATCAAAATAATATTGTAAGATTTTGATTCACATTTATGTAAAGGCGGATAAAAATACAACGCTTAGTCATCAAAGAATAGTATTCCCCCTGTCCCTCTGTAGTAGAGCATTTCTTTTCGACACGAGATTTAAGAAAAATTGCTTTAAATGAGTTAAGTAAAAGAAGAATAAAGTAGAAAGGAAAAAGGAAAAATGTAGAGAGATGAAGAGAGAGTAAAGTACTTTTTGCCAAAAAAGGAAATGACTCAGCTACAGTGGGACAACCCAAAAAGGAATACGACTCAGCTACAGACGGACGGAGGGAGTATTATTAATAGGAATTCCGAGTAAGAATATTACTCTTTTTATCGGCTTTTAGATGTGGACTCTGGTGTTAAAGATATACTCCATCTGTTCCATAGTAGTGGAGACATTTCTTTCCGGCACGTAGATTAAGAAAAATTATATTATGTGAGTTAAGTAAAGGATGAAGAGAGAATAAACTAAGAGATGGTAAAGTAAGTGATAAGAAATGTTGACTTTTACTGAAATGGGAAATTACTTCACAACTGTGGAACGTACCAAAATAACAAAATGACTACATTACTATGGAACGAAAGGAGTATATCTATAACTTATAAGCTCCTTTGTCTCCTATGTCGCCACTATTGGTAATAAATAAGCAAAAGTTCCTATTTATATGTATCCATGAAACTTAAATTCGATGAAGTTATCTAAATTACAATCGTTTTTAAAGATTTTGATGGATTGTACAAATGAAGAGGACGTGCATGGTTTCCGGCTTATTCAGCGAAGCTCATATTAAACTTACTGACAATTGAATGTGTAGTTCACAATTATATACACAATTACATTTAGTTGGAAATTAGTTGGAAATGTTAATGGAATATGAGCCTACTTTTTATATTAATTTTAAAATAAAATGTAAGTAAGTGAATTAGTGGAATGTGGGACATACTTTTTTATGACTCTTATTGTAGGACGGACCAAACTAGCAAAATATGACCCTTATTGTGGGACAGAGGGAGTACTATTATGCTATAAAATTCGTTATAGCATTCGCAATGAGGCGGACGATAGCTCGCCCGATGCATCGTCCGCCACTGTAGCACGGCGGACGATGGATTCTCCTTCCTTCGCGCCCTAAGCTTCCTCCGCCGACGATGGCCTCGGATTACGCATTGTACGGCCTATTGTCCGCCCCATTGCGGGGGACGATAGGCGGGGACGATGCGACACGTTTTTATTTTTTTATTTTATATTTTCTTATCTATATATACAACATTTCTCATTCCATTTTTTCACACCTATATTTCATTCCCATCTCAATTCTCTTTCACTCTATAAAAATAAGTCCCGGCGACGACTGAAGTACCTCGGAGGGCATTACTAGGGCCTTATTTGATTGCGTTCATGAGGTTGCGGCCGATTGCTTGGCCGAAATGGAGCGTGAACAGGCGGAGCAGGTCCAGAGGTCAATCCGACGTCGGACCTTTGTCCCCCGCGAGCTCACCAACGTTTGTACGCAGACTATTTTGCCGATGAACCACGGTGGGGCTCGACGGTTTTTCACACGTTGGAGGCACGTGATACATACTTCCAGTACGACCTGATGGAATTGGCAGACCCGTAGTTATGCAATTGCAGAAGTGCACAGTTGCGCTCTGACAGTTGGCCTATGGCACCACAACGGACATGTTCGATGAATATCTTCATGTCGGGGAGATTACTGGCCTAAAGAAATTTTGCAAGGGAGTTGTGGAGGATTTCCGCAACACATATTTGTGAAGGCCGACAGCTGACGATTGCCAGGCCCTGATGAACATGCACGAGAGGGTGCACGGCTTTCCTGGAATGCTAGGGAGCATAGATTGTATGCACTGGAAGTGCAAGAATTGTCTGACGTCGTGGAGAGGCCAATTTACTAGTAGATTCAAGGGCAGCCACCCGACGATGATTCTCGAAGCCATCGCTGACAATCGGCTCTAGATCTGACATGCTTACTTCGGTGTAGCGGGGTCGAACAACGATATCAACCACCTAAACACATTGTATCTCTTCACCGAGCAATGCAATGGCAACGGCTTGGCCATTGAGTTCACTGCAAACGGACGCCAATTGTTAGGATTGGTATACTGAAAAGAATATTTCGAGCATGTTGCACGGATAGAATTGCTTGTATACAATAAACTCTACAATCCACTTTTAACCCAAGGCGAGAAGAAGTAATTTTATCGCATTGGTGTTTGCTTAAGCATTTATAAGATGTTTCTAAAACATTTAAATGTATAAGAAGCAAACAAGTCTAATTTTTCAACATAGTAGACTGGTCGTGAACGACGTTCACAGAAGGTGACGCAGTCGGTCCTTTGTAGAAGAGAAATAGAATTTCACAACCTAGATAGGCTTTGGCTACCTATCGTGAAAGGTTGCAGTGTCAGTCCGCATGTTTCCTTACCTTAGGAAATAAACGACACCGGTGTGGTATAGCACTGAAGGATCTAACAGTTGAGATAAGTCTGTCTTGCTATTTACTGAAAGACGAGGTCTCGGTGATTGTTATTTCTTAATCATTATTGGTATAACATTGAGCATACGATATTGATTATGCACTACTTTGATTTATCAAATGGTGCGGATTTTTCGCAATCCAAGAATCCTGATATCTTGGGTAGTGGTGATTAATTTCTAGAGGTGCTAGTATTGTTATTGCAATGAATCGTGTGCTGGGTGAGTCCAGTTTGATAATATCCTCAAGAGGTGTTCGAAAAAGGTTTTATTATTCAGAAACCCGGCCGGTTGGAATTTATTTCAGAATAATAAATAAAGATTTTGAACTAGACAACTCTTGGAAAAATATATTAATTAATTAAAGTCAATTAGCAGACTTAAATTAATTAATGGATATTTATATCTTAAACACGGGAAATAATAAATTAAAGAGGTAAAGCCCCGGATTACTCGTAATTTGGGATTGGACGGACATTCAATATTATTATACTATAGTGGATGATAATAATATTCTATTGGACTTGTATTAAATTGGAGCTCAATTTAATAAGTAAAAGTCCAACAGGTTTGGCCCAAGTCCAACCTCCATGGATCCCTAATCTGGCCCATCATAACTCTATATAAAGGAGACTAAATAGAAGACAAAAATTAATGAATTTAATCATTAAATTTCGTGCTCCCTCTCTCCAGGGAGTGGACGAAATTTTCAGTTTCACGGAACTGAAGTTCAGTCTTCTGCCTAGTTAAGTCCTTTTCGATTCTGACAAGCTTTGCCCACCCAAAAGTTAGATTCTGAGTTCGGGACACAGATTAGAAGATTCGTGGTTGAGTACGAAGAACATCACGTGGAGAAGGCGCGAGCAATCGACGATTCTTTGAAGAATCAGACCGATAACCCTAAACCATAGGAAATTCATGTTTTAGGTTTTAATTCCTTTTACATGATTTATGTGCGTTCTAGTATGTTTTTTTTATTATTTAACATGTAGTTAATTAATCCCATAATCGGTCAAATAGATCTGTATGTATGATTTATTTGTGAATGCATGACTTCCGCTGTGCAAGGGGCTCCAAACCCCAACAATTGGTATCAGAGCCAATTTTTAGCTCTGATTATGTGGATTAATTTCATGTTATGTGAATCGCTTGAATGCATGAGTTTCTTCATTTTTGCGTTGTTTCGGTTTGTCGATAGCAATTAACGTGATGAACACGAAGAAAGAATCGCACATCATTAAATGTGCAAGCCACCACGTCTAGTGCAATTTGAAGCTAATTCCTATATTGAATTTTTGACATCGCGTATGGTGGAAACTTGTTCCAATATCATAATCATTACCTATAATGATTAGATCATAGAGTCCAATTTCATGGAATTAAAATTACGTAATAATCACGCGGTGATATCGCTGCGGACGGAGAGGACAGACCAGTAGGATACCGGCAGCGATGGCGGTCTGAGTGGGAGTCAATCGTGGGCGGTTCCCGGGCTCAAAAGACAGCGCCCTTCGTGAGCAGCTGGGGTCGGAGAAGGCTGGCAGTCCTCGTCCACAGTCAGCAACATCGGAGTTGCAGCGACACAGCGGTAGCAACGTTGGAGATGTCGCAGCAGCAGCAACGGTGGTTTCTGCAAGACGACAGCACCGGAGGCATAGCAGCGGTGACGAGCACGACGCTGCAGTAACGACAGCGTCGTCGTCACGCAGGCTGGAGTCCGGCGAGGCACGGCGAGCGGCGTCGACGCAGCAGTGTCGGAGGCGTCAGGCTCGTCGAACTCGCGAGACGAGTGGGAGCCCAGCGGCGGCTGTGGTTCAGTGGTAGTACGACGGCGCAAGATTAGGGTTTACCCTATGCGCGACGTCGCATCGTCTCGTTCCGTGACTTCGATTTCCAAATTTGATTAGGGTTTTCAAATCCTTGGATTCAATTTTGGAAAATAATTCAAGATATGATTTAGATTAAGATTTTAATATATATTTAAATGGATTAAATTATGAATTAGTTGAAATTTATCCTTATTTTATGGATTTGGATAGATATCCCGATAAATCCTAGATAAACTTGGAAATAACAATTAATTTATTTTCTTTTGTCTTATGGATTTATATAAATTAATTTTATGAAAATGAATCCTAGATAGACTAGATAAATAATTAATTAAATTTGGATTTTTCCTTATTTTATGGATTTAGATATATTTAATTATATCTAGGGAAATCCTAGATAAATTTGGATGAATAATTAAATTTATTTCTATCATATGGATTTAGATAGATTTCATTCTATCTTGTTGAATCCTTGATTGACTAAGATAAATATTAATTAAGTTTATCCATATCTTGTAGATATTGATAGATCTATATCTATCTAGAATATATCTTAGTAGATTTGGATAATTAAAATCCATGTTTATCTTTATCTTGTGGATATTTATAGAATTAATTCTATTTAGAAAATATCCTAGTAGATTTAGATAATTAAATGTATCTCTATCTTATAGATATTGATAGATTTATATCTATCTAGAATATATCTTAGAAGATTTGGGCACGTAACCGCCATTGAAATTATAGTTTTTTTAAGTATTTCGTATTATACTCTTTCGACTTTCAATAAAATGAAGGTTTTTTTTTTTTAATTTTGTAGTGTTAAATTACAATTTTATATATTCAAATACTAATAAAAAGTAAAATAAACACAAAAGATAAATAAAATGCTATATGGGGATAAAATGCTGATGTGGAGGACTATAGGACGCTCTCTGTCGTGGATGCTCTTAGAGAGGTTAAAAATTAAGAATCGACAAATATGGCACTAGATTAAAGCGGCGGCATCCATCAAAATTGGAGACTTTTCTATTTTTGTTCTAGATTACTAATGGAATTCCATTTTAATGAAGGAGATTAGTTTTATTCCAAATGGAGGAGTGACGCATAAGAGTTATGCGTCGTTATTAATGAAACGCACAACCCTTATGCATCTTTCATTAATGACACACAAGGGTTATGCGTCGTTTAAAGACGCATAAGAATTATGCGTCTTACCCGAATGACGCATAACCCTTATGCGTCTTTCAGTCAGCTTTTAACACACAGAAGGCAGAACCAAAGCACAGACTACACTTTCATTTCCTCTCTCGGGTTTCCGGTGATTTCAGGCGATTTCCAACGTTATCTCCATAAGATCCGGTAATTTGTTCAGCAATTTTGCTATATTCATCATTATTCATGTTTATTTTGCTTTCATTTGTTAGTTTTACCCAATTTATAAAATTAGGGCTTGTAGGAAAAATGTCCATAATTGTTGTTGTTTTAATGTTTTTGATTCAGAAATGTTGCAAGTATTTGTGAGTTGTATTGGGGTGGTAGAGTAGTTCAACTACCACATATGTGTATTGGTTATGAACCACCTCGTGTGAGGAGCTCCATCATATTAAATTCATTTGTTTCCTATTCTGAATTGGTAGCAATGTTCTGTGATGCGATGGGAATAGATATGAACCAACACACAATTGAATTATTATGGAGACAATGTATAGTCTTTGCTTCCGGTATGAGTTATACATGTTCTGTGATTTGCAATGATGATAGTGTGATGTTTATGTTTAACAATGCTCAAAATTCAAGTAGGTGTATTGAATTATTTGTTGAGTATTCACCTGTGAGGAGCTCAGAAATCCCACCAGTTGTTGATTATGGTATTGGATCATCTGCGAGGGTTGAACAAATGAGCTTTGATTGTGGTATTGGATCATCTGCGAGGGTGGAGCATATGAGCTTTGATCGTAGTATGAATGAGCAGAGAGATGTTGTAGATGTTGCTGATGTTGGTGTTGGATTGAATGATGAGGTAGATGTTGCAGATGATCTTGGTGAGCCAAGGCCACTATCTGAGACAGAGCCAGACCCCGATCTCAGTGATGGTGATGGTGCTGATGATGTTGATGGTATTTCTGATGATGAGATAGTAGCATGTAAACCTGTTATGCAAGGTGAACAACCACTTTCGGAGTACAATCCTAAGGGGTTTAGATTCTTTCGTGAATTACCAAGTCGTCCGTCTGGAGTATCTAATGATGTTATGCGTCACTAGCCAAAGACGCATAAGCATTATGCGTCGCTAGGGAAAGACGCATAATGCTTATGCGTCACTAATAAAAGACGCGTGATGCTTATGCGTCACTAAATAACGACGCATTATGGTTATCCGTTTCTCAATTAACGATGCATAACGGTTGTGTGTCACTCCTTGAGTCGGAATACAACTAAAGCTCTTCATTAAAATGGAATTCCATTTACATGCTTTACCAAAAAAAGAATTTTTCGTCAAAATTGTTGAAGGTCCAACCACTCCATAGCCGGAAAGAAGACAGTTATATTTTTGAAGTATGAGAGAAAGGGAAAGACAAGTGGTAGGCGACGTGATGGAGTTCGAGTCTTCAATGTTTCACCCAATCATATATAACAATGTATATAATAATATAAAGATCTAGATGTGTAAACTAGAAAGGTTTAAAGTAGCATATTGAATATTATTAAGCAGTCCATCTTCAACTATTACTGAATAAGAAAGTATTCAATGCAATCAGTCGTACTCCCCGCCGCCTCATCAACTCAGTCGCCGGCCTGCCGGACTTCCGCTTCGAGACGATCCCCGACGGGCTGCCGCCGTCCGATGCCGACGCCACTCAGGACATTCCCTCGCTCTGCCACTCCACCACCACCACTTGCTTGGAGCCCTTCTGCGACCTCATCGCCAAGCTCAACGGATCCGGCGCGGGAGTTCCTCCGGTCAGCTGCATCGTCTCCGATGGCGTCATGAGCTTCACGCTGAGGCGGCGGAGCGGTTGGGGCTGCCTGAGGTGCTGTTCTGGACCACCAGCGCCTGCGGTCTCCTGGCGTATGTGCACTATAAGGATGTTGTGGAGAAAGGATACACACCTCTTCAAGGTAAATTAATTCGATCTATTTGGCTTCCTTCTAACTCTATATTTTCCTCTTATTTTATTGCCACACGCTTCTTTCTTACTCCCTCGTCCTCAAAATTCTATTTTCAGTACATCTGCAATTTAAAGTCCCATTTACTTTTTCCATTTTTAATAAATAGACCTTACAACCAAATAAACCATCACATGAACATTCTAAAATCAATAAGTGGAACTCACGTTCTACTAATTATTTTCATCAATTTTCCTTCACAAAGTTAAGCAATTCATTCAAATCGAAGCCAAGTCAATATGAGACTATAAATGGCGGCCGGATGGATGTATTACTAATTTACAATGTAACGCACGCATGGACAGTTGGGTAGAGTAGATAACTCATCTATCTTTGTTATATGACAAAAAATAATTACCTAGATTGTGTGTTGTTATTATGTTTTGTTTATTAATAATCTTTCTTATCAAACTCCCCCTTTATGTACATGCAAATATGAGCCAAGTGACAAACGGATATCGTGGCCGGGGAGTCGGCCATGCTGCCGGCTGATTTCGTGGCGGAGACAAAGGATAGAAGCATGCTGCTGAACTGGTGCTCGCAGGAGCAGGTGCTGAGCCAGCCTGCCATTGGAGGGTTTTTGACGCATGCGGGGTGGAACTCCACTCTGGAGAGTGTGGTGGGCGGGGTGCCGGTTATATGCTGGCCTTTCTTCGTGGAGCAGCAGACGAATTGTCGATACAGCTGCGTGGAGTGGGGGACGGGGATGGAGTTGCTGGTGAGAGAGATGATGGATGGGGATAAGGGTAAGGAGATGAAGAGGAATGCTTTGGAGTGGAAGAGGAAAGCAGAGGAGGCTGCTGCGCCTCTGGGCTCATCCTTTTTTAATTTGCACAAATTTATCAAGGACGAGCTCTTGCATTAACATATCTTGGATTTTGGTTATGATTTCATTTTCTATTTTCTTTGAAGAAATAATATTGTAAGCACATTGTTTGTTTATTGATTAATGAAAAATGAGCCATGTCTTGTGTTTCTATTCTAAATCTGAAGTGTACTGCATGTTAGATTTAACTTTCTAAACATTGCAATTAGTTCCGAAATTTCTTTTATTCAGTGATCAGGATTGTGAAGTGGTTGATTCCAAATCGAGCAACAATAAACAAAAAAGGAAGTAATTTTCCCTCAGGGAATCAAATTTATCCTAGCGTACCAACTATGTAAAATCATTAATATTCGAAGTAAAGAGAATATTTATAAGCCAATTTTGCATTGCATTAGTTATTACTCCACATTTTCGGTTCCAATGTAAATGATTGATCATGTGTATTCCATTATCCCGCTTGCCAACAAATACCTTGAAGGAATCATGTGCATTCAAATCCAACACTATAAAAAATTTGAGGTACAACTACATGATGTATCCCTTGTTTCCATGGTCATGTGGATACATACTGCCAGAGCCAAAGCCTATCATTAAACGATTGTATTAACAGGAGACAAGAGATATATTGTAACCTAATTAAAGTCAATTCATGCGTAAATAACTTATTTTGCAGTTTTGGCATTTTATTTGCACTGGAATTATAATAATAGTAGTAGTAGTAGTAGTAATTGACTTTTTTAGTTTGTTTGGCCTTGGCGTATGGATCCGCTTGCAGCTGGCTGCTCCCCTTGAGTTGTTTGATTTTGTTTGTATATTTATTGTATTGAAATCTAAACACCATCCGACCTTAGCTCAGTTGGTAGAGCGGAGGACTGTAGTTGTTGCCTGAAATCCTTAGGTCGCTGGTTCGAATCCGGCAGGTCGGATTTTTTTCTCATTTTATGTTCTAAAGGGGAAAAGGCTCTGCTGCATGTCAACTAAACAATTTTTTGAAGAAGTAGGAGATCTTTTAATTCATGAATTCCATGTTCATTCTTGCAGGTCAATTACACAATTTTTTGTTTAATTGTGTGTAAATGTATTTTTATGGATCATTGTCTTTAAGACGTAGATGGATGGACAAATAATGCCTTCTCAACAAGTTTCAACTTTCTATTGATATAACGAATATTGTAGGAAAACATAGGTTGCTTTTGTCATTTCTGCTGACATTATATACACATTTGTCTCTCAAACTATTTTCTTCTCTTATTTATGCATACATTAAACATAAAAAGCATTGTAAATCGACAGTTAAACAGAAAGTTAATCAATCCACTTAAAACTATGGAAATAAAATAATTGCAGGAATGACCAAAATTTATAAACTAATCAAGCCCCATTCGTATATATGCTCGATCAGAATTTTCAAACCTTAAACCGATGTATAGTCTTCATCAGAATTTATACGCTTTGACCTCCGTGAAAGAATCAACACTAGTATTCCCACGAGTAATCGGATAAAACTTCTATAGCCTCAGCGGATCAATTTTATCAGTCTCTTCTCAGCTTCACCAGCAGCCTTATTCTGAGGCTCTAAAACAAGTCCGTGCTTGAAATCTGTCGGTTTAACCATCAACAAACAAAGATAAAGAAACAGCTAAAAATAAAATTATGCTCTAATCCTTTAGTCAGTTTAATATATGGAGATCTAGGTATTTGGATTACAAAACTAATGATATAAAATTAAGAATGCAAGAGGCCATCAAATGAACAGCAGAACCTTTAACCAGGAAATGAATGCCGTGAACATGTACAGCAAATGTCAAAGATTGATGAGCGGTTGCCAAACCTTGAAGAGCCTCTCTGTGTAAGCTCAGTGATTCTCTAGCGGCTCCGCGTCTTAGATAGGCCTTTACATTCTGCATTTTACATGGACAAACGTAAAATGACACATACATTGACCCATCTGCCAACATTTAAGAAGTGGAAGAATTACAATATATAACACTTTCAAGTCCTAAGCATAACAAATCTAGCTCTCACCTTCTTATCCAGAGAAATTGCTTTGCTGCAATCCTCTTCAGCTTTTTGGAAACTGCATAATTATCTGTATTAGAAGATATATTCAACAGTATAACATCACGCAGACTACAACAAACCAAGAACATGAAGAATCACACCATCCCAATTCCAAGAAGGCAGCTGCCCGGTTGCAATAATATGTTGCATTTGATTTGTTCAGTTCTATCGCCTGTGTATAGTAACTTGCAGCCTTATTCCACTGCTTACCTTTATAAGAAGCATTCCCCTGCAACATGGAAATAATCTCCAAATGACATATAGATAAAAAAGAGAAATAGGGAAGTTATGTATCTAAGTATAATAAGCATGCATCATTTATGACAAAATATATTAGAGACAAGACTGGTGCAGAAGAAGAAAATTGGAAGTTGGGTGCATCAAACACAAAAGTAAGTTAAGAGAATGAACCTTTTCTTTTACAAGCTCAGGAGCATCCACGTTACCATTAATATATGGTAATGGTAAGGAACTAGAAATAGTACCTACTACATCTTGAATAGATGGATACATGTCCAAAACAGTATCAAGCAGGAATTTATCACTTCCATGAGATGAAATAAATGATATAGAAACCGGACTATCATCATGTGTCCCAAATGGAATGGTAACCTGAACATCAGAAAACAAAATAGACCAAATTGTCAGGTGGGAGAGAGAATGACAGGTAGATAAACCAGAAAAACGTCATCTGGGAAGGTTAGATAGATAGGAACATCAACTAGCATCTGAAACCTTGGAAAATTAGTTACCTGATAAGTGATAACCTCCTGACATACTTGCAATACTCAACAAAGAAAACATTCTGTCGTAGAACTCTACTCGCAGACCTTTTAGCCTGGGTGGAGGATCAGCTACTGTTGGAGTTATTAATATCCTATCATCCTTAAAAGTTGAGCATACAAATAAAAACCAGTTAGATAAAACACAACTTCAAACAACAAAATTGGCATAATTGTTTGCACTTTACAACTTCAAGCATCTATTATCAACAAAAATCTAACATGGATCATGTACATGAACGCGCAGTATTCACTATATTATTAATCTAGAAAGCATCAATACATCAATGGCACTCAAATATGCCCAAAATAATCATAGATATCTCCATCACTCCTAAGATGGAAAAGCAATCACCTGGCTTGCAAATGGTAGTTTTTACCTTTAAGAGGCTCTTTAAAGCTGCTCCGATTTCCATTCTGACTTTATATAGACCTTTGACATTCTCCTGGACTGTATTTATTGCTCCCCAAACACGTTGCGAGACATCAGCGCCTAATTTTGGTTTGACTGATCTAATCCAATCTTCATGATTTGTTTTGAACTCATGTCTGAAATACAATAAGCCTGATTTAAAAACTAAACTACAAAATCTAAAAGTAATGCAGCAACTGAATTTAAGGCCAATCCGGTGTCCTAACAAAATGAACTTTTCCTTCTCAGCCTTCTTTAGAAGATAAAAAGAATTTTGCTAAATAAGCTGCAGATAAAAGTGACATAATTATAAGCTATGAGCATTTTCTGGCAGGTGGATTGAGATATCATAGTCAGATTGACTTTGAAAAAAAAAATCATGCATTTAGCAATACCTCTGTAGTAAAAGCATTACAGAAGACAGTGCTCTCAAAGTGGATATTCCATTTTGCAGCCCTGCCGAATCCTCAGAGAAAATATTTAGGCTTGGAACATGTGAAGCGATGTACTGCCCGAAATTAATATGCTTAGGTGCCTGGTCTGCAAAAGTTAACATAAAAGAAAGTATAGCTACTTCAACTTTGATTATTAATTATGTAAAAGTCTATAATTTCAAAGGGAAATACTAATAATGATATTTAAAACTTCACCAAAATATTCT
Source organism: Salvia splendens (assembly GCF_004379255.2). NCBI lineage: Eukaryota > Viridiplantae > Streptophyta > Magnoliopsida > Lamiales > Lamiaceae > Salvia > Salvia splendens. The sequence continues at coordinate 12,520,894 of NC_056032.1, forward strand.
GTCTTAAATTTGTTAAGGAAGAAGCTCCAGAGTAGATAATTGCAAAAAATGGAACTCACATCCAGATAACGTCTCTACTGTTTTGCTAATAACATAAACAGCCTTCTGCAAAGGGACCTTAGAAAGCTGGACAGATCATCAGCTATTAATATGCTTCTTGTCCTCTTAGGCTCCAGTGGACTTAATTGAAGTAGAGCATGTCCCAAGCGATGCAAAACCAGTGGATCAGATGCCAAGCATCCTGAAGCAGCGATGCTATTATTATAAATATTCATGAACAGAGTTGCTAACATTATCATGTTGTTATATAGAAGATCAACATATAATTATTAAATCCATCCCCACAAAGTAATCATGAATGAGGAGAACAATGATTCAAACAGAAACTGCAACCAATGATATAAATGACAGTTTTCTAATCATAGCAGGGTGACCACCGATAGTGTCTAAGTTTTGAGAATTTGGTGACACCCCAATTGTAGATACAGTACCATGAGAGGGCCTGAATCCGATAATGCCACAAAATGATGCTGGAATCCTTATGCAACCAGTTGTATCAGTACCTACAACAAATTACATATTTTTAAAATATAAACCATAGCAGTACTTATTTAAGTGGACATAAGTCTCTGCAGTTATGCAGAAAATGGAGACAATGTGATGTCCAAAATTCCAATAACACAATAAGTAGCTCATCAACAACGTGGTTCTTATACACACACAGAGAGGCACACATGTAGATATATTCTAAGAGTCAAAAAACAAAAGACTTGGTGATATAAATGATGTAAATTGAAGGAAATAAAAGAATGTACCCAGAGAAAAATCTACTATGCGGGCTGCAACAGCCGCTGCTGAACCACTTGCAGAGCCACCAGGAAAATGACAAGGATATTGAGGATTTACTGGGATTCCATAACTTGTATTTTCCCCTAATAGCCTTTAATCATTATCCAACAGCAATAATTAATTATTGGCTTATACAATAATTGAAGCATACCGTATGAAACAAGCACATTCATTGGCATTTGGTTTTTCAACATCTCATCTGAAATTGAATCAGATATCAAAAGAAGCATAAAAGTCAGGTAAAAAGCTAATACCCAAAACCAAGTTCGCCCATGACTGTCTTGCCCACACAAGTAGCCCCATTTCTTAGCATTGTTGTTACAACCAATGCTGTTTTTTCCGCGGCTGCTTGCATCCTCTTCCAGTCAGCACTTCCATGACCAGTCACATAGCCTTTAACATCGATACTACACAATAAAAACAAGTCCAGGATTCCACATGAAAGAAGAGTTAAGAGTTTTGTACAACATAATTTGCACTAAAAGCACTTAATTGCTTTATGATGAGCTAGATTTTGCATGAGCATCAATCAAGCATTTATTAATTGGAATATGAAAACAGAGCAGATTATGTAGGAAGAATTGATGATAGTAATATACTGTACTTGTCATTGATCGCGAATGTAAGACCAGAGAGCGAGAGGGGAGCAGCGGGCGTCGGAAGATGAGGAAATGGAAGGAGCTGAAACCTATCGACAAACGCTCCAAAATCTTCTTTGACGGAGCTCTTGGCTTTGAGGCGACGTCGTTGGACCTCCGTGAGGATTAATACTCCGGCAACGTGTTAAGGACCTAAATCCCTAACGATCCGATAAAACGGACAATAACGAGATAAAGATAATCCGACGCCCGTGAGGGTCGGTGGAGATAAAGATCTAGGCGGCTGTGCGCGGGTTCCAATCCGTCGGGCAACGGCTACCGATCAGATATACGTTCCGGCTATGCGCGGAGACCTTCCGTCGGGTAGCAGGTAGCGTAGGGAATTACGGATTCAAAGCATAACTTGGGGCATTTGGTCAAAATAATAATATTCATTGATTCATTGTTGGATGCTTAAATATGATAACAAGCTCTCCTATTTATAATAGTAGAATACTACCCTAACTTATTGAATAAGAAAACTAAGATATGGAAAAGATTTGGTGAAATAAAAGATAACTAAATAATTGTGATTTCCTAAGATATGGGATCGTATCAACTCCCCCACGGTTGAAATCCGTCTTGTCCTCAAGGTGGAAACTACGAAGCAACGACGATAGCCGTAAGCAAAAGCTTTGGTGATGCGTCTCCTCCTGGATCAAACACATACTGAATAGTTGAATGTATCCCTCGATCACTTCCATAAAAAATCAACCAAGGAGACTTAATGTGGCTGCCAAAATTCCGTGCCAAAATGAAAAACCTGTTCACACCTCCAACAATGCTCAACCATGGCGTGTAATTGCGCGGAGGGATCAACCTTGCATCGGTGTCGAGCGATGTTGATCGATGATTCATACTTGGAACATCACCGACATTCAAATCCACATAGACACAAGCAAGTGTATGCGAACCAGAGTGAGCATCCCCTGTCTTACCCAATTCTTTCGCGTTTAATTTAAGCTCATCCTCACACAACCTTCGCTTCTCCTCCATTACCTCTTGATTGTCCTGGTTTTTCATATCAAATCCAGCCCGGATGTCATTAACAAGGCTCTAATTCTCCATGCTCTCTCTCTCGCTCGGCTTCTCCATCAACACACTAAAATCTTTCTCTTTCGGCTCTATACTAGATCGAAGGGCGTCGGCTTTATTTTCTTTCTCTAGCAAAGTCTCTGTATCTTTTCTCATCTCCAATTCCTTATGTGTTGGAACACTAAGATCATCAATCTTCTCATCATATGCCCCGACGAGCACTTGCCGCGGCGTATTGCCGGTCTTGACGATCTCTTCTAGGGACTCGTCGATTAGAACATCAGCATCAGGATTAGCGTCCCCATTGTGAGCGGTGTTGTTGTGAACATCCTCAACTAGAATATTGGGCAGACCACGCTGCTTCCCCGAATCAATAAACCTGCTGGACTGTTGAGGCGGGTGCGTGGCAACGGCAGACAACGGAGCTGTGCGGTGACTCAGCAGTCGGTCATACTTCGTAGGCTGCAAGGTCTGCGGCCAGCGATAGTCGGGCGGATCCCAACGACTAGGCGGACCCAGTGGTGGCTGATCATAATCCGAATATCCTCACGATGGTTCCCAACAAGAGGGCTGCCACGACAGTGGTGGGTCGTAACAAGTGGCTGGCCGACTAAACTGCTGATCATACCCGCCTATTTGTTGACGATGTTGTGGATATCTTGGTGGGCCCCAACATGAACCCATGTGATTTCTCCCCTCGCGACGATATCGATCTCTCTGCGGGTTGTCACGCGTGCCAAAATTAGGGTTTCTGGGGCGAGGCCCCATCTCCCAATTACGTCTCCGTCGTGCCCCGTCACCATTAGAATCGTCGTCGTCATACCCTGTTCGTTGATCATACCCGCGGTAGGGGTTTGGTTCAAGATTATCGAACCGGCGATCCATTTCCTCCCTCCAAGAATCCCATCCGTCGAGTCTATCTAACAAGCGATCCAATTTATAACCCACGGAATCATTGTGGTCCGCATCCTCCGTTGGGCGACCCTCACGGTCCTCCTCGTCGGGCTGCTGTCGGTTAAAACCAATGTTGTCTCGGCGGCCAATCGCGTTATCACGGCGCGACGAGCCATTCGGAAAGTAGTCGGGTCGGTCTGCGCCCCAACCTTGCCTACCGTTGTTGTTGTATCGTCTCATGAGTACTGGATGAAAGCACCAGTTGTTAAGGACCTAAATCCCTAACGATCCGATAAAACGGACAATATCGAGATAAAGATAATCCGACGCCCGTGAGGGTCGGCAGAGATAAAGATCTGGGCGGCTGTGTGATAAACTCGTAGTATAGCAAGTATTTTGGATGTTTAACGTGAATACTTCAATGTTTTGTAGCATATTACTCGAGTTTGCATCCATTATCCACTACTTAAGTGTTTTGATGAGTTTGTCTAGTGTTTGGGGATAAAACAGGTGAAAATTACTTGAAAACGAGCTTGAAGCTAGATTACAGAAGAAGTGCCCGATCGGGCGTTCGTGTACAAGAGAAACGCCCGGTCGGGCGTTTGTGTAAAGAAGAAACGAATACAGAAAGTTTGCCCGACCGGGCGTTATCCCTCGGAAGAATCGCCCGACCGGGCGATGTGAAGAAATCAGGGCCATCGAGAGATCGCCCGACCGGGCGTTTAGACGACTTAAAATCGCCCGACCGGGCGATGTGTTCTGCGAGAGTCAATTGCTATTATTTCCGCCCCGGGTATAAAAGGGGAGCTAGGTTTTCGTGCCCAGGACAGCAGACACGCCCCCAAGAGCAGTTTTCACATTGGAGAGCAGATTAAAGCGACAAAGAGTCCGATTCATCAAGAAGGTTGAAGACGAAGACGATTTGCCCACTCAATCCACCTTTGGGAGTATCTTTATTAGTTTTCTTATGTTTAGTTCACTTTCCATGGATTTATCTTGTGAATTTGCATTGAATATGAGTAGCTAAATCCCTTGTAGAGTTTTAGAGAAGACTACAATGAACGCTTTTGATTAATTTAAGGACTTTTGATTACCTATGCTCTTGTGATTTCTTTGTTTCATTCTTGTGCTCTTTCAATTCAATTGCTTAGCTACCAATTGAGTTTGTTAACCTAGTTTTGAGTAATCGAGAGATACCTAATTAGGATTGATAAAAGAATGAACAACACCTAGATAATTTGCATTCGAGAGAAGGGATTCTAGAGTGAGGGCTTGAGCCTTTTGTTTTAAGGAGTTAATTGTGAAGTATTAGAAGGAGACTTCAATATTAATGGTTAATCAACGGGTTGGGTGCACTCGAGAGAGGGTTTAGCCTAGACTAGCGGCTTTCCTAGTAATCCTAGAGACTTCAATTGGGTAATCGAAGTTGTTGAATTGTTCACTTTGTGTTCGTTGTAGTTGGATCTAAAGCTCTACTTCTTTCTCTTATTTGAAACCTTTCAATTGTTGCGTGATTTTAATTTGTTTATGTTTAATTGTTTTTAAAAATCAAAAACCAAACCTTTGAATCGTCTAGATAGTAGTTAAAATCGGTCCGTGGTACTTGAGTTTTCACATTTTGTCTCTGTGGGATACGATACTCTTGCTTACTTTGTGCTACACTAGCCCCGTACACTTGCGGGAATTTCTTGTGTTAAAATAAGTTGAGTCACTGTGCGCGGGTTCCAACCCGTCGGGCAACGGCTACAGATCAGATATACGTTCCGGCTGTGTGCGGAGACCTTCCGTCGGGCAGCAGGTAGTGTAGGGAATCACGGATTCAAAGCATAACTCGGGGCATTTGGTCAAGATAATAATATTCATTGATTCATTGTTGGATGCTTAAATATGATAACAAACTCTCCTATTTATAATAGTAGAATACTACCCTAACTTATTAAATAAGAAAACTAAGATATGGAAAAGATTTGGTGAAATAAAAGATAACTAAATAATTGTGATTTCCTAAGATATGGGATCGTATCACAACGCCGACGCCGATCACCACCCATAGCTTTGGGTTCGCTGCGTTAAGATGCAGTGATTTCGACATGGAAAACTAGAGGCTAGAGCTCTTAGAGCCAGCGAATTGAGGAGACGGTTTTTGACTCTATTGCAGAGAATTGTTGAGCAAGAAAGAGGGTTTAAGATAGGGGTTTAACGATACAGAAATTTCGACTTGGTTGTCGGTAAGAGGCGGCGACGACGGTGAAAAGGGCTGGGCGACGACGGAGATGAGGACGGGGGCGAGGAGTGATTTTTTTTACTTTTTTAATTGTACTTTTTAAGGTTTTCTTGTTTCAGGTTGTATGCACACACGCTCTAGGGGTTTACCTTTAGAGCCTATCGATCTTGAGATCGAAGCATCCAACAGAAGGAGAAACGCTTTGAGAAGGCTAAATCAAAGGATCCGAGTCTCTTCTCCGGTCCAAAGACGATCACCTTCACCAGTTCAAGAATCACCGTCACCTACTCCGTCACCAGTCCACTCCCCTATTCAGTTTGAGCCACATTCTCCTATTCTGATGGAGAACGTAGAGGGGAATGATGTTCCACCACCTCCTCCAACGAATGCTCAGCTTCAACAACAGCTCGAAGACCTGCAAAGGCAGTTAAATCAAAGGCAAAACGTGGTACCTGTCCAGAACATGTATGCCTATCATGGGGTGGCAAACCCACCCGTTGGCAACAATGTTAATGCCAACACGTTTGAACTCAGGAGAGGACTACTTCAGATGGCTGAAAACAATGCTTTTAGAGGCCGACCCACAGAGGATCCTAACAAGCATCTCACTAAATTCATCCAGATCTGCAACACGACGAAGATAAATGGAGTCACAGATGAGCAGATCAGATTAAGGGTGTTCCCTTTTTCTCTGGAGGATGATGCCAAGGATTGGCTGGACAGTATGGAGCCTAACTCCATTCGCACGTGGGATGCCATGGTTGAGAAGTTCTTAGAAAAATACTACCCACCGAGTGAGGCATTGAAGAGGCAGTTTGAGATTATTTCGTTTGAGATGACTCCCCAAGAGAGTATCCGAGGAGCTTGGGAAAGATTCAAGGGGCTGATGAAGAGATGCCCCAATCATGGGCTGAACTAGACGCATCAAGTCCTAGCATTCTATAGGGGGTGTCTGCCTGAAGCAAAGCGTGAACTAAATTTGAGCGCAGGAGGATCATTGCTGAAGAAAGGAGAAGCAGAGGCCATGGAAGTAATTGAGAGAGTGACATCTAATGATGAAGGCTGGAACAACGAGAGGAGCAGAGTACACAGGGTAGCCTCCGCCGCAGAGAGCAGCCATATGGACAACATGTTCAAACAGATGGAACTCCTCCACAAGAAGATAGATCTCATGGGGATGGGACCGGTTGTGCAGGAGCAGCAAGAGGGTGTAGAGGATGTTAACTACATACACCAAGGGGGAAATAGATACTATAACAACTCCCGCCCCAATCAAGGGGGTGGAGGTTACAACCATTTTGGGAACAAGGCGCATCCTAACCTATCGTATGGGAACCCCAACAATGCCCTTCAGCCACCACCGGGGTTCACAGTTTCCCAAGGGATGATCACTGAGCCGCAGAAGAAAAGTACAGAAGATATACTGAGTGCATTCATGTTACAGTCACACAAGAACATGGAGCATTCCAATCAAAGGCTAGAGAAGGTTGAGAATGATATGCACAACATGTCAGTGCATATGAAGAGCCTAGAGACGCAAATGAGTCAGATTGCTCAAGCTGTGAGCAGTCAGCATACGCCAGGGCAGTTCCCAGGACAACCAAAAGTAAACCCCAAAGATTGCAAGGCAATTCATTTGAGGAGCGGGAAGAGTTATGAGGGTCCTTCTATGCCAGAAATCCCACCAAAGCCTACAGTTGAGCCCGAGAGTGTACTATTGGAAGAAGTAGAAGCGGAGGAACCTAAAACATCACCGCCCGTAGTTCAACTCGAGGTGGGTACACCAGTCAAACCATCAGAGGTTAGAGTACCATTTCCCCAAGTGTTGCAAAAGAAGAAGAACGATGAACAGTTCTCCAGATTCTGGGACATCTTCAAGAAAGTACAAATTAACATCCCACTTATTGAGGCACTTCAGCAAATGCCTGGGTATGTTAAATTTCTCAAGGATGCGGTCTCCAAGAAGAAGAAATGGGGACAACATGAGACCGTCAATTTGACGGAAAATTGTAGTGCAATTTTGCAAAGGAAGCTTCCGGCCAAGATGAAGGATCCAGGGAGCTTTACTATTGAGTGCACTATTGGAGATTGTTTTGTGGGGAATGCCCTATGTGACCTTGGAGCAAGCATCAACCTCATGCCATTGTCCTTATATAACAAGATGAAGATTGGTCCTTTGAAGCCCACCACTATCACGCTGCAGATGGCTAATAGATCTGTGTCCTATCCAATGGGTATTGCGGAGGATATATTGGTGAAGGTGAATGAGTTTGTTTTCCCAGCTGATTTTGTGATATTGGACATGGAGGAGGATAGAGTTGTACCTCTCATTTTAGGAAGACCTTTCCTAGCCACGGGGAAGGCCTTGATCGATGTTGATAATGGAGAGCTCACATTTCGTTTCAATGGTTAAAGTGTGACCTTTTCTCTCTATGAGGCCTTGAAGAGGCATGATGCAGACACAGGGGGAAGCTTGCAGCATTGCAATGTAGTGACCGTGGTGGATGAGTGTGTTAGGATGATGGCCTACATCAACTCCTCACAAGATCAACTAGAAGGGAGTATTTTTAATTCAATTTATTCTTCCCATCTTCCTGAGTTGTTGAATACTAACCTCGAATTAATTGAGTTTGTAGGTGCTCTGGATTCAGGCAAGGAGATCCCCAGATCACGCCGTCAACAGTTCTTACCTCTTAGGGATGAAGAAGAAGATGACAAGAAGGAAGAGAGAGACATGAAAGAGGAGTTGAAACCACTACCTCCACATTTGCAGTATGCATTTTTGGGAGAAAATGACACCCTTCCGGTAATTGTATCAGCATCCCTCTCAAACTCCGAATTGGATAAATTATTGAGGATTCTTTAAATCTCGCGAAGAAATCGCCCGGTCGGGCGATTTGCACTTTGCAAAACGCCCGGTCGGGCACATTTTCTGGAATTTCGACACCTGCAAAAACGCCCGGTCGGGCGATTCGTCATTCACAGACGCCCGGTCGGGCGATGTTTCTGGGTAATCTCGATTTTTGGAAACGCCCGGTCGGGCGATGTTTCTGGGAGAATTCGCCCGGTCGGGCAAACTTTCTGGACTCCGAGTCCATTTCGCCATTTCTCCAGTTTTTGTCCGCTTTTCACCCATCAAAGCCTATTTTCCTGTTCCACTTAAAACACACAAAACACACCATCCTCCCAATCCATCTAATTCAAGGGTTGAACCGATTAATCGGTTGATTCACTCAAGAACAAGCAAAAAGGGGAGAAATCCGTTTTCTATCACTCTAAGCCTGAAAGGTATGATTTTTCATTCTTCTCTTGCTTATGCTCGGTGTTTAGATGATTATTGGTGAATCGATGGTTGGAAACTAGCATGTTTTTCGTTATTTGGAGATTTCTTGACTAATTGCTAGTTAGAGGATGAATTTGGTTTGAATGGTTGCTTTGAGTATGAATTGTGCAATTTCCTTAATGGGCTTGTGGTTATTGAGTGTGGGGAACTAGCATGCTTTGATTTGTTGATGTCTACATAGATGCAATGTCAGTTATAGCGATGCATGTTGGTGGAATGTTTGAGTTAAGCGTGATTGAGGTTTATTGTTGTGGAAGAGACATTGTGTGACACAATGGGGGGTTGATTCTAGTCTTGATAAATGTGTGAATGAGAAGTTCTTTTAGCATAGAGTATGTTTGGGGGAGAGTGTCTTCATTAATGCAACTTGTTGGTTTCTTGTCGAATTGATCTAATACTTTCAATTTTTAGGTAGTGAACGATGGCACCCAGCCACTCTGGAGTTAATTTGAATGCCGCAGAGAAGAAGAAATGGGCCGTACTCTCACAACTACCCTACCGGGTAGCTAGATATCCATGCCCTATCACAATCCGACGGTTGGGCATTGAGCAGTGCTTCAATGAGCTATGTGAAGAAGGGAAACTAAATGGGCTCTTCATGGCACAGAGGAACCCCGCCTATCAGAGGCTTACACTGGAGTTCTTATCTACCCTTGAGGTAATCATGAACAGGAGGGAGATAGTTGCCATCAAGTTTCGTATGAGGAATGCTGAGTACACAGTGACGATGGCACAATTCAAGGAGATCTTTGGATTTTCAGGGGAGGTGTATAGAGAGCCGTTTAGCTTCAGTCACAATGCGAATGACTTCTGGAAGGCCATCACTACCATTGATGACAACTTCGCCGCCAACAGGGCAAAGGGTTCTCTCATTAGGAACCCAGCCTTGCGCTTACTCCAGAAGGCGTGTGTATGTTACCCCTTCGCTCGTCATGAGCATGGGAGCGTGCAGAGAGACGAGCTCTTCCTGTTATGGACTATTTTGCACAAGGAGACTCCCTTGAATTTGGGCCACTTCATGATCAAACATCTTGAGAGGGCTTCGAAGAAGAAAACCGGCACACTCTGTGTCGGTGCGGTTGTGTCAGCTATTGCACTCCATCTGGGAGTGTCGACGAGGGGCTTGGTCGCCGACATTGGTGACAACTTGATGGACTTCAGCTTTCTGAGAAGAACAAGGCTGGTCGGAGTGGACCAACGAGGGCAGATATATTTGATACAGAGGGCAGCAGATCATTACCCCCTCCCGGACACCGTCAACACCTATGTGAACGGTCCTTTCCGCAAAGAAAACTGGAAGATGAAGGCTGCGGTCCACGAACAAGCCACGGCGTTGAATCCGCGGAACTTACAATTTAGGGATGTAAGCCCGAGCTCGAGTGTTGATGAAGCGCCCCACATGGATTTTCCCGCGATCGAGATGGGGGTCGAGCAAAATGAAGAAGAAAATGAGGAGGGAGGTGAAGAACAACCGACCCACCAAGGGGGAGATGAAGCCGGGACAAGCACTCAGAGGACACGAAGCCGACAAGAGCGAGAAGAGGAGGACTACGGCTCGATCAATGAGAGGTTGACACGGATGGAGCTGCGTCAGCAGGAATATTGGGTCCAGAATGAAGCGCGATGGGACCAGTTCGACACCAACTGGACCCAATTCACTGATTTCAACAATGCACAATGGGCCAACATCAATGCCCGATTCGATGAATTCCGTGGCCAGTGGCAGCATCCGCCTCCTCCTCCGCAGTGAAGGTCCATGGGAGATCCACTCTCTTTCAAACTTATCCTAGCTTTGCTTGGAATAAGTTTGGGGGGGGTGTCTAGTGGATTCCCTCTTTTACCTCTCTCCCTCTTTATTTGATGATACCCCGGCCTGTACCCCTATTCTTTTGATGATATTTGATGATGATATGTGGGCATGTAAACTTATGTGGTTTTGTTTCCTTGTTCCACTTGTGTTTGTGTCTTTGTTTTCTTTTTAGGTTTGTTTTTCTTGTTTCCTTTTGTGTTGAATAATCTCCCTTGGGTAGGATGATAGATTTGGGAAGAAAGTTGGTGAACGTGAATGGGGAGTGAGAGACATTTGGAGATGAATTGAGTATGTTTGTTGAATGAGTTGCCTATGATGAGAATTGGCTTAAAATGTTTGTGAAAACTTGTTGATATAGCTAAGTAACTTGTATTTCCTCTTTGTGATTTGCCTAGAGTGAATTGCTCGTTGCTTTGTCTTTTGCCGAAAAATACCATGTGAGGATTGAGCATATATCTTTTTCCAAAAATGTGTGATTTTTCATCAACTATGTCATATGTTTCTAGAACTTGCTCGCGGTCTCCTTGAATCTACATAGTGATTATAGAAATAGGAGATGACGTCAGGCCATCCCTTCTACCCTTATCTTAATCTTAATCCTAATTGTAAATTATAATCCCTTGTTAGCCAACTTTGAGCCTAAAAGCCTTTTCTTTGATAGCTAATAATTTGGGTTGGGTTCCCTTAGTGTCAAGTGAAATAGGGAAAAAGGAGGAGTTTGTAAGAAAAAGAAATGAGAGAATGACATGCAAAGCATGAAAAAAAAAGAAAAAGAGAAAAAAAAGAATACAAAACAAAGATGAAGAAGGAAAAAAAAAGCGAAAACTGGGTTAGTTTTTGAAATTGAATAAGCGTTGTTCGAAAAAAAAAGGGAAATTGGGAGTTGAGAAGAGTCTAGGCAAAGCCTATGACTAGCTAAGGATTGCAGTGCACAAGGGTGAAGTAATCGTAGTTTCACTTCGGGATTATAGTCACTTTGGCCAAATTTTCCTCACCTAACCAAAGAGCCCTACATTACAACCTTGGAAAAGACCTTTCGGATCCTAAATCTGTAGTCACAACATAGTAGAGGAGAGTCTAGACTTCGAGCAAGCTTATGGTAAGCTATACATTTTTGATTGATTTGAGAGGTTCATACTATACCTATACACTTTGAGAGTGAGAAGAAAATAAAGAAAAAAAAATCACATTATATGAATCCTGTGAGGGCAAATTGACAAAGTGGAATACGTGCTAGTAGCTTGAAGCAATGTTCATTTTGGTTTACTGGTATGCGAAGTTATTGATACATGATGATTCTGTTTTCTTTTACTGAGGCAATGATGACAATCCAACATACTTACACGAGTTCTAATTCTCTGTTTTCTACTTCTTATTTGAGAACAAACAAGTGTTTAAGTTTGGGGGAGTTGATAAACTCGTAGTATAGCAAGTATTTTGGATGTTTAACGTGAATACTTCAATGTTTTGTAGCATATTACTCGAGTTTGCATCCATTATCCACTACTTAAGTGTTTTGATGAGTTTGTCTAGTGTTTGGGGATAAAACAGGTGAAAATTACTTGAAAACGAGCTTGAAGCTAGATTACAGAAGAAGTGCCCGACCGGGCGTTCGTGTACAAGAGAAATGCCCGGTCGGGCGTTTGTGTAAAGAAGAAACGAATACAGAAAGTTTGCCCGACCGGGCGTTATCCCTCGGAAGAATCGCCCGACCGGGCGATGTGAAGAAATCAGGGCCATCGAGAGATCGCCCGACCGGGCGTTTAGACGACTTAAAATCGCCCGACCGGGCGATGTGTTCTGCGAGAGTCAATTGCTATTATTTCCGCCCCGGGTATAAAAGGGGAGCTAGGTTTTCGTGCCCAGGACAGCAGACACGCCCCCAAGAGCAGTTTTCACATTGGAGAGCAGATTAAAGCGACAAAGAGTCCGATTCATCAAGAAGGTTGAAGACGAAGACGATTTGCCCACTCAATCCACCTTTGGGAGTATCTTTATTAGTTTTCTTATGTTTAGTTCACTTTCCATGGATTTATCTTGTGAATTTGCATTGAATATGAGTAGCTAAATCCCTTGTAGAGTTTTAGAGAAGACTACAATGAACGCTTTTGATTAATTTAAGGACTTTTGATTACCTATGCTCTTGTGATTTCTTTGTTTCATTCTTGTGCTCTTTCAATTCAATTGCTTAGCTACCAATTGAGTTTGTTAACCTAGTTTTGAGTAATCGAGAGATACCTAATTAGGATTGATAAAAGAATGAACAACACCTAGATAATTTGCATTCGAGAGAAGGGATTCTAGAGTGAGGGCTTGAGCCTTTTGTTTTAAGGAGTTAATTGTGAAGTATTAGAAGGAGACTTCAATATTAATGGTTAATCAACGGGTTGGGTGCACTCGAGAGAGGGTTTAGCCTAGACTAGCGGCTTTCCTAGTAATCCTAGAGACTTCAATTGGGTAATCGAAGTTGTTGAATTGTTCACTTTGTGTTCGTTGTAGTTGGATCTAAAGCTCTACTTCTTTCTCTTATTTGAAACCTTTCAATTGTTGCGTGATTTTAATTTGTTTATGTTTAATTGTTTTTAAAAATCAAAAACCAAACCTTTGAATCGTCTAGATAGTAGTTAAAATCGGTCCGTGGTACTTGAGTTTTCACATTTTGTCTCTGTGGGATACGATACTCTTGCTTACTTTGTGCTACACTAGCCCCGTACACTTGCGGGAATTTCTTGTGTTAAAATAAGTTGAGTCACTGTGCGCGGGTTCCAACCCGTCGGGCAACGGCTACAGATCAGATATACGTTCCGGCTGTGTGCGGAGACCTTCCGTCGGGCAGCAGGTAGTGTAGGGAATCACGGATTCAAAGCATAACTCGGGGCATTTGGTCAAGATAATAATATTCATTGATTCATTGTTGGATGCTTAAATATGATAACAAACTCTCCTATTTATAATAGTAGAATACTACCCTAACTTATTAAATAAGAAAACTAAGATATGGAAAAGATTTGGTGAAATAAAAGATAACTAAATAATTGTGATTTCCTAAGATATGGGATCGTATCACAACGCCGACGCCGATCACCACCCATAGCTTTGGGTTCGCTGCGTTAAGATGCAGTGATTTCGACATGGAAAACTAGAGGCTAGAGCGCTTAGAGCCAGCGAATTGAGGAGACGGTTTTTGACTCTATTGCAGAGAATTGTTGAGCAAGAAAGAGGGTTTAAGATAGGGGTTTAACGATACAGAAATTTCGACTTGGTTGTCGGTAAGAGGCGGCGACGACGGTGAAAAGGGCTGGGCGACGACGGAGATGAGGACGGGGGCGAGGAGTGATTTTTTTTACTTTTTTAATTGTACTTTTTAAGGTTTTTTTTAAAATTTTAATAGTATTATTCGAATTTCTCGTATTTGTCTCGTAAATTAAATTCCGTATGTTGATACGATTGTAAATTAAATTATATAATTGTTATTAGTGATGTGGATAGGTAGTGGGAAGGCTATGTGAGGGTTATTTGATGTCCAGTTGATGTGGCAAGCTGATGTGGCAGGAGAATTTTAGTGCTGATGATGTGGCAGTGTGAAGGATATGTGAGGGCTATGGGAGGTCCTAGACCATTGTGGATGCTCTAATCTCTCTCTTTCCGTGCCACGTGGAAAGAAAAAAAGTTGCTAGTGTATAAGAACAATAATTTTTGGGAGAAAAAGTTTCTTAAGTACTTTCTTGGTTATTTACTCCTTGTGTTAAAAATTAGAGTGTAATAAATAAACAGTCCTTATTTTTTTAGGTTTCGGACAAATTTAGTTCCTGGATTTTAAAAGTACTATGGGACATTTCTGAAATTAGAGTGTAATTATATTGATGGTAAAAAAAATGGTACTCCCTCCGTCGCATAGTAGATAGCATAGTTGAAGAATGACACGAAATTTTAGGAAATGTTGTTTTTGTGTGTTAAATGGAGAGAGAAAATATTATATTTATATTAATGTGAGAGATAACTTTTTTCAAAAACTGAAAATGTGACGTGGAATGGACAAACTAAAATGAAAAGTATGACATCTATTATGAGACGGAGGGAGTAAAAAAATGACATTTTCTCTCATGCACATCATATTGACAATGAACTAGACAACTAGTACAACTTATTGATATGATACTTCGTTTTCATCTAATAGACTTGAGATTAGAACCATCACAAGTTAAATATGTAATTATTGACTATCTTTAAAAAAAATCAAATGCTCATATGGTTTATAAAAATTCAAATGCTCATATGAAATTATCGACTATCTTTAAAAAAAATTAGTAGTGCAAACGCATGCCACATTAGTGACCCAAAAATGAAACCAAGAGCATAGTAGAATGCTTTAAAAAGCAAAGCATTCTACTTATAATAAAAAGTTTTTATGTTCTTTGTAGAAAAGAGAGAAGGCATGTTCCAAACTATGAAAGAAAATTTTTAATTCGGTGTATAATTGGTATAGGATAAAATAGAAGAATTGAGTGGTGGATAATTTGCATCTGGACTACACACATGTCTACCACGTTTGGCTAGACATTTGGTGATACAAGTAAACTCGTATCGAGAGATAACTGCGAGAGATCACGGAGAAGGATGTTGGTTCGTTCATGGGATCCTCCCGTCGAGCAGCCAACTATCGTTCAACAAGGGTTTTTGATAAAGTAAATTGCAGAGAAAAGTAAAATACGATAAAATGAAAATAACATAATTTGATATTTCTTTAATGAATAATATGAAGGTCTCCTACACATATTTATAAGAAGAATTAATAACTAACTATGGAAAAGATAAGATAAATCAATGCTAAATGACTAATAAGATATGGAGATAATTTAGGAATATGCTCGTATCATTTGACCTCGCGCTGCTTCCCGATAAGAAATACTAGTAGTAGTGTCTATATCTATAGCCTTCTATAAACAAACCAAGGGTAGCTTCCCGAATTATCGGGTCATATAGAGTCAATGTCTCATCTTTTTGAATAATCACTTCATATCCACACTCACCAACCACTCAGTTCAAGCCACGTAATTATATCTGTGGCGGCAATCATCTGCTCCACACTCACCGCATCTAGAAAATAAATCATCTGAGAGACATACAGTGTGTGTGTGGCACCTGTGAAAAATGAACCACTTGGTCGCCAGATCACTGATGCGGCGCGCGGTAGCCGGCGGTAACTGCCGCTGCTACGTGGCGACTGCGTCGGGGAGGCCTTTGCTGTCTCCGCCGTCCGCTGCGCAGGTTGAAGGTTTGAGCGCGGTGTTGGTAGGGTGGAGGCGGATGATGAGTTCGGCTGCGGAGCCTACATCGTCGCCCCCTTCATCTGTTGAGAACACCGAGTTGCCGGCGGAGAAGGCGGAGAAAGGTAGCGTGGTGGTTTCGAGCTATTGGGGAATTTCGAGACCTAAGATTACGAGGGAGGATGGCACAGAGTGGCCATGGAACTGTTTCATGGTAATTAATTAATACTCGTATTTCGTGTTTTTTGTAGTGATTATTTGTCAGATGACTTTGGGTGACTGTAATTGATGCACCTCTTTGCGTGTTTTACCGTCTGGATTTTCATGAAATGCTGCTAGTGTTCAGTGTTTTTTCTCAAAATTCTTCGCCGATCCTTGTTTTGAGCTATAAGCTACAGGTAAATCAATGAGCCAGAAGCTACATTATCCACTGAAATTGATTTACCACTTTACATGTTTTGCGAGAATTGCAATCGTGTTCTTTTTCGTTATCTGGAAATCTGCATAGTTTTTTTTCACCAAGCAAGTGTTGCATTCTACAATTACCATTCTAGATATGATATAGTACTACTACTATTGAAGAATAAAGAAACAATCATTTTATGCTTACTTGCTAATTTGCTATAGGACAAACTGTAAACAGTCTATTGTTTCATTTGAATACTTCACGGGATAAAGAAGACAGGCCTGACAATCAGTATTTTGGCATTCTTGTTGCTTGGACAATCGCTTCATGTTAGTTTATTTGCAGCTTATGCTGATTCTGCATGAACGAATCACAATATCTTAGTGGTCCAATAATTTTGTCATATTCTAGTACTTAGATCTTATTTCAGCTTGTAATATGATGTTTGGGTTTCTGAAATCATTCAAATTTCGCAGCCATGGGAAACTTATGCTGCAGACTTATCAATTGATCTCCACAAGCACCACGTTCCAAGGACATTCATTGACAAAGTAGCATTTCGGACTGTGAAACTTCTGAGAATACCTACGGATATGTTTTTCAAGGTTCGCTGTCCTTTATTTTATCTGATCCTTCATGTTGTTGACGTTCTCCTGGAAATGCTCTGTTTTCTGAAATGTGTGGGCATTAGAATCTTCAGTTTGTTATGATTTGTGAGTGAAAGGCAGCAAGAAAGTTTAAACAGTTCACAAAGTAATTATACATGCCCCATTGCTGCAATTTCATCTCGTATTTGCACCAATTTCATGAATTATGATGCTCACTGGGAACTACAGGAAATCTTCTACTGTATTTATTAATTTGACTTGAGCATAGTTCTTATTGGTGTTTCAGTAGATTGCTTAAATATGCCACAACTCAAATTAGCCCATGAGTAAAAAACTCTTGGATATGCTTTATGCGTTATATATGGTAGAAAGCTTGTGCGCTTACTTCAAGTATATGCGTAATTTTATGATTCTGTCAACCTTCTAAACTTGGCAAACATAAGTAGAATTTAGAGAAATTCTAGTCAGAATGGTTACCCTCAGTTTAGGACCCTGCTTATTTAATGGATACCACTGGTGTTACTTCATTATATACATCTTTGGTTGGGTTTCTAGAATTTAATTGGCATTACGAATATAGCTCTTCTTTCCACCTAAGTTAATACAGTATAACTTAATTTTGAGGATATGAGTAGCCATCAGGTACATATTTATTAATCTTAGCTGATACATGGCATGGCATGGCATTTGCAGAGGCGGTATGGGTGTCGTGCAATGATGCTGGAAACAGTGGCTGCTGTACCTGGTATGGTGGGAGGAATGCTGTTGCATCTGAGGTCTCTGCGCAAGTTCCAGCAAAGTGGGGGGTGGATCAAAGCATTGCTTGAGGAAGCCGAGAATGAGAGGATGCACCTGATGACGATGGTGGAACTTGTGAAGCCCAAGTGGTACGAGCGGCTGCTGGTCCTCACTGTTCAGGGCGTCTTCTTCAATGGATTCTTCATAATCTACTTGATGTCGCCTAAAATGGCCCACAGGATTGTGGGTTATCTAGAGGAAGAGGCCATACATTCATACACCGAGTACTTGAAGGACATCGAGAGTGGTGCAATAGAGAACGTTGCAGCGCCTGCCATTGCAATTGATTACTGGAGACTTCCCAAAAATGCAAGACTCAAGGATGTTATCAGTGTCATCCGCGCTGATGAAGCTCACCACCGTGATGTCAACCATTTTGCTTCCGTGAGTTTGGAAACTATATATACCTCTCTTTGACATTATCTACTATAAAAACATGAGAGTACGCAGGGTAACAAACTCCGTTTTATCGCGCAGGATATTCATCATCAGGGGAAGGAGTTGAGGGAGGCACCAGCTCCTTTGGGATATCACTAAATGTGAGTTCTCTCATACTGAGATAAATAGAGTTCAAAATAGGTGTTACTGTCATTAGTTATATAGCGAGTTTTTACATATGTTTGGCATCTGGCTTCATAAGAAGAAATCGAAATTATTGGACGAGAATTAGTTGCTCATCACATGTATGTAAGTATATAATTTCTATGTCCAATACTATTGATTAATACCATACATTCTTAGAGAAAGGCATTCCATACTATTTCGTAGAAATTTATGACAATGGTGAATGAACCGTTTGCTTGGAGGAGCAAGGCGGCCTCATGCTACAAGGATGCTTATTATACGGACTCCAATGTAACTAAATGAATGCTATCCCATATAATGATATAAACTCTAAGCCCCATACTTTCACATTCCACTTTCATTTTACTCTCATTTTTATATTCTATAATAAAATTAACTATTGTTTAGTTTATTATTAATAAAACATACACTAACACAATATTATCAACATTCAATCACATACAGCTCCAATGAAAAGCTCCTTGATTCAAACAAATGCATTTTTATGAAATTATTTTCTTATAATATACATGTACGGAGTAGCACATATTATTCATCTGATGCATGGATAAATGATCATTTCAATCATTAAATATTAAGTAGATAATAAATTTAAAGACAAAAAGTACGCCCTTTTCCTCAATAACAACTTTAGGCTTATCAACACAACTACTCAACAAATCCATGAGGAGTGAAAATTGAAAACATCAATACAGAGTGGAAGAAACATTCAACCAGTAAAAAAAACAAATTTATTAGCAACCTAATCTCTCAGTTAATATTTAATAAATTTAAACGCTCGAGACTCTTAAATACCCAATTTAATACTTTTAAACAAGTTCAAAATATATCAGTTAATCCACCAACTTAGAAGACTGCTAAAAATTGTAGTTCTGCGTGATAAAGGACATATGTATATATCTTAAAAGGACATATTCTATAAAAGGACATATGTATATATCTTAAAGTGATAAATTGTAGTTCTGCTAAAAATATGGATTCATCACTAAACAGAGTTGTTATTGTAATACGATCATAAAATTATGACTACGTGAAAATTGGTATCAATTATTATTATTATCAAATTTGATGAAGATGTCCTAACTTTTATACTCCATTAAATGTACATATGTAAAATAGTAAGGCTTGCAGAAAAAGTATAGATAGGTAAACATAAATAGATATGTACAATATGGGTATAGAGTGATAGAGGTAGAGGTATATAGGTATAGGTATAGATTAATATTTATGGTAAAAAAAACTTGGAGAGTTATTATGATGCCATTGCTACAATTTACTGCAAACCATACAAGTAGGTAAACAGTTAACATCTTGCCTCTTTCAATTCCTAATTCTACTTATATACTCACTCGCCTCCTTGCCAAAAAAACACACCCTTAAATGATAGGCTGTTAGCTGGCTATGATTTTTTTTATGGGAGGCTGAAAAATAATTCGTTTCACTCGATTATTATTTTTATTTTTAATTATATTATTATTATATTGTACCCATGTACACTCTCCATATGTGATGGTGTCATTATATGGTAAGTGTAATTACTTTTTAAATTAGATGTATGGCTTGTAATGTTTGTGGAAAATCAAATTTTTAAGTACAGATTATATACACGACATATTAAATTTTATGAATACTTTTACATGCTCGACAAATCTCTTGTAGTATGATAGGTAATTGTAATATGGAGTCCCACCCTGATACTCCATTATATATATATACCTTTCACATTTAACTCTATAAAAACTAACGTTGCTTCCACCTCCTCTATGTTTTATCATTCATATTTAATCAAGAATAAATTTATCAATAATATTTTTAATTTGAAAATAATCTAAACACATACCAAAATGATAATTTATAAAATCTCTATCTTGTGCATAGATAAGAAAAATAGCACCAAAATAAACATTATACTATATGATACACAATAATACACCCAACACGTTTTCACATAATTTGAAATGCTGAAAGAAGAAACGCTATAAAGTAATATTTGACTAATTTAAGATTCGTATTAAATACACTTGTTAAACATGGAGTATTAAACTTTGACTAAGACTCACAGTTCAATTACAGAAATTAAACTACATGAATGAAGAAACATGCCAGAGAATTCTTACAATTACAGTATTTAGTAATTAGCCAATGCAATTAGTTTATTAAAAGAAGAATCAAATATGCAAGAAAACAAATACAATCAAATTATAACATAAACAGAGAAACTCACACTTTATTTCATTCTCATTTCCGATTCTTTTCACACTATCACTCAGCTCCCACATTGTTTTTTACCATTCACAGCCTTATAACAAGTTATTATCCTACTACACTTGCATAAAAAATGGAAATTAAATAGACACATATATGTATATATGAATGGTCCACGAGATATTTAAATGGGAAATTATAAAATAGCTATATTTTTATGTAATTTGTATATGGAAGCAAAGCTCCTTAACATGAAGCCATTTTTGGATTCTGGCAAAACATAATGCCCTATCAGTACATGACTAGTGGATTGTGACATAATATGGTCCACAACTCTATTATTTAACCTTGATTCTCCTCTTCAATATAATCAAACTTAACATTGCTGTTGTTTATTTAAATTCTGATCTCACTCGTATACCATTTCTAACTTTATAACAATATAGGCATCCTCTTCAAAATTTATTTGCATTTCCCATTCGAATTAATAAATGCATACTATTATAATTTATAAGGCAATCAGGCATGTAGGTCAAAGAGATTAAATTTTCTGATTTTGATAATCAACTAGTTTGAGTACATTCAATAATCATGTTTCGGTTACAATGCACAATTATTATGTAATATATGGTGTATAAATGAGACTTTTTGTACAACTTTTTCCTAAATATAACGCCTAATTTATTTTAAATGAATGAGAAAATGATGCAAAAAAAATTCAAATCGAATTTTCTTGTGAGGAAAATTGATTCAATCTTCAACCATGAGAATAGGAGAGAAAAAAGGAAAGGCGGTTCAAGATCTGTAGGTTAGTTCGTTTCCTTTGTTTTTTTTTTACATTTATATTCAGATCATTATCAATTAAAATCATACTAACATTTTCCTTTTAAAAATTCTTAAATACTTTTATTTCCTTTTTCTATTTCCTGAATTTTTCTCGTACAACCGTTTGAGGAAAAAGCACTACAGTGGCAGTGTCTGCGTGTCCCGCCAGCTAAATTTTACTCTACAATTTCTTTACCAATCAAGAAAATTTCATAAAGGAATATACACACAATCGTGTATATGTATAAATGCAGGCAAAGGGAGAATTAGAGAGAAGAGAGAAGGTGTTGTTCCTTTTTCTGCATCTTTAATGGTGTGATACTAGTTTATTAGCAGTGGGTATTTGTGTGTGTAAAAGTAGTATCTGTATGTAAAACCTTCATCTTTGCATGCTTCACCTACTATCTTCTACACAGGAGAAAAGAAAACCCAAAACCCATTACAAAAATGGAGGAAAACCAAAATCATAAATCTTTTATTTTATTTTCTTTTTTTGAAATTTCACCATCCCAACCCAACCCCCTTTTTTTCATTTCACCATAATTATCATTACGACTTTTGGTTTCTCAGATCTAAAAAGCGCTAATCACTACTGGCTTTTCATTGCTTCCTCCTCTCCTTGATCGGGTATTTCGATTCTTCAATTTCTGTCTTTTTATATTCTGTTTTCTGCATCTGTTGTTGTTAGTATTCCTTTTTTTTTGGTTGTTGTTGTTGTGTATCTGAGTGGTGTGAAGAGAGAGAAAGAGTAGTGAGAAAAAAACATGAAGGATGCTGACGAATTAGACATGTTATTGGGCGAGATCCCTCATGCAACATCACCGTTTAATCTTCAGGAAATGCTTCACAATGTCACCAATCATCACAATAATCTCGTTGATCACGGTTATGGTCATGCATCATGTGTGACGAGTGTTCATAATAATACTATTAATACTCCTCTTGGAAATGATGAATCCTCCCCTGTGAGCCGTTTCTCCCTGCAATCCGGTTACTCCTCTAGCTTATTCTCGGGTGATGGGCGATCACATTCAGATATTGGATCATTATCCCCTCCCCAATTCGAAGATTTCAACATTTCTGGGGGTGGATTCTGTGTGGATTTGAAAAAGGGTAACGAGGGCAGTCTAGTTGATTGTTTTAATTTATATCGGAACTTTGGTAGAATGTGTGTTAGAGATGAGCTAGAGGGGGCTTCTGCACCGCCCTACGGTGTCCAGTATCGTGATCAATGGCCTAATGGGAGTAGCCGGAGTTTTGACAAGTATGGAGCTTCTGATAATTATAGTACTAGTTTTAACGTCTCTGTTCCGAAGAAGGGTGTCAGCTTCGAAGGGGAGGCTGCTTCTGCAGTGGTGGAAATGCCGTATGATCAGAGAATGGCGAATTTGTTGGGATCACGGTATTTCCCTAGTCAATCTGATAGAATGTTTAGTTGGTCGGATTTTGGTAGCTCTGCTTCAGGTCCTCTGTTTCATAGGCATAATGGTTTGGCTAACAACAGTTTCCCAATGGGATTCGTGATGCCAAATGCATCGCCTTCTTTAGATAATCCGTTAGTTGGAAATTCTTTGTTATATCCTTCGCAAAGCAGGAAGACCCTGATTCAAGCTAGTGATTCTTTTTATCCGTCTAACATGGCTCATATGGCGCAGCTGTCGCCACGTTATAATGAAGAGAGTTTGATTCATTACCAGCACACGCCGCCTAATGGAAGAAACAAGGTGCCTCTGCATGTCATAGGGCCTCAAGGGAGTGTTGAGCCCTTTGGCAGGGAAGATAGTTTAATCATTCAGGGGGAAGGGGTCAATTACGCGATTACTAGGCACACACATCAGGGGGAGCGCAACACCAAGAGTTTCCATTGTGAGAATGATGCGTGGAAGACTCACGAGAGGAGGTCACAGCTGGATGACCATCTCCATACTGCTGCAATGCAAAATGGCTGCCAGAGCCCCAAGATGCATTTCCCTTTCAGCCGACCAACAAAGTTTAGCTCTCTTGCTGAAGCACAAGGATACATCTATCACATAGCAAAGGATCAACAAGGTTGTCGATTCTTGCAGAGGATGTTTGATGACGGAACTTCTGTGGATGTACAGATTATATTCGATGAGATAATTGATCATGCAGTTGAATTGATGATGAACCCTTTTGGAAATTATCTCATGCAAAAATTGTTGGAAGTGTGCAATGAAGAGCAACGAATGCACATACTGTTTAGGGTGACTGAGGAGCCTGGGGAGCTAGTTAGGATCTCTTTAAATACACACGGGTATATGCTGCATGAATCGTATTTCACTCTCTCTTTTTCAGCAGGTCTTTTAGCTAATCTGTTGTTTTTGTATCAGCACTCGTGTGGTCCAAAAGTTGATTGAAACTCTCAAGACAAAGCAACAAATTTCCCTAGTTATCTCAGCCCTGGAATCTGGATTTCTAGCTCTGATTAAAGATTTAAATGGGAATCATGTTATCCAGAGGTGCTTGCAATGCTTCCCAGGTGAAGATAGTAAGGTAATTACTCATCTAAATCCCCATTGAGTTTGTATGGCTTTGATTGTAACTCCTTTACTACTTATCATGTTGCTTGTCGTTGGTTGCTCATTTCTTCTCCTACATGACACCTGTCATTTCTTGGACATCACCTTTAGGTTGATAAGATCCATTTTGCTGCGAATAATTTCATGTAGACTGTTAGCTAAATCTGTTTCTGTTATTTCTTTCATATGTATGCATTTTTGGTCATTACACTTGCTAATACTATCATCACAAAGATTTTCTTTGGTTTTCACTTCGTGTTTTCCTTTTGAAGTGCAAAAGTTTTTTTTGTGGTTGGCAACTCTATTTCATCACATAGTATGATTCATGTTTGCACCAAGACATTAGTTGCTTTCCTCATCCCTTCGGCGGAGAACTGAATATAAATGCTTAGGATTAATCAGATTGGCGTGCAAGATTGGACTATATGAACATGAAAATCTAACCAGTCCAAATTTATAGGTCAATAGGAAGAACTTCTGAGTGAAGGCGAATTTAGATATAGTCAGTGAAAGTTGCACTTGGAAAAGACATTGCTACAACATTGACTTTGAGTTTTTATACAGTTCTTGATAACTTTTTGATATGATAATATGACTTCTCAACAATCACAAGTTTATAGTATGAGTAGAGAGAAGTCACTAGTTAGTTGGCAAAATTTAAGGTTTTGTATCAATCTGTCTTTTTCTGAACTAAAGCTTGTGCCATTCTATTTTCAGTTCATTTTTGTTGCCGCTGCAAAGTACTGTGTTGATATTGCAACACATCAGCATGGATGCTGTGTTCTACAACGGTGCATCAGCCATTCAACTGGGGAGCATCAGGAAAATTTAGTTGCAGAGATTTCAACCAATGGACTTCTGCTTGCAGAAGATGCATTTGGGTAATTAAATTAAATTAAATTATGTGTATTTTAACAATGTGCTGGTATTTTCAACTTTTTTCCAGATCTCTTTTCGTTTGATAATTGCTGAATTTTATTCTTTTTTTTCTAATTGCAGTTAACAAACATAACATGCATATGTGACATCTAAATTATCATTGTTTTACTCTTTGACTTGTGTGTTCCTTGATTATTGTTCTGTTACGTTGAATCTGCATTTCCTAAAAATCAAATCTGAATTTTTGATGCAGAAATTATGTAATTCAGTTTATTTTGGAGCTGAAGATCCCATCTGCCACATCCAAATTGACATCTCAGTTTGAGGGAAACTACGTGCACCTGTCTTCACAAAAGTTCAGCAGCCACGTTGTTGAAAAGTGTCTTTTGGTATGTAATGAGGAAACCCGGACAAATATCATCAACGAATTGCTCTCTGCTCCTTACTTCGATCAGCTGCTTCAGGACCCACATGCAAACTACGTTGTCCAAAGAGCTCTGCGTGTTTCTGAGGTACTCCAATAAACAGTCACTAGATTTTGCTTAAATTCTGACAATGCTTTCTAAGAAAATGGCCACTTAACAGTGAACAACCACCCTTATATGGACTAAGACAGATGAATGGTTATTTAAACCTATCATGAATTTGCAAAACAAAAGCACAGCCTGAGAGAAGCAGATATAATCTTGTAAAAAGTTTCATTCACCAAAGAGACTAATTGGTTTGATATCAGGGACCCCTCCACAATTCCTTGGTTGACGCTATTGAATCTTACAAGGCAGTCTCGCGTAACAGTCCCTACTCAAAGAGGATTTTCTCTCAAAAGCTTTTGAGGAGGTGATGTACAATCTTAGTTTCTGGTAAGTAAATGTTGTTGTTAGGGTGGATCTATAAATGGAAAGTCGTGGTTGATCCGTTCCATTTTATATACATACACCTTATGTGTGTTTGTGGCAATATTTGCATATTCCGATATCATAGCATCCAGCTCCCAAGAAGAGTTTAGAGATGGAGAAGCATGTGACGCATAACTTTCTACTATCTCCTAGCTCTCAGTTGCAATGTACTCCTATTTTGTTGTCCATGTACCTTGACAACAACTATTGTTTCCTTGAACGCCGAATTTTAATTATTAGATCCTTCTTATTTGCCCATTTTATTTTTGAGCTACGAAATCTTCTTATTTGCAACAAAAAATTCTCCTTACCTATATTTGGGGCGTTACATTAAGTATTTTTTTCACACTTTATCCTATCTGAACATTTTTTTTTTGGAATTAAGTGAAAGGAGCTGAAATCTTGAAGGCAATCTGGGCCCAAATTAAAAAAAATTGCATAATTGGGATATGTTTAAAATGAATTTGTAGGCCCTGTTCCGAATTTAATTATTTGAACTGCGAGTCTCAAAAGGGGAACTAATAATATTGAGAAATGGAGTAACCATTTATGAAATTAACCTCTCTAAAACTCACTCTGGACACCACCTGTATTTATTAATCATGATCACATTAATTGATTAAAAATATCCTTTTTTTAAATACTTCCTCCATCTCATAATAAGAGTACACTTATGTCATTTTGATCCAATCCCTTCTTTAATAAGAGTCCATTTTCACATTTACAGTAAATGATAAGTGGATTTTACATTCCATTAACTCATTCACATATATTTCATTATAAAACTAGTATATAAATGTGAGATTCATATTTTACTTGTATTTTTTTTAACTCACTTTCCTTTATATTTCTTATACTCTGTCATTTTAATTCTTATTACATGAGGGAGAGATATAAGGAATTTTAAATTGTGGTAGTCATTTTCGGTGTTAGAATTCTTGTGTAGTACTCCCAATTTCCGGGCGAGCTGTCATAATCTTGTGTATTTGTATTTGTATTTGGAGATAGTGTCATGTGACAAAGATTCTCTAACTAAAAACATAGTATATTTTTTTCGGAAAAATATCAAGATTAAAAATGAATCATCTTTTTTATCGATTTGATGGAACGACTTGCGCATTTAAGAGATCTAAAAAATTTTGGATCATAATTTTGCCATTACAACAAATTATAGTAATCCTTCCATTCCAAGTTGATTGATAAATACAGTAGAATAAGTAGCTTGTGACTCTTAACATATATGTTTGTGTTTATTTTCCACTCTACGTCATTCTTGCATAATACTCATTTTGTTTTATCGAAGATGACTCACTTCTTTTTTTAGTCTGTCACAACTAAGATGATCTATTACTAAAAATAGAAACACCTTTTATATCTACTTTATCCTCTCTCTTTTATTTTATTCTTTTCACTCAACACCCAAAATTAAATTGCATAAAATCCTTGAGACGGAGGAAGTACTATAATTTCTCAATAAAATTTTGTTTGCACCCTAATATTTAGTAGTACTACTCCCTTTGTTCCCTCATAGTTGAAGCGAAACTTTTCGGCATGGAGTTTAAGAAAGGAATGTTGGCTGTTGGGTGTGTTAAATAAATTGATAAAAAAAGTAAGAAAGAGAAAAATGTAGAGAGAATAAAGTAGAGAAAATAAAGTAATAAATTTTTTTATCATATATTGAAATGACTCGAAAGTGAATAAATAGAAAAATCACTAATAACCAAATAATCATTTCCAAATATGTAAATAATCGGAATAAAAAGGAGCAAGTATGGAGAAAAAATTCCCTAGTCCATGCACACCACATGGCAATCTTATTTGGTATGCCTAACTAATAAAATCTTGCCAAATGGAAATATGTAGCATACATGGCCAAATGATTTTAATGACATAATATGATGTTTTAAGAAAAGTTTTATTATTCCCATATATAAAATGATTATCATATTGTACTAAAATGATTGTCATATTGCACCACCCATTTTTTAATCGAGACTATTATTCTTTTATATTGACATATATAAATTATATTTATTTATTTGATGGGTATTTTTATCTTTTTTTTTATCGATATATACATAAATTATAGTTGTATATTAGCATCGCACACAATAAGTTTAATACTCTATGAATGACTATACAACGTAGTTCTATTTTTTTATTTTACCATTACACATAAACTATATAATGATTATATGTTTAGTTAAAATATTGATTAAGATAGTTAATGATAAATGATCTGATGGATTTTATACAATAGACAATATATGAATAAATTTCAATATGAATTTAAATAAACATCAACTATAAATCTAAGAAGATAAAACTTTACTAGTCATAAATATGTCGTCTTTAATTTATAGTTACTTAACGGTAAAAATAATTATAAAATAATGAAGATAAAAATTATATATATGTAGAAAGATATAATCAATAAATTATAAATATAGTGAAGAATATATTTACTTGAATGGCAGACACTTTTTTAATAGAAATGAACAATTAATTAATAATTTAACGTATTGTGTGTACATATGGTTGTATATATTAAATATGGGAATTATAAAAGTTTCCTTAAAACATCATATTATGCCTTATAATCACTTGGCCATGTATACTACACATTTCCATTTGGCAAGATTTTATTAGTGAGGCATACCAAATAAGATTGCCATGTGGTGTACATGGACTAGGGAATTTTTTCTCGCAAGTATGACACGAATTCAGAAAGCCACTCCAAATGTCTTGAGCTGAGTGTCCACAATACCACATGGCCCACTGTATGCTGGCTCCACTGACACGTGCCGTCCACGCAATTCCCCTACCAATCGTTGGACCAATCAGAAGGCAGAAACAGATCGTATCTCCAACAGCTCTCTCAGCCACGAGTTCCGATACTCCAACTCCCAACCGCCCCTCCTCCGCCACGTCGAGGTTTATTGGCTCTTCATTTTGTTTTACTTAACCCAACTTGCAAATTAACAAAGATTTTTTCTCCCTAACATTCAAAGCGACAAATTCTCGTTCTACACAAAAAGCCTCTTTTGCCATCTCTTGAACTTCCTCGATTTATAACCAGAGTTAGGGTTACTGGACCCATTTTTTGAAGCTGAGATTTCTTTCGCAGTGATTTTTTAGGTGGTGAGTTTTCTGGCGAGTTTCGGTTGGCTGAGCAGTAGTTAGCTGGTGAGCCTGCTCTCATTTATTTTTTTATTGATTTGGATTGGTGGATCCACTCTGTAAACTAGAGTTGCTTAGTAATTGAAATCGGAAAAGAGGAGATCGAAGCTTGGTGACGACTTTCTGTTGTTTTTCAGCCTTAGCTTCGAGATTTAGAGGATTGGAGGTGTTGGTGTATTTTAGCTGATTTGTTATTTTTGATTTACCTATTTTGAAAGTTTTCACTCGTAGTGACTTGGTAGTCAGCTGAAATCACTGCTTCATTTTGGCGTGTGCTAGACTCTGTTCTTGCAGAGCTATGCACTCTGATTTTTCGTTCTCTTTTATGTGATTCCTGATGAACTTTAGGAACTTGACTTCATTGGAATTTATTTTTCCTGATTTATTTTGTTGATATCCGTTTCTTTCTTGTTATGTTATTTCCTTCTATCTGTTTTAGGAATCAAGCTGGTAATTTCATGTACTAGTGAAGGTTATTGAGGTTTCAATAAGTGAATTCTAATATTTTTTGGTTTCATTGTTATTTCATGGGAAGGGAATATTCAGAACTATGTATGAAGAAAACAACATACGATCTGACTGCAGGCTAAGGATTCAAGGAATGTCAGACTTGTTGGCGCATGAGGCAAGTTTAAATTAGATAGGTCGGTCCTGGTTGTATAATTGTGAATATTTGTTTTCTATCTCCTGTTATTGTATCTTCCACTCATCCAATGGAAGTATTTTATGCAGTTATTTCAGCTAAATTTCTGTAACTGCTGTTACAGTGTGTAGACATTGCTTGGGATGATTTCTTCTTGGATGATGACCATACAGTTCCCCATCATGGTTCCAATACGCCCGCCGATCATTCAAACAACAAGATGTGTCGCTTTAATGTAGCTAATATTTGGAATAAGACTGGAGGATCTGCCACTAATTATGTTGATCACAGAAAGGAGAAAAGTGAAATTTCATCTCTGAGTAATACAAAGGTGAATATGTTGGAGAAAAATTCATGGTCCCGCAGTGGTCCATTTATTTCTGGATTGGACAATGAACTAAACAAAGAAGCATCAAGTTTAGCTTGTGATAGTACCATGCCATTACCTCATGGCTTGAAGAGCAACAATAGTGACTTAAACCGTAGTGAACTTCTTAAGCACGATGCCATTGTCAATAGCAATACCAGTCTAGTTGATGACAGCCCATTCAGCTTCCTGATTGGTGACGCAAATCATACCGGCAATGACAATAGTTTCTTTGAACATGCTCAGAACAAAGATTCCAGTGATCTTCTCTATGGTGGTTGGTCTGAAATAGAGAACTTTGATGATATTGACAGGATATTTAGGTAACCATGATCCGTTTTGTTGCACACATTTCATTGTTGCATATTCTCTTCACTAATACATGTGCCATTTCAGAAGTGATTCAACATTAGACCTTGGGGTGAATAAAGAAGATGGGTTCAGTTGGTTATCATCAACAGATTCAGCACCTTATATAGGTGGGCCCGGGGATGCTCTTAAATCAGATGCTAAGTTCCCATTTCATGAGCCAAGCGAGGTCAAAACTATTTCAGAGAATCATGACTTCTCAAATGAAAACTCCCTAAATAAATTTGCCATGGAAAATGCACCTATTAGAATCAAGGATTGTTCTTGTACCCCAGAAAAGTCTGATTCTTATACGTCTTTTTTGACTGGGCCTGATCTCGATGATAGAAAAGATGGTGTGGTAATATATGCATCTCTTATCAGAACACTGCTTTGTTCTCTTATGATTTGCTCAACAGTTTTGTTGTGACTCCAAACTCGCACCACCAATGTGATATTTTGCAGGGAAACGAATCCAATGCCAATATACATACGGGAATTTCAACTAGAAGCCATTCCAGAGCAGGCGATCCTGCAGGGGTAAGTTGGATTTCATTCTCGCCTTTGTTAATTTTTGCTCATTTTTTGCACATGATAGTTTTGGCTTCAGCCTGGATGAGTGTAGGATTCTCCGCTTTTTGAAACATTAACTTCATTTATGCATCTCTATGACCTATAGTAATCTTGTTATAATTTTTTCAGACGAATAAGCACAAAAAACAGATCAAGCTCCAGAGTCAATCTGAGGGTAAAGTGCATTGCCCTAAATATGGTGGTCATGCTCAGATCAGTGATCTGCAAAATGAAATCATGAACCGTTGTTCTGGCTTGTTTTCTGACGAGGATTTAGCATCAGCTCATGTTCAACAACAGCCGCATACGCCGGCTTCTGATTCAAATAGCTGTTTAGAGAATCCAATCTCTAGCATCCATACAAAGGGTAGCCATCTGTCTGACCCATCTTCCGTAAATCTGGAAGAATCAATGGTCAAAACTGAGACCAATGACTTCACATCCATTTCTTCAAGGGACTCTCACCATGCATCGGGCCAATTGCAACAATATATGGACGGTTTTCCTGGCCCTCCTTTTAAGGAAACTGGTTTAGTAGCACGTGGACAAAGAGAAAAGCTAGATAGTTATCGAGGCAATCTATCCCCTGAACTTGCCAGCCTTGGAAATGGAAGTGTGGCCGTCCAGGCCATGATCTCTGATCCTGGCTTAGTAGGGTCATATGAGAATAACTGTGATCTCCAAGGAGTTAGCTCAGTTACTGCAACAGAAACGGATTCCTCATATATGCAAGAAAGCTCAACAATGGTTCCAAATTTGGATGATATTTCACTGGAAGCAGCTAGTTTTCATCAGCTCCAACTTGTTACGAAACAGGTACCTACTTGTTTCATGATTTATAAAACCTCTTACAGTCCCCATGCCGTATAATAATAGACCACTCTTCTGCCTTGTCACGTTTTTGTCTCGAATCTCGATTACTCTAAGAGTATTATCTCTTATAAAATTGATTAATTTGTAACATGCATATCTGTTAGAACTAAACTCGTACCTTTTTGGTTTAGTTGGATTTAAGGGCAAAGTTATGCATAAGGGACAGTTTGTACCGTTTGGCTCAGAGTGCTGAACAAAGACGCAGGAATTCAAACTTGAATGATAGCTTTGGAGATGAAAGAGATTCTGGTGGAGCATCCGAGGCTGAAGGAACAAATAGGTAGATGACTTGCTTCCTGATTTCTTTTGTTACAGTTGCTCATGTTCAGTTTGTACTGACTTGTATACTTTGCTTCCTTGTAGGTGCACTACTTTCATGGATATGGAAACAGATACGAACCCTATGGATCGCTCGGTAGCACACTTATTGTTTCACAGACCTATAGATTCATCTACCACTCCTTCCCGTGACTCATTTAGTTTCAAGTTGCCTAATGTGGTAAGTCTGTTCTTCATGTGAATGTTGTATGGTAATCAACGGGGACTAAGCATGGGTGTATATGGGTGTTCCGTGTGACATGAGCAGGTTCATGGGTCTGCTGCAAGTCCACCGGTATTGGCCAACAGTTTGGAGAGTGAAACAAAGGTGTCTGAGGTATAAAAGGTGCGTGTGACTGCCAAGAACAAAATGCGCGAGTGAATATGGTAAAACGGATGTAAATTATCATGCTTGAATATTAGTTCAGGCTTAGTTAAGTAAGCACACACCATGTATAGAAAGTGGATTAGATCACAGCAATTCCATCAAATTTTTGTAATGTTCTTATTTTCTTGCTTTGAGTATATTGTGGTGATTTTTTTTTGTTGCTGCTACTGTTGTACTAACTGCCGAGAGAGACTTCATCACTGGTTTGTTCACACTGCTTACTTTCTTGTGTATTATGTAGTTGGAGATGAATACAGATTTGTTCGATTTCAATAACATCGGGATTTGGATTATGGTCTTGTAATATGCGTGGAATATAATCTATTGGCTGAACCTTTTAACAAGAGAATTAATTTGACGTGTAAATTACCCTCCAAGTTTTTAAATTCAGTTTAAAAACAAATGCATCATTGATTAAAAGGTTCATCCTTTTTGATATTTTCGAGTTTGAAACATTTTTAAATGAAGTTATGAAACGTCGAAGCACAGGTATTGTTAGATAATTGCTTGTTGGACAATTAATAGTTGCAAAATTTTATGGGTAAAATCTACAAATAAAGTTCACTAATATGGAATTTCATATGATACAAATCTATGCCGATCAAACTACTTTTATGTTCGAGGAACTCACATCTTTATAAATTTCGTCTGACCACTGAGAAAATGATAATAGTGACCGAACTATATGAGTCCAACCAAATACTACAAATAAATTTTAGAGGGATGCTTCAAAAATCAAGAAAAATGGAGTCAACAAATGAAGATAATATTTTATGGCACACATGAGATTTCTCCAAGCCATCAGCTATGGAAGTTGAACACCACAACCAAGTTGTTGAAATTCAAATCTAAAGGTACAAAATAGCAATTTTTTTACTAATCAAACTGCTGTCTAAGTTGCATTTCCGTTTCACTTTTCCAAGTAGCATGCGACGACTGACCCTTCATTCTCTTGCTCTTTTCCTTATCTTTGATTGCTGAACCCTTCTTCCTCACAGCGTCCGATTCTGCAGGAGGAGGTCGATCACCACACATAGGGCAGACCATTCCCTTCGTGTGAGAATAGGTTTTTGGAACCCCGCATGCCAAGCACATCCTGGGAACACCATGTTTAGATATTAGACACACCTTAATATATGGTTTCAAGAATCAAATTGTGAGATTCAACAAGTATGGTTGGAATACACACCTCAAGAGCTCAGCAGCATCTTCTGCATTAGGGTTGGCAACAGTTGCAACGCGCTTCCCACCCTTTGTACCGACTACAGAATCACCAGATGGAGCTTCAGAGGTTTTGCTCCCAATATCACTTCTCACTCTCTCATGGATCCCGACCAACTGCGCCTTAGATTCCAACACAGCACCTGTAAATAACAGAGAATACTGTTGGATTGGATGTGTTACAAGTGTTGATTTATGAAGCAACCAGAACGATGTTGAATAGTATACTGTTCACCTCTTAATATGGCTCTTAAAATGTATTACATCTGTCAGACGACTAAGACATTACTATCTCCTTTGAAATTAAGACTCGTTCAACTTAACTGTGCTAACCTAATGATCTAACTCAATTCTCATTAGGGATGCCACAAGTGCTACTAGGTGAAGAGTCGAAAAACCAAATAGGGGATAGTGCAAGTGCTGGAGAGAAACGGAATCACACAAGACACATTGAACTGAAAACAGGTGGGAAGAACTGCTAGGAATAGTAAAAGCACTTACTACAATCGCACAATAACATACTGATTCAGCTGGAAGATCATCAAACCATGCACAACATCACCAGTATAATTTGAAAGTTTCAAACTTCATAACCATTACCACGTTTATGATTGGCATAAATAGGGCAGAGAATTCGGTCGGTTCGGTTAGAACTGAACCGACCGATCGGTTAACCGAGTCCTCAATTGACCGAAAATGAAGAACCGGAACCGGAACCGAAATGGATTCGGTTCGGTTCGGTTCGGTTCCTAACTGAATTCGGGTAGGTTCGGTTCCGGTTAACCGATGTAACCGAATTAAAAATAAAAATAAAACGTTGCTGCTGGGATTCGGTCCCTTGCCAATGGGTGAGAAATAGTACCAGCCAACCACTTGCGCCAATTGCTCTTTTAATGTTTTATATGTTTGTAAAAAAATATTTATGCTGAAAATGGTGGTGAACTGGTGATTATACCAAAAACGCCAAAATCCAGAGTGAAGAGAAGGCGGAGGCGCGGGTCCGTGGCGGAGCGTCGCAGTAGCGGCCGGTGGGTAGGGAAGCAGCGCCGGAAAATAGGGCTGCCGGCTGCATGGTGTGGAGGAGGCTGTGCTGCTCCGTGAGAATAGAATAGAATAGGAAAGGAAAGGAAGGGCTGCGTGATTAGTTTTGGGCGGTTCTAATCGGTTCTAACCGATCGGTTCCTCGGTCATCGCCTAGCATTTGGAACCGAAACCGAACCGATAACCGACATTCTCAGAATGTCGGTTATCGGTTAACCGAGAACCGTAGTGATTTGGTTCGGTCATCGGTTAACCGACTAACCGATGACCGAATTCCCAGCCCTAGGCATAAAGCCTGAACCGGCTCTAGTAGAGTAAGGAGCTTCCACAAGCCAATTCCATAAAAATGAATAGAAAATAGAAATGCAGTAGAAAATAACTTTACACCACTCTAAGTTTGAATTCTTGATACTCTTTTACTTGCTAGAAACGACAAAAGGGAAAGTACATCTCATGGTACTCTTAACTTTATTGCAACCCCTAATTTTTGAAAATCTGTCTACATACAGAAACATCAGATTGAACGAGAGAGAGGCCAATTAAGCAGTGCATAGATTAAAGCAGACTAAAATGATTCAGAAATGAAACATTATTTCACAATTAACTAAACACGAAAATAGGCATCTTTGCAAAATTTCAATCAAAACTTAAGGCGACAGAACTAAACTAAAATCACATTCCCGAAAATAAATCTCACAACACCAATGAAGCGAATTGAATGCAAAGAGGGAAAATAAAACCTAGAGAAACAGAGAATATAGATATATATACCTGAGGGCAAGCCTTTCTTTTCTTTACGATGCCTTTTACCGCCGTGCCTCCAGCGCTGCACATCCTCTTTCACCGCTTCTTCTTTAACACTATTGTTCAGGAACTGCGGCGGTCCTTCAACCTTGGACAATTTTTACACACCAGTCAAAATAGGGCGAGAAATTCGAATAAATCCCTAATACCAGAGAAAATGAATCAAAGAAAGGTGTGGAGCAATAAGAAATTACTTCGGAGAAGGCGTCGAGAGCGGAGGGAAGAGAGGAAGAGGAGGGCGGATCGGAATCGAACAAGGGTTTATAAGAGCGGACGGTGCGGGGAACGGCGTGGTTGGGCTCTTCGAAGGAGGAGATGTCATCATCCGACAATTGGTCTTCTTCGTCTTCGTCGGCGGAGGAGTAGCTTTGCAGCAGAGATAAGCTCATCGTTACGGTGCACCTGTCTGCAACGGCCGTCGCCCACAGATATTCCGATTTCTATTTCAATTTATACTCAAATAGTCAAATATGTGTAGCGTCTTCAATTTTCATTATTTTGTAAATAGGAAATGCGGATAAAATTAAGTAGGGGTGGCAAATCGTGCGTATTGTGTCGTTATCGTGTCGACACGATAACGACACGACACGATAACAACAAACACGAACACGACCCGTTAAGAAAACTCCAAACACAAACATGAACACGAACATGATCCGTTACTCTCAGTCACGAACACGACACGAACCCATTAACGACACGAACTACTTCGGGTTAACACGACACGATAACAACACATATATGACACGACACAATACTAAGTGCTTTAGAATGAAAAATGAAAAATATTTTCACGCTAATACTAAGTGCTCCATTAGAATCAACCTAATTTAAATTTTAAAATAAATATAATAATAATAATAATAATAATATAATATATTAATATTATTTTTAACGTGTAACACGAACACGACACGATAAGGAGACGAACCCAATAAGCTTTGACACATACCCATTAATTTCGTGCGGGTTCGTGTCGTGTTATCGTGTCGTGCCAAAAATTGTGAGCCCTACAATTAAGTTTTTTTTCAAATCAAATGTAACCTAAAAATAATACTCGTACTACTATAAATTAAATAATTAAACTAAAAAATAAAATAAAAATAAAAGGATTACTATTTTTATAAATTTTCATTAACTTCTACTCAATTTATAACTTTTGGATCAAAATATAAAATCACAACTTTCTAATATCTTGCTAATAATATTATTTTATATGATCAAAATTTAGTAGTATAACAAAATTAAATGAGCATAATTTCATAACTTGTGTTGAGTAGATTTGTATTGTTTTATAATCATCTAAAATTATGTCACATGCTTAATAAGCTCATTTATTTTGGAGTTGTTATTAGATTAATCGTATAATGATTCAATCCAATAAGACTATTTGTAAACAAATCTCAATCCAAATGCGAATTCGAATTGCTACCTTCAAAAATCAAACCTGACGCGTACACAAACATGAATGTTTCAACGACACAATATAAGATAGATTGACACGATACGATCAACTTATATCTAATTTACATGATTAAAATGTGATTCACATGTCAAAAATCTAATTTACACGAACATAGAGAATAAAAGCTAAAAGTATTTTTTAAATAAAATAAAATTATAATAGCAGAATTAGTTTTTTTTAATTGGTCGCTCCGAATCTAGGCCAAAATTATCGGATTTATAACATGATTTCATAATAGTAACCTCTTCAAATAGGGAGTACTAGTATACATAACCCGTTTTAGACCATAGCTTCGCCTATTTTCATTATCCTTTTTACAATTTAACCAATAATAATTATACGTATCACCATCCGCAACGCTGTCTTTTATCCGTCTCATCTCTTAACTATTTATGGGCCCACTGTACTTTTCACTCCATCTCTTAACTAAGAGACAACACCTGCAACCCTCCATCTCTTAACCGTCTCTTAACCATCCCATCCCTTAACTATTCATTCATTTTCATTTTTTTATTTCCAACAAATTCAATTAATAAAAACACACTTCATTAAATAAAATAAAATTACAACTTAAAATTCTAAAAAAATACATAATTAAATTTCTAAAAAATAAATAAAAAAACATAATTTAAAAAATACATAATTTAAAACTCAAAAAAGTAGAAGAAAGAGTTGATTTGAGATGGATTTGCTCAAATGGATCCATGGATGGATTAAATTTGGGAGAAGAATAAAAGAGATGATTTGAGATGAAAATTGGAGAGGAAAGAGAGATGATTTGAGAAGAATAGATGTGTGTTTGTGTGTGTAATGATAATGAAAGAGGAGTATTTATAGAATAAAAAAAGAAAAATAAAATTAAAAAAATTAAAAAAATAACCGTTAAACGGTCATATTACCGTTTTTTTATTTTTTTTATGTTTATTAAAATCGTTTTTTTTAAATGATTTATTACGTTAGCGTGACGACGAGTGAGCGTCACGCCTAGCGCTAGAGCGCGCCAGCCGTCTCGGAGGGATGAGCGTCTCAGCGAGACAGGGACGAGACGGGACGCTGCAACGCGTCTTTTAACAGTCGCATCTCGGAGAGACGAGATAAGAGACGGTTAAGAGATGCGTTGCGGATGCTCATCCTAAGAAAATTAATTTTAAATATGAATTGTCTTAAATTTCCGATAAAGGAAATAGTAGTATGACTATTCATAGTACTATTGAAAATCGATAATAACGAAGGCAATTGCATTGTTTTCATCACTCACTTCACTCTTCTTCTTCTCTATCTCAAATTCCACCAAAATCCAACCTGCAAAAATCGCCGCCAGAAACACAAGAATAAAGCAACTCCTCAATTTTCTCGCACCGCCCATCGTAGACTCCTCCAGCAATGGCGTCAACACTTTTCTCTCAATCTATGCTCTCCCTTCACAGCTCTCCGTTTTCCAACAAAAGAACATCTCTTCCCTTCAACCCATCTTTTGTCTCCGCGCCATCAAGGAAGATCCGCCTCACTTCTGTCGTCAGCTCCACTTCCACCGTCGATTCACCACCCTCTGTAGATACCCCAATTGAACTCAGTATGAAATCTCGTTACATTACAATACAATGATTTACTTATTTCTTTATTGTAAATACTCGGATCTCATGCCTCTCTCCTCTCTCTGCAGAGTACCCCGCATTTCCGACGGTAATGGATATCAATCAAATTCGTGAAATTCTGCCTCACCGGTTCGTCAAATCTTCTACTTCAATTTTTAAGAATCAATCTGTTTTGCAATGTTTGTTGCTATTTTACGACATTTCACTCATCAATCTTTTTTTCTTTTTGTAGATTTCCGTTTTTACTTGTGGATAGAGTGATTGAATACAATCCTGGGGTGTCTGCTGTGGGCATCAAGAATGTGACGATTAATGATAATTTCTTTCCCGGCCATTTTCCTGAGAGGCCAATTATGCCTGGTGTGCTCATGGTTGAGGTGTGTCATTTTATTGCATTCGTTGCTGGGGTTTAGGGTTTCTGTTCCATTTTATTGTACTACTATGTTTTAAATTTCTGCAAGGTTATGAGTTCATGATGCTAACAACAGATTTTTAAAACCATAGGAGTCATACTAATTAAAGGGTGTTTATAAATGAATTCTGAAGTCTTTTCTGTTTCAGTGATTCTGTTTTACTATTTTTCTAAAGCCTCCCTTTTTGTATCTTTTGTATCTGCAGAATTTTGAATCTTGTTGATAAATAGTAGTAGGTGGTTGGTAGTTGACTGGAAATCAATTATTGATTTGCTCTTAATGCTGAAGAGTTTATAGAATTAATGAAGCGAGCCAGCCATGCTATTTTGAATGACTGTATTTCAATTTT
Source organism: Salvia splendens (assembly GCF_004379255.2). Taxonomy (NCBI): domain Eukaryota; kingdom Viridiplantae; phylum Streptophyta; class Magnoliopsida; order Lamiales; family Lamiaceae; genus Salvia; species Salvia splendens. The sequence continues at coordinate 12,560,274 of NC_056032.1, forward strand.
TGAGATCTGAGGATGTGCATAATAGTGGAGTACCTTTTTTTACCAATACCAGTTAAATGAATTTGCTGATGCAACCGAAGCTGCTAGTACTGATACATCTGTCACAATTTATACTCATATGGCATCGTATTTGCTATGTTCTATTTAAGAACCTTGAAAGTTCTCATATGGAAACCTAAAAGCCACATGTTTAGTGTTTTTAATATTTTGAGAAGAAAGGTTGAAGTTTAGCTTAATTGACTATCAGAGTCGTTAATAAGTTCTTTAAGTTTCTAACTTTCTACAATGCCTTCCTAATGTTTATATATTATTGAGAAATACATTTTTGTCCTGGCTATGGCTATTTCACAAATCTATGCTTGGTTTTATGAGGTCCCATACTGTGACGGATATGGAGCACATACATCTCAAGTAATTTGTTTCTTCAACATACTGTTACAACTTACAAATCTCAAGTTTTTACATGATGATGTATCATGTTTTGCCTAGTTCTTTCTTCCCATGCAATGATTGGGTTGTCCCTGCATACTCAAAATGCAATTGAGTAATGATGAACATATAGGAAAAAATTACAAAACAATGAAACATGATATTCATTGACTGTCCTTTTTTTCTTAGATTCTCTTCTGTTATTTTCTGTATGACTTCCCAATTGACCATTCTTATTGCTAAACAATAGGCAGTTTTTAAAAAAATTGTCTCTTAGAAACGAATCTCAAGACTTGATCTTCCTGAGTAGTTTCTATGCAAACATCTCGGTATCATCTTGCCAATTTTAAAGAGATACATCTTCCCAACTCTGTTTTTACTATTTTCTGTTAATCTTTATGAGTTTAGATTACACCAAGGATCTTTGTCTCTCCCTGCTTATTAACGACCATAACTGCCACTTGCACCATCAGCTGCGCATACTTTTATTCTCCAATTTACACTTTCTTCCCTCATACCTTCTTAGGGTGTACTGGGTAATGTTCTGTTCTTTTGTGAGAACAAGTGCAGGGGAAAGACTACTTTGTACGTGTCTGTTCTGTCCTATAGGAGTTAACTTATTCCGAATTTGGGGGTTTTTCGTATTATATTATATAATTGTAATGGATTTACTTGAGTATAGTGAGTTCAGAGAATATAAAAGACTGTGGGAGGATTGAGATATGTCATATGTGTCAAACCTTGTTATTTGACACGGAAAAAGTTGACCTTTTGTAAATAAGTTAAACAGTAAAACTCTAGCAATTTTTGTACTATTATAACTTTGTAATGATATTAAGATTTTGCAGTCATGATCAAACATTTTTCTTTTCTTCAAATACATACTCCATACTAAAGTCAGAACTAAAGTTATGAAAGATTGAGGAACACACATTAAATAGACATAAGTAGGTAAAATAAAGCACATGCAACTAAAATTATATAAAGAAGTTCCATTTTCTTGGGTCAGTTTTTGAAGTGTTTGTCCAAACACATCTTTTTCTCCCAGTATAACGGGAAATGATGATTTATGCAGTTCTTGTTGTACACTGTTTATTATGGGTTCTTTCTTGGATGTATGATCTTAACTAGAACATTGTTGTAGTTGATTTCGTTTCCAATTAATGCTTATTTTGTACTACAAGAAGTAAGTAATGGATGTATATACACTGCTGGATTCAGGCAATGGCCCAGGTAGGCGGGCTTGTAATGCTACAACCAGAAGTGGGAGGGTCACGCGACAAATTCTTCTTTGCTGGAGTCGACAAGGTAAGGTTCCGGAAGCCGGTGATTGCAGGGGACACGTTAGTCATGAGAATGAACCTTGTAAAACTACAGAAGCGATTTGGGATAGCAAAGATGGAAGGTAAAGCGTACGTAGGAGGCGAAGTGGTCTGTGAAGGTGAGTTCTTGATGGCTATGGGCAGTGACTAATCTCCCACAACACCAACTGCTGTTTTCTCATCTCTGTGCAATTTTTATTGTTTCTCTCTGATTTTATTTTATGGCCAACCGTGCAAGTATGGAACTGCTTCTCCATTTTTCATAAGGTTGAGATTGGATTAATCTAATTTTATCTTTGTATAAAACCTAATGTTCGTTGGAGAATACTAGAAAATGGAAGGTTTGCCTTCATTTTTTTACAATTAAAACATATTCGCAACCATGATTGTGTATTTGTTTAATAAAATAGGAAAAAAGTGGTGCCAGTAAAAGAGGAAAAAGATTTACTGCATAGCCTTATAATTTTATATTTTTTTCAGATACAAATTACTACATATAATGAATTTGAAAGATAAAAAGCCATAGGTTAATCACTTAGAGCATCCACAGTAAGACGGACATTTCAATAGCCTAGCACTAGGACATACCAAAAACACCTCCTACACGTCATTAGGATATCTCACTGCACTGTCACATCACTAGGACATCCCATTTCACAATAATAGTCTCGCACTAGGACATCCCAATAGCCTAGCACAATAATAACCAATAAAACAAATTCACAAATACGGAATTAAAAATTTAACATTAATACGGACGGAGAAAGTGCAATAATAATTTCATTAAATAAAAAAAATTTAAATAGTACAATTCAATAAAAAAACAACGATTTAAACAAATTACATTATAAATATCAACGTGCACTCATCCGTGCCCATAACTCTTCAATTATATCTTTATGGAGTCGAATATGAGCTTCTTGTTGTCGAAGATCGGCAAATGCACGGACCCGTTCGGTATCCCCATTCGTACATTGGCGGTGGCCACGCTGTGGCTTGGACCGGCAGCATCTTCATTGGCCCAATCAGTCAGTTCTGGACCTTCATTTTCGACGATCATGTTGTGCATGATAATACATGCGTACATGACATCAACAATTAATGCAGTCAGTATACCACAACCGTGTTGGGCCTTTCACTGCCACCCATCGAGCCTGGAGCACACCAAATGTCCGCTCCACATCCTTGCGCGTCGCCTCCTGTCGTTGAGCAAAGTAGATCTTCTTTGGATCTGTTGGGCATCTGATCGTCTTCACAAAGACGAGCCACTTAGGGTAATCCCATCCGCCAAATAGTAGCTCATATCGTGCTGGTTGTCGTGGGCGACGAAACTGATGGCCGGACCAACGCCCATGCACTAATCGTTGAAAAATGGCGACGACTGGAGGACGTTGACGTCGTTGTTCGACTCGGCTACCCCAAAATACGCATACCAAATCTACAGCCAGTAGTCAGCTACGGCTTCGAGGATCATCGTGAGATTCTTGCCTTTGAAGCCGGTCGTGTACATCTCTTTCTAGGCGGTGGGGCAGTTCTTCCATTCCCAATGCATATAATCTATGCTACCCAACATCCCGGGAAACCCGTGCACCGACCCGTGCATATCCATTAGATCCTGACAGTCTTGGGGGGTAGGCTTCCGAAGATACCTCTCTCCGAATATGTGATTGATGCCCGTACAAAAATGCCGCAGACAATAGCGGGCAGTCGTCTCGCCAATGTGGAGGTACTCGTCGAACATGTCGGTTGCGCCTCCGTAGGCCAACTGCCTGATTGCGACAATGCACTTCTGTATAGGCGTGTGACCGGGTCTACCACTCGCATTCTCCCTGAACCTGAAATACTTGTATCGACGCTCTAAAGCGTTCACGATACTCATAAATAGATCCTGGTGCATCCTAAAACGCCGCCGGAAAAACTTCTCCCCAAACCGCGTCTGCTCAGCGAAGTAGTCGTCAAACAACCGTTGGTGGAAAGCGACGTGGTCCCGGGGTACTACAACTCGATGATGGATGGGGCGAGGTACCGCCGGCTGCTGCTGCAAGTGCTCTTGTATCAACCGATTTATCTCCGCGGACATATAGGCCTGCAACTCTTCGTTAATATGTCGCCTTGCGTCAACATCCCCACCACTACCACTAGCCATTTTTGGATCCACCGATGCGAAATGTAGAGAGAAGGAAGAGAAACTCGTTAATACAAGTGGTGCAAATGAAATGCAACAAGCCGTATATATCGAGTTTTGAAAAAAAAATCGAAAAATGCTCTTGTCCATCCGCTCGTCCGTCGCCTGATAATAATAGCGGACGAGCGGGCGGACGACGCCTTCCTACGACAGACAACCTCTCGTCTGTCGCGCTCGTTCTTCACCCGCTCGCCAGTTCCAATAGTGGACGTCCGCGACGGACGAGCCGCTCGCCGGTCGCTCGTCCGTCGGGACGTCCTCTATTAAAGATGCTCTTAGGCATGGATGGCCCCAACCACATAATGATTTTATTTTAATTGTATGTCAATTACAAGTGAAAAAAGGAGAAAATAGGGTGAACTAATTTATACATATTTTCCATAAGAAAACATCCAAAAAGAGGAATAATAAAATACACATAAAACTAAAAAATCTAACTAATTGAATATTTATATACTATATTTTCACGTTAAAATGATGGATTATATATTTTCACGTTAAAATGATGGACAACTCGATACTCCTTGACAATTTGATTTGAAATTTTGAATTATAAATATAAGTGCGCATTACATATCTTATTATACTGGGTATAATTTTCTTGGATATTTTATTTTTTAATACTTCAAAGCAATCATATTCTATTTTATGGAGTATTCATTAAATAATGCATCCATCAAATTATAAACCATCAAAACAAACAAGCACTGAGAGTCTCATAAATCAATTCCTCGTCCTTCACATAAATGTCAAGAAGAAGTAAAATTATAATTTTAAGAACCTTTAACTCAAATCCCCCTAATACTTTATTGTAATTCTTGTACAAAATTTAATAGATGGAGAAAGAATTAATATTCTAGTTAATGAAAATAAATCGTGTCATGTATCAACATAAATATCACCAATAAATCAATAACGGCTGGTTGCAATCATATAAAATGGTAATGTTATCAACATCAAATTCTAGCATTAGCAAAATTACCTTTCTTGCGTTGTTTCTCCTATTATATTTTAACTAATCAATCAATTTCCTAGGTTGGCACATTAATTAATAAAAAATAGTATCAACTTCATTAAATCAAAATATATCATATGCCATGTAATATAGTAAAATTATTACACATACACACAAGAAGAAGGAAATTAACACATTCATTATTGATATAATAATCTCTTAGCCTTTTTCACAACAACTGCATCCTTATGCTTAATGACATACAGGTTAGTGTCTCCAAGGGTTGCAGTAGGATAATAATGGGGTCTGAAAAGATGAAAGTAAGAAGCTACCGGTGTCAGCAACAGAAGATAAAATTGGCATTTACAACAATTATATGTATGCTAGTCTTGGCACTCAACTTTACCGCCGTTTCCAAGTCATGTTTTCATCGTCGACTTCAAATTAGTAAGTTGCTCAATAAATCATCTATACTACTTGCATGTGTTGTTTGTATAACTAATTTTATGATGATAATGCCTTAGAATTAGATTATGGGGGCGAGGGTAACCTCTCCAACTCACGATCCGATGCGTACGAATTTAAAGGCGATGTACGGATAGAGAGCAGCACAACCACCATCTTCATAGCTTCAATATTGAAGTTGTGAATGCTGGCTCAAGAAGGAAATGGCAGCTCAAGAAGTGAGGAAGATGACTACCGTTGAATAAGAGCCGTTGGTGGCAGTTAGGAAGTTTGTTAGAATTAGTTATACAGCTGGCATTAATTAGTTAACTCTAGTTAGTTACGTGCTTGAGCTTGAGCTAAGATTTTTTGTTTCTAGCTCATTAGCCTCTAGTATAAATACAGATCTACGTGATGTTTGTGAAGATCAACATTCAATTGAATATCAATAAAAATTCTCTTCTCTTTCAAGTTGAGTTTTGTATAGTTTCTGTATTGTTTGGTATTCGTCTCGGTTGTGTTGGTATGAAGTTTGTGTTCACCATTTCTACATGGTATCAGAAGTAAATCTCTCGTTTCCGCTACATCCTTCACTTTGATTCTCTTTTTCTTATCCTCCTCTCACCATGAACAACCGCGGCAACCGTGGCAATCGTGGTGCAGATGCAATTGTCCCTGTCGATGATCACACTAGTTCCTATTATCTACATCCTAGTGATAATCCGAGCCTCCAGCTCGTCTCTCAAGTTCTGATCGGTTCCAATTCTATTAATTGGAGCAGATCTGTTGTTACTGCATTGATTGCTAAGAATAAACTGCAATTTATCGATGGATCCTTGCTGCGACCAACCGATGATGATCTACTCTCCTCCGCTTGGATCCGGTGCAATAGTATGGTGGTTTCATGGATGCGTAATTCGGTTTCTCCACAAATCTGCTCGAGTGTTATGTATTTGGATAATGCTCATGACATTTGGTCAGATCTTCATGATCGGTTTTCTCAAAGTGATTCAGCTAGATCATACCAGCTCAAGCAACAACTTATGGCTCTTGTGCAAGGTCATTTTGATGTAAGCACATATTTGACCAATCTTCGAATTGTTTGGGACGAGTACAAGCATTCCCAACCGATTGCTTGGTGTACATGCGGCAATTGCAGATGCAATGGCGCCTTACGATGGCATACTCACCAAGAAGAAGAATGTACTATCCAGTTTCTGATCGGTTTGAATGCCTCTTACTCTCAAATCCGATCTACTATCTTATCTATGGTGCCTCTACCTTCTTTGTCTAAGACATTCTCCCTGGTTATTCAATAGGAGAGGCAAAGAGCTATCGATGGTAATCAGATTGTTCCATCTCCAGTCTCTTCTAGTGAACAACCTTTCAATGTGAATGCAGCTTCATCCAATTTTGGTCGAGGAAGGTTGATGTGCTCTCACTGTGGTCGTACTAATCATACCGTTGATAGGTGTTTTTCACTCCATGGTTTTCCTCAAGGTTATGGCAGTGGGAGAGGTAAGCCTTACAACAAAGACTTCTCCAACTCCAAAATGGTGAATTATGTTGAAGATTCTGTCACAGAGAGTGGTGAAAAGCTTGCTGTGAATTCATCACCTCAACTATCCAATTTGTCTTCCTCTGATCAACTTCAACAGTTAATTTCTCTCTTGCAAAGTCAGCTTGCTGCCGCTCCTCCTTCATCTCCATCACCATCTCCTACACCTCAGCTCACTACTCAACCTGGCTCTACATACAATCCATCTCAGTCCACTCCTTTCACTGGTACTACACTCTTCTCACCTCTTGTTGCAACTTCACCTTTATCATCTTCATTATGGTTGCTTGATACTGGTGCTACTCACCACGTTTGCTGTGATATCACATTTTTTAATGCCTCATCTCCAGTATCTGATGCCTTTGTAAATTTACCAAATGGTGCTAAGGCAGAGGTTACTCATATGGGAACCATACAATTAACTCATACCATTACTCTTCAATCTGTCCTCTGTGTTCTATCTTTTTCTTTCAACCTTATTTCTATCAGTTCTCTTACATCCTCAATTCCTTGCTCTGTTTCTTTCACTCATGATTCCATTCTCATTCAGGGAGCTTCTCTGGGGACTGTGATTGGGAGGGGTAGCAAGCTCGGTAATCTCTATGCCCTTGATGTTTCCACTGCCAACACCACAGATTCCTCAGATTCTAGTCCTTGCATTAATTCTGTTGTTGCTATTGATTTATGGCACAAGAGGCTAGGCCATTTGTCATTCAATAAACTCAAATCCAGGAGTGATGTACTCTTTTTTTCCAAATCTACTCATTCTACATGTGAAATCTGCCCCTTAGCTAAACAAACTCATCCGCCTTTTCATAAATCTGACTCTGTTGTTGCTGAAACTTTTGATCTAATACATTGCGATATTTGGGGTCCTTTTTCCCCTTGCACCACACAAGGATATGCCTATTTTTTTGACAATTGTTGATGATAAATCTAGGTTTGTGTGGACTTTCCTTATGCAACACAAGTCTGATGTTAAAACCATACTTACACAATTTTTCCACTCCATTTCTACTCAGTTTTCTAAAAAGATCAAAGTCATACGATCTGATAATGGACCTGAGTTCAACCTATCCTCTCTATACACATCCTTTGGTACTTAAACTCACCTCTCTTGTGTAGAAACTCCGCAACAAAATGCTAGAGTGGAAAGAAAACAGCAGCACCTTCTTAATGTGGCTAGAAGCCTCCTCTTCCAATCTCACTTACCTATCACTTTCTGGGTGATTGTATCCTTGCTGCCTCTTATATCATCAATCGAATTCCCTCTTCAGTGCTACCAAACAATGCCACTCATTTCCACATTCTTTTCAACAAATCACCTTCTTACTCTCACATGAAAGTGTTTGGTTGCTTGTGTTTTGCCTCTACTCTTCATAGAGATAGAAACAAATTCTCTCCGAGGGCATCTAGATGTGTTTTCCTAGGTTATCCCTCAGGATATAAAGGCTATAGAGTCTTAAATCTTGACTCTATGCAATAGCTTATCACAAGAAATGTTGTCTTCCATGAAGACACCTTCCCTTTCTCTCATTTGAATCCATCTTCTTTCCATTCTGCCTCCTCAAATGATTCTGCCGCACAAAATAATTCAGCCTCTCCATCTCACTCTCGTGCCTCAGTAAATAATTCCCCTTCACTAAATAATTTCCCTCCACGAAATAATTCAGCCGCACCATCAATACCTTCTGACTCTCTCAGCACAAATACTCACACTACCAGAACTGGTAGAATTACCAAAGCTCCATCACACTTAACTGATTTTGTCTGTAACACTGTTTCTTCTTCCACTCCATATCCCATCTCTTCATATTTCTCCTTATCCAAACTCTCTCCCCAGCATCTCAAATATGTGGTCCTCATGACTGCTGTGTTTGAACCAAAGTCTTACTTGGAGCTTCCTCTTCACCTGACTGGCAGCAAGCCATGCAAGAGGAATTAACTGCCTTGGAGAAGACAAATACATGGATAATCATGCCATTACCTCCTGGCAAGATTCCTATTGATTGTAAATGGGTGTACAAAGTCAAATTTCGAGCTGATGCTTCAGTAGAGAGGTTCAAAGCTCGACTGGTTGCCAAGGGGTTTACACAGCTTGAGGGAGTGGACTTCCTTGATACCTTCTCTCCCGTTGCTAAGCTAACAACTGTGAAGTTTCTCCTTGCTTTAGCAGCTATCAATGGCTGGTATTTGTCACACTTAGACATCAACAATGCATTTCTCTATGGAGATTTGGAGGAAGAGATCTACATGAATCTTCCACCTGTGCTTATTGTTGAGGAGGGCAGCCCCACTAGCCCAAAACTCGTTTGCAAACTAAAGAAATCTCTATATTGCCTCAAACAAGCCTCAAGACAGTGGTATCTCAAACTTTCTGAGGTTTTGGCCAAGTTTGGACTTCAACAATCAGCCTCGGATCACTCTTTCTTCTTCAAGAAAGATGGCTCAGTGTTCTTTGGAGTTATTGTGTATGTTGATGATATGATGATTGCTACCAACAGACCAGACATGATAGAATTATTCAAGGACTTTCTGTCTCAGTTCTTTAAATTCAAAGACTTGGGAGTGCCAAAATACTTCCTTGGTCTTGAGATACCAAGGAACAAAGAAGGGATTCTGATTTCTCAAAGGAAGTATGCCATGGATTTGATAAGAGATGCTGGTTTACTGGGATGCAAACCTTCTCAGGTTCCTATGGATCCAACAAATCATTTGAAGCAAGATACGGGGAAGCCCATGAAAGAGCCATCCAAATATAGAAGACAAATTGGAAGACTGCTTTATCTTTACATAACCAGACCAGACATAACTTTTGCAGTTCACAAACTTAGCCAATATGTTTCTAAACCGTGTGATGAGCATTGGGAAGCAACTGAGAAAATACTTAAATACTTAAAGAAAACTCTGGGGCATGGTTTGTTTTACTCAGCTCACAATAGCCCTACACTTAGTATTTTCTCGGATGCAGATTGGGCTGCATGTCTAGACACAAGAAGATCTATGACGGGTTACTGTTTGTTTCTTGGTTCATCATTGGTCTCTTGGAAAGCGAAGAAGCAGCACACTATATCCAGGTCATCGGCAGAGGCCGAATACAGGGCTATGGATCATGCTACTTGTGAAGTAGTGTGGGCAAGAGCTTTGCTAGAAGACTTCGGCATCAAAGTTGAAAAGACAGTCCCACTTTTTTGTGATAATCAAGCCTCGGTACACATCAGTTGCAACCCGGTGTTTCATGAACGCACGAAGCATATTGAAATCGATTGTCACACTGTAAGAGAAAGATACTTGGAAGGAGTGAGCAAGCCTATGCCTATATGGAGTGAATTACAGTTGGCAGACATTCTAACTAAGCCATTGGGAGTTTCGACGTTTGAAAACATCCTTGGCAAGATGAACTTTCATAGTTTATATTGTCCATCTTGAAGGGGGGTATTGAAGTTGTGAATGCTGGCTCAAGAAGGAAATGGCAGCTCAAGAAGTGAGGAAGATGACTACCGTTAAATAAGAGCCGTTGGTGGCAGTTAGGAAGTTTGTTAGAATTAGTTATACAGTTGGCATTAGTTAGTTAACTCTAGTTAGTTACGTGCTTGAGCTTGAGCTAAGATTTTTTGTTTCTAGCTCATTAGCCTCTAGTATAAATACAGATCTACGTGATGTTTGTGAAGATCAACATTCAACTTAATATCAATAAAAATTCTCTTCTCTTTCAAGTTGAGTTTTGTATAGTTTCTGTATTGTTTGGTATTCTTCTCGGTTGTGTTGGTATGGAGTTTGTGTTTACCATTTCTACATTCAACGAACCATCATTATCCCATTAACATTCCCCACACAATCAAACCCCATCCCTGAAAATTCGACGCCGATGCCATGAACACCATCTCCGCCTTCCAAATCAAGGCGGCACCGCCTGAAAAACTCTCGGATTGCACCCAAACCCTAGACTCCCCAGCCATCCTCTTCTCCACCGGCGGGCACGCGGGAAACCACTTCCACCGGTTCAGTGACGTTCTGATCCCGCTCTTCGCCACCTCTCTCCGCTTCAACCGCGACGTCGTCTTTCTCGTCACCAACCACGACTCTCGCCTCACCTCCCAGCACAGGAAAACCCTAGAAATTGTATCCAGATACGAGGTGGTCGACATCAATAGAGAGAATCAAACCATGTGCTTCCCAAACATGATCGTCGGGCTCATCGCTCACGAGCACGATCTGTCCATTGATCCCTCCCCGTTTTCGACCTTTTCGACCCGAAACTTCACCAAGCTTCTACGCAGCGTCTACTCCTTGGAGAGGGACTCAGTGGGCTACCATCATCGGCCTCGGATGCTCGTGATTCCTCGAACAAGATCCCGTAGGTTGACCAATGAGGTTGAGGTGGTCGAGCTGGGATTCGACTCTGTCGTACATAAGATGGATCATCATCTCGAGTCCGCTGCCAAAATCATCAACACGTTCGACGTCATGGTTGGAGTCCACGGCGCTGCTCTCACAAACATGCTTTTTTCTACCGAAAAATGCCGGTAAGTCTTTTTTTTATGGGTAAATGAATTTAAATTTAAAGAAACTAAAGTAAAAGTTTGGTGTTAAGAGTGAAACTCCTAACTTCGATTAACACACCAGCAAGAAACACGCCCGGGAATTATCCGGTGCCAAGGAGGTCTGGGTCGGCGGTGATTTCCGGTGAGAAGGGCTGCACGCGAGAGAGATTCTCGTCGTCAGTAGTTAGGGTTGCGTTTCTTGTTGCACAAACGTTGGGCCATAATATTATGATATATTGATGATTCAAATAACGAAGGAATGGCCCTATTTATACTAAGACCCTAGGGTTGGTTCGACTTAACCTATACGTTCGGGAAAGAACCAGCGAAGAAAACCCGAACGGGGCTTATAGAACGCCCAACGCAATTACAATAAAATAATTAATAATCCATAACTAAATAAATATGAAAAGAAAAGAAATGAAAATAAGAAAGAAAAACAGAGTAGCTCCTATTTAATTACGTCGCTACTTGGCGACGTAATTTGCCAGCTTCTGCGATGGTTTGATTCGATCCCTCGGCCTCAACGATCTTGCCTCCGCATTCCTCTCGTTCTTCTTCTGTTACCTCTGCTTCCCGGCCTTCTTGGCTGTCGCCGGCACTTCCTCATTTGCGGGTGGTTCCTCGTCTTGCATTCTCGAGTTGTCCTTATCAACTCCCCCTGGTTAGCAGCCTCCTGACCTCAAGGGGTAGATTCGGGAAACGCCGTTTGATCACATCGATTGGCTCCCACGACGACGAGTCTGTCTCGTCAGACCATCGCACCAGCACATGCTGCGTCAGCTTGCCTTCGTGCCACAACACCTGTGAATCCACCAATGCCACAGGGGTCGGCACTGGTCTGCTCCCCACGAATGTTGTCGGCAACTCCCTGCGCGGAATCGATTCCTCATCACCCGCCACGAATTCACGAAGTAAACTGACGTGAAATACGTCGTGAATTCTACTCCCTTTCGGCAGACGCAGACGGTATGCCACTGGTCCCACGCACTGCAATACTTCATAAGGGCCGTAGAAACGCCTGGCTAACTTAGCCGAAAGCGGCTTGGCCACAGAGTGTTGGCGGTAAGGCTGTAGTGTTGGCGGTAAGGCTGTAGTTTCAGCGACACCAAGTCCCCAACCTCAAATTCCACGTGCCTCCTATGCTTATTCGCCACTTCGCACATCCATTGTTGAGCACAGACAAGATTCGCACGCAATTCCTTAAGCAACTTGCCCCTTTGTTGTATCAAATCTGCCACCTTAGGGGGCGTGGCAGCCGACGGTGGGGACGCTACCAGCAGCGGAGGGTCCCGCCCATATAATGCTCGGAATTGCGAAGTGCCCAACGCCGCGTGGTGGAAACAGTTGAGGGCGAGTTCAGCCCACGGAAGGAAATTGCCCCACTTGGACGGACGATCCGCAGTAAATGCCTGAAGGTACTGTTCGAGGCAGTGTCTGGCCATCCGATTGCGGGTGATAAGCTGTAGAAAAATGCAGCTTAGTGCTGCTCAAACGCAGCATTTCCTCCCAAGTAGCGTTCAAGAATACCGAGTCCCTGTCCGAGACTAAGGTCTTTGGGAATCCATGATGGCGGACCACCATATTGATGAAGAGATAGGCGACCCGTAAGGCGTCGAACATGGCAGCTAACGGGGCAAAGTGCGCATACTTGGAAAGGCGATCAACCACCACCATAATCGTGGTGTAGCCTTTAGACGGGGAAAGACCCGTAATGAAGTCCATAGAAACGTCCTCCCAAACTTGCGACGGGACGGGTAGGGGTTGTAACAAACCCGCGGGCTTTTGTGTCAAGTACTTAGTGGATTGACATACTGCACAGGATTCGACGAACTTTTTGACATCCTTGCGCATCCGGGGCCAATAAAATCCGGCTGATAAAAGACGAAAGGTTCGATCATGCCCAGGGTGTCCTGCAATCGGCGTGCAGTGATGCTCAGTTAACAGCAAACGCTTTAGCTTCGACTCGGGGCTGAGAAGGATCCGGCGATTGAAATATACCAGCCCGTATGTGCTGGAGCTGTTCCCTCCGCGATCTGGGCGACCAACGCCCACAAATCTGGCAGGTCCGCGGTCTCGTCCCGCAGCCGCTGTAACAGCTCGGGAATGGGCTGGGCTACTGCAACGAAAAACGCCGCGTCTGTCTGCGGCACCTGTTCTGGCTCCGGGTTGGAATCGGTCGGGCCCAGATCAAGAGGGTGGTCCACGCCTTCCTCACGTCGCGAAAGGGCATCAGCCGCCTTGTTGGTGCTCACTTTCTTATACTCGATACAGAATTTATACCATATTAATTTACGGATGTAAAGATGTTGATCCGGGGTTTGCACAACCTGTTGAAGGAGATCCTTTAAACTCTTCTGGTCACTACGTATGATAAACTCTCGGCCGAGGAGATATTGCCGCCATTTCTGCATTGCTTCCACTAAGGCGTAAAGCTCCTTAAGATACGTCAAGGCGACTCTGCGACGCGGACCTAACTTCTTACTAAAATAGGCGATGGGATGTTTATCTTGGATCAACACCGCCCCAATTCCCACATCCGAAGCGTCCGTCTCGATGCAAAATTGCTTCCCAAAATCCGGTAAACTCAAAACCGGTGCTGTAGTCATGGCCTCTTTGAGGGCTACGAATGTGGCGTCCCCCGCTTCGGACCAGAAGAAGGCCTCATTTTTTTAACAAATCAGTTAGGGGTGCTGCGATCATGGCGTAATTAGCAATGAAGCGTCGGTAATACCCTGTTAAGCCCAAAAACCCGAGTAGTTGCTTCACGGTCTTAGGCGTTGGCCACGACGTCATTGCCTCGATCTTAGCAGGGTCGGCTTTCAGGCTGCCATCCGAAACCAAATGGCCCAAATACTCAACAGTCGTTCTGCAGAACGAACATTTGGAGAGCTTGATGAGGAATTTATGGGACTGTAATAACTCGAGCACCTGTTCCAAGTGAGAGCAGTGGTCATCCAATGTGGGGCTGTATACGAGGATATCGTCGAAGAATACGATTACACACTTCCTCAATAATGGCTGAAAAATCCCGTTCATGGCCGCTTGAAACGTTGACGGGGCATTGGTAAGGCTGAACGGCATCACTAAGAACTCAAAATGGCCGTCGTGTGTCCTGAAAGCCGTTTTAAACACGTCCGCATCGTGCATGCGAATCTGATGGTACCCGGACCACAAATCTAATTTGGTGAAAAATTTCACGCATCCCAGCTCGTCGAAGAGTTCATCTGCTGTCGGGATTGGAAAATGGTCCGGCACCTAGCCATGTTCAATGCCATGTAGTCGATGCAAAACTGGAATGACCCATCTTTCTTTCTAATTAACAAGACCTGGGAGGAGAAATGACTGGCTCCGTTGAATAATCCCTTGCACGAGCATGTCCCGCACCTGTCTTTCGATCTCATTTTTTTGAAAATATGGATATCTATAGGGCCGCACATTGATTGGTTTAGAATTAGGAAGTAGATGTATCCGATGATCATACTCGCGCAGCGGTGGCATTCCTGTCGGTACCTCAAATACAGTGCGAAATCTGTCCAACACCGCCTGGACCGCCGGCGGTGTATCCTGTGGAAAATCTTCGACGCTGGCTGTGCCTGAGTCTTGCACACCAGGCTCTATCCTCACTATCTCATAGAACTCGTTGGCCGTGGAATGGGCAGCTAGCATTGCTAAAGACTGTAAGGAAATAAGGCGCGGAGAGGGTTGCACTCTGCGTAGCTCCACAGGTACTCCATTCTGCAAAAATTCCAAGGTTTTCCTCACAAAATCAGCTGAGATCTTTCCCAATGACTCCAACCAATCCATACCGAGCACAATATCCGGACCATGAATCTCCATGATGTGCAAGTCCAGAAGGAAGTCGACGCCCTGAATAGAGAGCGTGGTCTTGCGTGCTATATGTGAACAAATCAATGACGCACCGTTGCCACATAGACTCTAAATGGCCGGATCGGAGTCAAGGACAAGTGCAACTGTTCCGCCACTCGTGGATGAATGAAATCATGATTGCTCCATGTATCGTTTAGTATACTGATTGTAGTCATCCCGATTGTGCCTATAACGTTGAAAGGGCGGGACTTGTTGGTCCCCAACAATGTATGGAGATGTGAGAGGTCAGCCGTGATCACTGTTTCCGGGTCGTCGCCTGCATCTGACCCGTCCAGCTCGTCGGTGGCCTCGTCCTCACCTATATAACACAAAATCTTCAGTTTACACACATGGTCCGGTACCCATTTTTCTGGACAATGGTAGCATAATCCCTTCCGGGAGCGCTCGGCCTTTTCAGCGTTCGAGACCCGGATGGTCGAAAACCAGGTTTCACTGTCTCCTTAGGCTGGGCAACTGCTTGCTGACTGGAGGGGGAGCGGGCGCGGCTGGGCTGCTGGTAGGGGCTGTAAAGCGGGAATCCCGACAGCCCCATTTACCCCGGAATTGCTGGGAATGGCGCTCTTCGTGCGACGACGCGAGCCTCAATGCCAAAGCCATTGCTTCTGCCAAGGAAGCTGGCTGTTGTAACTCAACCTTTTCTTGGATGGGTTCCTTGAGACCCGTGATGAAGATCAAAAGCATCATGATACTCTGCTACACTGCCTGGCTGCACTAGCTTAGATAAGGGCCCTGCGCAATTACGGAAGCTCTGGGGGTCGAACCTATGGCAGACATCCTCAAGAAACTCGAGTCACGTTACGACAGGATTGTTAGCTCTGTAATTAAAAATCCATTCAGCCGCCGGCGGCTGAAACAACATTACCACGTAGTGTAGGCGATCTTCATCCGCCATCTTTAAATGGTCAAAATAGTATTCGCCTTTAGAAATCCAATTTGATGCATCCGAGCCGTCGAAACGGGGTGCTTTCATGTCCAGATCCCGCGGCGTCTCCATTCTGCCCGTGCCGTGGGTAGGGCGGTTTAAGGGGGGTCCCAGGATGTAGATTGGCGATAGCCGTTAAAACCTCGATCCAATTCTTGAGGAAAACGACTCAACGGTCTATCCCACGCCGACCATTGCCTAGAGTACGGGCGAGCGCGCTGGAGGGCAGGCCCCTGGTGCTAGGAAGCCATACGCCCTTCCTGTCGCGGGTGATCGCGAAAATCCACTCGTCGTCAGCGGACGTCCCCACCACGAGCGCGGCGGCTGTGGTTGAAAAACTGGGGGACATCCCCGTCAGAAGCCATAACCTCACGATGAGTACGATATGGAATCACATCCGTATCGTCAGAAAAGTAAGGTGGATCCGGATCAGGAATGATTGGAGCCTCCAAATCGTCAACCCTCTTATTAGTGGCCTCCAAGCGAAACTCCAGTTTATCGAAGCGCGCCATGATTTTCTCGAACCCTAGAGAAAGCGAATCCGTGGTACCTGAATCGTCGATATGTAGGGCACTTGGTTGTGGGTCGTCCCGTGGTGGAAGTCAGGGGTCGCCGTTGCCGCGGCGAACGGCAGATGCTTCGCGATGAGGTTGGCTCGTCACGATTTCTTGGGCGTTGCCGCTGGTCAAAAGGCCGGCTGGTGGTAGAACAGCATCGGATCCATCCGTGGTGAGTACGCAATGAAAAGCACCAGTTGTTAAGAGCGAAACTCCTAATGTCGATTAACACACCAGCAAGAAACACGCCCGGGAATTATCCGGCGCCCAGGAGGTCTGGGTCGGCGGCGATTTCCGGTGAGAAGGGCTGCACGCGAGAGAGATTCTCGTCGCCAGTAGTTAGGGTTGCGTTTCTTGTTGCACAAACGTTGGGCCAGAATATTATGATATATTGATGATTCAAATAACGAAGGAATGGCCCTATTTATACTAAGACCCTAGGGTTGGTTCGACTCAACCTATACGTTCGGGAAAGAACCAAAGAAGAAAACCCGAACGGGGCTTATAGAACGCCCGACGCAATTACAATAAAATAATTAATAATCCATAACTAAATAAATATGAAAAGAAAAGAAACGAAAATAAGAAAGAAAAACATAGTAGCTCCTATTTAATTACGTCGCTACTTGGTGATGTAATTTGCCAGCTTCTGCGGTGGTTTGATTCGATCCCTCGGCCTCAACGATCTTGCCTCTGCATTCCTCTCGTTCTTCTTCTGTTGCCTCTGCTTCCCGGGCCTTCTTGGCTGTTGCTGGCACTTCCTCATCTGCGGGTGGTTCCTCGTCTTGCATTCTCGAGTTGTCCTTATCATTTGGCTAATAGTAAGTTGACTTGATTGATATTAATTATGTGACTATGAAATGGTTAAGTTTTTAAATTTGTTGGCAGTTGTGATCCAAATTACGCCGGTGGGGTTGCACAATTTCGCGAGGACATGCTATGGGAGGCCGCCGGAGGAGATGAAGTTGAAGTATTTGGAGTATAAAGTTAGACTGAATGAGAGCTCCTTGTTTGGAAAACATCCCGACCATAGTCTAATATTCACAAACCCTGTCCAATTTTGTCATAAGAGAGGATTTCAAGTTTGTAAAAATGTGTATATGGATAATCAAGATGTCAATCTTGATTTAGCCCGATTTCGAGATACCCTGTTAAAAGCCTTGGACCTCCTTGCTACTTAATTCATTAATTCCACGCCTAGCTATAGTACTATACATTTTATTCCGATATTGTAATAAAAGACTCCTCCATTATTTTATTTAACAGACGAAATATAGGAGTACTAGTTTTTTTCTTGTAAACATGTTTTTATAGTACTTAATATTATTGTTGCCATGGACATTATAGTTCCAAATAAGGTTACGAATTGTCTTGAATATTATTTATTTCGATTTTTTCATAATTATAACACGACTACTTAATTATGGAAATTATAATGTTTTTAAATTTATGCTATGAATTCGAATATGCATATGAAACTTAATCAGATTCAAAATATATTGCAAACCGAGGACATTAATTTGGCAAAGTTCATTCATCAGTCGTCACAGACTCACAATAGATCGAGTTGAGTGGTCATGCATTTCAACTTTTTTCTGAAATTACATCCATTTTACTAAGACTCGATCTCAATTTGTTGCACAGCATTAAAGATTAACACCTTTCAGTTGGTGTTCATGTGTTTACAAAATGCAAAGATGACTTTTTAGTTAGTGTTCTATTGGGTCGAGTCGAGTTGACCTAGCCCAACATGATCCAAGTTCAGTATGATGCCCAAGCAAGGCAGCGCGGAGCTGTGATGACCTTGAGGTCACGGATTCAAACCCCACTACCCGCTGAGAGACTTTCGGCCTTAATCCGCCAACCCGATTGAGCAGGATTAGTCGGCTTACAACCTAGTTCAATTATAGAAAAAAAACACAGTTTAGGTCAAACTGTTTTAATCGTGTGCCTCGATCGAATTGGACCCAGTTATCTGGCTCATCCCATCTGATAATTCTAATCAAAGTCAAAACTATAATTTTCAATATATTACAACTTGTGCTTTTCATATAGTACTACAAAATAATAGTACTACATATAAACAAATTTTATTTAAAATATTTTTATAATATTGTTTGCCTCAATTAAATTTTTTTTTCTTAATTCACTCAATGTCACTATTTTAATTTTTGTACTTAAAACAAATGTGTCAATTAATATGAAATATAGGTATTGACATGTTAGAAATATGGAAATAATTATTGAATAAAAAACATAATACAGAAATGAATAAAAGTAAAGATAGTCGATGGATTTGTAATCAAAATCGTAATGCATCTATGGAGAATCCGGTCACGGCGCCATTTTCCTAACCTTAAAATTGTTTCATTTCACTCTCACGAAATCAAGATTTCCCCACAGCAAGAAAACCCATCAGCAGCAGAAGCCAACGAAATCGAAAGCATCGGTGTTTCCAACACCACCCACTGGACAAGATGCATCCACAAGCTATGCACCGTCGACGGAGACGCCGACGCCGCCATCCGCCTTCTGCATCAGCTCCGCACCCGCGGATACGAACTCGACTCCCTCAACATCAGCAGCATCATCCATGCCCTCTGCCACGTCAGACGCTTTGAAGAAGCCCACCACCATTTTCTCGACTTCATCTCCTCCAATTGTGCCCCCGACGAGCGCACCTGCAACGTCCTCATCGCGCGCCTCCTCAACGGAGGACATCCCCACCGCACGTTGGCTGTGATAAAGGCCTTGGTCACCGAGAAGCCGGAGTTTGTGCCGTCTTTGGTGAATTACAATCGTTTGATTGATGGATTGTGTAAATTGGGGAGATTGGAATCCGCGCATTTGATGTTTTACCAAATGTTATCGAGTGGGCATTGCCCTAGTGTTGTCTCGTATACTACTTTGATTCATGGGTATTGTGAGATTGGGAATATGGACGCTGCCCAGAAGGTGCTCGATGAAATGTCTGAGAGGGGCGTGCGTCCTAATGCGTTTGCTTACTGTGCTT
This sequence comes from Salvia splendens, assembly GCF_004379255.2. Lineage (NCBI taxonomy): Eukaryota > Viridiplantae > Streptophyta > Magnoliopsida > Lamiales > Lamiaceae > Salvia > Salvia splendens. The sequence goes on from NC_056032.1 coordinate 12,580,094, forward strand.
TACTTGGATTGGTATTGAGGAAAAGGGAGTTTGAGAAAGCGAATGTCTTGATTGGAAAATTTTGGGAGGTCATGGAATCCACCTTTGATGTTAAAATTAACAATGCAGCATTTAGCAATGTGATTGATTATTTGTGTAGAGAAGGGTTGTTTCATGAGGTGTTTAACATAGCAGAACATATGCCGCAACTCAGGAACGTTCACCAAGAGTTCTCTTACGGGCAAATGATCGATTCACTGTGTAGGTCTGAGAGGTATAATGGTGCTGCCAGAATTGTTTATATCATGAGAAAGAGGGGTTTTTCTCCAAGTTCAGTTTCATATAATTCAATTGTTCATGGTCTATGCAAGGATGGTGATTTCTTGAGAGCTTTTCAGTTGCTTGAAGAAGGTATAAGTCTTGGTTACTCTCCCTCCGAGTTTACTTATGCAATCTTGGTTGAGGGTCTATGCCAGGAATGTGAAGTAGCTAAAGCTAACCAAGTGCTAAACGTGATGTTGAGTAAGCAGCATGTGGATGGGACTAGGATATACAATATCTATTTGAGGGCTCTTTGTCGAATGAAAAACCCTTCAGAGCTTCTAAACGTGCTTGTTTTGATGCTGCAATCGAACTGCCCGCCTGATATAATTAGCCTGAATACTTTGATAAAGGGCTTTTGCATGATGGGAAAGATGGAAGAGGCTTTGCAGGTGCTTAATGATATGATCAAGGGTAAATTTTGTGCCCCGGATAAGGTGACCTTCACTACTATTATTCAGGGGCTTCTAAACGTTGGTAAGGCTGAAGAAGCAATGAGATTCTTGCATCATGTCATGCCGGAGAAAGGGTTTTCCCCAGGTGTCGTGACATACAATGCTGTGCTTCGTGGATTGGTTAAACTCGGCCAAGCCAGAGAAGCTATGGAACTTTTCAATAATATGATCTGCCGTGGGGTGGCTGCTGATTGTTTGACTCACACTATTATAATTGAAGGGCTGTGTGAGTCTAACTCGATTGATGATGCTGTGAAATTTTGGAGCAATGTCGTTTGGCCTTCTGCAGTTCATGACAGTTTCGTGTACTCTGCTCTGCTTAAAGGGCTTTGTCGTTCAGAGAGGTTTAGTGAGGCGTGTCACTTGCTGTATGAACTGGTGGATTGTGGAGTTGCTCTTAATAATGTGAATTACAACATTGTGATTGATTGTGCATGCAAGTTAGGATTAAAGAAGGAAGCTTATCAGATTGTGGGCGAGATGAGGAAAAATGGCTTGAGGCCCGACTCAGTAACGTGGAGAATACTGGATAAATTGCAGGGTGCAGTTGCGAAGACAGCATCATCTGCTAGGCTAGCTGAACAGTTGTGAGGATTGTGCGTTAAGAGATGAAAACCATGTTCATCTGTATCAAGGCCCGTATGAGATCATATGAAAATGCTACTCAAAGAACTTTCTCACTCTTGATCTTGTCAATTTAGCAAGCTCTGAGCTCTTCCTTGTTTGATGATAGGAGATGTTTATTTAGTTTGAAAGGCTTTCTTTGTTCGATATTTTGTTGGAGTTGCCATTGCAAGATCCATGTAAAATTGGAGCATTTGAGTGGGTAAGATAAAGACCGTTGCTTTGACCAACTCCCAAAGAAATTCATATGGCTCCTATTCCTTGCCTGCTCAAGTACAAATGGGGTATGTATTCTAGTTTTGACACGAGTTTCCATGAAAAATATTTTAATCCCACATCGGCAAATACACTCAAACTTCAGGTATAGTTTTTTTGTATAAAAGGGGGAGGAAGTGGTTATCCCACATCGATTAGAACACTAAAAAATCAAGAGTAGTTTCTTGTATAAAAGGCCGACTGAGTAGACTTAGTAAAGCATCTTTGCGCTTGGGGCAATGACGCAGCTAGTGAGGTTCTAACCGAGGCGCGTCTATTGCTGGTTGAAAACTATTTCCAAACCCTCTCTTCGGCCATTGCTTGACTTAGGCTGTCGAGAATTTTTGGAAGGTCTCCCTTTTTTTGGGGAAAGAAAGTTTCAAGGTTTTGCATCAAAGGATGTGGTTTCTGGATCAGAACAACTTTTTTCTTGTTGAACGCTGAGATGCTGAAAAAGAGCTATATGAAAAGGGAAACTTATTCCCCATTGCAGTCTCTTTTTAACATATGAATTCACTTCAGCAACTGCTTTCATAAGACATGTTGGATCTTTTTTCACTTGCAGCTTTGTTACTGGAGCCATGAGGGTTCATTATAATAATCTGTAATCAGGCCACAACACATACTTAAATCGTAGTCAAGGTTATACCAAGTTCTTTTAACTAACATAGCCTTTCGACCCATAAAATAAAATTATCAAAATTGTGGTGAAAATATTAAGGGTAATTTTATAGATATTGTGAGAGAAATAAAAAGAAAAAAAGAAGAGAACATACATGAAAATTCAAAAAACTCTTATTCTGAAAAATTCATATTGTGAGAGAAATAATAAGAAATTTTTCTGAAATTCCTCGAAGCATAAAAGAACTTATTAAACCTCTTATTATCATTTTAATTATAGCTTTTGTTTTAGTTGATCAATGAAATTATTAATTTTTTATAACAAAAATAATAAATATGAATAATGTGTCGATTCACTTTAATCGATGATTTATATTGGTATTATGGTTGTATCTTTAAGGGCTGGAGACTCATAATAAGCTAATAACCAAGAGGTCATTTATATATTGATAATGTAAGAGGTAATAGTTGCATGTTTCCATCTCATAATGTAATCGAATAGTATGTTGTATAATAAGGCATGAAAGAATATGATACACCCGAGAATAAATTTCAACGACCAATCATATCTAAAACTAGGATGATTATATTAAATGGCGTTTATTACTGCTATTTGTGCCATTACGGAGGCTACCTTTTTAATATTAATATTTTTATTTTGTAAAATTACAACACTAAAATTGTTGGATAGCAGGACAGGACAGAGCAATTATTGTATTGCTTAATCTTTATCATCTAACTATCTGTTTAATGGAGTATATTTTTTTTATCACTAAAATATTACTAGTATATTCTTTCTTCTGTTTGCAGCAATTGTTGTAATAATTTAATGCACAATTATACGCAGCTCTCTATGATGATTAACCAAGAACAACGGAGAAGGAGCAAAAACTATAAAGCGTACATTGATCCATCTAGAATAAAACGGCGGAATTGCTTTGAACCGGCTATGGATCTTCCAAACGATCAGAGAAATTCTTCGCAATAGCCAGCCGAGAGAATACAGAGATATCAAATGTTCTTCGGACGTTCGGGGACCATAACCCTAGCTTATAGTATTTTATATAAGCCCATTTATTTTCTATTCGGTCTCTCATCAAATAGAAAATCTCATATGATATCTACACTTATTTTCATAACGAATAAATACACTTTTAATCCAAACTTAATCTTTATTGAATTACTTTAATTAGATAACTGAAAAATAGTCATATACAATAAATTAGTCGGTGTGAAAGCCCAAATTTCTAAAAGCAATCACTTTTAGCAGTAACTAGTCGGGGAGCTAATATCATATCTTTCATTGTTTACTTACTATCATAATCAAGTCTAGTTTACTTATTTTGTATCGATAAAGTACCACGACAAGTAATAAATTACTCAACTCACAATTTAAATTGGTTAGTATAGGGATCCCTTGCCTATGTTTTGAAACAAGACAAGCAAACTATACTTCAAAAATATCCTAAGTAATGCATACAGTCACAGATTATGTATTCTATCATCGGCATAAAAACTCGACCAATCTAGCTCTTCTACATGGCCAAGCTTATTCTGTAGCTTTTTATTATTGTATTTTAGTAATATAAAATTATACTATTTGTATAAAAGGCTACCGTCTGACTCGACACACATCACAAAAATAACAAGAACTTTAGCTTGTCGCATTATCATTTTGCCACTAGAATTCTCTTTCCGTAAAAAGTAAAGAATAAAAATAAAAAAAAATCCAGTTTTTAGATTGGAGAATTTAAAGGATTTAATCTAGGAGTTAAAACAAAACACAAACACTCAAATGGAAATAATATCATATAAATAATAAAGGCGATTAATGTTTTCTAATATCGTGATGACAGTGATTTGTGGAACGAAGAAAAAGAGTGGTCAAGTCCAAGAAATGCGAAACTTCTGGTTTTTTTACTTTAGACCCACTCCAATGTTGAATTACCAGTAAAGAGTATTTTGCATAAAAGTGAATTTATGAGATCGTACCTTTAATATTTTACTTATCTCTTTCCATTTAAGTACTCCCTAAATAGTACTATTAGGCAAAATACATTTTATGGTCCATCGGTTTTCGTTTGGCAAGATTAAATCACATGATTAAATATGTATCGTTCATAAGATTGAACCATTCAACTTAATCCTAGATGGATAGTCTCATGATAATTAGTCATAGTCTCCCCACTCCAACTAAAATAATCCAACAACTTAATCCTAGATGTATAGTCTCATGATATTAGCCATGCCAACCAACCACCACCTTATAGTACTACTACTATTATGTTTTAGTAGATTCTTATTTAAATTTTTGGCATTAGACCATCCGCAATGGGCGGACGATGGCACGACCGATGGCGCGCATCGTCCGCGCCATACATCGTCCGCCCACACTGTGGGTGTGTAGCATAGGCCGCGGACGATAGTCGCGGCCTATGCTTCGGGCGCGACTTAAACCGCGGACGATGGCCATCGTCCGCGCCATCGTCCGCTCCATTGCGGACGCGACATCGTCCGCCCCATTGTGAAGGCCGCGGACGATGGCACGCGGTTTCGTTTTTTTATAAATAGCGTTCATTTGTAATATTTCATTTCACACGATTTCATCTTCGAAACTTACATTTACATAATTACTACGAAATGGATTCAAGCCCCAATAGCCCTACGTTTAGCGGAGAGGCGCATTGGCCGGGTACAGAACTCGACGATTATCGTTCGTTCGGCGACAACACCCATTACGATCCCGATTTCAGTACGGAATCGTATGGGTTGTCTGATATGGAGCCGTCGCCGCACCGCCCAACCGCATCGGCCGATCCCGCCCCCGCAGCGACCGGTGCCGCCAAGGGGAAGGCGAAGCGGAACCGGCAGCGGGCGCAAAAGTTGCCGCCTTCCGGTGACTGCGATGAGTACGCCCCCGGCCGTACGAACTACACCGGCGACGAAACTCTCACTTTGGCCCGGTGTTGGGTAGATATATCGGAAGATCCGATATTCGCCAACAACCAGAGACAGACCACGTACTGGGAGCGCATCGCGGACCTCTACAATTCGGTCAAGCCGCCGACCGCGTACAAGCGCAAGCGTGAGCAACTCCGCAAGCACTGGGATCAAATCAAGAAGCAAGTGAACTTGTACCCGGCGGAGTTCGAGAAATGCGTGATCACATGGGAGCGGCGAGAGCGTGCACGACGTGCGCTCTAAAGCGATGTTGTCGTACCGGTCGATGTTCGGCGAGTTCAAGCACGAGGCCATCTGGGCGCTCTTGAGGGAGAAGCAGAAGTTCCAAGGTGGAATTCTGCACACTGGTGCGCCGAAGAGGACGAAGGTCACCGAAGCTGGTGACTACACGAGCAGCGGCAGCGGCACTAACCCGGTTGACCTCAACCGGACGTACGTGGATGAAGGGAGTTCTGGCACACCGGTGTCCTCCCGGCGTCCTCCCGGCATCAAGGCTGCGAAGGCCAAGGGGAAGGCGACCGCGACGTCATCGTCGACCGCTGCAACCCCTGATCCGGACCCGGATGAGCTCCCGACGCAGACGTCCACCGCGTTTGCGTCGTTAGCTACAGCGTCGATGGCAAGGACGATGTTGCAGACGCACAAGGCCCTCAAGAAGTGCACCGACCCCGAACAAGCCGAGTATCTCCGTGCATTACTCGATGAGTTGCATAGGAAGTTAGGAATTGGCCCGACTTAGTTTTTTTCTTTTTTTAGTTGAATAGTGTAATTTTTTTTTATTAAAACTTCACCGCTTGTTATTTAGTCGTTTTTTTTACTCGTTACGTGTTATTTGAAAACGGTTAAATTAATTAAACAAAACAACAAAATGATGATGTGGCGCGTCATAGGGCGCGCCTTAGGGCGCCCCACTGCTGATGGTCTTAGACCATCCACTACGCGTCCCGCGCCGGGCTCGCGTCTCGTCCCGGAGGGACGGGTCCTCCGCGGGACGCGTTGCAGCGACCATCCCGTCCCTAGCCGGCGCCCGTCTCGTCCTGTAGCCCGTCTCGTCGAGACACGGGACGCGCTGTCCCGCCACGCGCCAGCGACACGTGTCTCGTCCCCATGCGTGCGTGACGCCCACTCGCTGGCCCGCGAGTGGGCGTCGTCACTGATGACGCAATAATTCGTTTTTTTTTAATTCGACTTTTAATAAAAAAAAATTCAAACGGTAATATTACCGTTAAATTTTTATTTTTCATTTTTTTAATTTTTTTTATATATTTTACTCTATAAATAATCCTATTTCATACTCATTTCATACACAAACACACATCTATTCCTCTCAAATCCTCTCTATCACTCCAATTTCCATCTTCAATTAACTCAAACAAATGGATCCTTTTGAGCAAATGCGTCAATTAATGGAACAATCACTCGAAGAAGATCGACGACGAGAGGCGGAGGAAGCCGCGCCACCCCCACGACGCTCCCGGAAGTACATCAACCGGAACCGGGAGGAAGCCGCCGCACGGTTAGTACGCGACTACTTCTGCGATAACCCGATTTGGAGAGATACCTACTTCCGTCGTCGTTTTCGCATGCGGAAACCGCTATTTCTCCACATAGCGAATACTTTGGCGGCCAGGGAAGAGTTCTTCCGAGAAGGGTTCGACGCGGTCGGCCGTCCCAGCCACACGACGCTGCAGAAATGTACTGCAGCCATCCGGCAGCTTGCGACTGGACAAACGGCCGACATATTCGACGAATACCTGCACATCGGAGACACCACTGGGCGCATGTGCTTGCTCAACTTTTGCAGAGGCGTCCGGGCAGCCTTCAGTGACGAATTTCTCCGGAGGCCAACCACGGAGGATTGTCAGTTCCTCCTCAACCTACACGAACAAGTGCACGGATTCCCCGGGATGCTTGGCAGTGTCGATTGCATGCACTGGCAATGGAAGAATTGCCCAGTGGCTTGGAGGGGGTCCTACACGAGCGGCCACAAAGGCACCCACCCAACCGTTGTACTCGAGGCCGTTGCCGACTACCGGCTTTGGATCTGGCACGCATACTTCGGGGTTCCTGGCTCGAACAACGACGTAAACATGCTCCAATAGTCCGACCTCTTTACCGAAGTTTTGGATGGTAAAGCGCCGGCCATCAACTTCGTCGCCAACAACCGGCGGTATAAAATGGGGTACTATCTCGCCGACGGCATCTACACGAAGTGGCCGACCTTCGTGAAGACGTGCGGCAGGCCTGCGAACCCAAAGCAGGCTCTTTTTGCGCAGAAGCAGGAGGCTGCGCGCAAGGATGTGGAGAGGGCGTTCGGGGTTCTCCAAGCGCGCTTCAACATCATCAAAGCCCCGGCTCGTTCGTGGTTCATGGAGAGCATGGTCGACATCATGTATACGTGCATAATCTTGCACACCATGATTGTCCAAGACGAAGGACCCGATGCGGGAAATTGGTTCGACCCCGAATCCCCCGGAAGCTCAACCGCAAGTAGTCCGCCGCGAAGTGGAGCGCATCCGTCTATACAAGAACGGTTGGCTATTCGGGCAAGGACACGCGACTCTAGCGCTCACACCCAACTCCAAGAGGATCTAATTGAGCACATTTGGGAAAACTTTGGCGGAGCAGATTAAATTATGTCATTTTTATTTTTTTAGAATTTTAATTATGTCTTCGTTTTTTTTTAATTTTAAGTTGTAATGTTGTTTTAATTTTAATAAAGTGTGTTTGTTTAAATTGAATTGGGTTGAAAAAAAATTATAAATGAAATTGAATGAATAGTAATTAAGGGACGGTATAGAGACGGTTAAGGGACGGAGCGTTGCAGGTTCCGTCCCTTAGTTAAGGGATGGATGAAAAAAGGACAGTGGGGCCCTCAAATAGTGCTCAAATAGTAGTTAAGGGACGGTTTAAGAGACGGTATAGAGACAACGTAGTGGATGGCTTTAAGACTTTTATTGAATTCGGTGTTACCTGCTATAAGATCTGATATGCATAAAAAATTGTGTGCTGTATCCCATTTTTGATATGGTCCACACACCATATGCACTCCCAAGATGGAAACATGATCTCGACGTTTGTTGGTTTGTATTCTTTCGTCATTTCACAGAATAAATCATTATTATATCATTTGCATTGGAGAAATATAGATATTACTCCCTCCGTCTCCGAATAAGAGTCACTAATTTCCATTTTGGGTCGTCCCCAATTAAGAGTCACTCTTCATTTTTACCATAAATGGTAGTAGGCCTCACATTCCACTAACTCACTTCACTTACATTTTATTATAAAACTCATATAAAAATGTGGGTCTCACATTCCACTAACTTTTTCAATCAACTTTTCTCTACGTTTCTTAAAACTCGTGTCCGGTCAAAGAGCGACTCCTATTAGGGGACGGATGGAGTATATGATAGTAATGATTAGTTGATGCACTGGTATCGCAAAGACTAATTTGATAATTGTTGCGTACCTACTAGTATATATTTTGATCTACATTTCATGATTTCCTATATTATAAAAGTAGTTGTTTTTTATTCTGCCTAAATGAGCTTTACATTTTTCAATAATTTTTTTAGTAATTTAATATGTGCGAGCAGTTTATAAATACTTTATTCGTTCATAAAAAATAATCACACGATAATTTAATGTGCGAGCAGTTTATAAATACTTTATCCCTTCATGAACTTAATGTTATTTTCGCTCAAAAACAGTTTAAAATAATAAAAAAGTATTTCAAACGATATTACATTAAAGTTAATAGACCTTAAAAAAATTCAAATGTTACAAGTCAAAATTGATATCTTAATAAAATTCTTAGAAAAAAAATTTCTCTTAATAAAAATGGAGAGAGACCATGATTATGAAATATTGGTGGCGGGAATGGAGCAGTGAAAAGTTTGCAAGAAAAATATTAAAATATGTGCATGAGGCTTTTTTTAAATTTTTATTAGAATACTAAACATGAATCGGCAATTCCTTCGTCCTCTAAATTACTAGAATATTGATTTTGCCACTGCTATATTCAATTCACATCTAACCCTATCAACCACATTTCATGTATGTCTATAGCTGTATTATTTAACAAAACAAAATAATTAGAATTTAATAAAAAATTCTATTATCAAATCGTAATTTCCCAAAAGGGGCATGTGGTGAAGATATTCAAAAGTTGGTGAGCCGGTCATACATCAATAAATTACTAGTACCATATTATCTCATTCAAAATGTTCAATTTCTATTTGAAAATAAATCTCTCTATGCTCTCTTCATATTAAATATTCAATTATTTTTTTTCTCTCCGCTTACTCTACCTAACAACTTTTCTTAAAATTACATGTCATTCAAAAATGTGAACATAATGAGTGGGGCAGAGGGAGTAGTATAATAAGGGTGTTCGGTTTGCAAGATTATATTTCATGATTAAATTTGTATTATGTTTGGTTCATGAGATTGAATATCATGGCTTAATCCTAGATGGATAGTCATGTGATAATTAGTCATAGTCAACCCTTAGATACTAATAATCTCATAACTTAATTCTAGACTTTATCTTGCTAGTACTATTTTATCTAGTAAACCAAACAGCACGCTTTTGACACAAGACACGCATCAAAATTATTTTTAGAATGTTTTTGCCCATTTTAAAAACTGAGGAGAAATACTTCCGTGGGGGATATCTTTTCCATATCATATAATTTTTTCTATGAACCTAGAATATAATTTGTACTATTATTGTTATTATTTATTCCTATAAGTTGTTAAGATTATATTTGATTTAGTTTTTTAGGATTTGATTAAATTATTTTATCATTCTTACGCGAACCGCCCCTCTACAATTCACGCTCCCATTCTCTTCTCTGCTCTCTTCTATAATTATTTCATTATATATTGTGGCAATAAAGTGATAGAAAATTTGCGATAAAAGGACGATAACCCCTATTTGAGGTGGTAGGGTTTGTGAAGAATGAGATAATAATAAGTTTATTTCTCCATGATTTATCATCTAAAAGATCTCATATAAATAAGAGATCTAAACCCTATAAACAAATAATAAAATACTAATTATTCGATTATAAAAGATGCTTAATTAAATAATAATAATAATAATAAGATGATAGTATGTAGGAGATCTTGTAATCGTGTTGGTCAAGATATGGTGTGATACAAATTGCGCGCCCATAACTGTCATTAATTGCAAGGTTTAGAATATTAATTAAAGTAGTTAAATTTTAATTGTGTTAATTGCATGTTTTATGTTGGAGTGATGCTAAATGGCCGGCCATAAAGAGTTAATTTAGTCCATTTACATGTATAAAAAAATTAGAATTACCGATATAAACTTATATGTGTGTGAATGGACTTGTGAGTTGATACTTATCTTTGAATTCCATTACGTAAAACACATTAATATCACGAATTACTGCATACGTTGAGCAACAATCAAGAAATGACAGTAGTAATAAGTTGAGCAAAAACTACGAAAGAGCAACACTAACATGTTGAGCAACATATAATGAAGATGATATAAAAGTAAAATCAAGTAGTATTAAATCAAAAATTTGAAAAAAAATTAATTTTTTTTCAAATTTTATTAATTTATGGCTGGCCATAATGTGGCCGCATAGCTTTATTCTTTATGTTGCGTGCAGGAAATTTGGAGGGTGCTCTTGAATAATGTAAGATATTTCGAAATAAAAAAAAAATAAAAGTAAACTACCAAATGTATATTTATATTGTACGTAAGGAAGTAGTTTCCCAAAAGATATACAGTTTGTAATTCTACACCTAATATTGGTTGAATAAAACACCGCGAGAAGATGGTTGTTGTCGCATCCTTCTAGAGCACCTCCCTATAATTTTGTTCATCTACAATCAATTAATTGCATTCCAACCATTACTTTCTTTCTCAAGAGTGGCTTTCATAAATAATTGCACTATAACTAATGTTTGATTGAAAGTATACTAAACTAAAGTGTGCAAACGCGATGTACTGTGTTGATTGCTCAAGCTACTAGTATATGAACATAGTTACGACACATATTGCTTTCTTTTAGTAGTACTAGTATATTTTATTTGATTTCGAATGAAGGAATAAATTTGTGTTTTATTCATTCACACACTATATGACTATAATAATAGTTAGCATCAATTTTCTTTCCCTCATGAGTCGAAGATAAGATTTCCTCAACTTTATTTTGTGAGTAATAGTGTATCAAAATTGTGTAAACAGAACACTAAATCTGATTTAGGTAATATTCCAAAGAGTAGGACACAAACGACGACGTCGTCGTGTTGGCAGTGTCACATTTACTCCAGTAATAGAGACGTTTCCGAAAACACATACCTATTCACAAAAAATTGAATACGATTTCCAAATATAAATACCCACGCCTTTAAGTATACCTTGTCAAGTTGAATTCAAAGTGGTGCAGAAACTTTACACATTTTTATAAACCAATCAAAGAGTTTCCTAAAAATATTAATTCAAGCTCCACAATTAATGAGACGTAATAAATCATTGCCACCCGCTCCAATATTCTTACATCCTTGGCATACATAATACATACAACAAACTGTACATGGCCACATTTTAAGTACTCTAGTATTAATTAAAGCGCAAACACACCTTCTTTCCAATAAACCTTGAAACAAAACCTGTCTCGTATAAAAAGATAGTATAGTAGTATTATCTTCACGGATTCTTATAACAGTCCTGCTATGCTTTCCTACGAAAATCTTGGCCCTTTTTCTCTTTTTTAGAGAGAGAGAGAGATAAAGAGAGAGATTCGGTGGAGTAAGAAGTTAACAAAGTGAGTGAGAGTATTATAATTCACAATGGACCCCAACACTTATCCATCACGGGTGTGCGCAAAACAACATATATTAAAAATTCCTCGTCTCTATAAAGAGCACTGCTTAAGATCACTTCTCCATTGTATCTCTCTCTCTATTTTTGCAGGGAGCTATTCAAAATGGCTCCTGCTGCTTTCCCCTGTTTCGCCGGGCTCTGCATAGTCCTCCTGAGTTTGAGGCCCATTCTTGGTGAGGCCCAGCCCGTTTTCGCCTGTGATGTGGCGAACAATCCCGGGCTGAAGAACCTGAGCTTCTGCGACCAGTCATTGGACTTGCAAGCCCGAGTGAGCGACCTAGTGAGCAGGCTGACTCTGCCGGAGAAAATCGGGTGGCTCGTGAATGCTGCCAAGGGGGTTCCCCGCCTCGGGATACCCAACTACGAGTGGTGGTCCGAGGCCTTGCACGGCGTCTCCAATGTCGGCCCGGGCACCCGCTTCACATCCCTCGTCCCCGGCGCCACTAGCTTCCCTCAGGTCATCCTCACCGCAGCCACATTTAACGAATCTCTCTTTCACACCATTGGCAAGGTAATTCTTTTTCAATCAATCTGTCTGTGTGTTTTGCTTGTTTCACTCCAATTTTCAGCTTTTGAATATTTTTTTTATTAATTTGATTTTATCCATTATTAGAGGCTCTCGTGCTTTTGAAAATGGCAACCATAAAAGTTGGAAGTAGACCGGCATTTTGCATTATTCAGGACGTATGTCACTATCATGCTATATTCTTAAAAGCATCGTATATGAATTATGCAATCTTGTGTCCAGCTACTCTTTTAGCTGATTATCACTAGCTGTCGTATTACAGACGTTATTACGCTAATTGCTCAACTCAGAAGAAAAGCCAATCTACCACAAAATATTCTTTTTTACTATTGTTACTTTTTAAAAAGTAGGCTAACTCATGTTTGCATAATGAATCCGAAGCCTCTTTTGGTTTTAGTCTTTATTTGATTTGAAAATACAGATGGTTTGATTAAGACTGGTTAACAGACTAAGATTAATCACCGCCATTGTTAGATCTAGCTTGGTAACTAAAACATCCCTTTGGATAATGAATGAGTGATTAGGAATTCAAAGTGGTTGGGTGCAGGTGGTGTCCACGGAGGCAAGAGCAATGCATAATGTAGGGTTAGCCGGGCTGACATACTGGTCGCCCAATGTGAACATCTTCCGCGACCCGAGATGGGGACGGGGGCAGGAGACTCCGGGAGAAGACCCCATCCTCTCCAGCAAATACGGGGCTGCGTATGTGAGAGGTCTGCAGCAGAGTGATGATGGCGATAAGGAGAAGCTCAAGGTTGCTGCTTGCTGCAAGCACTACACGGCTTATGATGTCGATAACTGGAAAGGAATACAGAGATACAGTTTCAACGCTATCGTACTATCTACTACTCAACAAACTTATAACTCCATCATACTCCTACTATATAATATTAGTAGCACAAGATTTAAACAGAAAACTTTGTGTTTTTATGTACTATTAGGTGACGCAGCAGGATATGGACGACACATTCCAGCCGCCCTTCAAGAGCTGTGTTATCGACGGAGATGTGGCGAGCGTCATGTGCTCTTACAATCAAGTAAATGGCAAGCCCACTTGCGGTGACCCTGACCTCTTGGATGGTGTCATTCGAGGCCAGTGGAAGTTGAATGGGTGACCACACACTGTTTCTTTTACTATTACTACTACTTACAAAATGAAACATTTTCTAACAGCTATTCTTTCCCTGCAGTTATATAGTTTCGGATTGTGACTCGCTGCACGAGATGTTTAATGCACAAAAATACACTAAGACACCTGAAGAAACAGCTGCCTTGGCTGTGAATTCAGGTCTGCATGCTTATTGAGTTTGAGAGGTTGAATCTGTTTGATAACTAATTCTAAAATTTGTTGGTAAATGCAGGGTTGGATCTCAACTGCGGTACTTTCCTCAGCGACAACGCTCAAAAAGCAGTCGATCGTGGCCTGCTCAACGAGACAACCATTGACAAAGCTGTCTCAAACAACTTCGCAACCATGATGAGGCTGGGATTCTTCGACGGTAACCCCACCAACCAACTCTATGGCAAGCTCGGACCTAAAGACGTCTGCACGCCAGAAAACCAGAACCTTGCTCGTGAAGTTGCACGACAAGGCATTGTGCTGCTCAAGAACTCCCCTGGCTCCCTCCCTCTGTCCTCTGCTTCCATCAAGTCCTTGACGGTTATCGGCCCCAATGCCAACGCAACACACACTATGCTAGGCAACTACGAAGGTGTGTATGCACTCTTTCTCACTGATTCATCAATGTGGTAGCAAATCAGTCTTTGATGGGGATGATTTTCAGGCATTCCATGCAAGTACACGACCCCGTTGCAGGGCCTAACAGCCTCAACAGCCACATTGTATCACCCCGGGTGTGCTGACACATCATGCGCCACAGCTCAAGTGGACGCGGCCAAGAAGGTGGTCGCGTCCGCTGATGCTGTAGTGCTGGTGATGGGATCGGATCAGTCCATCGAGAGGGAGAGTCTGGACAGAGTGAACATCACTCTCCCCGGGCAGCAGCAGCTCTTGGTATCCGAGGTTGCAAGCGTCTCCAAGGGGCCCGTGATTCTCGTGATAATGTCGGGTGGAGGAATGGATGTGCAGTTTGCCAAAGAAGACCCCAAGATCACGAGCATCCTGTGGGTGGGCTTCCCCGGTGAGGCAGGCGGGGCCGCCATCGCTGACGTCATATTCGGGGCCTACAACCCTAGTAAGTCTTGCTGAAATTGAAAACACACCAACTCTGTTATGATTTTATATTTGTGGGAGTTATAAAGTTTTATTGTGAATTTGCAGGTGGGAGATTGCCTATGACATGGTATCCCGAATCATATGCTGACACGGTCGATATGACGGACATGCACATGAGGCCGAATCCAGCCACGGGTTTCCCAGGCCGGAGCTACCGGTTTTACAAGGGCCCCACGGTCTTCTCATTCGGGGACGGGCTGAGTTACACTACGTTTAGTCATGAGTTAGTCGCGGCGCCTAAGGTTGTGTCCTTGGCTCTGGAAGAAGGGCACGAGTGTCTTTCCTCCGAGTGCAAGTCGATCGAAGCTGTGGAGGAGAGGTGCGAGAATTTGGCGTTCGATATTCATTTGAGAGTGAAGAATGTGGGAGAGATGAGAGGGGGTCACACGGTTCTCTTGTTTTCTAGCCCTCCGCAGCTGCACAATGCACCTCAGAAACAGCTGGTGGGATTTCAGAAAATGCATATAGAGGCAGGGGGAGAAGGGGTGGCTCGATTCGACGTCGATGTTTGTAAGCATCTGAGCGTTGTGGATGAGAATGGGAAGAGAAAGGTTGGATTAGGGGATCATCTTCTTCATGTGGGAAGCTTGAAGCATTCGTTGACACTCAGGGTTTGAATGTATTCTCATTCGGGGTATATTTCCTTTTTCTTATGTTTGCATATTTTAGTTTGCTCTGTTTTCAATCTTTCTTTTCGGAAAGGGACAAAAGAAAGAAATTGGAGGGTGGAAATGGCAACAATGGATAGAGGGGATTCTTTATAACTTCAAATCACCACTGTAATCAGTTTCTTCTTATTTCAATGGAATTATGCCATTTTTTAAATATTATTTCATCTCTTGTTGTTTTAGAATACCCTATGGAATGTGCAGTCTTTAAATTAATTTTATCATACTCCATTTAATAATAATGCAGTAACACCATAACCAATTGTACAATAATGCGAACATGCAATTGATTTATCTAGCTGTACTCTAATTGTGAGAAGTAAATGGTTTACATGCAATTGATTATATTTAGCTGCACTCCAATTGGGAGAATTTAAATGGTGCTTCCCAATTAGTGTATATGTATTAAATGAACCCATTCTTCAATAATGAAAAAAAATCTAAGGTAGCTCCCCATATAAGGGCTATATTTATCACGACGTCCTAAGAATTACTTTTACTTTAAATTGAGGAATCTGTTATAAATGGTTTGAATCACTAACTCTGACAATTAAAAGTTTGATAATAAAATAAATATGCTAGTACATCTATAATTTCCCACTGTCACAGAGCTTCCACTTTGTTCATTAATGAGTGTGACTAGAATTCCTTTAAAACAAATCAATAAACATAACCATATAGGATGGCCCAATGTAATTTGGATTTTTTCAATTTGTAATTTATATATTTAACACATCTATTTTTTCAATGAAATTTGTAGCTTAAGTTAATTATATTAGGGTATATGTGTTTTATCACAACTTATGTCTTAAGACAGCTCTTCTTATTTTTATAATTGATATGGGCTATAAATGGGCTCTTTTTTTTCGACAATGTTCTGAAATAATATTGGGAGAAATTTCAATAAGGATTTTAATCCAAACCAATTCATTTCACCATCATTTTCGTTGGACTTCTGCTCGATAATGGGAATTCATAATTTCAATTGTATGACCTCACATCGTGAAATCCGAGGGAGCCCTTTTATTTTGAAAAAGGAATGATCACGTCCTCTGTAAAAAAATAGTTCTATTTATAAAAAGCACCAATTTTAATAAAAAAAAATTAATAAAATAAAAGAGAGAAGAAAAAATAAATAAAATAAGAGCCATAAAGAAAAAGTGAATAAAGTATAAAAAAAGAATTTTCTATTTTTAGAAAGGAAACTATTTTTTTTTGAATATTTCAAAATGGTAAAATGAGATTATTTTTTGTAGGTGGAGGAAGTATAATGGATTGGACTGAAATAATTGGAGCATATGATGTCATTTAATGATATACTAGATCCCACGCCATAGTAAAAAAATAAATCATGGTTCAAAATCACACGCTCATTCGATAACAAGACGCCACATCATTGTGGAGAAACACCCTTATTCCACTTGACCACTTCTGTTTATCAATATCACAAATCAAGCATCATATGTTATAGCGTGGAGTAAATGGTTTATCTAGCTACAGATAGTCTTTTATTTTTGGATTAATTATAAAAAAAAATTCACATTTATCAATTTGTTCCAAAACTAAAAATTTCAAAAATAATACTCCCCTTAAACATATGACATTTTTATAATTTTGGTCCTAAATATTATGTTTTGAATTATCGCATTCCATACATTTGAACTCGGGTCAAAATCAATTCCGTCTAAAAATAACAGTCAACAATTGTTTAGCCAATTTTTACCAAATCAAGCATTTTTATTAGATTTTTTAATTATTTTAAAAATAAAAATTATTGTTCTAAAAATTTTTAAATTAAAATATCAAAACCATTCTTCAAACATGGAATTAAACGTTGAAATGGTCTAAACACAGCAAAACGTTCTCAGATCAAGAGGGGAAATAAGATTAGAATTTTATGACATTAGCAAGTTAAAATTTGTGCCTTCCGAAATCCAATTAAAGTTCACCAAAAATCCAATTCAAGTTCACCAAAAATCCAATTCAAGTTCAAGTTGGCCCTCTAGAAACCTTTCTCCAAATCGCAGATTGCATCTCTTTATCCCCACTTCTCCAGAAATTCAAATTGCAATATTTCTCAATCAATACCAAAAAGCAAAACCCCCCAAAATGGGTGGTTATTTCAGCAAGAAAAACACCAATGGCTGCAGATCCGCTGCGGAAAGCCAACGCCGGGTACAAGCAAATCAACCACGATTACCAAAAACCGGCTGCGGCGCACCACCACCCGCCGCCGAAAGACACATCACGCGCCTCCGCCTCCGCAGAACCCAAATTTATGAGGCGTACACCCAACTTTAACACAAAAAAACCCACTGCAGAGTATAATTAAATCGATGAGAGTCAGCGGCTAAAGGGTTAGTGTGGAAATAGAGTTTTGAGTAAAATTTAAGAATTCTGACCTAGATTTAGGGGTTTTTGTTTGTGCTTAACCCATTTTGAGGAAATAAATAGAGAGTAATTTTTTTAGAATAATATTTTGAACTTTGAAATAATAAAAAAATCTAATAAAAATGCTTAATTCGGTCAAAATCGGCTAAACAATCGTTGACCATTACTTTTAGACGGAGTCGTCCAAAATAGACTGATTCCGACCCAAGTTCAAATGTGTGGGATGCAATAATTGAAAACATAATGTCTAGGATTAAAATCGGAAATACGTCATGTGTTTAGAACCACATTTGGTCCTTACTCTAAAGATAAAGTAAAAGATAAAAGTGGAATAGTTATCATAAATAGATATTGACTATTTGTATTAGACAGACGAAAAAAGAAATTCGACGTATTTCTATGGAGCAGAGTGAGTAGTATGCACGAACATATATACTTTTAAGCTAGATAATCAACTAAAAATCAAATCGAATTTATTGGCATCTCTAAGAAAAGAAAAAAAAATAGAGAAAGCCACTCAAACAAGGTGATAAAATAATATGATCATCCATCGCCTAAAGATTACTTTCGCAACTATGATTATTAGTTATTAGTTCATGGAATCATATCAACTTGTCCTCCAGTTAAATTGTTTAATTAATATAGAAATATTGAAGGATAATTAATAACCGAACCAACCCTAATTTGATGGTTTACTAGATAAGCACTAGCTTGGAAATATCCAGCTTTATCTTGTTGGTTGTAATAATTAATTAATCTAATTGTAACCACACAAATATCTATATTCGCCTATCATTATCCCATAAAAATTGTTTAACGATGATAATAATATAAAAACTTTGAGTGAATCATAACTAACCTCATATAAGAGATTAACATTCCATTACATCAAAGTCGCAATGTATATCCCAAATCCCCTTGACCATTTGTCTCTTCCAAAAGTGGACATAAGCAAACCCAACTAATTAAGCGAAAAAAAAACAATAATTTGGACATCTAAGTACTACTCCCTCCGTCCTACTTTAGTAGTCCCGATCACTTTTGCGCACTCGTTTTATGAAAATGATAATAAATAGTTAAAGTGTAGAAATGGTAAAGTAAGAGAGCGAATAATATTGACAAGAGTTATTTAATTACATTAAAAATTTAATTATATAAGATGTCGATTTGTATATGTAATACCCCGTTCTATTAATAACGTTTGACGTTTGTCAATATATTCGTTTATCAAGTAAATGCTTATATTAAAGTGAGTAGTACTTTAAGCTACTATCTTTTGTTACTATAAATCCTTTGGGGTTTTATTAACCAAGTGTTAATACGAAAAAGTAATTATGCTCAACGAGTTTGACGTGCAAGGAAAATTTAAGTTAGCAAATACTTGTATGTGTACAACTGTAGCTCAAATGGATATCAAATGTCCATTTACGAAATAGAGTCATTTCTCTACGAGTGGAAAATGCTCCAAGTATATCTATGATATTACAAAGACAAACTATGACAACAGTGCACCATTTCTGGGAAGCTCCAACTCTTGAAGCATGCTCCTGCAAATGAAACGACATGCTAGCACGTGGTAATATGTACACGGTAAAAGGTAAAGACAAATAGTGCTGTGAATAGTATGCATAACGTCGTGAATAGTATGAATAGTGTCAAATAGTGTGATGAATAGTTACTTACATATAAGAGCATCCACTACGCGGCGCGCCACCGTCCCGCGTTCCGTCGCGGAGGTACGGAACGCTCGCCCGACGCGTTGCGACAAGCCGTCTCGTCCCGCGACCTGTGCCTGCGAGACACGGGACGGGCTGTCACGCTACGCGCCGTGGCGACGTGGCGCGCCCCTGCGCCATGCGTGACGCCCACTCACCGGCCCGCGAGTGGACGTCGTCACGCTGACGCAATAAATCAATTTTTTTAAAAAAATCGAATTTTAAAAAATACTTTTTATTTATAAAAATTGTTTTTATATTTAAAAACAATTTTTACAAATAAATAAATACAAGAAATTCGTAATAGCCCACATATATTTGATGGGCTTGCAAATTTATGAAACTCATTCTTGGTTGCTTCTATTTTATAGAGACAACCTTGAATGTTTTATGTTCCACTTTCGATGTAGGACAAAGTCATTCTTGGTTGCTTCTCTTTTATAGAGACAACCTTGAATGTTTTATGCTCCACTTTCGATGTGGGACAAAGTCATTCTTGGTTACTTCTCTTTTATAGAGACAACCTTGAATGTTTTATGTTCCACTTTCGATGTGAGACAAAGTCATTCTTGGTTGCTTCTCTTTTATAGAGACAACCTTGAATGTTTTATGTTTCACTTTCGATGTGAGATAAAATCATTCTTGGTTGTTCTTCTTTTATAGAGACATCCTTGAATGTTTTATGTTTCACTTTTGATGTGAGGCAAAATCATTCTTAGTTGTTTCTCTTTTATAGAGACATCCAAGAATGATTTTGTCCACATCGAAAGTGAAACATAAAACATTCAAGGATGTCCATATAAAATTGTATTTTAAATTATGTCATTTTTATTTTTTTAAGATTTTAATTATGTTTTTTTTAAATTTTAAGTTGTATTTTTATTTTATGTTGTAATGTTATTTTAATTTTAATAAAGTGTGTTTGTTTTAATTGAATTGGGTTGGAAAAAAAATAAAAAAATGAAATTGAATGAATAGTAATTTAAGGGACGGAATAAGGGACGGTTAAGGGACAGAGCGTTGCAAGTTCCGTCCCTTAGTTAAGGGATGGAGGAATAAAGTATAGTGGGGCCCTCAAATAGTAGTTTAAGTGACGGTTAAGGGACGATGGGGGGACAGCGTAGTGAATGCTCTAACTAAGAACGTTTTCAAAATTCAACATGCACTATTCCTCTTCTCTTATCAGAAGCATGTGAAAAGGCGTAAAGGAAATGATTTGACATCTTTTAAATCTTATTATTGCACGACTTATGCACAGTGTTCAAATATTTTGGCAACACGCCATTCATCTCCATGTAGAACGTTATCAGACGTGCTATAATGAGAAATCCCATGCAAAAATAGATACTCCCTCCATCCTTAAAAAGTATGCTCTATTTCCTTTTTCGTCCATCCTCAAAGAATACGAACTTTCAATTTTAGAAATTCTCTTCTCTCTAATGAGGTGAGACTCATTCTCCACTAACAATATTTAAAAAACTTTTTCTACCTATCTCTCTTACTTTACCAATAATGCATTAAAACCCATGCCGAACCTAAAGTTCATGCTCTTTGGAGACGGAGGGAGTATGTTTTTGAAAAAGAAAAGATTTCTAAAGTCGCCACATTTATTTTCCTTGCGATACATTGTCGGAGAAATCTTACTATAAAGAAGTGAGTTGTTGTCTTCACCAACCATCCCTCATCAAACACTTTCAAATACTACACACTTAAAGCATCTTTCACGAGAAAGTTTCCAAGCAAGCACCAAGTGCTTTCAACTAGCTTTTGCATCTCTTCATTTAAGTAAGTCTTTGATTCAAAATTTTACTTCAAGCATGCATTTTTTTTTTTAAAAGAGAAACCCAATAGCATGTTTAGAAAAATTTCTTTAAAACATAGTTTAAAGCCCAGCATGCTCACTTTAGTATCAAACAATCTAATTTTCGTTCTTCCAAATTTTCAAGTGAAAACTATCGTCTTTTGGTCATTTTAAAAATAAGCACCTTTAAAATGGCAGCACCTTAAGAAATTAATAACGGTAAATCTAACCGTTCAAATTTAATATCTTTCGGTCAAAATGAAGTAGTATAAGTTGCTTACATTCTCAGAAAATTTCAAAACGATCGGACAACGCCTGAACCTCCGATCCTGTAGAAAACCTACGCTGCTACGGTTGAAAACGACAGGCACTTCCGAAAAAAAAAAAAAAAAAAAGAAGATTGAACCGTTAAAATTTGTTTTCCTTCAGTAGGAATGATGCTTTATGAGTAATCCATCTTTGGTTAAAATTTCGTGACGATCGGTTATTATTTGGACCTCCGATCGTGAGAGTTGGGTGAGAGGGTGAGAACGCAGTAGAGAGAGAGGCAAATTCACGTGTGTGGGGTTGAGGGAGCTTTTATTTTACTTGGGTTCTCTTATTGGTTCTTTTGTTTGGGCCAGTTATAGTAATTAAATTAACAAAGTCCAAATCTTTTAATTTATGTGCTTGTGGGCTAGTATAATTTAATTTGGTCTAGATAATAACTAGAGCTACCATTAAGTTAGTTAATGAATCAAATGAATTAATTACTTGGGCTTAAGTTCCCTTGAATTAATTTAGAGCGATCTTGCAAAAAAATTTTATTCAACTTAAAATACTTGAATTTATCGAGTTAATTAATCTCTCGATCAATTGATGCCAAGAATTAATTAATTTTTTGTTAAAGTGAATGAGTTCATGTATGAGAGAGGAAAAATAGGATGCATATCCTAGGAGCATATCATCCGCTATCATTATTTCCTTGAAGCTAAATAGATTATTATCTTTTATTGGATAAGGTCCATCGCACATAATTAGACTCCAAGTGAGTTAATATTATTATACGGAGTCGGAAGCGTACGAGGTGAACTTTTCTATCTTACATACAAATGTGGATAAAAATATGAAGTATATTTTAGATATTATTTATTTATGCAAATGATGTTGTCTTGCCATAAATTATTTGTTTTATGATGTGATGCCTATCTGTTTTGATTATACCGAAGTGCTATGCCAAAATTTATAAATTAAATTCGGGTTCAGCAAGGCGAGAGTCCCTACTCGGAGGTTCATGTCTTCATACATGGGACCGCGTTCAATTGTTTCCGATGTGCTATTTAAACAAGTTAAATCTTGTTTTCCCCTTACGACTCTGAAAGTTAATAAACAGTATTGTATGAACCTTTAACTCGAATCTTTATAATCGAGTGTATCCTATTCAAGTGGGACAGATGGAGTATTATATTATTTAAAAATATAATATAATGTAATATATGTATATTAAATATAAATTGAAGGTTATTTTATAGTTATTAATATTATAAAATATTAATGACGTGTCGAATTAGATGTCAAACATGAAAAGTTAATAGACAACAGTTGTACCTAGGTCAGACCCACCGGGCCAATCCACCGGGTTATGCAAAAAAAACAACACTTTTAAGTTCAAACACATCTGAAGCCAACTCCACATAATACAAATCCATAAACAGTAGTTTTAAGTTCAAACACATCTGAAGCCAACTCTCAGTCCCCCACGCATTCTGTCATCCCTAACCTAAACCCATCCCTCATCTAAACCTAAAATGACAGTAACACCCAAATGTGTTGGCAGAACAAGATATAAATCTTCAGCTATTATTAGATGAGACTGAGGTAAATCATACAGATGATGGGTACCCATAATCAGATCAGCGCCTACTTACTTTGTCGTCCTTCTTTCTCACCGTTATTTCCCTTTTCCCTCAACAACTCTCTTTTTTATATGGGGGCGATTTTTTTTATATTGGTAATGAGGTTATCGTAATCCAAATAGAGATTGGTAAAGACACGGATGTTGTTTTTTTTTGTTTGATTTTATTAAACTAGACTGAAAAATAAATAAACAAATAAAAAGAAAACATATAAACAATGATACAAAGCAGACATAGGAATGTAGAATATTAGGATCCAAAACACAATCGACTTTCTTGAATTACGGTCTCTAGAGTTATTAAGTCGGTCATTTAACTGGATTAAACCCTCTCCCGAGGTGAGAAATCCGTAGATTAGGTGTTGAAATCAAAGTCCCCTTTAAATCTCTAACATCTAACTCCTAAAAGATCGTTAAGACTAGTGACCTCACGTGAAACCTCAACTCTCTCGAGTTCTATTGAGTTAAAGTGTGAATTATCCATTTTCCAAGTCAACTATTTCGTTTCCCGAGTACTCTAATCAACTCTAACATGTATTCAAGAGGTAGCTAATCAATTGAATATAGAAAGCGTAAGGATAAATCAAATAACTACAAGAGCTAACAAGGAAAATCAATCGAATATCTTCACCAAAAATTCCACAATTGATGTTTAACTCGTAGACAAGTAAAAACTACAAATAAAGTACGAGACATGAAAGAAATTGATAAAACCCAAGGTTGAATCTTCAATCCTCAGTCTTCTCTTGCCTGGATCTGCAGAACTCCGCTACAATGGAAGATGAATGAATTTAAGGGTGAATATGGAATGGAAGAAGTGTAGAGAGGGAGAATGATTGGAGGCTCTGAGATAAAGATTATGAATTAGGTTCAGAGGTATTTATAGGCTGGGAAAAGGTTTGTTTTTGATAAATTTCGTGCCCTACAAGAAATAGGAGTGATTTGGCTTCACAATATAATAATATTTTTTCTTCCGTGAATTTCCGCATAAATTCCCACCAGCTTTGACTGCACTGCGCAACGTTCGTAGAATTGTCATAACTTTCTCCACAGAACTCCGATTGAGACATGCAAGATATACAAGCGAAGCTCTTTCGAAGACGAAGAGAATGGAATGTAGAAAGCACTGACTGGACTTCAAAATCGCTGGCAGAATGGGCTCGAACAGAGGCTGCTGTACTTTGGCCTTTTGTTTCACCTTTTTCTATCTTTTTTTTTATCATTTATCAACAAACACGTCAAAAATACCAAATGTATAACATATGCAATTTAAGAACATAATTTGCATGATTGACATTTAAAACAAGTCAAATCTAGTCCTTAAAAACATGTAAAATCTGTGTTTGTCACATAGTTGAATACAACAACAAAGAAGTTGCACTTAGATATGGATACCAATAGAGAAAGCAAAAATAGATTTGTCAAAATGGCTTTCAATTAAAGTCCTTGATTGTCATGACCGCACTTTGCTAAGGATAGCAAAGCCGGGAAACCGTGACTAGGGGTGGAAAAATAAGAAGAGGGGAACAGAAAGAGGTTAAATAATGACTTAATATCCAGTTGGAAATAAAGGGGGGAAACAATTTCAAATTAACTCTTCATCACTAGAATTTGAATGAAAATCTTTCTTTTCAATGAATATTTATTAGAGTAGGGAAGAACAGTCGATACTATCTACAACCTTAGTATGCAGCGGAATGAACACGGTCACATGTATGGAGACATGCACCTCTGAGAGTCTCTACTTAAAATAAAAAGGAATCATCAACTCCGATCAACATTCTCCACCATCATTGCTCAACCTGCACATTTAGAAATACATGCAGGGTTGAGTACAAAAGTACTCAGTGAACACATTGTCGAAATATGCACACATATAATGAAAATATTGTCATGCCATCATATTAACACTTGAGGGTTTTCTCTTGAAAGGCTCGAGCTTACTAAATTCTTTGTGAGCTAAAGTTCAATTGGTCAGTCAAAGTTCTTTTCTGTACTTCTGTCATATCTGAACACCAAGTGCCGTGGAGAGGGTGCTCTCCCACCGCCACCTACATCTTTCTCCAGCCTGGGAGGTGGCCACCTCCCTACGGCCTCCACTATATCTTCTTTGTGCCGTGGAAGGTGGCCACCTTCCACGGTCACCTGTGTACACTAATACGAGTAAGAACACCACCTTCATTTGGACCCGAATTCGATTCTTAAGTTCCAACCAAACATATAGGCTCCATACACATAAAACAATACATTTATGGCAAGACAACATCATTTGCATAACTAAATATCATCTCGAAATATTTGACATTTTATCCACATTAGTATGTAGGATAGAAAAGTTCACCTCGTGCGTTTAAATTCCTTAACTTGAATTTCTTTACTCCTTCCATCACTTGCTTCTATATGTGTTTTTCATTTTATTCTTTGTTCTTTGGACATTATAAAATTCTTTTACAGTAATTAAATTAGAGCTGCGTTAAGTACTTACTCTCTCTTTCAATTTACGCGCCGCCTGATATTGCGCGTCCCGAAAATCCTACACCACCCTCGACCCCATTACACTCTTGGCTAAAATCGCAATTAATTACATCTTGGGATTTAATTAGGCGCGCTATCCATTTCAATACTTTTTTTCGGAAAAAGAATCAATTCGCGAATTATTTAACCGTTTAGGAATTAATTAATGAGTTCAACAAATAATTAATTAATCCAATCAGTCTTTATTTAGTTCCAGCCCACCACAAACATTTAACTCCTTCAACCCAAAGTTCTTAACTCAAAACATTACTTGGCCCAATTCTTTCAATTTATTAGTTAAGTCCAAGATAATTAAATGGCCCATCTTATTGTGCACGCTCACGGCTCATCTTCTCCATCTTCCCCAAATTCAAATTCACATAATCACATGTCATCTCTCTTTCACAATTGCAGCGCCACCGCCACTCTCTTCCTGGCCGACTCCACCGTGGCACCTCACCGTCGCCGGTTGCATGTTTCTCCTCCTCTAATCTAATTCCCCCGCCCTCTCCTTCCGCCTCCAACGCAGAAACTGCCAAAACGAGAATCTGTATTCTCTCTCAAATTCTCCCCCTCCCTAGATCTCTCTCTCTCTCGGCTCTCACATCCGCCGCCGCGTCGGTCCTGTCTCAGCCACCGGCCGTCGTCGCTGTCCCTGCTGCTCGCCGACGCGGGGCCTCTTAGGGCTCTGGTGGGGCAGCAGCAGCGCCGTCTGCCACTTCTCCTACCGCTCGCTATATCACTCCCGTTGGTGCTTGTGACGGCCGAAGCCGCCGCTACTGTTGTGTCTCCGTCGTCGTTCGACCGTGGACAGGACAGTGGTTCTCCGGCGCGGTGAGCTGTTGGCCGTCGCCGGGAAGCCACAATCCCCTATCTAAAAGCTAAGTTCTTTCTTTTTATTTTAGTGAACTTCTATCTAGATTTTGATTAACAAAGAGAAGGTGAAAGCTTTAAATTCATAGTTGGAGTTGCTCTTGTGGTTAGGAAACTTCTTATGTGATTGTTGCTTCCGAAAATTGTCTATTAGATGATGATGCTTGAAATAAAAGAAGTGGAATTGGTGATTACCTTAGGCTGGGAAATTGCCTTTGAAAAGAGAAAAAAGAATTCTTTGCTCACTCTTTCCTTTAGCTCAACTCTGATGGAATTATAGTATTAAGAGCATCCACAATGGCGGCGAGTGGACCGGTTAGCCGATTCCCGAGGCTGGCCGGTTCGCTCGCCGAACCATTGCAGCCGGCCAGCACCAAATCGGCGAGCGCACGCCGATTCCCGTGCGCTGGCAGATCGGCTGGCCGCCATTGCAGGCTCCCGATAGGCCAGCCGATTTTTTAAATCTTTTTTATTTAATTTTTGAAACACTATATATACGCGATTTGCACGTCATTTTTATTCGCACCACTTGTTTTAACGAGTTTTCTCTCAATCTTAATTTCTGTACAAGTAGCGCGGGTGGTAGTAGTGGTGGTAGTGGTAGGGATGCTGAGGAGTACGAACGGCGAATGAACGAAGAGTTGGAGGCCTATACGTCCCATGAGATAAACCGGCTGTTACAAAGGGCCTTACAGCTGGCGGCCTCGGCCTCAACCCGTTGTCCACCGCCGAGCAGTGATTGAGCGGGATCACGTAGCTGCACATCGGCGGCTATATGAAGACTACTTCGCACCGGAGCCGTGGTTCAATGTCAACCTTTTCAGGCGGCGTTTTAGGATGAGTATGACCCTGTTTATGCGTATTGTTGACGCTTTGAAGCGTAGATATATGTGTTTCCGCTTCAGGCACGATGCAGCTGGCCTTATTCAAAAGTGCACTGCAGCAATCAGGCAGTTGGCCTATGGAGGCGCGGCAGACATGTGGGACGAGTACCTCCACATCGGTGAGACGACTGCCCTTGAATGTATGAAGTATTTCTGTCAGGGTGTGGTTGAAATATTCCGTGATCAGTACCTTCGAAGCCTTGCCCCTGAAGACTGCCAGGAGCTGATGCAGATGCACGGGGAGAAGCATGGGTTCCCAGGTATGTTAGGCAGCATAGATTGTACGCATTGGGAATGGAAGAACTGCCCCGCTGCCTGGAAAAGGGTTCTACACGATCGGTTACAAGGGAAAGAATCATACGATGATCCTCGAGGCCGTAGCTGATTACCGGCTGTGGATTTGGCATGCATATTTTGGGGTAGTCGGGTCGAACAACGATCTCAACGTCCTCAACTCGTCGCCCCTTTTCAACGAGCAGTGCCACGGCGTCGGTCCGACCATCAGTTTTATCGCCAACAGGAACCAACATGATATGAGCTACTACTTGGCGGATGAGATATACCCTAGGTTGCCTGTTTTGGTGAAGACGATCAGGTGCGCATCAGATGAGAGGAATGCCTACTTTGCGGAACGGCATGAGTCGGCGCGCAAGGACTTAGAGTGCGCATTTGGTGTGCTCCAGTCTCGATGGGCGGCAATTAGGGGTCCAACGCGTTTGTGGCATGTCGACTGCATTGCTGATATAATGTACGCATGTATTATCATGCACAAAATGATTGTCGAAGATGAAGGTGTACAACTGACTAGTTGGACCAGCGACGATAATGAAGCCGGTCCAAGCCACGACGTGGCCGCCCTCAACGTACGAAGTGGGGTACCTCACGATGAAGTCGGCTGCCTCCAAGTACATGCCGACATGCGCCAAGTGGAAGCTCATATTCGACTCCAGAAAGATTTAATTGAAGAGTTGTGGGCGCGGAGGACTGCACGGTGTTAGGTTTTTTTTTATTATGTAATTTTTTTTAATGTACCTTTTTTTTATTTAAATAAAATTATTGTATTTTCCCGTATCTGTGTCGTAAGTTGAATTCCGTATTTTGTGTGATTGTTATTTTTATAATTTTATTTATTGTGGCTAGCCTATGGAAGGCTATTGCTTGTCCTGATGATGTGATAGGAGGAGTTTTTAGAACTGATGATGCGATAGGAAGAGTTTATGACTAGGCTATGGCTGGGCTATTGCCATTGTGGAGGCTGTAACTTGACACTGACAACGAGAATATGATGGAGATTTGTTTTCAGGCGGTGGGGGGGATTTGGCTGCTTTTGCGGAAGCGCGTGGAGTTGGGATATATATTGGGCTGCCATATGCAAGAAAGACAAGACGAGTTGGGCCTCTCCATGGTGACTCCAAAATTTAAGAAGTGTGCTGGGATTTAATTGAGAGGCCCACACATGTACACTTTTAATTTCTTGAAATCCATTTCATAGTTTTAGAGATGTATACCGGTAGTTACACTTGTAACATAAAAGTTTGGTTCCATTAGTGTGACCATATGCTCACTTATGTATGGCATTTCATTTACTACAATTATAATAATTTATATTATTCTTTAGTTCTTTTGAAATTTTCCACTAAACTACCTTGTAATTTCGAGAATTAAAAAAAATGAAAAAAGTCGAGATATTACGATCTACCCACCTTAACAAGATGATAAAAGTTGGGATGATAGATTGATAAACTAGGCACAAAACTTATGATAGGCCATATATAAATTTATGAACAGTAGCTGCCAAATTGGGCTCTAAAGAGGCTCAAATTTCCAAACAAGTCGGTCACATCCTTCCAAAATACATCAGATTTAGATACATGGCGAAATGTAGTGGATTAGGGGTGGGTCGGTACGATATAGCTTACTGAGAACGTCGTATCATATACCGTACCGAAAACTACGGTATGGCAAAATATCATATCGGTATCATATCGAATTTTCGTTTACCTAAAATTTGGTATGGTTAATAGCGTTACCTTACCGTTATTGTGGTATACCGCAGTATGGTACTATATACCGTAATACCGTTATGCAAAAAAAAACTATTTTATACCCAAAATAAGAATTTCCGAAGATTTTTTCTTTTTTAATTCTATTTTATATATAAATATATTAAATATAATATAATATTTATATAATATTTCAACATATACTAATTTTTTTTGTATGTACCAAGGATTCGGTATACCATCCCGAATATACGGTATATACCAAATATTAGGTATACCATGGTATACCGCAATATAGGAAAATTGAATATTTCGGTACGGTATCATATCGTACCAAAAATTGCTGTATACCGAAATACCGATAATTTCGATATTTTTTTGGGTACGATAAGTGTTGTATTTCGGTATTTCGGTATTTTTCTCCACCTCTACAATGGATAACTGTAAAAATAGGTACCATTAGCTAAAAAATCACAGTTACTGAAAATGCAGTGCACAATCATGAATATAGAGGGCATTGGTTAAAATCCAGTGAATATGAACATGAATATGGGATACTTCACAAGAACGGACATAAGCCCAAATAGTGAACTATAAAAATAGTCTTTGGACTGGGTTTATCTCGCTAATAGTCCTTGAATTTTAAAAATATCTCCAATAGTCCCTGGACTAAGGGTTTATTTCAAAATTGGTCCTTTTGCACTGTTTTCTTCAGAAAATGCCATTTTGGGCTGCTGGGTAATTTCATTTTTTCACATTTTAACTGGTTTAATATGATATTATTTCAATGATGTACTAAATTTGATATTATTTCAAAATTATCTTTTTCTTCCATTTGCCATCCTTCACTTTGTTTTTTATTTCAATACTCCCTCCGTATACAAAAAATAGAAACATTTGAAACGGCACGAGTTTTAATGCATAATTAGTAAAGTACGTGAGAAGAATTGGTAAAGTAAGAGAGAGGAAAAGAAAAATGAATAAAATAAGAGAGATGAAGAGAAAAAGTAGTGAAAGTAGAGTTAGTGGATTGTGAGGTCCATGTCCTAAAATAGAAAGATTCTAAAGTTTCTATTTTAAAGGAACGATCCAAAATAGAAATAGTTGCTATTTTTAAAAACGGAGGGAGTATTAGATTTTAATAAAATTAAATTTAAAATTTAGTTTTTAAATATCAATAAATTACTTTAATTAAAATTATTAATTTATGTATTCTTTCTCGTCTCACAGCTATATATATAGAAATAAAACTATGCAGCCAACTTACACAAAACTCTTTTATAATAAATACAATTAATAGTAATATCTCTGAATTATAGTGAGAGCCAAACAACACCCTCTTATATTGAGTTTATTTATAGAATTAAGTTGCAAGAAAAAAATTAAACTTAATTGGTATATTTATAACTAAGGAAAATTTCTATTTTAAATTGAGTTTCTCATAGAAGCATAAACTTTATCTATTCGTTGTTGGAAATATCCAGTTTTATCTTGTTGGTTGTGGTAATTAATTAATCTAATTATAAACACACAAATATCTCTATTTGCCTATCATGATTATCCCCTAAAAATTGTTTAAGCATGATAATAATATAAAAACTTTGAGTGAATCATAACTAATCTCAAATAAGAGATTAACATTCCATTACATCAAAGTCTTAATGTATATCCCAAATCCACTTGTCTATTTGTCCATTCCAAAAGTGGACACAAGCAAATCCAAGTAATTAAGTAATAATTTGAAATAATTGGGCAGATGCACTTCAGTTGATGTGGGGGTTCTCACATCAGATCAAAGGGCCCCATAATGAAATCCATTGCCACAATGCCACGTGTGTTGTAGGCATGGAAGGTTGATGATATAAGCATGAAGTGTGATGAAGCATTGATATCAATCAAACAACCAACAAATTCTCTAATCTAAACAAGACAGCCACCTTAAATTCATTGCTTGTACAACTCTAATTTTATGACAATCTTTTTACCCCCAACTATATATGATCCAAGTGTTCTTATACATTTCATGCAACTAATCATATAACAAAACGTAATATCTAGATCAAATAAATACACACACTCCCTCCTACTCCTAGTGAAACAAGGTTCCCTTGAATGGTAACATATTCCGTTACTTTAAAAGCAATCAAAGTTGTTTTAGAGTGGGATGTCAGCACACCCTAATTTTTTAACACCCTCTTGGATCTTTGGTGATGCCCATCTTCAAAACACACACACACACACACACACACACACATCTTCCATCTCACGTCATCTTCTCTAACTATACATACCCCAATATATCTTGACCATCAATATACCACTTACTATCTTCAACCATATTACTCACTCCTACTATATAGATTATAGATATTTAAGTCCAAAGAATTGCATTAGCATATATCGGTCATAATCAAGAATAATGGGAGATAACAACTTGAATTTGCCTCCGGGCTTTCGATTCTACCCAACGGATGAAGAATTGGTGGTCCATTTCCTCCACCGGAAGGCGACACTGCTACCTTACCATCCGGATGTCATCCCAGATCTTGATCTTTACCCTTACGATCCTTGGGACTTGGATGGTACTCGTAATTTTTAATTAATGATTTATATTTTAGTTGACGATGTAATGAATGTGCATATAGGTAAAGCATTGTCGGAAGGGAAGAAGTGGTATTTTTACAGCAGAAGAACAGCTAAGAGGATAACGGAGAGTGGATATTGGCAACCAATAGGAGTTGAAGAGCCAATTTATTCAAGTGGTGCAAAAAAAGTTGGTGTCAAAAAATACTCTGCTTTTTATATGGGTGAGCCTTCGCAAGGCGTCAAGACTAAATGGATCATGCATGAATACAAGGTTTCGAGTTCGACTTCAAGTTCCAGCTCCTCAACACAAAAAAATTCTTCCAAGATTGTAAGTGTTGCCATCATCATATCATATGTTTATTTTGAGAATATGCATAGATGCATGGTTATGGAAAATATGTTGTACTTTATTGCAGGATCATAGTAAATGGGTTGTTTGTCGTGTGTACGAGGAGGAGGAGGAGGAGGATGGTGGTGGGGCAGAGCTTTCATGCTTGGATGAAGTCTTCCTTTCACTAGATGATCTTGATGAAATTAGCTTGCCCAATTTTTGACTATTTTTTTTTGTATTTCCCATCTTTATATATTCTGTATCTTAAGCAATCGTTGCATATTTCGTGTGAGATACAAAATACGAGAAACACAAAAATGAAAAAAAATATCATAGATAGTGGTAGCTTTTTGTTGAAAATCAGAATATGTATTGATGGTTATTAGGAATTCGCAAGTTGTATGTGATCAATATAATACTTATTAGAAGTTGGGAAATCTGTGTTTTTGGATAAACGTAGTGCCCAGAGATGACTTTAAATGTTGATGTGGCAGTATTGGTATTACGACACGTGGAATTAGAATCTTGATATCCATTCCTACAAGGATAAGATACATTATTTATTGAAAATGGACAAAATTTAAGAAATTGATGGCACGTTACTTTTTGCTTTTATATTGTCCAGTTTGAATTTTGATTGCCAAGGATATGAATCTTAACGTAAAATTAGTAAAAACATGAGAGACAGAAAATGTAACTAGATATTATTGATCAAATTTATTAGTACTAATATTATTATAAATGACCTTCGTGAACGCTCAGCAAATTGCCCGGGATTGGATTATATACATCTAAGCAACTCTATCTAAATCATTCCTTCTTAATATATACTTATAGATCAGATCAAATCAAATCAAATGCTTATTTATTTTGCTTACAGGAGGGGTTAGTGGGCTCTCTCTGTTTGGTTGGATCGAAATATTTAAGTATACTTTCTTTGGTAGTTTGTTCAGCTTCCTCTTGGCTGATTATAATTTCTTTTACTTTTCGAATTATTTTAGCATTGCGTTTATGTACTATTATGATTGGTAGTATTTGGTATCAGTCTTTTACCACAACCCTAAGGTATACAAATTCATTTTAATTATTTGGTGGCTGCTTAGGGAAGCATTCTGTCATTTCTGATGCGATCACAATCGAAACTCAATTAAAAAAATTTCAAATTAAATGTAATGTTTGCAAGTTGACGTACACTTCGATCTATTTACTTGAAAAGGTGTTCTTTTACAATTATTTACCATCCTAATATTTGTAACAATGAAATAGTACGTAAAATAGAATTTGAGAAAATGAGTGAACAACGAAACGGTAGTGCAACAAAATCAAATGGATAAAGCATAAAGCGACGATATCCTAATTCCATTAACTTAAGCACATGCATTGCTTATCCATGGAGCCACACACATCTAAACCACTTTCCAAAATTAATAAGTTGCTTCCACAACAATCTAATCTACTTAGATCTATCCTCCCCACCTTCATATTTGTCGATAGCTAATATTCAAATAAAAAGGGTACAAATCCATAATTCGCAAACATGTTCAAATCTCAATTTCCAATTTCATTTCACATTGAACACACGACAATTTCATAACTTTCAGACCAAGTATAGAGGTAGTTGTCTTTCCCAGTTTCATATAAACTATAGGAGTGAGTCAATATGCTGGTTATGATGTTCCAAGGTTGAAATTCTTCACACTCCATCTTTATTTAATTGGTCTCAACAACTATGACCCAGATCCAGTATAATACTCACTCTGTCCCAATGATGAAGATGACCCATTCTTTGGGCGGTACGAGATTTTATGTAGCTTTATTTTGTGTGTTAAATGAAGAGAAAAAAATAAGAGAAAAAAAATAAAGTAGAAATAAAGATATTTCTGTTTTTAGCAATGAGTCATCTTAATTGGGACAACCAAAAAGAAAAATGGATATATCTTAGGTGGAGTGAAGGGAGTAGTAGTACACTACTACGTTGCACAAAAAGGTCAACAACAAATATCAGTACCTTAGCTATTTTATTAAAAAAAAAAAAAAGGTGCCGACATGCCCCATTTGCTACGTATGGAGCTTTGATAAAAAGAAATTAAGTAGATTCATTATGCAGAAGTTGAAACTGAAGCTGAAGCCGAAGTCTCAAGTTGAGTTAACCACTTGAAATAAAAATTTCATGCTTAGGTGTTGAATGTATTCCTCTTAGGATGAGAGAGAAACTTGAAAAAAAAGAAACGTAATACATGTTGATGTATGTATCATTTGTAAGTTAGCTTGGTAATCATCTCACCCACAGAGGCTTCATATAGTAGAGAAACAAAATGCACATGCATCACAGTAAGAAAGAAAGAGAGAGAGAGAGCAATTAATTGTGAGCAAAGTCAAGTCCCTGTGTACAAGCTTCATGGCTTGTCTTCGCTTGAGAAAGGCCAAATTAAAATAAAAGTCATTATACTATGATTGCAAAAAAGACATGCCTCTCATGGCCCAACCTCAACTTGTTCACAAAGCTTTTGACATAGACACCAAAAGGGGGAAGGGAACAAGCCTTTGACATCAACCACAAACCAAACCTGCCATATTTAACCCAGTAGGTGTGATGATTCTAAGGTTAAAGAGCCATGACAACAAACGAGACGAAACTACACATAGTATAGAATCATTGTCAGCCAAATATAGGAGCTAGCCCTAGAACTGTAGAAAATTCATCATCGCAATCCACGGCAGAGGTATAACTAGGAGGCTTAAAACTGAGTCAAATGGAAACTACAAGTAGAGGAGAATGGTATCAAAAGGAGACGGCATTCATGAGACGCAAACCTGTGCAAAGTGGAGGTACCACTAATAGCACAAACTAAAAAACTCAAGTGCATTAATGGGTCCATTTTCTGTAACCATCAAAATATTCCAAAACTTGAATGAATACATGCCCCCCACAACCTTTCAAATCTACTCCCTATTATGCCGCTTATTTACAAGTGTAATTAATGAACATGCTGACTAACAATTACATATGCTTTCCATCGTTGATCTGCTAATAGAGCTACAACCCAAATAAGCAAGCATCTAGACCAGATGGAACAACTAACAAGACAGCATATTCAAGGCCCAAGCCCCAGAGAAGGAGCCCTCAACTTAAATATAAGCACAGTTTCGCTACTTATATAGGATGATCTTCACATGTAATAAGACAAAAGAATTAAAGGTAAGATTGTATCCAGCAAAAAGGATATACGAACCTGACATTATG
This sequence comes from Salvia splendens, assembly GCF_004379255.2. Classification (NCBI taxonomy): domain Eukaryota; kingdom Viridiplantae; phylum Streptophyta; class Magnoliopsida; order Lamiales; family Lamiaceae; genus Salvia; species Salvia splendens. The sequence goes on from NC_056032.1 coordinate 12,615,847, forward strand.
AATGGAAGGTAAACTCTGTAGCAGCCTTGTTATTCCAAAGTGTAATCTTGCAATAATGGACCAACTTCACTGTCATACCTGAAGAATATTTGTAAAAGTTACAAAAAGAATTAGCAGATCAGCTAAGCATTGTTCTATATCCTACATAGTAATTCACAAAAAGGCTTTATAGTAGAAGCTAAATTATTTCTTAAAGAAAATTCAAAAGACAAATCTTTAAATCAGAAACTAAATAAATGCTTTGAATAACAACATTAATACTCCATAAAACGACGAAAATAAATAATGTTATCATGACTGCAATCATGGACATAGCTATCACAGAATGATATTGACAGTATTTTTTCGCAAGAACAGAACCAAACAAGATATTTTGAGTTATTAGCAACCAAATTTGCAAATGAAGTATTAACAGAAAAAATAAAAGACTTTCAGTTTCATATCTCTAGAGAATCATGATTACGTTATACATATTCCTCAGAATTGCTGCCGAGTTAATAGAGTATTTCTTAATTTGTAACGATATGCAGACCCAATGAGAACATGTATTTAGGCAAGACAAATCATGAAGTCGATTGTCTCTTGAAAGATCAATTAATCACATAGTCAGAAACCAAAAAAGGACTAAATATAAACCTTGGCATAGGATCCATATTCACAGCTTTCCAGTTGATCATGACTTGGTGTAAAAATTGCCAGCTCCCAAAAAATAAGCCACCAAAAATGGAATCTCTCACTATACCAGATCTATAACCTCTCCAGAGAGCCGTCCATCCTTCCAAAGAAACAATTTCTGATAAGGTTCGAACATTGCTAACAGGAAGTGGTTTCCCAGATCCTGTCATCATCCATGGGTATTCTTTCAAGGAATCCAATATGTTTCCATTCCTATTGGTCAAGGTGGATAGAAGGCCCATGGATTTGCTCATTGCATTCATATCCAAGGAATATCTGGGAAGTAATCTCGAAACTAAAGGAGGAACAGCACTCTTTTCAACAATAGATGGCCGGGGTGTTAGGCCAGAAGCAGAAGCAACCTGAGCACGAACTTTAATCATTTCAAATGGAGAGCTTATAAGTGATTCGACTGTTCCAGAAGCAAATCTTGCCAGTAGAGCCTCAGAGAGAAGTAAATGCTCATCCTCACGACTGGGGTGAGCACTGAGCACAATACCATCTCTAATATGCGAAAATACATGGTTCAAAGGATACACCACAATGAAGAAGCAGTCTCATTACCATAATACGGCAACATTTCTCACCCATACATCCACAAAGAATAGATACGAAGAACAAAAGAAATGCATAAATTTTGAAGCTAACCTTGTAGAATGCGGTCAATATCTCATAAATGCCAAAGCAAACACCAAGACCCAATGTTCTTCCCAAAGTCAGCCATCCAACGCCATTATAGAAACCTAAAGTAAACATGAAAGACTAAAATATGAATGACGCTGCATAAAAGCAATATATGAAACAAAGTTTCATGCAAGGACCAGAATATAAACACTGTAGGACAAAATGAGCTATAACACAACTGTAATACTCATATCGATTATTGGCGCGCAAAATGCACCAACTTTGGGGGTATTTTGGATTTTCCAATAAATTTAGAAAGGAGTGAATAAATACACGTCAAATATGATCAACAACTGAAGCAATTTTGTAATTACAAAAATAATTTGGTTCGGAAAGAGCTCGATTCATTCAAAGACCAAATCTTTGAAGAGATAGGTAGCTTTAGAACTACCTGAATATCCCGATAAAACTCGCACTCTTTAATAAACATCAGCTGCAGTCAGCGGTCTCTTACCAGTGGAGCCAACCTGTTTTTTAATTCATCACACAATTACCTAGTATGAAAATTGTCCATGGATATCTACGAAAACAACAAGAGATCTGTTTTACATATTTGAAACCTGCATCAAAACTTTGAGAGTATCCAGCGGGTATGTCACGGCAGTGCCTATGGCCACGGAGGTAGCCGCAGCGGCGGCGTGCACCGCGAATGTCTTATTATTCAACAATTCTTCCATCTTCACAAACTGATTTCACTTGACGACGGCGGATTTACACATGACTTTTAATTAATAAAAACGACTGTAAGCTCTTCATTCTCGAACCTAAATTGCATCTTCCTCAAACTAATACGTATTACTTCTGCCCTAGGCGGCTGAGCCTAAAAGCTCGAGAATCGGCTCGCCTTCTCGATGAAACCGAAACTAATATTACATCTGCCGCAGATTAAGAAAGCAGCAGAAATTGCTGATCAATAATCGGCGGCGCAATGCGCTCTAGTTTTCAGCTGATATTTCTCGCTCTAGTCTTCTCTAGTGTTCTTCTCTTCCATTCCCCTTTTCTCCATGTTCAGTTCAGCTTCAAGTTAGACCAGTTTATCAAATATTAAATGGGCTTCCTTCAAATAATGGGCTTTTGCTAAGTCAGTGGGCCTATTTCATTTCAACTATGCCACCCCTTTTGTATCTCTCTCCTAAAAAGTGAAAGCATTTGACATATTGTATTCAATTCATTTCTGTCGTAAACGAAGCATGATTCAAGGCGCGTTGTGTTGTGTTGCTGGGAAGTGAATCCCTTCAATACAATTCTGTTGCTTCATCAATTTGGGTGAAAGATTTTATCCGCGAACAATTGATAGTACGCAACCTGTTTGATGGAAGTCCTCACCGAGATGTTGGGAACTATCGAGATGCCGTGCCTGTGATTATGTGCAGCTTTTATTTCTGGTCAAACTGCTACTTCTCTTCCTAGGGTTTGGTTCATCTTTTTTGCAGCGCCAATGCTTCTCGAGTGATACTCAATGTTATCAGTAGAATCTGTTCATCTCAAAATTACTCCATCTCGTATTCAATGTCATCAAGTGTTGACACCACAGTTAGCTGGTGACTGTCGTGCTGGCAAGGCCAGTATGGCTGGTCTCCCAGCAGAACCTAGTGCCACACTGCTAGCACTTCCAGTGGCATAATAACCCGAGGAAGCACCCACGTGTGTCATTGCCCCATATTGGTACATACCATCAAGAATCAATGGATCAAAGCCTTGAGGAAGAGACCGCTTCTGGTTTGACAAATGGCTAGCAGACTGAACTAAGGCTGTCTCCCAGTCCCCTGATTCCGATTCCTTGAAGGCTTCCCAGGGAGGACTTGTGCTTACAGGAGCAGTTGTAGACGGATAGCCGTCAAACAAGGCTAAAGCCACTTGATCCCCGAAATCCTGAGGTGTTGGCGCGTCGTCATACAGGTTCAGCAGATCACCTTCTTCTTGAGTTTTTTTACCTTGTTGTGGTTCAGGAGTAACGTTTACTTCACCTGCTGTTTCTTCTTTAATTGATGATAACGCCTTTTGAGGCTCTGTCCATGCTTCTTCCGTGTGCGCAGGCTTTGGCTCGATGGCATTCCTGTTGTTCATCATAGACTACTTGTGTCGAATGAAGTCGTTCATCATGTCAAGTTTTGGCTGGTTGATTTTCTCAACATTAGGATAGTCAGGCAAACGCATGATTCCGACATTCTTGCACCAGTTGTAGAAGCAATCAAGCTCGTCGAACTGCTTGGAGATGTGAGAGAAGATGTCGTGGACTTGCATCATGTCGGGTACTTCCAGCTGCATAAAACGCTCTATCAACGTCCCTAGTATTTCTGTTTTGCAATGGTAGATTTCTAAGCTTTCTTTCAAAATGGGATAGAGTGCCACAACCACAATTCTGCTATGCTTAGCACCACCTACAACACAATTTATATCCATGAATCCAAGAAAGATTACTCAATTTAGGTATGTGTATGTGAGTGTATACCTGTTGGTCTACATGCTAAAAACCTCTCAAGAAGCTGCATGAGATGATCAACCCGGCGGAAAACGGAATCATTGTCCATCTCAGACACAGGAGTGGCCCTCACCACGACATCGTTCCCCCCACCATCCTCTTCCTCCTCCGCCTTATAGTGTCCACGATCTCTGCCCCTCTCCGTGTGGCCCTGCATCCGGAACTCGTCCAAGTACAAGGCATACATCCGGACAAATGCAGAGTAGTCCCACGCCTTCCTTGATGAATCCTGGAAATCACACATGTTGAGGAAGCGAGTCCCTCGCCTGGTGGTGAAGAATATCTCCTGCTCAAAGGCGGTGCTGAAAACTTGTGGTGAAGTGCATGAATGAAGAAGAACGAAGCAAGAATGCAGAGAGCATTTTCTTAAAACTGAGAATTCGTTTTTCCTTAGTTACTTAACTTTCAGCAAGACCATATTACATATACTCCATATTGGAATGATCTAGAATCTCTCCTTAATCTTCATAGTACAAGACCAATCACACTTTAACAACATTAATCAAAATTAACTCTGCTGCACTTCCTTCTTCTTTAATCCACGCATCGCCACGTCTCTCCAAGTACAAAGGTGGTCCTCCGTCTTAACTGTCTTGCTTGGCTTGTCCTTGGCTTCAGCTCGTGTGAGGTTAACCATTGGCTCTTCTCGCACAACACGTACTTCAATCTCCGTTGTCTCATTCGCATCTCCAGATTGTGGCTTGAGACCATGACCCACAGCTTGATCAACTTGGCCATTACGACCGTGATCCACAGCTTGATCAACTTGGCCATTACGACCGTGATCCACACCTTGATCAAGCTGGCCGTCAATTCTAAAACGATCATCTCTTCCAACACACCCCCTCAACTCGAGCGAGGCTAAGGATACTACACCCAACCTTTCTCTTAGCTTCACGAAGGGTTGATGACTCAATGGCTTAGTGAAAATGTCTGCTACCTGATCAGCCGTAGGAACATGTCTCAACTCAATTTCCTTACCTAGTACTTTGTCTCTAACAAAATGTATGTCCAGCTCAATATGTTTGGTCCTTGCATGAAGCACTGGGTTCGATGCTAAAGCTATAGCACTCATGTTATCTACCCAAATCACTGGACTTCCCTTCCTCTTTATTTTCAATTCACCAAGCATTGAAGATAGTCAGCTCACCTCTGCAGTAGCTTGAGCTAGACTTCTGTATTCAGCCTTTGTGCTAGATCTAGCAACCACAGTTTGCTTCTTCACACACCATGACGCAAGATTTCTTCCATGATAAGCACAAACACCCGTAGTAGACCTCCTATCATCCAAATCTGATGTCCAGTCTGAGTCTGAAAAGGCAGAAATGTCACCAGTTGATTTCCTAATCTGAATTCCATGATCTAAAGTTCCTGAGAGGTGGTATTGATTTCCTATCCCAATTTAAGTTTTAGTGTATCATTGGAGATGGTATTAATAGCATTAAAAAGTGTCATTAACCGACTTTTTTATTGTAGTGATATAGTAGTATTAGGTAATGAAATTTATAATTAGTATGAGATAAATTGAAAGTAAGATAAAACTACTACTCCTACTACAAATTAATCATATGATAATTAATCATAGCTAACTACCCCCAACTAAAATAATCTTACAACTCAATCTTAAATTATATCTTCGTACTATTTTATTTAGGAAACTGAACCCCACCTAAAAATAATGTAAGTGAGGAAAGAAATCCGATGAAACTAAGATCAAACTGTCCAAATACTACTTACCATATTCACCAATTCCATTGGTTTCTATTTACGAAAGAATTTTGACTATAAAATCAACGGTCTTTCAGCGGGCCGGGGAGACCGCCTCCCGAATAGGATTATTAATTGTTTTAATTGTGTAATTCCAATTTGAGCACCAACATCAACTTGATAATTTTTTGTTTCCCAAAATTAGGGTATCTATTAATGAAATACTTACTATTATATTCATGTTAGGGAATGCCAAATTGGATTACCGATCAATATATTAATTCACTGATCCAAAATAAGTATTGCTTGAGATTTCCCTATATCCACACTAATGAACTTCGATAATTTATTCGTAGGAGTATTTCTGAAAAATAAAGTTGAAATTTGAAAATTAGGATATATATTATTTCGGGTAGAATTGTGAAACAGTTACCGAAATACATATGGATACATTATTAAATTAAATACCTTATCACTATGTGTCTGTTTGGTATCCACTATTAACCAATATTAAGTCTCAAAGATTATATAAATTGGTGTTCGGTTGATGTGATAGATAAAAATTACGGCCCGCAACTCGTAAGAAGCCCGCATAGAAGCCCACAAAAATAATGCAATTTCGCTGTTTATATTAGACTATTAATCTGGCCTTAATTATCCCCTCCGACTAAATCAATCTCGCGACATTTACTCTTTAAATCTCGCCCTTGATGTACCGATTCGCCCGAGAGAGAGGAATTAGTTGAGTGTATATTGGAGATTGTATTTTGTTGTTTGTATGTTGGAGGTCATAGGTCGATTGTTGCGGCGTTTATGGGTGGCAAGGGATGGACGTGGACGGCGACGGATGGGCAAAGGCGGCGGAGGTAGGCGGCGGCTGGAGATGGTTGCCAAGAAACCCTAATGAATTTTGATTAAGAATTAATTTATTTAATTAATTAGTCAATTTGTTAGTTAACAAAAATCCGCTTTACGATTAAATACTGAATTTTATTTTATTTAGTCAATATGAATTAATTCATTCATTCATTAAAACTAAATTTAAAATTTTATTAAAACAATAAAGCTTAACCGTTAAAATTAAATTTAATATATTAAACTAATGAAACTTAAATGAAGAGTATACGTATAATTATATTTATTAAATATCTTATTCAATTGTCTTAAATTAGATCCTATCATATCCTATATCGTATCCACTATTACGGAGTATTTTATATGCTACACCGAACGGGCACTACATATACACTATATTAAGCTTTGTTTCGAACCATACGAATTATATTTACGCGGCCGCAATTTTATATGCTCTCCTGAACTTCAAAACAATCTTTTATCCTCTGAAAAACCCTTATTTTTCTTCGACTTTCTTTCTTTCTTCATCTCTCTTCTACTATTCATCGAAAGATGATGACCTGGTGGACAAATATATGCAACAATGTGCACGGATTGAAGCCTACTTTTATAATGATTTTGGTTCAGATGATATTGTCTGTGGCTACTATCTGCTACAAGTTGGCGATGAACGACGGCATGCGTCTCCCGGTTTTGGTGGCCTACAGATTCATGTTTGGAGCTGCTTTTATAGTTCCTGTTGCATTCTTTGTAGAAAGGTTACTTTCTCCTCCTTCTTTGTCTTCGTCTTCAATAGTCTGTATACTATGCACTGAGTCGTTTGATAGGGAAGATAAGAACGCACATTTTAGGTATCTTGGAGATATCTACCTTACGAACCAACCCTAATTAATACAATAAGTTAATCATCGATAATTGATAGTATATGATTATTAAGCTAATCGCATGAGATTTTTATTTTTATTATTTTCAGGAAAACGAGGCCGAAACTAACGTGGAAGACAATCTTCTACGGTTTTATCTGTGGTTTATTCGGGTACGTGTTCTTCATCTTTGGGCATCACCTTGAAAATATAAATTAGAGACTCTCCAGGAAAAAAAGATGAAATTTGGAAACTATTGCTAGTAGACGTGTGTGCGTGAAATAGCGTTGAAATTTAATTGCGTTATAAAATTTCCTACTTTTTATGGCTGTGCTTCTTGTGACATTAGGCAACTTTAACCATAACTTTGTTGTTAACTGTTGCAATCTATGAACAGACTTTATTTTTTGCATCTTGTTCACAACCACACAACCTGAAAGGCTGAAAAACCATCACCTGGTCAGAATTATACGAGTGTGTTGAGATTTTGTAGGAAATTCAAATTAGTAGAAAGGATTCAAATATATATATATATATATATATATCCATGATCAATTGAGATTTTTAGGCTAATTGAGAAATGAGATGCAATCTCAGCCACTCATTTTTATTAAATGAGTGGTCCAGAATTTGCCACATGAAAAATATTTTTAGATTAATTAATTATAAAAGGGCAGAAAGGTAATTTCATATTTTAATTAGGGATTGTGAGGATGCTGGTGTGTGTGCTTCGTGAAGTTGGCTTCAACAATGGTGGCTTCCAGCGCTTTCAGAGCGCTCCCGATCTCCGCGAAGAGCTCCGGCCGATCGTCGCAACAGATCGACGACTTGATCTGCTCCGATCCGTCTTCAATCTGATCGACGATTACCTCGTCGATCTCGCTCGGCACGCCGCTGCTGATTTTGCTCGCCTCCTTCGCCCTCTGCCGCTGCTCCTTCACGTGATCCACCACGTGCCCCAATGGCGCCGCCTTGTCCATCTATATTGATCGGAATCGGTCAATTCAGTGAGAATTTTGATTCGATTTTGATTCGATTCGAGAGAGACAGAGAAAGAGGGGAAAATACCTTTTCGGATTTAGGGATGAGTTTGCGGAGAGTTGAGCGATTTAGGGATGAGTTTGCGGAGAGTTGAGCGTTGATTATGTCTCTGCGGCGTTTCTCGGATGTTGTTTATTTGTTGAAAATCTGCGGCATTGGCTGTTGGTTTTTGGGTGAACAAATTTGCTGCTGACATTATATTGAAACTTCAGTTGTAGACATTTGCTGTTGACATGTTGAAATGTAGGAGATGCTGGTTTGTTGACATTATGAATTGAAGATGAAAATTTAGGATGACATTTTGTAGGTGCCTTTGGAGGTCTGTTGACATATTGACATTTGCGTTGCTAGTGACATTTCTTTGAAATTTATGAATACATTATGGGATGTTTTTTGCTGACATTTGTGGAATTAGCATGAGAACATACCTTGACCTTCGTAAGACAACTCCATAAAATACCAATTTGGTAGATGAGATTGTATAGAATATTGACATGTCATGTCAACTACGATACATATCGTGTCAACTACACGTACAAGCTATGTCAACTGTGTTACAAGCCATGTCAACTACACGTACAACCATGTCAACTGCACATAGAAACCATGTCAACAACAATTATAAGTCATGTCAACTAGACATACAAGCTATGTCAACAATCCGACACATTAAAACACGAAATGACACTTATACCCCCGTGTTGACATAATGTGATAGTTGTTGACATTTCGTTAATCTTGTGGATTAGTGGCTGAGATTGCATCTCATTTCTCAATTTAGCTAAATAATCTCAACCTAACAGCACCCTATATATATATATGTATTGGGAAAATTTTCTTTGTCACATGAAATTGAATTTAAAAGGTAACTTAATTTGCAAAAAAAGACTTCATCCATCAAAAACTTCAATTCATGATCTCTGAAATGTTGATGAGTACTATTTTATGTTTTCAGAGGATCACTAGGACAAAATCTCTATTTGAACAGCATAGCCTTAACTTCAGCAACGTTTGCCACTGCCATGATGAATTTGATTCCAGCCATTACATTTATCGTTGCAATTTGCTTGAGGTAACAATATTTATATACACATAGTAAATATTTAGTAGATTAGTATGTCATAGGTTTGAACTAGTTTTGGTGAATCCAGGTTAGAGAAGCTGGGGTGGAATTCATCAGCAGGAAAAGCCAAAGCTTTTGGAACTGTTATAGGAATAGGAGGAGCAATGCTCCTCACATTCTACAAGGGGCCCGAGTTAAATATATGGAACACCAACCTAAACCTTCTCAAAACTTCTACTTCTCATCATCATCATCAAGCAAACACACATTATCAAAGTGGCCATGATCTTGTCTTGGGTGCACTTTTATCCATTGCTAGCTGTGTTTGTTACTCGTTATGGTTGATTGTTCAGGTTTGTCGCGTTAACTCTATTCTTGCTTCTTGAATGAATTCGATGTTACATGCCTAATTTTATGTTTTGTTTTAAAACTTTTCTTGATAGGCTAAGGCTGCAGAGCGCTATCCATGCCCGTACAGCATCACAGCGATGATGACAGCATGGGCTTCGGTGCAGAGTGTTTTATTTGCTGTGTGCACGGAGAAGGATTGGAGCAACTGGATCATGGGATGGGATATTAGGCTTCTCACAGTAGCAGTTGCTGTAAGTCATGCATGTGTTAGTCACATTGATTTATTTATCCCTATTATTGATAATGTATACTAAAAGTGAGTTGAAATTTGAACAGGGGATTTTGGGGTCAGGGGTGATGTTTACTCTAGTGGCATGGTGCGTCCGGATGAGAGGGCCGTTGTTCGTGTCCGTGTTCAACCCATTGTTACTTGTGATTGTGGCGATCGCAGGATCTTTGCTTTTGCAAGAGAAGTTGCATGTTGGAATGTATGTATTGTTTTGTCTGTATTGCTTTGAAATGAGATTGAAATATGTTGTTAATTTATGAATGTGTGTATGATAGGTTGCTAGGGGCCATCCTGATCATAGCGGGACTATACGTTGTGTTGTGGGGTAAAGGCAAAGAACTAAAGAAAATATCTCAATTGATGCCGGAGGATGAACAAGTGCGTATTGACATGCCACCGCCACCATTGTCGTCACGGCCGAGTGAAGGCAGTCGCGGCGGCAGCAGCAATAGGAAGTCGACTGTGGAGGAGGAAGAGAGAAGGGAGTCACAGGGAAACTCTGAGGTTTTAGGTGGTCTTTACATATATCCTTGATGTTAGAGTTTGATTCAATGTAGGGATTAGTTGTTATAAAATTATACAGATTGCTAGGATTAGATGAGATATTCTTCAATAGCTGCACTAATTTTGATGTCTTATCTGTTTTGCTTGTCATTAGCCCAGTAGATGCAATATTGGCTGATCTTGTACCGTTTAAATTCGTCATTTATTTTATTTTTTCATTGTTAGAAAGTAGACTAAAGTCCTAAAATAGTCCTTTAACATATTGCGTTTTTTTTATTTTGGTCCAAAACATTATCTTTTGAATCATTCGGTCTCTCACATTTAAAATCGGATCACATTTGGTCCATTTTGGACGGTTCCGTCAAATTTTTAACGGTTTTAATTACCGGGTCACTAATCCGTCACTAATCTGTCACTAATTGGGAGAAACTGATCCGTCACTAATCCGTCACAAAATCCGTCACTAATACATCACTAATTTTACATTATTATTTAACATTTCTATTGATTTATTCTATCATTATTAATATTAAGTACAATGTATTTTTATTTTCCGTATTTGTTTTGTTAATCATCTTTAGTCATTTAATAATTGAATGTTATAATATTATTAATATTATAATGTAGTAAACGAATTAAAGGAAATTGTACTTAACTAATTCTATGTCGTTTGAGAAAGAAATGCGTGCGTATTAGGGGACCCCACTCCCACTAATACACTTTCCAACAAAATCTTAAAGGACCAACATCCTCTCAAGTGTCCCATTCTCCAAAAACCCACTGCGACCCTCTTCTAAAAAGTACCCATTTTTATTAATAAAATAAGACTAAAGTCCCAAAATGGTCCTAACATATTAGTGACGGATTAGTGACGGATCAGTTTCTCCCAATTAGTGACGGATTTGTGACCCGGTAATTAAAACCGTCAAAAATTTGACGGAACCGTCCAAAATGGACCAAATGTGATCCGGTTTCAAATGTGAGGGATCGAATAATTCAAAAGATAATGTTTTGGACCAAAATAATAAAAAAAAAACAATATGTTAATGACCATTTTGGGACTTTAGTCAAGAAAGTAACACAATTACACATTCAGCTAGCTACATGCATGTATATCAAATATTACTGTATCATTCTTTTCTCTTTTTCTACAGATATAAGATCAATATGTTAAACAGTCAGTGGTTCAATAGAAAAGCAATCAGTGGTTACCCGAGACGTAAACGTAATTTGTTTTGTTTTGTTTTGTGTTTGCAATACTTATTAGTGTTTATTATTTTTTTAAATTTTATATATAATTATTTTTAATTTTTAACTTTAATTATTGTTTTATATATTCACACATTATACTTATTTAATTATTTATATAATTTTTTAATCAAATATTTAGTTGAACCTAAGTTCAATATTAATGGCTTACCACTAAGCTACAAGTTGTACTCCGTATTAGTTTTAGATGCAGCACAATGCACAAGTATAGTAGTACTATAACTAATTAAAAACACTAACCTTATTAGTGTGTTCAGAAACGTAATTAAATTGGCTTTTTCTATCGACAGAAGGCCAAAGCAGATTCCATTTCAATTAATCTTTTCAATCACTCCCAAAATTGAAATTTGCAACCTTTATGTGATAGACTACATAAAATAAATTTCTGCAACTTCAACATATAGTAATAAATTTCAGTGACTTGTGACTTGTGACTTGTGAATACACGATGAGTAATTAATGGTTTAGAGCATCCACAATGGCGGCGAGCGGACCGGCTAGCCGATTCCTGGCGCTCGCCGAACCATTGCAGCAGGCGAGCGCATGCCGATTCCCGAGCACTGGCCGATGCGCTCGCCGATCGACTGGTCGCCATTGCAGGCTCCCGATCGGCGAGCGATCGGCCAGTTGATTTTTTTTATTTAATTTTCGAAACACTATATATACACGATTTGCACGTCATTTTCATTTGCACCACTTGTTTTAACGAGTATTCTCTCTATCTTAATTTCTGTACAAGAGCAACAACGCGAAATGGAGCACAACAACGAGCCTACTCCAGGGACGAGCGGGTCTCAAACTCCCACGGTACCCGTGGGAGGTTGATGGCCGGGTACTACAACATGTACCCTTGGCAGCAGATGATGCCCGGGATGGCATCCGGGGGTGGTATGCCGGGATGGCAGGGGATGCGGGGGGGGCCGGTGATGCAGGGGGGGGCCGGTGATGCAGGGCGGGCAGGGGGTACCGGGGATGCAACCCGGGATGCAGATGATGCTGGGGTGGGCACCCGGGATGCAGATGATGTCGGGGTACGCGGGGATGCAGGGGACGCCGGGGGGAGGGGGACAACGTCTATCGCCCTAGTTTTGATTTTGTGACTGCTTCTTCGCACACATCGACCCCATCGGAGACGCAGTTCACTGGGTGTGATACTTTCTCGTTAGAGGAGTTGGGGATAGATCTCGGGGATGCGGACACCCCCGTTCAAACGGGGAAGTACGGCGGGGTCGGGGCGCGTCAAAGAAGAAGAAGGGGAAGGGCAAGAGGGTGGTCGGCGAGTCGTCGCAGCCGGCTGATGACGACAGCCCGGCACGGAGGAAGTGGACGGACGCGGAGAACGTCGCGCTGTCCAAGGCGTGGGGAGTGTTTGCTATGATCCCCTCGCCTCGAACAATCAGAGGATCGTCAACTTGTGGGCTAAAATAGCAACAGCCTAGAAGGCATTTTGCCCAGAGAGGATGCCACGCAGCGGAGAGGAGTGCCGGAAGGGGTGGGACCGAATCAGGGCTGGGGTCTCCTGATTTTCGGGCTTATACACCAACGCCCTCTACATGCAGACCAGTGGCCAAACTGAAGACGACTGCAGGAGGATAGCGGAGAAAGCCTTCCCCGTGCCCGGGCTTTATAAGGAATTCACCTACTAGAACTGCTATGAGGTGCTGATGGACTCCGAGAAGTTTCGGGCAGGTGTCGATGCTGGCTGGCCGAAGAAGCAGCGCCTGAACTATACCGGTGATTACATCGGCGGCAGCAGCGGCGGTTCCCACGACCTCCCCGAGAATGTACAGGAGTTCCCGTCCCCTCCCGCGTTTGCTCGACGCACTCGCCCGGTTGGTCAAGGGCGGGCGCAACGGGCTCGCCAGGCCTCCCAGGAGGTCCAGTCGGCATCCCCTCTGTTGGCGGATCGACAGCCGAGGTCCTCTTCTTCGCGCGTCAACAAACGCGAGCTCAGATATACAAGATCTTAGTTGAATGGAGGGCAGCAACTGACCCCGAGGAGAAGAGTTTCTTCACGCAATGCTCGTGAGTATGCGGGCCGATTTGAATCCCGCCGCGGCACAGATGGGGGCTCAAACGCGGGCTCAGATGCGGCAGATTTGGGGGTCCCGGATAGCGGCGACAACGGCGACGGCGACCACGGCGAGGAGTGAGGCGGAGGCGGGGGGCTCGTGTGTGGCGGAGGAGTTTTTTTTATATTAATGTAAAATTTTTTTAATTAATGTACTTTTTTTAATTAATGTACTTTTTTAAATTTCAATATTATTATTGCGTTTTCCTGTATCTGTGTCGTAAATTTAATTCCGTATTTTATGTGATTGTTAATTATTTGTTTTTATAATTTTGTTTATTGTAACTAGGCTATTGCTTGTTTAATTGTTTGTCCTGATGATGTAACAGGAGAAGTTTGTGACTAAGTTTTGGCTGTGTTATTTCTATCGGAGATGTTCTTACGTTTAGACAAAAATGAAAGTTCCACCCACGCATTCACCAAATATAGCAATTTCAATACATAGCGATGTCGGGCCGGGTTATGAGGGCGCCTGGGGTGAGCGAATCACCTTTTTTGTCCCTAAGCAATTTCAATACATATATCCACTTGCGGAGGGACCCACCAAAATGCGTGGCGCCGCCCAATTAATGCAGTTACTTTTGCATTTAAAATGTTCCAAAATGCGTGGCGCCGCCCAATTAATGCAGTTACTTTTGCATTTAAAATGTTACTCTCCTATCCAATTCAATTCAGATCAGGTTAGAGCATCCACTATAGGAGTAAATGGGGCGGACAAAAATTTGGGGCTATTGTGGGGCTGTCTATAGTGAAGCAAACGTCCGCCCCATGGCGGACAAGAAAAATGGGGCTATTGTGGGGCGGTAGAGGCATCGCCTCCTACGGGGCGATCGCGGGGCGATCGCGGGGAGATGGTGGGGGCCGCGGGGCGAAATGGGGCGATGTGTGGGGCGGTCTATAGTGGGGCGACGGGCTATGGACGTCCGCCCCACTTTGATTTCTTTTTTTTTTTTAATTATTTCGAAAATTACATCCATAAATACCACTCCTCCACTTCTCATTATTTGCACACCAAACATTCCACCTCTTCACACACATATTTTCTATCACTAGAATTTGTAATCTGAAATGAACGATTTATGGAAGGACGCGTGGAATTATCTGATCCAAGAGGTGGAGTACGAGGCCGAAGAGGAGGAAGCGGCGCGAGCGGCGGAACGCAATGCGGAAGTGGCGGAGGGCGCGATCCCTCGTGCGATTAGTCGTCGGCGGACCATCCCACGAGACCATACCGGAGCGCACCAACGTCTAATGGCTGACTACTTTGTGGATAACCCACGGTATCCACCTGAGATTTTTTGCCGCCGATTCAGAATGTCGCAACCCCTTTTCAACCATATAGCGACGAAATTGGCGGAACGTTACCGGTGCTTCACCCTTCGGAGTGATTGCACTGGCCGGATCGGGTTGTCGACGCTGCAGAAGTGCACCGCCGCAATCCGACAGCTTGCGTACGCCGGACCAGCTGATATGTTCGACGAATACCTACAGATGGGTGAGACGACTGGCCTCACGGTGCTTAGGCAGTTTTGTAAGGGAATTCGGGAAATATTTGGTGGGGAGTTCCTACGAAAGCCCACCCCTGCTGAATGTCAAAATCTGCTGGATATGCACGGTTCGATCCACGGTTTCCCAGGAATGTTAGGAAGCATCGATTGTATGCATTGGGAGTGGAAGAACTGTCCGGTGGCGTGGAAAGGTCAGTTCACAACTGGATTCAAAAGCAAACATCCATCGATGATTCTGGAAGCCGTAGCAGACTACCGCTTGCGGATCTGGCATGCGTATTTTGGTGTTGCCGGTTCGAACAACGACATAAACGTCCTTCAGTCATCGCCGCTCTTCAATGATGAATGTCGGGGCGAGGGTCCAGAAATCAGTTTCGTAGCCAACGGAACGCAATACAGAAGGGGATACTATTTGGCAGATGGGATATATCCCCGGTGGCCCGTATTCGTCAAGACAATTCGCCAACCGGTAGGACCTAAGAAACAATACTTTGCGCGGAAACAAGAGGGTGCTAGGAAGGATGTTGAGCGAGCTTTTGGTGTCCTCCAAGCGCGATGGGCCATTATACGTTGCCCGGCACGAGTTTGGCACGAAGATGATGTCGCAAATATTATGTTAGCATGTATCATATTGCATAATATGATAATAGAAGATGAAGGATTTGGGGCAGAGCGTTGGGCACCGGAAGAGGGCGCAAGTACAAGTAACGGATTCACCTCCGCGCCGATCCAGATGGGTGTACCACGGAGCAATGAATATTTGATTCAACGTTTCAGTGATATGCGCAGGAGCACATCACATACCACACTCCAGGCCGATTTAGTTGAAGAAGTTTGGGCACGTAGGGGAGGTGCCGGTGCAGTGTGAACACTATTATGATGTTTAATATATTAATATTTCGTTGTATACTTTTACCCCCACTTTAATACAACGAAAATGTGGTGTTTAATTTTAATTTCTTCACTTATACCCGTTTTTTTATAATTACGTATAGTCCGATAAATTTAATTACTTATTATAATTGAATTAAAATAAAAATAAAAATTGGTTATAAAATTTTGGGGCTATTGGAAGTGTCCGCCTATAGTGAGGCAGTGGAGGAAAAAATTGGGGCTATGGACAAAAAAGTGGGGCTGTGGACAAAAAAAGGGGGCGGGGCTATTGAAAGCATCCGTCTATAGTGGATGCTCTTAGCAGCACTGAACAATGGAGAAGAAGAAGGTGGCGACAGTATTGAGCGTGATTTTACTCATAATCTCAGCAAATATGGTGGCAGTTAACTCCGACGCCTCCGACTGCAACGACGCCTGCACCACTGCCTGCGTTAATCCTGACCGTAAATGAATTCTCCTCTCTTCAATTTTTACTTACTTTTTTACTTAAATCATGATCCTCTATAATTTCTGCTTCTATTTTTTCCGATTGTGCAGCTAGACTTACGGCTCGATGCAACATCAAGTGCGGGATAAGGTGCGGTCCAGGTATTTTTCGCTCCATCTATACTGATTTTTCTGGATTCTGTGATCCAATTTATGTTGTGCTTAGGGCATCCACGGTGAGGCGCTCGAAGGCGCGCCCGATGAGTACCATCGTCCTCGGGCGCGCCATCGGCCTCTATTGTGGGTGCCCGGACGATGACATGCCCTACGCCCACGCCCACGCCCTAAGCTTCGGACGCGGACGATAGGCCATCGGGCACCATTGTGGGCTCCGCGGACGATGGTGCGCGTTTTTGAATTTTTTTTTCCGAATTTTATCTATTTAAACCTCGTTTCTCATTCACTTGTTCATACGAACATCTCGCCTCTCTTATTTCTCTCATCTCTCACATTTCTACCTCTCTCACATACCAAAATGAACAACGACGACAACACTAGTTCCTCGGAGGAAGGTAGTCCGACCCCGGATGCCTTAGATGCAGCCGTTGAAGAGGCCATAGCGGATTGCTTAGTCGAAATGCAGCGCGAGGAGGCGGCGGCCGCGGCGGAGTAGATCCGCAGGCCTATTCGACGTCGGACGATTGTCCGACGCGACCACGCGGCAGCTCACCAACGTCTGGTTACAGACTATTTTGCCGAGCAACCACGGTGGGGCCCGACTGTTTTCTGCCGCCGGTTTAAAATGTCGCGTTACCTTTTTCTTAGCATTGTCCAGACGTTGGAGTCACGTGATGAATACATGACGTATCAGGAAGATGGCGTCGGTAGACCCGGACTTACACCGTTGCAAAAGTGCACGGCTGCACCCCGTCAGTTGGCCTACGGCACCACGACGGACATTTTCGACGAGTACCTCCACGTCGAGGAGACAACAGGCCGGGAGTGCCTAAAGAGATTCTGTAGGGGAGTTGTGGAGGCCTACGGCGACACATATTTGCGCAAGCCGACTGCTATTGATTGTCAGGTCCTGATGAAGATGCACGAGACGGCACACGGCTTTCCTGGGATGCTAGGGAGCATCGACTGTATGCACTAGGAGTGGAAGAATTGTCCGACGGAGTGGAGAGGCCAATTCACTAGTGGATACAAGGGCAGCCACCCGACGATGATCCTCGAAGCCGTCGCTGACCATCGGCTCTGGATCTAGCATGCTTTCTTCGGCGTAGCCGAGTCGAACGACATTAACGTCCTCAACTCATCCACCCTCTTCATCGAGCAATGCAATGGCAACGACCCGACCATCGAGTTCACTGCCAACAGGCGCCAATACAATATGGGGTAATACTTGGCCGATGTCATATACCCACGGTGGCCTGTTTTTCTGAAGACGATCAGCTGCCCAATGGGTGAGAAGAGGGTTTTATTTGCGCAAAAGCAGGAGGCGGCGCGGAAAGATGTCGAGTGGGGATTTAGTGTGCTCCAAACACGGTGGGCAATAGTGAAAGGGCCCGCTCGTCTCTGGTTCAAGGAAGTCATCGCCGATGTCATGTATGCGTGCATAATCATGCACAACATGATAGTCGAGCATGAAGGTGGGAGCATCACCGACTGGAACGATGATGAAGGTGCATCTAGCTCCTTCAGCACGGCTACCGCGCCCCCAGCTAGAGGATTACCGATGGGCTTCAATGAGGTTCTATCTAGACAGGCCTCAATGCGCAACCAACAAGACCATGCTCAGCTCATGAATGACATGATTGAAGAAGTGTGGGCCCGTAACCGCCGTCGCTGAGTTTGCGTATTTTTTAATTCGTATTGTAATGTATTAATTTTTATAAATGAAATGAAGTTTTTTCCCAATTTTTGTAGTTATTTAAATATTCAAATAAAAGAAAATGCTTAGGACACCCCACTACAGATGGAAGGGTAGGGGGATAAAAAGGATGATGTGGCGGTGCATAGGGCCCGCCTAAGGCCGCCCCATTGCTAATGCCCTTATGGTGATGATTGCTATGGCAACTTACTATTATTCAATAAACTTTAACACTTCATTTATATGGCAATTAGCATTTTGCTGAGTATGATTTGATTTTAACAAGTATTAATGGTTTAATTTGAAGAGTTCATTCATAAATCTAGTGAGCGAAAAATTATGGAAAAGCTTATGCAGAGCTCTAGTTTGAAATTTACTTTTGCGGAATAGAAGTAGGAGTTTCCGAAGTTTCTAACTTTCTGGTATAATTAGTGAGGCAATTAGGTTGGATCAGTCTGAGTCTGGATCTGGATTAATTGCTTAAATAAGTTCGAACCCTATTGAGGCAACCTTTCTGAACTTATTTTGATCATGTGTTACTCAATCTTAGGGATGGTATGTTCTGTTTTAAAAATTCATTGTTTAATCCTGTTAACAAGCACTCCTTCTGTCCCATTAAATGGCATAGTTATAGATGACACGAGTTTTAATGGGTAATTGATAAAGTAAGAGAGAGGGAGTAGTCTCTTTTTTGTGGACGAAGGTAGTACTTTATTCTCTCCTCAATAACTCACAAAACAACATTATAAAATCTTGTGCTAAAAAGCAAATGTTTCATTTTTAATGGGACGGAGGGAGTACATCTCCATTTCTACCTTCCCATAAATCGTACTAATAAGCCTCCAAATCTTACAAACGGTTGCATGGAAGAAACATCAGGTCGCCAACTAATAGAAGCATTCTTCTTGTTCTGTTTTATGGTTTTTTTTGTGTGTTATTTGATGAATAGCTAACCAAATTTTGATCAAACATAGTCGAGAATCTTTTTTGATTCCAAGTTTCTTCTATTTGGGAATAAGTATCCATTGTTTCATAACTGATTATGCTATAGAAAAGGGGATAACTTGGAACATGAGAGTAGTTGTTCTATTTCATGGCACCCCCCTCTGATGGTGTCTGGTTGTGAAGTTAAAGAGGTCGGTGTAGAATCTGTTGCTAACTAGTTACAAATTTGATGTCATAGGACGTTTGTGTTTCTTGACTGCTGCTTTATTTGAGATCTCTGCAACTGCAATTTATAAGATTGTGTGGAGAGGAATCACTTGAACTAAAATGATCCAAACAAAAAGTGCATGTCTTTAGCTGCTTTATTAATTTGATATTGCTTCAACATAAACCTCTTCCTCAAGTATGTTAACTTTCTGAAGATGTAGATTTGACGTGCTTATTTTATTTTTTCTACACATTTATACCAGTCTACATTTCCATCCATATTGAAGGCCTGCGTATTTCAATCTATGATGCCATCAAAATAACCAATTCATAGTTTGATACTCAATTGTTTTTGTATTCTTCTTTTTAACTTTGGTATAATTATATTTTTTGATTCGATCAGGACTCCAAGCAAATGAGCATCTAAACTGATGTTTTGGAATTGGGAAGACGAGATTCCAGTTTATATTACTCCATATATTACTGAATAAAATAAATCAGTTGTTTTATGAGGATAAAACACTTGTTTGTGGGACACTCTGCAGTTACGTTTATTTACTGGACTGGATTTTAATATTTGAAAACGTATTATTTCGTATGTATCTATATGTTAGATTTAGGGCTTGGGATTTCTAAGACATGATATTGTTTATTCTTCACCTTATTAATTCTTTAATAAGCTTTTTTAACTTGATTTTTGCAATTTTGACTTAAATTATTCCAACGATTAATGTGGTTAAAACTTGAATAGGAACTATCGAACTCCAGGAAAAAAATCATTGGGCCGAGTATATGGAAGTAGGATAAAAAACCATTGGGCCGAGTATGGAAGAAGGATTGTGGGCTTGTATTCAAATTTTGAATCAACAGACAATTTTATTATTCACATCCAATGCATTTTTCCAAACATATAGTTACTCACATAGCATCATGCTATAGACATCCACAATCCTACATGAGTTAATGTATATATTTAATTGTGTGTGATTTATATATACGGGGAGTATAAATTAATTTATGTGTAATCCTTTTGTCAGTAGCATTAGTGAAATCATTATCTACGTTATAATAATAGTCAAAGCTTCATTTGGAAGACGTTAGAGTAAACATGCTTTCTAATTAGAGCAAGACAATATATATGCTTAAATAAGATAAAGGAAGGCCAAGACAACTTGTTTCAGACAAAATCCACATGCATTATGCATTTATGCCATCATTAGTAGACAGGATTATTGAGGTAACAGTTTTTAATACAACATTATTGATAATAGCCCCTACAAAAGTAGGCATCTATGTGTTAATATGAAATTAGACTACCATGAAAGAAATATTGGACGAATAAGAACTGTTTAAATATACTCCGTAGTGATTTTTTTTGTGTGCCACAATCATCCATCTCGAGGTATTTAAAAGTGTTTCATGCTGCAAAATACTTACTAAATAGGAACTGGATTCGTCTTTATTTGAAAATTTTGCTACAAAATTATGGGCAGTGAAAAGAATATCGATATTGATTTTTATTTTTATTTTTTTTGGTTTCATTATCTTTTTCATATCCCCTAGTTTTCACCAATCAATTTTTCTTCAATATAATAACAACGGTTCCAAGAAGGTTCTTGTAACTATATCATTACATCTGTCCATGACCAATAGTCATTTTATTTCCATTTTGAGTTATAGATAAAAATTAGTCATTTTTAAAAAAATTCAATAACGACGTGGATCTTATTCTCTACTAAATCATTGATTGTAGATGGAGTTATAGTATTAAAAATATATCATGCTTAAATATATGATTTGTGCAAAATTTTATCTTGCTATGTATTTTGAGTATTTATTTTAGTAGAGCAATGCCCAGTTATGTTGGTAAACATGTTCCCCAAATGATTAGAAAGTTCTCTTATTATCAAACTTTATCTGCCCCAAACATAACCTTTTTGACATCTTTGCTCTCTAGTAACTTCCACGCCCTACCATCACACTTACAAAGTGGGTATCGTTACCCACCAAATATGAATTAACTGCATATAATTAATTGTAAAATAAATCTTAAAATATCTCAAGATTTTGATTACATCTTATATTCAACTAATATATGGAAATAATTATATCTGCGTAATATTTGTATAAATTTAACCATAAAATGTATTCATGATCTTCCAATAGTTAATCATCCTACACACGTAAAATGTGTCAGAATAGTGAATTTTGAGTTAGTTTGAATGTGTTCAATGATAGAGACAGCATATTGGGAGAGAAGAGCAATGGGAGACAATGAATTGTATTATGTGTGATGATGTATTCACTATGTAGTGTTCCCTAACAATGAATTGTATTGTGTGTGATGATGTATTCACTATGTAGTGTTCCCTTTAAATAGGGTGTAGAAATACAATGTACATGGTAAACAAATCATCTATTCTAGGAGCAATATTACACGAGCTTGATTTGGGTGATTGACTCCTGATTTAGGGTGATTTGATTCTCTGAGATCTTTCCTTTCTTCAACACTCCCCCTCAAATTGAGTGGTGGGGTCTCCAATACTCAATTTGGATAGCACATCTTCGAAGTTCCTCACGTTGACTGCCTTAGTTAGAACGTCGGCAAGTTGATCCTCTGATCGAACAAAAGGTAGCTCAACAATGCCTTTCTCAATGTTTTCTTTGATGAAATGTCTGTCTACCTCCACATGCTTAGTTCGATCATGTTGGACTGGATTTTGTGAGATACTTATGGCGGCCTTATTATCACAATACAACTGGGACTTGTTAGGGGAGAAATTAATCTCTTTCATCAATCTCCTTAGCCACAATATCTCAGTCAACCCACTTTTGATTCCTCGAAATTCTGCTTCAGCACTCGAGAGAGCCACCACCTTCTGCTTCTTACTCTTCCACGTTACTAAATTACCTCCAACAAAGGTAAAGTAGCCTGCTGTGGACTTCCTATCATTTGGGTTCCCTGCCCAATCAGCATCTGTATATCCATGAATC
This sequence comes from Salvia splendens, assembly GCF_004379255.2. Taxonomy (NCBI): domain Eukaryota; kingdom Viridiplantae; phylum Streptophyta; class Magnoliopsida; order Lamiales; family Lamiaceae; genus Salvia; species Salvia splendens. Next base: position 12,638,548 of record NC_056032.1, read on the forward strand.
TCAAGATGTCCGTTCTTGGAGAATAGCACTCCATGTCCCGGGGTTCCCTTCAAATATCGACAAATTCTAAGTGCTGCCTCCATGTGGTCAGTCTGTGGCTTGTGCATGAACTGACTTACGATCCCCACTGCATAAGCTATATCCGGCCTAGTGTGCGAAAGGTATATGAGTTTTCCAACTAGTCGCTGGTACCGACTACGATCAGTCAACTCAGCTTCTTCTCTGATTCGTAAGCCATGGTTAACTGCCATCGGAGTGTCCGCTGGTTTACATTCCAGTAGACCGGTTTCTGCGAGGATGTTCAAGATATACTTCCTTTGTGGCAGAAAGATTCCTTTAGTTGACCTCAGAACCTCAATCCCCAGAAAATACTTGAGATCACCCAAGTCCTTCATCTCAAATTCTTGGAATAAATTCTTCTTCAAATCCTCAATCTCTTCTAGGTCGTCACCTGTAATAATCATGTCATCAACATAAATGATTAAGCATGTGATCTTGTCACCCTTCTTCTTCAGAAATAGAGTATGGTCAGAATTGCTTTGTGTATATCCATAACTACTCACTGCTCCAGCAAATTTTCCAAACCACACCCTTGGGGATTGTTTCAATCCGTATAAGGTCTTCCTTAATCGACAACCTTCACCTGCCTTGAATTCCCCTGCAAAACCCGGAGGTGCCTCCATATACACTTCCTCTTCCTTCTTCAACTCACCATGAAGGAAAGCGTTCGTCACATCGAACTGATGCAACGGCCAGTCCCTATTAGCAGCAACAGATAGCAACACTCGAATGGTGTCCATCTTGGCTACTGGCGAGAATGTCTCTGAATAGTCTACTCCATAAGTCTAAGTGTAGCCTTTCGCGACAAGCCGTGCCTTGTATCTTTCTATCGAGCCATTAGGTCTTCTTTTGATAGTGAAGACCCACCGACAGCCTACTGGTCGCTTCCCTACCGGCAGAGCACACTTCTCCCATGTGTGGTTTCGGATCAACGCATCTATCTCCTTCTTCATTGCTTCCCTCCAATGTTTGTGTCTCATAGCTTCTTTCCATGTCTGTGGTATTTCTTCTTCCTCATACAGTGCATTTTCGAAGGCCTGGGCCATTTCTGATAAATGGCCTTTTGCTAGGTTCACAATAGAGTAGCGTTTTTTCCTGTCAATTTTCTCCGGTGTGTACCTTTTTGGTGGAACTCCTCTGTTTGATCTTGGTGGGAGTATGTATCTCCCAGTATCAGGGTCAACTCCTTCGATCTCGACCTCATCAATTTCTCCTCCCCCAGCTTCCGTTGAAGTTTCTATTTCCTCTGTACTCACAGTGTTAGCCAAACAATCATCTGTATCCACAAGAGTAGTACTTACATTGGATATCCTTAGTGGAGAAACAATCGAGGCGATGTCACATTCCACGGTAGACTCTATTACATCAGAGACTTGCTCAGCGGAAAAGCTTACTGTTTTCTCTGTTGGGTTTGCCTGGAGATTGTTTGGCATCCACATCGGTATTGAGATCCAACTTAGCGGGTCCGTATCGTTGTTATCCCTAGTAGTACTACTCTCCCCCTGACCGCTAAGGTGAGTGAAGAAATACTCAGATTCAAGAAAGTTGCAGTTCATTGTGACGAACATACGGTTTGACTTTGGATCAAAACACCTATACCCCTTTTGATTTACCCCATATCCTACAAATACACATTTAATAGCACATGGGGACAATTTAGTTCGTTCGTGTTTGGGAATGTGAACGAAAACAGAGCATCTGAAGACGCGAGGTTCAAGGGACAAGGGTGGAGGGATCTTTGTGAGGGTGGATAAGACTTGCAAAGGAGTTTTTTGGTTGAGAATGCTTGTGGGCAGTCGATTTAAGAGATAGGCTGAGGTAGCAATGGCTTCTGGCCAGAAGTGTTCTGGGGCTTTCGACTCTATAAGCATGGAACGAGTCATTTCGAGAAGGGATCGGTTTTTTCTTTCGGCCACACCATTCTGTTCAGGAGTGTGGGCACAAGTTGTTTGGTGTATAAGGCCTTTGTTTTGGAAAAATTGTTTCATACTAGAATTAACGAACTCTCCACCATTATCTAACCAAAGAATTTGAATGGGTTTTTGAAACTGAGTTTGGATAAGGTTATAAAAATGGGTAAAGTGTGAAAAGACTTTCGATTTATGTTTCATGAAATATACCCAAGTCATGCGGGTGCAGTCATCTACAAAAACTAAGCAATATCGAAGACCTTGCCCCCCAATAACTGGTGCGGGCCCCCAAACATCGGAATGTACCAAGGCAAATAAGGATTCAACACGAGTATTATTCAAATGATAAGAGTTTCGATGACTTTTGGATAGAAAACAAGTTTCACAGTGCATCTCATGTTTAGGAACAATACTAGGAAATAACAATTTTAAGTAACCGATAGAGGGATGACCCAAGCGCCGATGCCAAAGCCAAGCTTTCCGGTCAGCTGACCCGTGAGTTAACATGGCAGTCCCTTTTTGAGCTATCTCATCCACGTAATAAAGCCCATCGCGTTCAGTGCCACGTCCAATTATTTTCCCGATTCGAATATCCTGCAACAGACAAAAGTGTGGTTGCATTAGTAATGTACAATTTAACTCCTTTGTGACATGACTGATGGACAATAGTTTATGGGACATCGAAGGGATATAAAGACAGTTTGACAATTGCAGGGTAGGTGATATATTTACAGTCCCTGCCCCCTCAACCATTGTAAATTCCCCATTGGCAGTTTGAATATGGGACTTATGAGGTTTCTCAAGTGAAATGAGGTCTGAGGCATCGTAAGTAATTGTATCGGTTGCCCCGCAGTCAAATATCCACTTATCATTTTTCTCGAGAGTACTAGACACCTTACAAGCGACCCCAAGTTTTCCGAGTGGCTGAAAACGATTTTTACACAAAAAATGAGTATATTCAGAATTTGCAGAAACATTTGGGCCTAATTGAGGTTTACCAACTGATTGGGGTGTATTTTGCAAAATTCGAGAGTTCTGGGGAGTTTTCTGGGGAGTTTTCCGAGAACTATCATGTAGATGGGGTATATTTTGAGATAAAGGATTTGTTTGGGGTAATTTATAGGAAATCTGTGACTTAGATGGCCCTTTAGCAACTGTTCCTCCCCCAAATCCCCAAATACCTGAAACCCTAGCCGCTTCTTCCACCATCAGTTCCCCACTCCAATCGCCGACGATACTCCCGCTCCCACCGGTGACGAGATTTGCAGCCCCTGTATTGTTGGCCGTCGGGCTTGTTGTGACATCTCGGCTGTTGTCGGAGGTGATGTTTTGGTCTCCTTTTCGGGCTTCTCCAGTCACCACAGCTGCGTGTCCTCCGCCGCGGTTCCAGGGAGTTCGAGGCGGTGGCGGCGGCATCGGCTTTCCATGCTTCTCTTCCCACCAGTCGGGGTAACCAATCAATTCAAAGCACGACTCTTTCGTGTGTTTTTTTCTCTTGCAATAGGAGCACACGAGTTTAGATTTGTCTTCCTCGTCGCGTTGGTTGTTGTTTCGTCGCCAATTTCCACCGCCTCGATTACTGCCCCGAGAGCCACCGAAGTGGCCCTGCTGTCCGGAGACGGCGAGTCCAGCACCGATTCCCTCCGTGGGCATCCCACTGCCGCCATTGTTACTGGTTTGTAAGACCTGGTATCTTGTTGCCTCTCGCATCACCATGTTGTATGCATAATCCAAGGATGGAAGTGGCTCCATCTTTAAGATTTCCTTCTTGATTGGTTCATACTTACTGTCAATTGCATAAACAAATTGACAGAGTCTCTGATCTTGTATAAATTTGTTATGAATTTCTATGTCCTCTGGGCATATCATCGGATTTTTCTGCTTTTGATCGATTGAAATCCAAAGCTCCTGCAATGTGCTCCATGTCTCTTCTAATGATTTGTTCCCTTGTCGCAGTACGCTTGCTTTGAAGTTGAGGTCATATACCTGGATTTTATCCCCACCGCTTCCATAAGTGACAGCCAATGCATCCCAAATATGTTTGGTTGTCGGATGTTGTGATACTCGGCTGACTAGCCGAGATTCCATGTTTTGTGTTAACCATGTGAAAACACAATGGTCAGCCTGTTGCCACTGCGCAAAGGCTGGATCTGTTCGTGGTGGGGGAGCAGGCACTCCGGTCACGTGAGAAACCATCCCCCGACCGCTTATTGCCGCCTTCATAAGTACAGACCAAAGAGCGTAATTCCCTCCGTTCAGTTTGTCTCCGCCGATGTGGAGTGGGTGTGTGTCTATTTTGTATGACACAGCAGCATGTTCTGATGGATTGGTTTGGTTCATCGCAAAACTATTGCGCATGAGATTGGCAAATTGCCGAGCAAATTCGTCCGTCATGGACTGGTTTGAAGTTTCTGATAGTTTTTTATCCTCGTCTGACATATTGTTATACTGGTACAGGTACAGAAAAAAAAGGAGAATGGAAAGGTAAAAACGGGAGGGCCGAGAAAGGTATCAAGGACGATGATGATACCTTATCTGAGTCCAAACCCGCTCTGATACCATGTTCAATGGTAGAGATAGCATATTGGGAGAGAAGAGCAATGAGAGACAATGATGATGATGTATTCACTATGTAGTGTTCCCTTTAAATAGGGTGTAGAAATACAATGTACATGGTAAACAAATCATATATTCTAGGAGCAATATTACACGTGCTTGATTTGGGTGATTGACTCCTAATTTAGGTGATTTGATTCTCCGAGATCTTTCCTTTCTTCAACAGAATCGCATGGTTCGTTGGTTTAATTTAGAATATAGAGATGTGTATTTAATTGCTTAAATTGCAACTATATTAATGGAGATATTATGTACTAGTAAAAAGGATAAATCAATGATATAAATTACATTCTCTATTAGAAATTACTCAATTAGTTTGTTTCACCTTAAAAGGTTCTTTATAAGCTTTGTTTAAGAGAATAGTGAGCCAAATTCTAATAATATACTAATTCGTATTAACTTCTTTGAAAATGTTATCCATCCGATTATGATTAAATTATTAAATATATGTAATTACGTGTCCGTAATATTGAAATATTTAAATAGTACTATATGGTGTGATGATAAAAGAGCATATGAGGTGTTTGGAGAAAAGTAAATTTATGTCAGCTGTGCATTCCTCACGCTTTGTTTCTTTCTATACAAGTCAAAAAAGACGATCCAACCAAACGCATCACTCATTCTCATCGCATGTATTTAACTCCCTTTCCTTTTTCCTTTTTACTTTTAAAAGATAAAAACGACGGGAAATTAAAGGTAGGAAAAAACAAAAAATGGCTGAATTTTTTTAGAAATTTTATACTACTAAGCTATGGACTTAGAGCCAACATTTTCCTAGTTTACGAAAAAAATAAAATCATTATCAGTTTATCACCTCGTACCCACTATCAAACAAAAGCTAGCTAATCACGAATAAGTATTTGAAACTACTTCTTAAAATATTACATAGACTCATTAATAAAATTGACTTTTCTTTTATAGTGCGAGTATAACCATTAACCAACAGAAGAATTTTAATTATGGGTGAGTCGATACAATATATCGTATCGAAAACGTTGTATCGTGTATCGTATCGAAAATATCAATATGACATATCGTTATCGTATCGAAAGTTTCGATATATCGAACTTTCGATATGGATAATATCAATATCATTATCGTATCGATGTTTCGATATATCGTTCAGAACGATATATCAAAGACCGATACAATATACCGAAATATCGTGCCGTTTCAAATACCTGTATATCGAAAAATATAATTTTAAAACTGAAAAATAACACAAAAATTAATTCAAAAATATATTGAATTTCAATATATTTCGATATATACGGTATATATCGATAATTCAACATGTATTGATTTTCAATATAATTCGATATACCGAAAATATCGATATATATCGTATATTCGATATAAAACGATATATCGCGATATAAGGAAATTCATATTGTTATCGTATCGAAAACTTACGATACGATACCGTATCGTATCGAAAATTACGATATACCAAAAATTCGATAATTTTTCGATATTTTTCAATACGATACGAGCGATATATCATTTTTTCGATATTTTTCCGTATCTCTAATTTTAATTGACCTGATAAACCTCATAAAAAGTTAAAGTATGCAAAATGCAAGTTAGCTATCTTCGTATATTTCTTGTCGTATTGAGATTGTAAGATTATGAAAACTGAATGAATTTCAAACAAGTTTAAATAGGTACAACTTTTGTCTAATTCATTTCTCTTTCTTTTCAAATTATGTCATTTTCCTCAAGTCAGAAGGTAGGATATCCCAAATTAATATAACCATCTTGACGAAGCCTTCCAGAGTTTTATAAGCACACAAAATTATTGAAATTTAACTTAATTAATCTAACTGAAATTTTGAATTTGAGTTATGGACACCGTAATGTATCAAGACTCAAGAGTATCATCATCTACCATATCAATATGTTCTATTTATAGAAGGCAAGCAAGCTTGATATCAAGGCCAGAGGCACATTGGCCCAAGCCTCGAAAATGTATCACTTTAGAACATCAAAATTAATAAATTAGTACTCAAAATAATGTCTTAATTTAAAATATTCATGATTTAAAATTTTGTTCTTTTTTTATGTTTTAGTAAGTGAATTTTGCACCGCACTAAATTATTGATTTATTATACTTATATTTTATTATAACATTAATTAATGTATAAAAATAAAATTTACATTTTACTAAATTTGTTCATTTTAATTTAAATTTGTGGAGTGAGGGAGTGCATTACTACTTTCTTTCCATATTATTTGAGTCGTTTTTGAATGACATAAAATTTAAGAAAGTGATGTTTAATGGTTAGGCGAAGAGAGAATTAAGTATAATAAAGATATAAGAATAAAATAATAAATAGGTCAAATAAGAAAGATTAAATGAGTTATTATTTTGTCATAAAAATAAATGATTAATGGTTAGGCGAAGAGAGAATTAAGTATAATAAAGATATAAGAATAAAATAATAAATAGGTCAAATAAGAAAGATTAAATGAGTTATTATTTTGTCATAAAAATAAATGATTAACGGTTAGAAGAGAGAATTAAGTATAATAAAGATATAAGAATAAAATAATAAATAGGTCAAATAAGAAAGATTAAATGAGTTATTATTTTGTCATAAAAATTAATGATTCAAGTAACATGGGAATTTATAATTGAATAAGAATTTATAATTGAATAATACTAAAGTTATTTGGAACAGAAAGAGTAATTATTTTAATGGATTACATTTTCAAATAGGACAAGTTAGCTAGGCTGAGATTTTAGCAGTTTAGCTCAACTATATATTAAATCACTAAGACTGCACTCTTTAATATACCACCTTATGAGAAGTAAACAACATTATCATCTAACTACAGATACAAATTAAAAACTTATGAAGTTAAATTTCAATGCTCTACCAACTATTAATTGATAAGAATAAGTCATGAGTTATGACCAAGTAAAAGTCAACTGAGCCCTTGGAGCAGCTGATAAAGTGTCAACTCCATTGGACTTTATGCATCCAAATGACAAAGTGAATAAAATTTCTTTGGTGGTTGCTAAAAGATCCTACTCTATGCTATATATATTTTTGACATAACATAGTAAATTTTTGAAGTTTATCAAATTAACCATAAATAAAAGTAAAAATGAACTAATGTAATTATTAGATCTCTATGCAACTGTGACTTACAACTAAAATATACTACTACTCCACATAGTTCATCAGACCTTTTTGTTTATTATAATTAGGTTATTCAACTTTTTAGGAATCTCCAAATTCACTCCTTATTGCATAACCGCAGAACTATATCAAATTAGGGTTTTTGGATCTAGTTTTTTTATGGATGAAATGTGTAAATGTAGAAATTATTTTCGTCTTCATCACGAGTCTATTTTACTTCAGCCCAGGGCAAATAAGTCATAACATATTAGGAGGATTTAACTTCATTCCAGAATATTACTTCATTCCAATAGGATTATTAATGCATTCCAGTACGTACAGGTGGATTCGCAGTTGCGTACCGTTCTTTCTCTCTGTAATGTCTATCACCGTCGTCACGATCCTGACAACAAAATGGAATGGTAGTCTAATTGAATGACGTAATAAGCACATGGAATGGTGTAATAAACTATTTGAATGAAGTATGTGTAGAAACATTTGAAGTCCTACTAGAATGAAGTAAAAACCTTGTCCAATTAAGTAATAACGTTTTTGAATGAAATACTGTAATAAACCTATTGTAATGAATTGTATTTTTTAAAGTGAATAAAGTAAAAACCCAGTTCAATGAATTCGAATGAAGCATGTGTTGAATCATTTCAAAACCTACTGGAAGTAAGTAAAACCCTACTGTAGTTTCAAGGTATTACGTACCGAAATGAAATACTCCACCCGTCCCATAAAAATATGTGCAATTTCCATTTTCGTCCGTCCCACAAAAATATGTGCATTGCATTTTTGGAAAGTTATATCAATTTAATAATGTAGGTCCTACTATCCACTAACACTATTTTAACTACCATTTTTTAATTATCCTAATAAAAACGAAACATTTAATAAAATAGAAATAATATTATTTTTACTTTTATTTTATTTTATTTTATTTTATTATCTCTGTACTTAACTAATAAAATAATATTATATAAAATCTCCTGCTATAAAGAAATACTCCCTCCGTCCCGTGCTACTCGCACGTTTGCTTTTCGGCTCGTCACAAAGTCCTTACACTATTTATAATTTAAGTTAGAATTAATGCATTTAATTAATATGTTAGTTTAAGTTAAGAGCTCTTTTATTAAGTGATGTCTCATTATACCTAAAATTCTTTTTTAATTACACAAAAAAATCAATCCCAAATTTACGGCCTAAAATGAAAAGTGCGAGTAGCATGGGACGGAGGGAGTACTACTTTATATTTGTTGAGAGGGAAGGAGTATAACATTAAACTCAAGATAGTTATAGTCATGAAAGTGTCATTTCCCCTTCTCTCAAAGTTATGAATTGGAATCATAGAAACAGTTGTAAATGATCAACTTGTAGACATTTGATTGGTGTAGAATATATAAGTGGTCGGTACATAGAAACTTAATCCGGCTTAATATTATACTCTCATTAAACATTCAATCATATCCATCAATCCATGTTAACACATATATAATGCAACTAGTAGACTTGCACAGCCAAATTGAAATGACATCATACTGTTGCGCCGAAACTCCAGAATAAACCCACCGGTGACCTAACCAACGATTAAAAAATACTCTATTTCTTTCAATTCATGCCATTCCTGGCTCTGCTGCTTTCGACTACATTTAAGCCCAATTCTTGATAGCTCTACCTCTTCTTGAGTGCCCTGATGTCTCAGCCACTTTCTATTCATCTGCGTTTCAAAGAAAATTACTACTGAGTTTGGATTTTTACATAGTTTACAATTACGTACTTACGCGCTGTGGAGCTGGGGTTTTGAAGAAGCTTTGTTTTTTTAAGGTATAGATCTCTGATCTCATTTCCTTCATCTTTCACCTTTGATACTAAAGGTTGAAGCTTTAGATTTTTAAGTCAATGCTTCATTTACCTCTGTTACAACTTTTTTTCACTCACCCTTTTACTTATTTACTTTTAATTTCGGAAAGATAAAGAAGAATCTGTTTCAGACTTATGCTTGTTGGGTTCAATCTCTCCTTTCATTATATTTCAATCCCTTTTCCCCTTTTAAAGAAAGTGGTTTTGGGGTTATCAAGGCTATTTATGAAATAAGGAATCGCATTAAAGTCTCTGAGCTTAAATATGCCGTATTTATGGTTCTTTGCACTTCTCTGAAGGGAAATATGAAGTTGTGCCCTGTCTTCAAGTTCATTTAGCAGGTTTACTTGTCACTCTCACCTTTCACTTTGGTATTATGAACTCAAAATAGTACTCCATGATTTGATTAGGTTAGTGGTCTAATTTCTTTAAACTGCACTAACCTCATCGAATTTTATGATTTGATATAAATCTTGCTACTTTTTTTGTTTTTATGAGGAATATCTCTGTCTTTTGTGTGTGCTTCACTATATGGGTTTATCCGTAGAATGGATGTGTTGTTTATCTGCTCCTTTATTTTCTTATTTTCACTCTGCAAGTACAAAAATGAGAAGCTGCATCTAGTTAAGATACTAATTCACTCTTCCTTTTTAGTCCATGTGAAACTATCTTTTTCTACTCCGCTTTAATTTTCTTTTCCTTTTTATTAGTTTATTTCCGTTGCTTCTCCCCATGAATGTTTTTCTCCTTTGTACTTTTATCTTTCCTTCCATTGAATTTGTTTTTGTTTATTGACATCCAGGGTGGTCACATTCCGAGTGGTCTATAAATTATCGATAAAAGAAAGGATCAATAAAACCTAGCACTGACTTGATTCTGCAGTGCCTCCCTACTTACCACTTTGGGCAGTTTAATGTCTTTCCGCAGTATAGCTCGGGATTTGAGGGAGAGTTTTGGCAGCCTATCGCGCCGGAGTTTTGACGTGAGGTTGCCAGGACATTATAGGGGGAAATCACATGGTTCGTTCAATGACTTAAGTGACCAGCCTTTGGTTATTCAGAACAGTAGGTGGGCTAATCTGCCACCTGAGCTCCTTTATGATGTCATTAGAAGGTTGGAGGAGAGCGAGAGCACATGGCCCACCCGTAAACATGTAGTTGCGTGTGCAGCTGTTTGCCGGTCTTGGAGGAGCATGTGCAAGGAAATAGTTAAAAATCCGGAATTTTGCGGAAAACTTACTTTTCCTGTCTCTCTTAAGCAGGTATTGACTGTATATTTTCTATTGCCTAATACACAACTTCAATAAAATTTCTTCTTTGACTGTTTCTGCTATCACTTATGTTTTACTTGGACAATGCAGCACTTACCTTAGAAATAGAGCTTTCAGGATCTTTACAAGAAGTTGATATGGAATCTACTTTTTTCCTATTTTGCAGCCAGGGTCTCGTGATGGGACTATTCAGTGCTTTATCAAGCGAGACAAATCTAATTTAACCTACCATCTGTTTTTGTGTCTTAGTCCTGGTAAGTTCACTTTTGAATTGGAATATGCTATAACTTGTTCTTCAATTTTGTCGTTTCAGTATTTTCATTTGCCCTGTGTTTCTCCAATTCAGTTGTGTAAGTCTTGTTTGTATTCTATTCAAATTTTTAGATGTATCAAGTATATCCAGCCTTTTATTCTATGAAGATGACTGTTTTCTCTAGTAATTCTTGCTACATATGTTATATGTGACGAAGGTTTTGTGATTTTAATTTCACAAATGGATTTAAGCAAATCTCATATTACCATTAAAAACGACATCTCAAACTAGCCATGCTAATTTTTGTAGGATCTCCTCTTGTTGCTAATATATGATTTTGTTTTTATCTTATCCTAATGAGGTTATTAAACTTAGTTCTCTTATAGAATTTGATGAAACCGATCATAGGTGGTTCAGTGCTTAATTCAACGCCAGTGTTAAAAAAAGTTTGACTTCAGTTTCAAGAATCATGTCCAGTTGGCAGTGGTGTTTTGCTCATCATTATTTTTGTCTTTGTCGAGAAATAGATTTTGACTGCCCATTGTTAGGATGTAATAAATTCTAGTTGTATTTTCTTTCTGGCATTGTATTATTATGTAGTGGACATGTGCGTATTTGGAAAAAAATATCTGAAATCATGAAATATGTATTCTTGTACATTGGGAGAATATTTTGAGAATGACCCTGTATCATTTTTTATTTGCAGCTCTGCTAGTTGAAAATGGGAAGTTTCTTCTCTCAGCTAAAAGAACTTGGAGAACAACTTGTACAGAATATGTTATCTCTATGGATGCAGATAACATCTCCAGATCAAGTAGCACATACATCGGCAAACTGAGGTAGGCTTTTATTTCTTACTGTCCTATTATCCTATTGTGTGTTTACCTCCAACTCTTCCAAGAGCATATTTATTGCTTATAGAAGGTTCTTGATTTTAGTTGTTCCTATTAGTCTCTCCTACGAAAAGTGTGGAACATTGTGGGTCACACAAGCTTTAATAGAATGTTAGGTAGATATTTAGTTGGTTGAGAGTGTCCCATCAAAGGCAAATAGTGGGTTAAGATGGTGGGATATGTATAGGTTCTTTTGTAAATAAGGAGTATTTTCGAGGTAAAGAGGAAAGTTTTGCAGTCGTTGTGGAAGCCTAATAAGGTAATAGTTGCACACTCTTGGTGGACGGGTGGAGTCTTTTTTTTTTTTAAATAGTCAACCCCGTGAGTGTGTGTGTGTGAGTCTTAAAAAAAACAATAGCCAACCCCCATAGGTTAAGCAAAGGCGGAGTTTTTAGCTGTTGTTTCAACTTTCAACAACAAGGATGTTACTTGTATTATACAGCATTAAAAATGATGAATTTCAGCTTTCTTTACACGATTACCTCTATATTGACTGGTTCAAAAGAGATCAACTTTATTGACTCTAGTCTTGACTGCATCACTTTTCGGTCTCAGGAAGTGCCTGATGTATAGTTCCAGAAGATAAAGACTTATTTTCAAAACTTTATTTCATATTTAGCTTAAAAGTCATGGCATGAAGATAAGTTATTCAGACCCTGTTTCAAAATACTGTATATGATATATCAACAGGTTTGGCATGAAGATCATTTCCATGTTGCCCTGCAATGATTTTTTATTTGCAGAGTACTTATGGTTGAAACTAATCTTATCAATAAATTTTGCGACTACTACACGAGAGGCCCCTCGAGAGCTACAGGATTTTTTCTTAATTTTTTGCGCAATTGTTTAGCAAATAGCAATACCATAAGGGATAAATGAGACATAACATAAACCAGAGTAAATTAGATTATCTTGAATGATTGTCGACTAAATTGTGTGTATAGTTTAAGCTTGCTGTTACACCTTTGAAATGCCTGCTTTAACTGTAGTACTTTTTTTAGCATGTTACTGAATTATATTGATGATAAATGGCAGATCAAATTTTCTCGGTACGAGGTTTTTGATATACGACACACAACCTTGTTCCAATGTCCCACCACCAGGGAGGTCGAGCCGCCGATTCTACTCCAAGAAAGTATCTCCGAAAGTGCCCACAGGGAGTTACAACATAGCTCAAATCACCTACGAGCTGAATGTGCTTGGGACACGCGGTCCACGGAAGATGAACTGCATTATGCACTCAATCCCCGCCGCGTCCCTCGAACCTGGTGGCGTGGTGCCCGGCCATCCGGAGCTTCTGGCAAGATCCCTAGAGGACTCGTTCCGGAGCATCTCGTTCTCACAGTCTCTAGACCACTCCACCGAATTTAGCAGCACGAGATTTTCCGAGATGGCCCACTTGTCGAATGAGGATGATAATAGCAAAACGCGGCCGTTGGTTCTGAAGAATAAGGCTCCCCGGTGGCACGAGCAGTTGCAGTGCTGGTGCCTCAACTTCCGGGGAAGGGTGACAGTTGCATCCGTGAAGAATTTCCAGCTGATTGCCTTGACAGAAGCAGTCGCTGCTAGCACCGTCCCGACGACTTCCCAGCCGGTGGCCTCGGACCAGGACAAGATCATTTTGCAGTTTGGTAAGGTTGGGAAGGACATGTTCACCATGGATTATAGGTATCCATTGTCAGCATTTCAGGCATTTGCAATCTGCCTGAGCAGCTTTGACACAAAACTAGCTTGTGAATAGACGAAATTATCCCTGGCTTGATTCTACTGAACCGAACTCCTTGCGCGTGTGAGAATTGAGATGGTGTTTGTAGTTCTGTCTTTGTTTGTGGATAATGATTTTCTCCATCTTTATTTAGGGAGGATGATGACGATTGTTAGTTTGTAGTAGTATTTTCTTTGCCACCATAATATGATCCCCAGCTTGCTAGAAATAAGACTTCTTGATTCAAGACTTTATTCTAATATATATATATATATATATAGAGAGAGAGAGAGTATAAATACATGTGTGGTTGTATAGATTATTTTGAATTTATATCTACGTAAATCAAGCTTATAAAAGTGCTAAATTTCCAATTGAGGAAGCGCTATTTTTTACAAAGTGCAACACAATTAATGCAGTCTACTTTTACGCAACACAATTAATGCAGTCTACTTTTACACGCCATAAACCGAAATCATTCATTCCCCGAAAACTTTTCAGCCTCAAACCTTGTTGTCGATAGGGGTGGTGCGGTACGGTATACTGCACCGAGAATGACATACAGCATACCGTACCTCAAATTGCGGTATGATAAAATGTCATACATATACCTTACCGAATTTTTCGGTATACCACATTGCGGTATACCAAAAATTGTGTATGACAATTTCTGATACCGATACCATACCGTTTATGCGGTATATCGTATCATATTTCGGTATACCGTACTTTTAAGGTATACCGAAATAAGGTATGACATACCAAGTACGGTATACCGAAATAAGGTATGACATATTATTATACATGTGGTTCATACCAAAAAAATCCTTTTATAACCAAATATTTAAAATAAAATTTCACCTATTTAACTAATGTCCAAAATATTAAAACTCCATCACAATCAAATTTTGTTCATAAGATTCAAATCAACAAAATTTCAACAATCAAATCCATACAGTGGACTTGATTTGTATCGCTTCACTAAATGATTTCACAATCTACTTGTACTACCATAGCTACATGGTATTTCAATTGTGCAGTAGTTGTATATCGCATTAGTTTTAAACGGCCATCACCCATTTTCGTTCTTACTTTTTTGCAATGATCCCAATATGGGATACCGCTTCTCTTTTTAGGAAAGGAGGTTTCTCAGTGGAAATTATTTTTAAACTGCATATCGCAATGATTTCTCTTTTTACTATGATCCCAATATGAGATTTAGGGTTTCTAATTTGTGTTTCTTAAATTATTGTTGATTTTAAGTATTATTTATATTAATATATAACTGAAATATATAAATACATATAATCGGTAAATACCTCATTTTTTGATATATACCATATGTTCGGTATAAAACCACATAGTCGGTATATACCTTATTTTCGGTATATACCAAATGTGCGGTATACCGCGGTATACGAAAATCTATACATTTACCTTACCGAAGTCTATCGGTAAGGTATCATACCGTACCGCAAATTGCGGTATACCACAAATTCGATATTTTTCGGTATAATCTCAGTATGGAAAGTGCGGTATTGCGGTATTTAAGTATATTTATCCAGCCCTAGTTGTCGACATTCCCTGAGAGATTGTTTTAGTACTGATTTCCTTCCCACAAACGGCGCCGCGTTATAAAACAATGAAGAACACAAACACACGATCAACACAAGGTATTTACGTGGTTTGATCTTAAAGATCTACATCCACGGAAAAAGAGGGAAATTGCTCATAATTTGACCATTTATCGTAATTTATTCCATAAATTTCCCTAAAAAATAATACGGCTGCAGTACGAAAAAAAGACATTAATTCTTTGCTATCAATTTCAGTTGGTTAATTGATGTTTCTAATCCAAATTGTACGGTATTAGGTAATGAAATTTGTGATAATAAGTTAGGGGATAAATCAGAAGTAAGATAAAACTACTACTTATACAACAAATTACCATATATATTTATACGCCAACGGTAAAGTAAGTTAGGAAAGAAATCCGACGAAACTAAGATCAAACTGCACAAAAATTACCATATTCATAAATTCGATCCGTTTCTAATTAGGAAAGAATTTGGCTATAAAATCAACGGTCTTCAATCTCACACAACCACAAACAAAAGCACACATAGTCATGGACAGCGCATAGTCTCTCCGGTGGAATACGAGATCGTGTCGTTCAAAGCGACCGCGGCCGCCGCACGATGACGAATACGCCGCCTCGATGTCCCTAATCCTGCTGTCTGAGTCCGGCGGCGGTTTCTGCTCTAGCACCGCGAGTGATCCAACAATCTCCGCCCCTCCTAAGATGAGCATCACCAATCCATCCGGTTTGATCATCAGAATCAAAAGGCAAAAAGTAGGGTCTCCCGACACGCCGCTGCCAACTCCAATCTACAAGGTTTTCCAGTGCGCTAAGAAGGGAAAGGCGGGCGAGGATCATCACATTCACAAATTCTCGCACTGCCATGAGACTTTCGGCACCGGCCAGGCTTTGGGTGGCCACATGCGGAAGAACCTGGATCGATCAAATCTCGCCACAATTAACTCAACTTCTTGCAGCGCCGCTAAACTCATGATCGACTTGAACCTGCTACCGCTTCCAGAATAGGATTACTAATTGTTGTAAACTAATTTTACTTTCTCTGTGTTGTGTTGTGTTGTGTTGTGTTGTATTCTATTCCACCACCAACATCAATTTGATCTTGATATTTTTTTGTTACCCAAAATTAGGGTTTTCCGGGTCCATTAATGAAATTTGATATTCATGTCAGGGAATGCCGTTTGATTATTCAAAATAAGTGTTGCTTCTGATTTCACTTTCCACCCATATTAATACGTATGTGCAACTTTGACTGTTTTACGATTAAATTTCAAGTTTGAAGGAAAATTTAGAACTCTGTTAAAGTTGATAATGAACTAATTACATAATTTTTTTGTTAATTCTTGTTTCCTAGCTAATAATAAAGGTCGCAATCGCGGTTTCAGAGTTTCTCCAGATAAAATTGAAAATCAGGATATCTATTAATTCGGCTAGAAGTAGAATCATCCATTAATGAAACAGATACCGAGATACATACAAGTCATCCTAGAATTATCCCTACATTATCAGATTGAAAACCTTATCACTTTAATATATCCCGTTCAGACTAATTTTAACATTTTGAACCGTCTTTCAATATTAGACCAAGTCTAAATATGAAAAGTTTTCAACCAATTACACACTACTAAGAGTGTCCTTAGCCGAGGTGGGCGGCGCGGCTGCGGCCCGCTATAGTGGAGGACGAGGGCGGACGGGGCGGGTGGGGGTGGGCATGGTCGCGCCAGCTGCACGGCGAGGACACGGCGCACGCGGCGCTGGCCATGGCTGCCTATTGCAGGGCCCCGCAAGCCGCGGCGGCCGCGGAGTTAATTTTTTTTTGATTTTTTTTTATTTTTCCAGAACTTTTTATATATACTCCATATTTCACATTTTTCACCTCACACACATCTACACCCTTTTTTCACTCTCTATATTATTTTTATCTCAATATACAAGGTGGAGATAGTGATTCCCTCGGTACCGGAGGCTCGAGCGGAACCTCGGGATACGACAACTATCATCCTACCCAGCCGTGGAGATCGAGTCCCACTCTCCCTCTATCCCAGTCGTGGTCACCGGCATCCCCGCCGTGGCAACATACACCCCAGTTTAGGGGTAGGTCATCCTCGCAGAGGAACGTGGGTCGACCCAATCGGCGTTCGGGGATTACCGACCCAACATGGACGGGATCTACTGTCCGCGTCCTGATACCCCTTCTCACAACTTCCAACCCACCCAATCTCCTCTATTAGATTTTAATAGATTCACATGGGAGCAGCTAATGGGTATGAGTCCGGGTCCACCGGAAACCCCGTCATCCACCACCGGTGGAAGTGGCGGCGGCGCCAGTGAGGGTGGCAGCAAGGCCGGCGGTAGTGGGGGATCGTCCGGGTACTACTCGCCGGCGGAGTCTGTTGGGAATGCAAAGGCCTGGGACACCATCACGTCGGATGTCGTGGTTGGCACGGATCAGACATAACTAGGCTTCTAGCGTCGCGTCCTGGCAGCATATGACAGCTTAAAGCCAAAGCGAGCCCCTCCGCGTAAACCGGATCAGATCCGCAAAAGGTGAGGGAGGATTACAAAGGCCGTCAAGGCGTTCGCGGACATATACGAGAGCAACCTCCACACAGCTGAGAGCGGCCGCAACGAAGCCGACATAAAGGCGTTGTCGCTACAGATGTATCACGGTGCTGGAAACCCTAAGTTCAACTACTGGGATGAATTTGAGGTTCTCCGGGACTCCCCGAAATTCAGGGCCATCTGTGAGCAAGAGTGTGGTCCTGGGCCGAAGCGGACAAGACTCGGTATAGCCGGGAACTACAGCAGCAGCAGCGGCTCACGGCTCACGTTCCATCGACCTCAACGACGATGCTTCGGAGGAGCCCCCCGCCACACTTTTCTGGCGCCCACGTCCCCAGTCTAGTATCCGTGACGCGAGATCCGCCTCCTGCCTTTCTGCGGTCGCGTCAGCATCGTGCACGGTGCTAACGACACCGGTCTCGGTGTTGAACATGAACCTGGAGGTCCTGATGATTAAGCTACTCCAGGAGAACGCCGTTCGCTACGAGATCGCGACCAACCCGGACACCAGGGAGGTGTACTGGGATCTCATGCAGAGGCTCAGGCAGCAGCTGGGGTTGTCGAGAGGGGCGGCCAGGGCGGCGGCGAGCGACGGCGGTGGCGAGGGAGATGGAGAAGAAGCGGTGGATTCCGATGATGCCACCGAGTAGGCGGCGGCAATGCTTTTTTTTTTTTTAATTTTCGTTGTATAATTTTCCTATATCTATAATACAACGAATATTTGGTTTTAATTAAATTTCTAATTAATTTATGTCTCTTTTTCTAATTATTTTTAGTCCGATAATTGTTATTCAACTTGAATTAAAATATGCCAACAAATAAAATAATGAGATTTGTGGCTGTGGACGCGTCCACTATTGGGTTGGACAAGTTTTTTGTGGCTGTGGACAAGTTTTTGTGGCTGGTGGAAGAGTTTTTTTGTGGCAGTGCCTTGGGCATGACCACCTATCGTGGACACTCTAATAATATGGATCATACAATCTACTAACACTATTTACACTACATTTTCCCTCTTTCCTTCTGTCTTACTTTTTTGCATCTATCTCTTACTTTTATCAATTACACACTAAAACTTGTGTTATTTACAAGTTTGTCTATTTTTTTTGTATAATAATAGAATAGATTTTTGTGAGCGAAACAAATAACTAAATCAAACTAAAATTAAATTATACTAGTGCAATAGAAAAATAAAAAAATATCCACAATGAATCTGAACTTGCCTAAATTGAACCTTAATAAGGACTAAGGAGTAGTATAATAGTAGAATTTAGTCGGACATGCTATTCCATCCATGCAAGTACAAATATACAATCAAAATGAAATGGAAACTGGAAAGGGACCGTCTAATACCACTAATCATTATCATACTTTAATCAATTTGACCTAACATGTTACGGGATTTCATGACTTGTGGAATTTCTCAATAAAATAGAAATCATACACAAAATGCATGTGTTGAGTTTGTTAAATAACTTGATCCAATATCTTCTCATGTTTAACACTTCTAATTAATTGTTTATCCATAACAAAATCTCCGATGAAGACAGATGTATCCTTAATCGAGATTGATTGATCAGTTAAATAATTTGATATGGTTCTTGGACCAATCATGTCAATTATTAATATTGTACAGGTCGAACACATTTCTGTTATTTCAAAATTTGTGTCTATGTTATCACTTTTTTTGTATGTAAACTGAATCATAACTTTCACAATTTCATACCGCTACCCATGCTGGTAATTTAAATTGGTTCATTTCGAATAATTATGCAGTTTCTTTATCGTGAAATTGATAATAAATGTAACACCTCAATCGATCAATTCTCCATTATAAGCGAGTGTACCCTTTTATATTCGTTATCTTCTTTACCTCGTGTATGGACTATCAAATGTAAAATTAGGAGTATTAATATCAATTAACAAAAAGTTAGTTATAATTAACTTTTAAAAAATATCTCAAAACTTTAAATCAGTATAACTATCTCAATTTAAATTATTTTTTTACACAACATATATCAAATTAAAGATAATTTTATAAGGATTCTAACGAGATCTCACTTGCATATGTTCCGATGACAAAATTTGATTTTTTTTTTAATTTTTGTAATTTTTAGCGTATCAGTTTAATGTAAATATAGATATAAAAATATGTCAATATAATATGTATATAATGTCAATGCAAAATTGTGTTGACATATTCATGGAATCACATTGATCTTTTTTATATACTATATTGACATTTTGATCAAAAACCCTAAGTTTGGTAGTTTTCGAATCTTTTTAAATTTAAATAATAATAAAACGAAATTACACATGGCAATTTATAGACCAATAGATCTTCATATATCTTATAGTTTTAAATTAATTGTAGTTAGCAATTAAAGATTGAGTTGAATCACTCTCCTGATTCCACAGCATTAATATATTTAATGGAAAATTAAAGTTTGGCGATTTTGTACATAATTCAAATTTAAAATAAATACGGAGTACTACATACTAAGTTTCAGCTTTTCTAATTTTCTATCTGGATTAGGAAAAAATGAAGGTGATGCGTTCAAATTAAAACCGACTTGAATAAAATTCTGGATGAGAGTACGTTTATATAGAGAAATAATAAATTTTAATAACATTCACAATATCTTAGATATTTTAGCTAACGCGTTATTTCTTCAAAAGCGTCGTGTTCGCCATGGAGAGTGGGCAATATGCATTTAATTTGCACATATTGAAAATTTAGGAGGAATCTTAAAGAGTTGAAACTTGGTGTATTTCATTTTTAATTTTTATAATTGTGTGCAAAATCAGAATTCATCCAAATTTGGTATTACCATTGCGGCAATTTTAAATTTAAATTAATTATGGATGAACTTGGCGAAAAAATTGTTTTTAGTTCATTACTCTGAGGCTCTGAGCCCTGAGGAGCGTGTAATTAAGAAATTATTAGTATACTAAGAATATAGTACTAATCATAGATTTTATTTGGAACAATAATTTGTTGAATGTATTTTCGTATGATCGGGATTGTACGAGTAAATTAAAATTGTAATTACAGTTACTAAAACAAAATAAAGTTTGGCCTCCCTCGTTTTTTGTAAAAATTGTAGATGTTTCTAAAAAATTTCGGAGATGATAAAATAATTAAGCTGTTTGTTTACATGATCACATTAATTCATGTAGTACATTTTTAGAATCTTAATATGCAGCGTACAAAAACATGGGTCGTACAGTCATATAATCACACATTTATTGTGTTTTTTCTTTATAAAGTACTCTCATGTTCTGGTTTCAACTTTTTACTCATATGTTCTGTTTTTCCATCTCTTTCTTGTTTAATCAATTTCATTATAAATAATTATCGAAATATATATCCTATCAAATCTGATGTATTTTTAGGTTTCTATTTCTCAATATCAATTTTGATCGAGAATTTTAAAAATATTTAGAGATGCACAATCATATAATATTAGGGTGGAATTAGTACCTCTAGAACTATAAAATAGCCATGCTTTTGAATAAATACAAAGGCTACATGCAAATTCATACAAATACTATCAATTATTCGGATTGTTAATATTTAATTGTTTGGTCATTTTGCTCTCTTTCTCTCTCCAGACTGTATATAGCCTATAGGAGTACTATATATTTTATTTTTATCATATTTTACTAGATAACTTCTAAACTGACTTTTTGTGCAATCTCCTATTGTTATTTCCTTTTTTTTTTTGGTTACAGAAATTAGATATAAATACATCAATGAATTGATATATGTCATTATCATAATAAAATTGGGTTAATATGTATACATTTTTAGAGCAATTTACAGTACGTGGTGGAAAAAGTCAAAGAATCTCACCCTTAATTTATTTATACCTTTATATATGTAATTTCTAAGTCCCTCTTTAACGCCAAAAAATATTTGACTGAACCTCCTATAGTCCTATTTATAGTCACATTAGCCTTATATTATAACTTCAGAGTAAGAAACGGATGGCGAAGCTCACCTGCTGTCAATTTCTTTGAAGATGTAATTCCATTGATCCAATCTTATTAATATAAATTACATATGGAATAACATGACATTTACAAAGTATACAAACCAAGCAAATTAAATAAGTACTTACGAAACAAATATATGATTAGTACTCCATCCGTCCTAGTATTCCTTTTTGGGACGTTCAACAAAGTTGAGTCATTTCCTTTCTTTGACGAAAAAAACAAAACATCCAATCACTTTTACTTTATTTCGTCACCTATTTTATCATCTTTTCATCCTCCTACTTTTTTCCCTCTCCTATTTATTTTACTTTTATTTAATTTATTCAATACAATTTCTTAATCTTCGTGCCTAAAAGTTTTGTACCAACTTAGTTGGGACAAAGGGAGTATATATAATACATGGACCCTCTAACTATATTACAGTTCTACTTCTACTATAACATTAATTTAATCTCAAGTACTGAAAATCAGACTGATTATATATTAAACTGAAACTTTATTCAAATCTCTTACTCTCTCTCCGATAACAAAACTAGAGCATGAAACAAAAATAGAAAATATCAAACAATGAATCAAACTAAATATACATACACATTATCACAGATATATGTGTGTAAATGGTGTTCAGATGATATCTGCTGCATGTTAATTTCGTAGTGACAAATTAAAAGCTCTAATCTCTGTTAATGGACAAATCTGCAACACCCAAATTGTTGTATTCACCTAAAATATAGTATCGCCAAATTAAACCTGAAATTTTTATCGGCCTAAAAAACTAGGAAATCAAACAAAATCGAGCATGAAATGAAACATAAAATCAGTAAGTGATAGATTATATCGACCAATATTTTCAAAATCGAGCATGAAATTTTTAAGGACGAAATTACCCTTTTTGTAATTCTTATTTGGATATATTTTTATGGTTAACAATGTAAATCTAGCCAACCCCTCGGAAGCAAACTGCAAATGATCAATTTATCGACCTATATTGCTATACACTATTTGTATTTGAAAAATTTTCAGACTAAAAATTCTCAATCAAATCCTAAGCTTTCGGGTTTTTGATCTAACTCTTGCTCAAAGTAAGCACTATTATGTAAACATTAAATCCATTTATTTTAATAACTATCAATAATATGCTGACATTTTAATTTGTTCATCTTATTAAATAATTGGAATCTATACAGAAGAAAGATAATTAAAATCAAATTTACTTTAAAATAAAGCAAAGCAAAACCCAAACGTATAAATACAAAAAATATTTTAGAACAACATGATAATACAAAATTCAAAACATATAAGTACAAAATTTTACATAACTCATCTATCACTACTTACCACCTAACTATTTTTTCACTGTATCTATTTTCTCTAGTGTGTTGGACATGTTGTATTTATTGTATTGTGAAGTGTTGCTTTTAGGTGGTTTTCAAAGGCTTGTTTTGGATGCTTTTAATTTATGGTTTTTCCTGTGCTTGCTTAGCCTTCTTCTTAGTTAGTGGTATTAGCTTTTCGGAAGATTTCATTTTGAGTTCTTGATCGAAACTTAAAAGAAATAAAAAAGAACTAAATGATATTTTTAGTTTTAGATTTCATCTTCTTTGGTAAGGTTAATTTTTTTTACCATGTTATCGTTATTGCGGTATACCGCACTTTTACGGTATACCATAATATCATTATACAAAAAAAAATCTATTTTATACACAAAATATTTAAAAGTAGGATTTCCGGAGATTTCTTCTTTTGTTTTTATTTTATATACAAATATATTAAATATAATGTAATATTTATATAATATTTCAACATGTACCATTTTTCGGTATGCACGGAACGGTATACCACGGTACACCGCGGTATAAGAAAATTGATATTGTTACCATACCAAAAAAATTTGGTACGGTATCATACTGTATCGAAAATTGCGGTATATCGAGAAACTGGTATTTTCAGTACTTTTTCGGTACGATAAATATGGTATTTCAGTATTTTTTCTCATCGCTAGATTTAACTTAGTGTTGCTTTCTTGCATAGTTAAACTTATTTCAAACAGCGAAGGTCAGTTTTAGCTTTTTATATTGCTAGTTTTAAAAAGTACTAACAGTACTAGAAATAACGAACGGGAGATGCTCTAAGAGCATCCACAATAGCGCCTAGCGCACCGCCTAGCCGAGCGCCGGCGCTAGGTGGTGCGCTAGGCGATCTATTGCAGCCGCCTAGCGGATTTCGCGAAAAAAAAAACCGCCTAGCGCTCGGCGGTTCCGCGGCGCTAGGCGGAGCGCTAGGCGATCCGCTAGGCGCTATTGCAGCGTCCGGATCGCCTAGCGCACCGCCTAGCGCGAATTTTTAATTTTTTTTTTCCGAAACACTATATATACGCGACTTGCCCGTCATTTTCATTCGCACCACTTGTATTAACGAGTACTCTCTCTATCTAAATTTCTGTACAAGATCAATAACGGTAAATGGATCTCAACAACGAGCCTACTTCAGGGAGTAGCGGATCTCAAACTCCCCCGATCCCCGTGGGAGGTGGATGGAGTCAGATGCACCCGAGTCAGATGCACCCATACTACAACATGTACCCTTGGCAGCAGATGATGCCCGGGATACCAGCGGGGGGGAGTCCGCCGGGGGCGTTTCCGGCGATGTCGGGGTGGGCACCCAGTGTCCAGATGCCGGGATGGGCACCCGGGATGCAGATGATGCCCGGGGGGTACCGGCGACGCAGGGGACGCCGGGGGACGTCTATCGCCCAGTTTTGATTTTTCAACTGGTTCGTCGCACACATCGACGCCAACGGAGGTTGCGCCTCCGGCCCAGTTTGACACTTTCTCCTTCGATGACTTGGGGATAGATCTTTTCGGTGTTCCGGATGCTCCCGTTCAAACGGGGGGCGCAGGGCGGGGTCGGGGTGCCCCAAAGAAGAAAGGCAAGGGGAAAAGGCTCGGCGAGTCCTCGCAGCCGGGTGAGGACGACAACGCGGTACGGAGGAGGTGGACGGACGCGGAGAACGTCGCGCTGTCCAAGGCGTGGGTGAGTGTTTGCGACGATCCTCTCGTTTCGAACAACCAGAGGATCGTCAACTTGTGGGGCAAGATAGCAGCAGCCTACCAGAGGTTTTGCCCGGAGGGGAGGCCACTCAATGGGGAGGATTGCCGGAAGGGGTGGGACCGAATCATGGTTGCGGTCTCCCGATTTTCGGGCTTGTACACCAACGCCCTCCGCATGATGAGCAGTGGCCAAACGGAGGACGACTGCAGGAGGATAGCGGAGAAAGCCTTCCCCCTGAAGGGGGTGTACAAGGAATTCACCTACTGGAACTGCTATCTTGTGCTGAACGACTCCGAGAAGTTCCGAGTAGGTGTCGACTCTGGCTAGCCGAAGAAGCAACGGTTGAACTATTCCGGTGATTTCAGCGGCAGTAGCGGTGGTTCCCACGACCTCCCAGAGACGGCCCAGGAGGTCCCGACCCCTCGTTCGTTTGCTCGCTGTACTCGCCCCGTTGGGCACAGGCGGGCTCAACGGGAGGCGAGGGGGGTCACCGGGGGTTCACAGGAGGTCCAGTCGGCATCCCCCCTTGGCCAATCCACAGCGGATCTCAAATTCTTCGCGCGTCAACAAACGCGCGCTCAGATGGTCAAGACGGTGGCCGAATGGCGGGCGGCGGTGGACCCCGTGGAGAAGAGTTTGCTTCAAACATTGCTCCTGAGCATGCAGGAGGATTTGGAGGCGGCACGGAGGGAGACCGGCGGCGGCGGTGGCGGCGGCGGCGATGGTGGCGACAGCGACGGAGGCGGCGACGACGAAGACTATGAGTGAATTGGCACTCCTTTTTATTATTGTATTTTTTTTAAATTAATGTATTTTTTTAAAATATTGTACTTTTTTAAATTTTAATATTATTATTAAACTTTTCCCGTATATGTCTCGTAAATTAAATTTCGTATATTGTGTGATTGTTAATTATTTCATTTCATTTTTTAAATTAATAGTTATGTGGATATTATGTGGCTAGGCTATGGCTGGGCTATTGCTGGACTATTTGCTTGTTTTGATGATGTGGCAGGAGGATTTTTAGTGCTGATGATGTGGCAGTGGCTAGGCTATGGCTGGGCTATTGCTGGGCTATTCCTATTGTGGATGGCCTAAGGAGAAAAATTTTCGTAGTCATGTCATACCAAAATGACAATATGATTTGGTATGTCTTACTAATAAAATTATGACAAATGGAAGCATTTAAGATATCGCTTCCAACTAAATAAACTATAAAAGTAAATTATGAAATTATAAGAAATTTGTTTGCAGATTCCATATATGATAGATGGATCATATATAACGCATGAGGAGCTCCATCTTTTCAGAATTTTAATTTAATTGATACAGCATATATACGCAAATGTATACATGCATGTTCATAATAATTTTAAATAAATGACTATTTCCTGCAACAAATCTATTATAGTACTCTATATTTTTATGAAGTTTTGGCATGATACATTATATGATTTAAAGTAATTAAATTTAGGTCATCTTATTATTATTAACTATTTATATATCTTAACATAACAAATTTTCATTTATATAGTTAATGAGCAATACTAAAATAAAAAAAGAATTACATTATATAATTATTCATATAGACGATTTAATTTTTGGCATTCAATGCTAATAAAATTTAATTATTATTTTTTATTTGTATAGATTTTTGTATATATGTATCCAAAAAAAATTCTTCAAATCATAAATGGGGTGCAATATTATTTTAACACTCACTTGACTTTTTGATGATTATTCATTTTATTATCAATTGTGTGTGTGTATCTATATATTTTATGAGTATATATGATTTTCCAAATTGGCATAGTTTCCATAATTTACAACAATACCTTTTTCTTTAGAAATAATAAATGTATTTCCATAATTTATGCATCTAGTTGAAATGCTTTAAATGTTTTCACATGTCAAAATTTTATTAGTAAGACTAACCACGTCATATTGCCACTTTGATATGGCATGACTAGGAAAATTTTTCTCTGTTCTAAGGGGGTGAGTGATTCATAATACTCCCTCCGCCCGCCATTAGAATCTCCATTAATTGGGGCATAAATTTTAAGTAATGTTAAGAAATGTGGGTGGAAAAAAGTTAGTGGAATATGAGTCACACTTATATATATTAGTTTTAAATGCAATGTGAGTGGAATGATTTAGTGAAATGTGAGACCATATTACCATTTATGGTAAAAGTGAACCAAGACTCTTATTCTCGGACAGAGGGAGTAACACTCATGTCCCTAAAAAGTATAAACATTTAGTTCGGTATAAGTTTTAATGTATAATTGGTTAAGTAAGAGGTAGATAAAAGATAGTGTAAGTAGTGTATGTATAAGTTGTAAATAAAATGATTTGTAGGGTATTGTTTTATTTGACTATTTCAAACTTAGAAATTTCATACTCTCTCCGTTTTCAAATAATATGCACTTTGGGTTCGGCACTGCTATTAATGCTAAATTAATTAAGTAAGAGAAAGTTAGAGAGAAAAAATAATTAAAATATTGTTAGTGGAGAATGAGTTCCACTTACTAGAGAGAAAATAATTACTAAAATTGAAAGTGCATATTTTTATGGGATGAACTAAAAAGAAAAGAGTGCATATTATTATGAGATGGATGGAGTAGTATTTTTCAAGTATGGACTAAAGAAAATAGTTCATACAAATATGTGAATAAACTATTGAAAACATAAAATATTTCGAAAATAAAAAAACCTATTGCGTTGACAAAATAATTGAAAATATGACTAATTTATAGCTGCCCGAGAATCTAATGGCCCAAGCCCAACAACTCTTTGCGACCAGTTTGCAATATAGCGTGCCTATAAGTGGAGAGAGCCCAGCGAATTAGGGTTTTAGCTGAGGCCTCATTCTCCATCGCAGCTGCACTCAGGTATGCTTCTCTCACATGCTTCCGTCCCCTTCCAACTGATTTACAGCTTCATTTCGTTTCTGCTTTTATGGATTTGACGCACATTTTTTACTATTCAGTTAATACGTCCTATAAAAATTGAAAAAGAATGTGTTTTTTAATCATTTGAGGAGCAGTTCAATCTGAATTGTGTTCCCTTTTTCTGAATTGAATCCCAATGCTTATTTATCGGAATAAAACAAGAAGATTTAAATTCAACAACAATCTATAAATTGAGTATACATGGTTCTAAATGCTCTCATCAGTTATCTAAACAATCTATTTAGTTTCAATAATTTGTATCTATTTTTTGGTTCAGATTAAAGGAGTCGAAAAATGTCGCACAGGAAGTTTGAGCACCCAAGACACGGCTCCCTCGGTTTCTTGCCAAGGAAGCGGGCTGCTCGCCACAAGGGAAAGGGTATGTCATATGTTATCTTAATCTGTCATTCACTTGCAAAGCATTTCGCGTAAATGTCGATAACGTGTGATAAGATGAATCGTGATTGAAAATGGCAAAATACTATAACATTGGGCACTTCAAATATGTCTCACCATTTTCCTGTTGGTGATATATGCGTTCATTGTATATTGCATCCATTTTCACCTGTATATTCTCTAACTTGTTATATGTTGATTCTTTAACTATTCTGTGTTTGGCAAATGTCTCATTTTCTTTGAATTTTTGTTGAAAATTGCAGTGAAGGCTTTCCCTAAGGATGACCCAACCAAGCCTTGTAGGCTAACTGCCTTCTTGGGGTACAAGGCTGGAATGACCCACATTGTCCGAGATGTGGAGAAACCTGGATCAAGTACATTCACTGTCCACTCAGATTTCATTTTATTGAATTTTATTTCCTATAAAATTAGCTTTTTGATTATATATAATTTGATTGTCATGTGCTGTAGACTACTCAGTTATAATTGCATTATTTTTCTTTTAATTGATTAATTAACAACCTAATATTAATATGAGGAAATCAAAATGAACCAT
Source organism: Salvia splendens (assembly GCF_004379255.2). NCBI lineage: Eukaryota > Viridiplantae > Streptophyta > Magnoliopsida > Lamiales > Lamiaceae > Salvia > Salvia splendens. The sequence continues at coordinate 12,667,352 of NC_056032.1, forward strand.
GCATTGGGTGTAAAACTAGTTTGGTATTACCTCCCTGATCATGTTTATCAGTTCTTTTGTAGTTTATGTTTTGAATAATTTGAGAATAATTACGCAGAGCTTCACAAGAAGGAAACATGCGAGGCTGTTACCATCATTGAAACACCGCCCATGGTTATTGTTGGAGTTGTTGGGTATGTTAAGACTCCACGTGGTCTTCGCTGCTTGAACACTGTATGGGCTCAGCATCTCAGTGAAGAGATTAGGAGAAGGTTCTACAAGAACTGGTGCAAGTCCAAGAAGAAGGCCTTTTCCAAGTATTCAAAGAAATTGGAGACTGATGAAGGAAAGAAGGACATCCAGTCACAGCTGGAGAAACTGAAGAAATACTCTTGTGTCATCCGTGTCTTGGCTCACACCCAAGTCAGTGTCTTGAACTCCTTCCACTCATGAAATTTAGTTGGGTCTTTTGTTTGAACAGGGTCCTGATGATTTTTTTATCTTGTATTAAAAAAAATCTTTACATTTTGTCCTTGGTGGTTGTGTGGTTGTGCTGATTGCCATTATTCTCAAATTTTGCAGATTAGGAAGATGAAGGGGCTAAAGCAAAAGAAGGCACACTTGATGGAAATTCAAGTTAATGGTGGAACTATTGCTCAGAAGGTTGACTTTGCTTATGGCTTCTTCGAGAAGCAGGTCCCTGTGGATGCTGTATTCCAGAAGGATGAAATGCTTGACATCATAGGTGTGACTAAGGGTAAGGGATACGAAGGTGTTGTTACTCGTTGGGGTGTCACACGCCTTCCCCGCAAAACTCATAGGGGTCTTCGTAAGGTGGCTTGTATTGGTGCTTGGCATCCTGCTAGAGTTTCCTTCACCGTTGCTAGGGCTGGTCAGAATGGCTACCATCACCGTACAGAATTGAACAAGAAGGTCTACAAGCTTGGTAAGGCAGGAACTGAAGAGCACACTGCCAGTACTGAGTATGACAGGTAATTCTCAATGCATTATTTTATCTGCTAAACTATTGTTTGTTGTGCTGTGTGTAACTTATTTATTTTCCTTTTTTTGACTTCCATTTTCATTGAGTTCGTGATTCACTGTTGGTCTTGAAGATGGCAAATATGTTCTGAAAATTGTTAATAACATTCCTGAAAAAGAGAATGGGATTTGGATGAATATGATTAAGTGCTAATCTTGCTAAAATGTTATAAGGTTTTTACTAGAATAAGATACCAGTTGGTTTTTCTATTTAGCTAACTATCCTTTGTACAAAACTGGAACTATGCAGGACTGAGAAAGACGTTACACCAATGGGTGGTTTCCCTCACTATGGTGTGGTGAAGGATGATTACCTGATGATCAAGGGTGGTGTTGTTGGACCCAAGAAAAGGGTTGTCACCCTTCGTCAATCTCTTCTGAAACAGACTTCTCGTGTTGCTCTGGAGGACATCAAGCTTAAGTTTATTGACACCTCCTCCAAGTTTGGACATGGGCGATTCCAGACAACCTCAGAGAAGCAGAAGTATTACAACCGAGTGAAGGCCTGAGCAGTGTCTTGGCATCCGAGATATTAGTTTTTTTATCAGATGGTTTTGCAGAAAAATATCCATAATTGTCTTAATTTGCATCATGCTATGTTCTGTTCAAAATTCTGTCTTGCGACATTGTTTTAATCTAAAATCTGCGCAAGGGATATTTTGCCTTGGATTTTTATATAAATTTGTTCTTTTAGTATTCATATATACACTGCTGCTAATATCGTGCCTAGCATAATTTCACATAGACTAATCATGGATATTAAAATATTTAAAGAGGAACATAGTAGTACCATTTTCATAACTACATGTGATACTCAATCGGAAAATGAATTGATAGTCTCGAGCTGCAGTTTTGCTAGAGCAATGGTAAGGTCTTTTGCTTCGTTCATGGCGTCTCTAGCTGCAGGCAATGCTTCTTCCAGATATTGATTGATAAAGTAATAAGAGCAAATATGATGTAGAATGTGGTCGTGCCTCTCTGCGTAAATCGTTAGCCTATCTTGTGCTTGTTTCAATGCTTGACTTATAATCTTCAACTTGAACGCCCTCATTTTTCTGTTTTGCATTTTCTTGATTTCAGGAAACACAACAAACAAGGAGGCCGAAGCTGCTAAGAAGATGTTGAGAATCATTGTATTGCTTTGTTTTTGGCATTTGAGCTGAGGAAATTAAAGAAAGTTTCCTGTTTATTCTTGGCTTCATCACTGGGGAAATTTGGCCTATAAAAGAGGGTGTTGCTTGATTAGAGGTGAAAGACTTTATATATAAGGCACGTGTTGGTGGAGTTGTACTGTTTGATGTAATTCTATAAGATTTTAAAGATGAAAAAATTCAACTGTTGCTGCACAAAATTGGGAAAAATTGAAAGAGATACAGATGTAAATGTCCAAGTAGTAGTAGATGGTCAAAATTAGCAGTGTGCGAGTTAACCTCTGGAGAGATGCCCACCGGTTCCGGTTCCGGCGGTTAACCGCCGAACCGGAACCGGCGGTTCCGGAACCGGAACCGGAACCGGCGCAATATTCCCGAACCGGAACCGGCGCAATTCGGTTCGCGGTCCGGTTCAGGTTCAAGATATTTCGAACCGGAACCGTCACCGAACCGGCGGTTCGGGACGGTTCGGAACCGGCGGTTAACCGTGGAACCGCCGGTTCCGGCGCTTAAATCGAGGCAGGGGGATGGGGGCCGGTGGTGATCTTCAAAAACGGTCGAAACCGCCGGTTTTTTCGGCGGTTAACCGGCGGTTAACCGGAAAAACCGGCGGTTAACCGCCGGTTTAGTGGCTTTCGAGGCGGCGCGGAGCACGAGGCGACAATGGAGCAGCTTTTGCAGACGGTTCGTTGACCGAACCGGCGGTTTTATTTCGGAAACCGGCGGTTTTGGCCCGGAAACCGGCGGTTCCGCCGGTTCCGGCGGTTTTCCGCCAAAACCGCCGGTTTTGTGAAAATTCAAATTTTTTTTTTTTTTTTAAATTTCAAATTCGAATTCTTCCATTTTCCCCCTCATTTTTTTCTATAAATACCCCCCTCTATCCTCATTTACATTCACCCCACTCTTGTGTTAATAAGAGTTTCTCTCTTCAATCTCTCAATTCTCTCTCTTTGTCTCCAATTTCTCATTTGTGCTATTGTGCTTCCATTTAATTACGCAATTGCTACTCTTATTACGCATTGTTATACACTTATACAGTTATACTTGTTCCCGTAGTTCTATAAGTTGTCTTTCTTTCTCAATTACTAAAACAAAAAAAAATATATTATTCCATATTTCTACATTTCTACATACCATTCCAATATGTCTTCATCCCGAGAAGGTCGTGTTGATAAGGGAAAGGGAAAGGCCAAGAGGCCATCTCGGAGATCCGTTATTGATGAAATTTCTCAAATGAACATGGATGAGTGGCAGGTTAATATTTATTATCTACTAATTTCATTAATTTTGAATTACATTTCATTATTGTTCATAATTTTATTTTGTATTTACAATACAAATATTATTTTGTAGGCTCGAGAAGAGCAAGATGTGGCACATGCTATTGCTCTCTCTCGCTCTCAATACCAAGGCGATGCTTATGTTGGTACCGGTAGTGGTGCTCCCGGTCGCGGTGCCTATTCCCAACAAAGTCCAACCCCCGTGAATGTTGATGAAGACGATGATGATGATGATGATGACGACGAGGAGGAGGGGGAGGAGGTAGAAGAGGTTCAAGAAATGCCACCCCCACCACCACCAAGGAGTCGGCGTGGTCGTGGTCGTGGACGTGGACAACCTCCTCAACCTCCTAGACCAGCTGAAAGGTCTTTAACCTCAAACATCTTCGTGAAACATTTCAAGAGGGTACAAGATAGTAACGATCCAAACACTTATAATGTGTATTGCAACTATTGCGAAAACGTATACACATTCCGAAAGGGTGGAGGGTACGGTACATTTACCCGTCACCTGGAGAAAGCGCATCCGGTCGAGTTTGGTATCGCTCCAACCCAAACTCAACTCAACTTTCAACATGGAGTCGGAAGTGGGACGACGGGTTCATCCCAAACATCAGGTATGTGTAGCAATACTCTTTTGAAATATGATCACAAAAATGCTCTTAATGTGATGTCTAGATTTGCCGTTATGAAACATTTTCCATTCAATGCTTTTGATAACGATGCTTTTGAGTCGAGTATGCGGCAAGTATATAATGCCGCTGCAAGAAAATTGAGTCGAACTTCAATGACGCGAGCCGTTGTTCGACAATGCATGGAAAAGAAGGCGCAATTAGGTACGTTTATTATTAACTTAGGGCATAAAGTTTCTATTTGTTCTGATGTGTGGACTGATTGTTTTTGTAAAAATTCGTATATGGGCATCACGGTGCATTTCGTTGATCACAGTTGGACTTTAAACAAACGTTTGATTGCATTTCGGGAATTTCCCGCACCACACACTGCACAAGCAATTGCTCAATTGATCATTCAAGTTTTGAATGAATTTCAATTGATCAATAAAATTTTTTCTATTGGTTTTGACAATGCTAGCGCTAACACTGCTAGCATATATGATTTAATCAGTGCATGTTCTCCTGTTATTGATGGTAAATATTTCCATGTGCGATGTATTGCCCATATTTTGAACTTGTGTGTTCAAGATGCCATCGATTTGTGGCAAAAGTATGTTGATCCTATTAGAACTGCTGTGAAGTTGATTCATAACAAAGCTCCTATTGGTAGAGCTTGGAAGAGATATTGTCATGGTAAGCAATGCAGGTACACCAACTTTCGTTTGGATGTTTCAACTCGGTGGAACTCGACATATGATATGTTGGAGTCGACTTTGAACCACATTGAGTATTTATGTGATTTTTTTAGAAGTTGTCCTCATGTTCCTTCTGATTTGATTTTGATACCCGCTTGTTGGGACCACAGCATGGATTTATTTCGATTATTCCGCGCTTTCAAAAATGCCACTGTTGAGTTATCCGGTGTTTATTATCCTACTTCTGTGCGCGTTTTGGAGCATTGCATGTATGTGGCAATTGGTTTTAAAACTTGTGTGAAAAATACTCAATTCGTTGAGTTGAAGGCTATTTTGTTTTACATGGTTGAAAAATGGTTAAAATATTTTTCACGTATTCCAAATGTGTTTTTGATTGCAAAATGCTTGGATCCAAAGTGGAAGTTGCATGGTGTTTATAAAATTTTAGACATGTACTATGGTTGTTTGCACGCTTTGGATTTTTCTCAACTCCGCGAAATGGGCTTGACAAGAGGAGAATGCTTCGAACTAAGTATTCCGGATGTTGATGAAATCAAACATAGGTTAGATAGTGCACTTCGTTCTCTCTACGCGGAATATGAAATGCGGTATAACACCGCTCACCAGGTACGTGCTCCTCCTAGTCCTTCTACATTTGATTTTGGTGGAGGGGATTTTTCCAATGTCATGATCGATCCCGACGTAGTATCACAATTGCAAGATCTATACGGTACTACAACCAATAGGACTAGAGCGACTAGTGAATTAGATATATATTTGGAATCGCGCTCTATTTTTCAAGATGCAGGTCCTCCTACTCAACAAATTGACGTCCTTAATTGGTGGGGAACACATGACAAAGAGTTTCCGATACTCTCCATCATGGCTAAGGAGATATTCGCCGTTCCCGCTTCCACCGTCGCCGTTGAACAAGCTTTTAGTGTCGGCGGTTGTGTCCTAGACGACAAAAGGAGCAATCTCTCCGCCAAGAACATGGAAGCCACTATGTTACTTGACGATTGGGCAAAGGCGGACATGAGAGCACAAGAGCCGGATTTCGACTTCCGTGTAGAGAGTGATGGTGAAGAATTTTCTTCCGATGGCGATGACGAGGTCAGAAGCGATAGCACTCAACATTAGCAATGAGTCGACGGGGGCGGTGAACGGCGAGCACTGCCGACCAAAAAGGTAAGCAAGGTAAGAGAACTACGTGGGCTTTGATTCCTCAATAAAATTGTGGATACGTAGGCACCTCAACTTAAATTTGAAAAGTTTAACTTCGAAAGTTTAAGTTGAGCTCAAGCCCTTTTCAATTTTTTTTTCCCCCCTATTTCATAGATCATTCAGGTTGCGGCTATGTTGTACTTGAAGATCATTAAAATATATTCCCCATTTGATAAATATCAAATGCGGAATATATTTTAATGATCTTCAAGTACAACTTAGCCGCATCCTGAATGATCTATGAAATCTTACCTTGGAATCAACCTTTTTTTCTTGCAAAATGTTGCCCATTTTCTAAGCAAACACATATCAACACGCTATATACACATTGCTGCATTTCTAATAGGGGCAATTTGATCTTCCAAAGCAATCAATGCATCTCGAACACACATAGTCAGAATATTATTCAAGCATCTAGCATGGAAAAAATTAGTACTAATAGATAGTTTGTTCTGATTTTTTCCATGCTAGATGCTTGAATAATGTTCTGACTATGTGTGTTCGAGATGCATTGATTGCTTTGGAAGATCAAATTGCCCCTATTAGAAATGCAGCAATGTGTATATAGCGTGTTGATATGTGTTTGCTTAGAAAATGGGCAACATTTTGCAAGAAAAAAGGGTTGATCCCAAGGTAAGAGAACTACGTGGGCTTTGATTCCTCAATAAAATTGTGGATACGTAGGCAACTCAACTCAAATTTGAAAAGTTTAACTTTGAAAGTTTAAGTTGATCTCAAGCCCTTTTCAATTTTTCCTTTTTCCCCCCCATTTCTTTTTTTTTTTAAATTTACCTTCCGAGTCCGACGAGGCGACGAGCCGACGCCCGACGACACTTGTAAATTATATTACATTGTTGTATGTTGTTGTATTGTATACTTATGTATTGTAAATTGTAATGTATCGTTGTCCGTTACAACTCAAAATCAATAAAATTTATTTCATTTTCTCCTTATTCGTCTTATTTGTGCTTGAATTATGCATTGTCTTGTTCCGATTTGTTGTATAAAGCCAAATTTCAAATTTAAAAAAAAAAAAAAAATAATTGAACCGGCGAAACCGCCGGTTCAAAAACCGGAACCGCCAAAACCGCCGGAAAACCGGCGGTTCCGAACCGGAACCGGAACCGCCCGGTTTTCGAACCGGAACCGGAACCGTGAAATAGCCTCACGGTCCGGTTCCGGTTCCGCTTCCGCCAAAACCGGAACCGGCGGTTCCGAACCGGAACCGCCGGTTTTCGAACCGTGGGCATCTGGAGCACGTGCATAAGCTAGTTTGAGAAATGAGATTTGCATTTTTATGGAATTCATGCTTTGATTGGTTTTGACTATAATAAACTTGTTGTATATTCTCATTACTATTATCTTCTGGATAGCAGCTCCGAATTAAGTTACCTTAATTCTGGACTATATACTTACCAATTATATACTTATGTATCTAGAACATGTGCTTTTATCCTCTAACGTGGGGCATGTTAATGTTGATTCACCAAACATTGTACTATGTTAATTTGTGTAGTTTGCAAATTATATACACTACTCGGACTGTGAATCTGTTATCAACACCAAACTAGTCTTAAACGCTAAACGCCGAACAATATCATTATAAGATAACTCGGAGTTCATTATAATGAACTAATAACAAACTTAGGATGAACACCCGATTTTTAAATTACATAAGATGACGTCATTATTTATAATTCTCTGAATTCCCTATAATGAACTACAAATAAAATTGTAATGAACTCGTTGTTAATTTATAATGATGTTTTTAGCTTTTAAAACTATATAATACAACCCCTATAGTACTCCACTTATGTTCAACCAGTGCTCTTAGCCTATTACATCAACATACAAGTGTTCGGATACTTTTGATACCTTTTGTATATGTTTTAAGTAGTCGAATGTTGTTTTTCCAGATGAGGGGTTTATCAGTATTACACTTCAATTTATATTGCATTACAATTAAGATAGTATAACAAACTCATAGGATAAAATACACTAAGCACTACTGAGATCAATTTGAAGGATGTACTTAGTTGATAAGAACTCAGTGTTCAATGTCAATGCAAAGTTATATCTAAATATCGAGGATTGTTTGGAAGGCCAAAGATAAAGATGGAGATGAGAGAAGGAAGAAAATCCCAAAATTCGAGGTCAGTGATGAAAAATTGGATCAAAAGGATTCTGGAGGACCAAGGAAGGCCACTCGACTGAGTATCGTCAAAATGCGTAACACAGAATATGACTCGGACGAGTTGCTTTTAGCCACCCGACCGAGTAGTTGCACGGATAGAGGACATAAGGTCCCATACGAAGAGTCTCTAAAATTTCAGTCTTTTCGAGGCTTTTCGTCTCCTTTCTTGTTACCTTCCCCATTCCTTTCTCTTCCATCTATAAGGGTGTGTTTGGTTTGGCATTTAGGGACAGTTAGTGGATGCTTTCTCACATTTTCTAATGTTTGGTTTGAAATATACAGTTTCTGAACGGCCTGAGTAATGGACTAAGGTCCGCCTTAAAAATGCAATTTTCGTCAGTTAGCAATTCTTCCCAAAAACCTCTGATACCATATCTCATCACTTTCTCAAAACAATTAAATCATATGCATTTACTAAATTAACCCTCCTTTTTATCCCCAATAGCCACATTTATTCCTTTTCGGAAAAAAAAATTCTTCAAGCTTTCCTCCATTTGCGTTTTCTACAAGCTCTCCGACGAACACGAAGACGGTAGCAAATACTCTGCATAAAACTTCATCATGTGAGATCTCATGTGCCTGCCTAGAGCTCTCCCTTCCATTTACGAATTTTCTGAAACAAAAGAGATTTACCACCGCCATTCTTTACCCCTCCGAAACCGTAGCTGATTTGAAAGGAGGAAGGAAGCAACTCCAAATCCACAGCGCCGACAAGGTGTTCCCATTTTATTATCAATTTATTGAGTTTAGGCTACAAATTTTCTTTTTGGGAAACATTCTTGCCCATATTTTCTAAATTATGCCAACAACATGTGAGATGAAAGTCTAAGCCCTAAGCATCTTAACAATTTTCCCAATCTAAACAACAAGAAGAAAAGCTTTCTCTATTCTTGAGATTTCCACAACTGTTGCTTGGTGGGAGAGATGGGTATCACAAAAGAGAGCATATTGTGGGCGTAGTAGAGTATTAGAATTCCTAAGGGGCAAGGTTGGAAATAAGAAAAAAAAAACGAAGACAAGAAGAAATTTGTGGGCAATAGTTGATGTTTTCTTTGAAACCAAACTAAAGTTTTGAATACTATAGAATAAAAAACTACGAACCAAACATTTAAGTTGGAAACGCTAAAGCAAGAAAAAGAACTCCCTATCATACTAAAAACATTTTCTCATGAAACAAAAACTGACAAACCAAACACACCCTAAATAGGAATGTTTGACTTCATGTGAGAGTTATAACTTATACTCCCTCCGTCCCTTAAAATTTGGCACCATTTGACCCGACATAGGTTTTAAGAAATGTAATAGAACGTGGGTTGAAAAAATTAATAACACGTGGGTCCTATTTTTATATATTAGTTTTAAAATAAAATGTTAATGGAAATGAGTTAGTGGAATGTGGGTCTACTACAAAAAATGGTAAAAGTGAAATGTGACAATTTTTTTGGAACAGACGAAAAAGGAAATAAGTGACAAATTTTCAGGAACAGATGGAGTACTTGAGTGCAAGCGGTCCATTATTTAAAGATCCATTTTTACTTGACTCGACACGGGTTTTAAAAAAAAGTAAATGTTAATTTTGGTACTAAACATATGACCAAAATATGAATTTGGTCTAAAATATTCACTTTTTTTAAAAACAGGTCCATAACAAATCAAATCCTTGTCGGAGTGGTCCTTGTTTGACCGTTAGTTTTTTAACGGAACCATTAAAAAAGGGCTACTTCGTCGACATTTTCATTTGTTATGGACATATTTTTCAAAAAGTGAATGTTTTGGACCGAATTCGTATTTTGGTCATATGTTTAGGACCAAAATTGATCTTACTCTTTAAGAAAATTATCTGACTTTGAGAAGAAAACTAAATGAAGAAAGTAAGGGGAATATGTGACCAATTTTAGTAGTATTAGTTTTAAAATGGATTGTGAGTATAAAAAGTTAGTGGAATGTGAGATTCGCATAAAAAAGTTGGAAAAAAGTAAATAATTGTTTACATTGACAACCCAAAATGATAAAATAACTTTTTAAATGATGAACGGAGGGAGTACCTTATTGAGAGTGTTCCTCACCATATTGGGTAAAATGAATGTTTGGAATTCCATAGTCGGTTATAGTTGCTTTGTGGCCTAGCGACTTGGTAGAAGTATACTTCAACACATTTCTTCCATTTTTATGTATTCCATTATTTCTTATGTTTGTTTCAATTTTTTGTTGGGTTGGAACCTCTATTCTTTGTAGTGTGTTATGTTTCACTTAATCTTTTGTTCTTTCTTACGAGAATTAATCTTAGGCTAATATTGTTTGTTCGGAGATTCGCATCATTAGTGGTTGGCCATTAAGCACGTGTGTTCATTCTTAGGCATTGGCACGTTAAGAACACCGTTGCAACTCAGTGAGCAAGGTTGCAACACCTTTGACTAAGCAAGCAACCATGAATATGGGAAAACGGCTGACGAAATACCCAAAGTAAATTATGCAATTTTAACTTTTATTAATGAAAAATGAATATTTTTTGTTGTGAATCAAAAATTATAAAAAAAAATTATATAATGAGTATAAGTAAAAAAATAGAAGTACTGAAGTTATTAAGATCTAAGTATGCATAAGGCACTCGATAATATAAATATTTAAGATTTAAATATTTTTAAGACGGCTCCTGATGGCCTAAATGTAGAGAAATCTAACAATAACATTATTGATACACTCTTTGGACATTTCCTTGAATATATGGAGTATATCACATTTACATAAACCGTAGAAATGGGTTAAAATTTCAGGCCATTTTAATTTTTGAACAATCATTCAATTATAAACTTCTTTCTAAAGCAGAGGAAGCTGCTGCAGCCTGCATGCTGATGAGGTCATAAAAAATCATAACTAACTGGAGATTAACCCTTTTCCCCGAACAAAAGAAACAATATATCAATTGTTCAAAACATTCTCCTATTTTTCATAAGGCAAACACTGTTGAGACCCACACTTAGCAGAGCAGTCTTGGAGCAGAAAACTTCATAAAAATCTACTGTATTTCTATTCTCTTCGCTAATTTTTGTGACCTTATGAAAAACTCTTATCCCCACCCAAAGAAAGGGACACGGTCACTATAAGTAATCATCAGGATGTACCATCAGTAAATTATTCCTATCCAACTTCCACGAAACACCTAAACTATCTTAGGCTCAAAGCGCTCAACTTCGTGCAAAGCACTGTAAGTTCTCCACAAGCTAACCAAGAAAGAGAAAGGACCTCCACAAAACAAGGATCTCAGTAGAAATCAGCACCTCAAGATTCCAGCTTAGCATCAGAAGAACTCAATCCAGCAGACACGCCTCCGATATGTGAGTCAAACGGAAAGATTTTTGGCGGCGCCTCTTTCAAGATTTTGAAGGATGGCTTTGAATTGATGTACTGCTCAACATAGATGTAACAGCTATTTCAGTAAAAGATACAAGTAATACAGCAAAAACAACTAATCAATATAAATGGAGGATGATTATAAGTTCACTTCACAGGCATATGACATACCTTAGTAATATCCTCGCGGAAAGCATTAATTTCTTCTTCAGTAAGACCACCTTCGTCACCCTCGGCATTTTCCTCCCATCCCAAAGAACGTAACAATGCAGCTTCCTCCTCCTCTGGGAATATAAGATCTAAGGTAGGGTGCTTCATTCCGTTACTAATATGCCTCTGCACATCACAAGTACCAACATTTTCCTTTATGTCACCTCTGATTTCAGGCAAATTGTCCCCACCCAAGCTTACACCTAAGGAAGTTTCACCACTCTGAGAAGTATTACCACACATAACCTCCATCTCGGACTTATCTGAAGAGGAAGGTGAAATTGCAGTGTTAATCTCCACAACAGGTGAGGAGTTTGCTGTTGGCGAACCAGAAATAGAAGAAGAATTCTCCAAAGATTTCTTCCTCACTGAGTTGAAAAAGTCATTTCGGCTCTGAGCTTGGGAAGTGGGTCTCTTATCCAGCACAATAAATGCAGACTTGCGGCCATGGACTGGATTGTTTGTTGAGCCTCTAGTTGCAGTTGATCCAGAAACAGATGGAGCAGTAAGTGTAGAACTCACAAGTTTGCTACTACTTGTTGGGCTCAAGCTATCCTTCATAGCAGGAGCAGTACCATTCTTTTCACGCACTGACTTGAGAACATGGAGCTTCCCCACATTTGATGCTTTTAAAACATCACTCTTCACAGGCCCAACCACCTTATTTTTCTGTTTATCTGACGAACTGAAGACCTGCTCCATATGACGGCATAGTTAAGCACCAGTAGAGACTAATTCACCAAATAATTAACATCTATAACCAGAAATTAATCCTTTTTTGTAGTAAACAACTTTTGCAATTCAGCTTCTAAAAATGGAATCAACAAGTACGATGGCAAATGATATAATGATGGCCTGTACCCAAATCAAACCTACCAAAAATAGTACAACTCTTTAAATTAGGGGCCCAAACAGTTAACAATTAATACAGAGATTTTCCTCAGTCTCCAACAAACATTATTAGAGAAAGAGAAGTGGAAGGAAAATATCAGACATTCCCTCTTTAGAATATGCAATTTCAACCGTCACAGGCTCACAGCCACTCGACTAAATACTTTGATAAAATAAGATTCAAGAATAAATAAAGCAGGTGGTCATGAAGACATGAAATCATTCTACCCAATAAAAAGTATCAATAATTCCATAAACAGGCATCACCTGCATTCTGCATCACTTATGGCCTAGGACAATCATCTTCTGCATTCTCCATCATAATTATCTTGGTAAAGCTAAGACAGTCTCACTTTTTTATTAAGAATTGAGGAGGGAAATAGTCAAATTTGGAATCAAATTTAGGTACTCATCCTTGTGTGTCATTAATTCTATACAGAAAATTGATGGTATTCCGATTCACAAATGTCTTCATCAATGAAAAATCAAATCGGCAGGAATATCCAGTAAATACAGATTCGATTCGATCAACTATGACAACATTGACTAGAAGCACAAAAGCAAGATCATAATTACAAAGGAAATAATAAGACAATTAGCATGAAAGAGTAAAAAAAAATCAACCAAATTTCATGCTATATACTCTTGTAAACTGTTTTTTCACATCACAGATGCGCATATATTGTACCAGGCAGAAAAAAATTGTCCACCTAGTGTAAGATAATAAGAAAAAAGATACTCTTGGAAACCAATATTGTTTAACAATATTAAGATTTCCTACTACGTATTCTTCTATCTCAATTGAATTATAATATCTCAACTATTAAAGGCAGATCGTGTTTAAAAGTCTCACCAAAGTTTTAGGCATTGATGGCGTCACAGGGATTAATTGCCTAGATTGTTTGATAGCCAGTTCTTCAAGTCTCTGAGTTCCCACAAGTAACTGCAAAAGTAACATTTGAGCATCATCATGTGATCAAATATACATTTTATATCTAATATATAGACAGTGGACCCACCGATGGAGTAGTTTGACCACGATTAGGAGCCTGAGCTACTGCTTCTGCCATATTGAGATTGGCGCTTGAGCCCAAAGCCACTGTAGAACTTCGTGTTGCTGCCTGCTGCACAGGAGAGATGACATTACTATCACTTCCAAATAGAACGGGAACCTCTGCCAAAGCTGAAGTCCATTTTTCGCCGTTGGCAATGGTTGAGGAGCCTATAGGTAAGCCCAAAATAGCAGAACCCAAACCAGGAGATGGGACTCTTCCAACCTCAGGAATAACTGTTCTTTCTTCAGACCCCAATGATGGGAAATCTTTTTCAAAAAATGTTTTCTTCACTACACCAATGGGCCTGCTCTTAATAAGCAAACCATTGGCTTTGGTTCCAACAGTAGTGCTCGAATCAGTTATAGCATTCTTGTGCCATGTGCCTACATTGTTCCCAGAAACCATCGAATGAGAACGGCTGAACCCATCCCTCTCATATTTACTTAACAAGGTGGCTCCTGATCCATCTGATGAGTCCCGCCGCCTACGGTCCCTCATGATTGACATTTCCCTATCACGAGAATCATATGCATTCCTATCCCAATCCCTATCATGTTGCTTGCCAAAACTACTATGAGAGCTCAGATGACCAGAACCATTACTACTAGAACTTCGGCGAAAATATGAAGAGGTAGTTCTGTCAGAACTAAAAGATCGTCCAAAATCATGACCATTACTCTTGGCAGATGACTTATTTCTTGCAAGCTTCAATGAGGTTTGATCATCTAAACAACAAAAATATCATCAGAATCTCAAAAAGTCTGAGCACTGCAATTTTTTTTATAAAATTAATTGGCTTAAAAACAAAGAGATTACCTGAATTTGATGGACTGCTGCCTCCATTCAGACTTCCAGCATTTTTCAACCATTCTGGTACTAAAGTGGGCTCACTTCTTTCCATAACTAGCACTAAACATTATCTAGTATGAAATAATAAATGAAGAGAAATCCTACCCTGTCTAGAGTAAATGACTATGCATCCATTTTCGCACACATGACAATTATTGCCACGCTTTCAACTCCCAGACAAAATCATATGTCCGTCGTCACAAAAGTTAAGACAACTGTATACCGAACCACTGATAATTCCCTTCACCATAAATCCATTTTCGCTACTCTCCACTACTCGCCTTCTCCATTACTCATCAGCAAGAATTCCAAGAAGGAATTGAAAAAACACGTATCTAGTCCGCAGGGGCACGGGTGTACAAATAAATCTCAAATGCAGAATGCATGCAACTCAGGCTTTCCTCTATCCAATATATACTATAATATATCAAGTCAATTAAGAACTTCCCCACTCTACCAGCCAGAAAAAGACAAACTTATACTCCTGTCCACTGCAGAAAAGACTTCAATAACATCTTCTAAAGGCCTTGGCACTCAAAATATTCAAGCCAACAACACCAAAGTATCTCAACAGCGAGTAAATTAACAAAGTCCACTAAATTTTACCCCGCTCTAAGCACATATAACACCAAAAACAGAAGAATCCCTCAGATATAATGTGATAGAAGCATAGATGACCAAACCCTATTCCCTAAAATCCATCCAATAATCGAACACAAAATATCACTAGGGTTTGGGCAGTCCAGCAACTCGCAAAATCCCCCAAAAATCAGAAACAGTCCTTTTATATATCTATGGCTAAAATAATAGACTAAGCCTGAATTTTCTGGATTACAATTGAGAAACTAGAAATCTATACCCTCAATAGTCGCGAAGAAAACCCTACAGCTTTTCACTCGCCGCCGCCTGGGTCGTTTTATGTCGCTTCAGAGTCTGTAAATAAATACGTTAATCGCTGAATTTTGTCCCCCTAAAGAAAGAAAACAAGTAACGCCTAATTTCTCGCACTCTTATGCTAAACTGCACAGCAAAGTGTGATGGATGAGAAGATATTAAATCTGTGCAAATTTGAGGACAGAATTTTCTGTATGTATATATGCGTTGGTTTATTGAGGAAGTTTTGTGTTTCTCTCCCTCTCTGTTTTAATAGGTTGCGAATTGTGAAGAAACTCACTTTCATACTCCTATTTTCTCTCTCGTTATATTTCCTTTTTTTCTAATTTATCGCCCAAAAATAACACCTACACATTGGTCAACATTTATAACATTATTTATTTATAATAAGAACACCTTTTACGTATTTTATTAGTATCCGATGCTGTATTAATGTCTTATTTTTAGATAATACTTCATTAAATTAGTCAAACATTTGAGGTATTCAGTGTCTCGTATGCTAGATAATAACAATGAATCGTAGAATTAAATTACTACTAAAATATTTATCTCCAATAAATGAGTCGATGTTTGAGGATCTCCTATGTTTGAGTGATTTAAAGCGATTTACACCCTCCTGCACGCGAGTGATAGTAAGGCCAACCCAATTAATTGTGTTATGATTTGTAGTTATAATCAATTCTAGCAATATTTAGTCAATTCTAAATATAGATGTTTTAGAATCCATGAAAAGGAACCAGTATAAAATGACATACTCCGTATTTATAATTCTTGTTGTATGTAATTACTACTCCCATCTCCGATATTGAATTTTCAGTCAGGTATATAGATAGTGCTATTCTACAATTCCAAAGGAGATTGTATATGTAACTTATTTAAGATGAATAGTTTGAGGTTTAAATGCAATGAGTCAGATCAAATTTCTTTGACTTCTTATAGATATAATGGTTGAGAAATGTGGCGATATGGAGTAATAAAATAAATATAAAGAAGTTTGTTTTATTTTTTTATTATTATTATTATTAGTATTATTATTATTATTATTATTATCATCAGTAAAGAATAAAATGAAAATAGGAAATTGGATGTGGCCAACTATACTACTCCTAACTTGTATCTAAAGCCAACCCGTACATAAACATAAACGTATTTGTTTAATTTGAAATTCCAACGACACTCCAGCGAAAATGCAGCTAAAAATCAAATATAGATTTTATTAGAAATGAGTCACTCATCCTTTAAAAGACCTGGAGGGTTATCCATACTTTTACAGTTGAGCTAGGATCGTTACCAAGTCGATGTGGGACAAGATATTAAGAATTTTAACAGATTTTGCTATATATTGCGATTGAAATTTACAAGGCGAGCGCGAGAGCCAAATGTAGGGGGTCGTAGTATTAAAAAAAATAAAAATTGCACATATATTCTTAATTTGTCTAATATGCATACGAAACCGGTCTATCTAATTTCTGAAATCTAGATACTATACTGCATTTGTAACCTATTTCTAGCTAACGAATCAAAAAAATATTTTATACTAGCACTATCCGCATATTTATACGTATCAGATACAAGGACTTATTTATACTCCATATCTTACTACTCCACTTACTACCAACAAAATATCGCAAAAAAAATGAATGAACTATTGAGATACGATTTGGTTGCATTTTGGAATAATATCAAATGGATCATCATCGTGCTTTAGAGAGGATATTGTACTAGTATAAAAAGTCAATGTACTCTTTTTCCTTCCCAAAACATGGCTATACGCTGTAGATTAACGCCTAACCAAGTAATCCCAATTTCATACTATTACTAAACATGAAAACTGAAAACAATATACCCATTCTAAAAGAACATAAAAATATACTCATCTCATCCCACTTTAGAGTCTCAATTGAATTTGACACGGATTTCAAGAAATATAAAGAAAAATGGTGAAAAAAATAGTGGAATGTGAGTCACATTTTTATATACTATTCTCTCCGACCCACTTTAGGAGTCTCATTTGAATTTGACACGTATTTTAGTAAATGTAAATGAAATTTGATGGAAAAAGATAGTGGAATGCGGACTCTACTTTTATATGAATTATTGGTTTTATAATAAAATGTGAGTGAAAAATAGTTAGTGGAATATGAGGCCTATTACCATTTATGGAATATTCCAACTGGGACTACTAAAGTGGGACACCCAAAAATGATAAACCGGGACTGCTAAAGAGGGACGAATAAAGTACTCCCTCCGTCCCGTGCTACTCGCACGTTTGCTTTTCGGCTCGTCACAAAGTCCTTACACTATTTATAATTTAAGTTAGAATTAATGCATTTAATTAATATGTTAGTTTAAGTTAAGAGCTCTTTTATTAAGTGATGTCTCATTACACCTAAAATTCTTTTTTAGTTACACAAAAAAATCAATCTCAAATTTACGGCCTAAAATGAAAAGTGCGAGTAGCATAGGACGGAGGGAGTATTAGTTTTATAATAAAATATGAGTGAATTGCGCTGGTAGAATGTGAATTCTATTACCATTTATAAAATATTCTAACTAAAACTCCTAAAGTGTAACAGACTAACATGAAAAACCAAGACTAAAATTGGTACGAAGGGGGAGTTATAACCTTCGAAAATTGTCTCATGAGAAATGAGCATATTATTTTTCCCACTAATAGTTTGTTTATTTGCATGTTAATAAAAGTGTTCACTAATCCAATGGGTGTAGTCGAGTGGCATGAGATTCGTCCATCTTAACCAAATGGTTGGGGGTTCGATCATTACCTTTGGGTATGGAGTAGCATTAGCCCAACAACTAATTGTTTTATCCATCGAGGTGTCTATAAATTAGGGCGGAAAATAGTCTTGAATACTCTTGAAATTACAAAAAAATAAAAAAGTATTCACTTGGTATCGCTATCAATTTTCTCATTTATGACTTCCTCCATCACTGTTAATAGTATGTCCCAATTGTTCATTTGAAGATATCTCTTATTAATTGTCTCACTACTTTTTTATATTTAGGTACTAAAAAAAATCAAGCGGAGACAAGATTTATGTTTATTAATACGCACTATTTATTTATATTCAATATTATATTTTTGAATTCTGACTTGCATACGTTGATTATAATGATAACAATGAGTTTAACACTATAAATCATTTCTTTTACTTTTTTTAAAATCATTTCTTTTACTTGAGCTACCTATTTGTGCTTGTTCGTTTCAGTAACTAATGACTAATATTTTTCCAACACAAATAGTCAAATATAATCCAATTTCTAGAATTAGCTGCTCATTCCAAATATATATCAAAATATGTATTACTCCTACTAGTACTAGTTATTGTACTGAGTAGAGACATAGTTTACATTTGGGTTCCTTCAAGAACAACGTGGTACAACTCTAATATTTAAAATTTACTATCCAAAAACGTCTATTGCTACGCATTAAAGGAAATTTTTAATTTTGCATAATAATTCTACGTAACAATGTTTTGATTGTCAATCCCAATATAAATAAAAAAACGTAACTTTGTGGGGTGAGACTTAGCACCTAGGTCATAGTTGCTCAAGCTTTCAATTTACTATATGCAGTAATAAAATGTGAACATGGAAATAAAAATAATGCAGTCCGTACATATTGGTTTTTGGCGGGAGGCATTCTGCAAAGGCCATACTACCTCAGGCGGCCGCCACGTGGCAACGCGTTAGACTTATCAAATAATTTGGCTCTCTGTCTGTCAACCCCCAAATCTGGTCAATATTTGGACGCCCACTTGCTCCCACAGCTCGCTTTCGACTTCAACACAAGTCTCCCCTCTCAATTTTACACGCACAACACACACTCACCCTCCCCCGAAATCTCTATGCATAGCTCCGCCGGTTTATGATTACGCGAGATGTTGAATTCCAAGCAGAAAAGGCCGCAGCACCACCACCTCCAACACCGCCCTCGCCTTGATCGCCGGAACGCCATTAAGAACATCGACTACTACGCCGGAGACGATGGCTTCTCTTCTCCTTCTTCCTCTTCCAACTCCTTCTCCGCTGAACTCTCCGTGCACAAGACGCGCTCGCTCGATCTGCTGCCGCTCTCAGATCGTACCAGCTTTCGGATGGAGGGAATTGAGGGGGAGGCCGATCAGATTTTCCGCTACCTCGGTCTCAACGCTGAGGATTTGTCGATTCCGGTGTCCGCGTGGGAGGCGAGGAAGAATTTGTCCCCTAAGAGGGAGGTTAGGACTGGCGATCGAGGTGAATCGAGCGATGGTTTTGGTGCTAGGGTTAGGGTTGGTCATGGTGAACTGGAAGATGCTGTCGGTGCTGCTGAGGTTAGTGAATATGAAGTCAAAAGTGAGCAGATTGGTGGCGGTGGATGGGGACTTAGGCCGTCGAAGTCAGCGCCTTCAGCTGCAATAATCAGAAAGGCAGTTGAGGAAAATGTTGCAGCTAGCGTGAAGTATGGTAATTGTGAAGCGGGGGATGGAGCTGAGCTAGTTTTTTATTATGATGAAGTTAAGGCAGATGAAACGAGTGAAAACCAAATAAGTTTAGGGATTAGAGGTTGTAGGCCACCAACTCTGGCTCCTCCTCCAGCGGTGATGCGATCGGTTGTGGATCATACGAGCTCCACTTGGGAAATATTTAGAGGCTTTGGCCCTCAAGATAATCGGCCGGAATCACCGGGAGATGCCAGTAGCCATCCGATTCATAGAATTGAAGAAAGTGAGGAAGTTGGAAGGAGAGATATCAACGTTAGGGAAGAAATGAGTGAGGATGCTGGGGTAGAGGATAGGGGAATTGGCTTGGAGTCATGTTCGGATTCTTCAAATGATGAAAGAGGTGACAGTTCCATCGGATTGGTTGGGGATAATAGTCACACTATCTCGCCAAGTGGTTCACTCAGGTCTAATATCACGTCCTGGCAAAAGGGTGATTTCCTTGGCAGTGGATCATTTGGGACTGTGTATGAGGGGTTCACCGAGTAAGTTATTCTTTATAGCTATGCAGAATTACTTGATCAATATTAGTATCCACCACTGAAAATATATTTTACTATCTTTTGTTTAATTAGACCCTTTATCCTTTTGGTTCTGCTATATTTAGAGTATTATCACCTGGTACCAATGACATAAAAAGCTCATGAAGGCCTTTTGTGTTTGATATGGATCACTCAGGAAGGTGCTACAGTATTTCTTTGGGTCCTGACAGCTTTGTTCATTATTTTGATGCAGTGATGGGCTCTTTTTTGCTGTGAAGGAGGTATCTTTACTGGATCAAGGAAGCCATGGTCAGCAAAGCATTTTCCAGCTTGAACAGGTATTGCAGTTGATAATGTAGTTTCGTAAGGATCTGAAAATCATTATGCAGATGCCAAAACCACAACCTGGATTGTTATTTATCTTCTTATATAATTTTCCAGGAGATATCTCTTCTGAAGCAGTTTCAACACGAGAATATTGTTCGCTACTTGGGCACTGACAAAGTATGCTGTTAACTTCATTAGTAGATATCTCAATTATCAATGTACTTACTAAATAATTTCTCTTTTTGATTCTTAATTTGAAACATTTTTATTTTTTAGGATAATGAAAAACTATATATTTTCCTTGAGCTTGTAACAAAGGGCTCCCTTGCAAAACTGTACGAAAAATATCAGCTTCGGGACTCCCAAGTCTCTTCATACACAAGACAAATTCTAAGTGGGCTGAATTATCTTCACAGCCGTGATGTCGTTCACAGGTGCTATACATCATCTCAGTTTGTTCTTCTATTTATAGTGTCTTTTCCAAGGATCTCATATTCTCCCAGAAGATTACTTTTTCCTTTCACTTAGTATTCTGGGCAATGTATGTGGGAGCGGATTTAGTAACTTACTGACAGTTAGTTTTTAAATAGCAGTACTAGGATTTTATGTTGCCTTTTTCTCTTTTTAGCAGCACTCCTATTTTTTGTGCTTCCTCTTCTCTTTCTACTGGCCCTCCACGTTAGGAATGAGATTGTATTTTCATGTAAAGCTTGTAGAGAGGTTGGAAAATTTAAAATGAACACACATTCTAGTTCTCAACCAGAATACTCGTGAAAATAGAATAAATTAATAGATATCCCCAATTCCCCCCTCAATTTAACACCTTCTTACAGAGCTCTGATTTTTCTTCTTTCAAGGGATATCAAATGTGCCAATATATTGGTAGATGTTAGTGGTTCAGTGAAACTGGCAGATTTTGGATTGGCAAAGGTTGATTTCTGGACACACAATATAATTTCTAATATTATTATATGCATTATGGTTGCTAAAAGTTTACGTGTTTCCTCAGGCAACAAAACTAAATGATATAAAATCTTGCAAAGGAACACCCTATTGGATGGCCCCAGAGGTGAGTTTCCTAGCTGCAACTAGATCCTCCACACCCACTTGTCTTTTGCATAGATGCTTTGTTTTTTATTTTTCATGCACTAGCCGTCAAGTTTTGCCAACTATTGTACCTTTTCCCTGGTTAAGTGTGAATAGAGTGGCACTAGGCAAAATGTTTTTTTTATCTTTCATTCACAATATATACCAAATATATATTCCATTTCCAAGGTTCTCTCATCTAAATCGCCAAACAAAAAAGGGCTATGTCCTTGTTCATCTGCATTTTTTATCCACAAAAGTTACCTAGATCCAAATTCGAGACACTTCATACTGTCAGGTTGTGAACCGAAAGAACCATGGATATGGGCGTGCTGCTGATATATGGAGCCTTGGCTGCACTGTGTTGGAAATGTTAACTGGTCAAATTCCTTACTCTCACTTGGAAGGGGTATGCCATGTTCCCTGACAATATTTAAGATTTCGTTACCTCTTCCTAGTTTTAGACAGTAATTTCATATCATGAATTACTGAGTTGATTTTCCGGGCTGAATCATGTAGGTTACGCTGATTGGATCTAAAAGATTACATAATAAATTACTCTGTTAAGGGCGGATAATACATAATGATAGTTTCAAAAATATTAATGGTTGGCATATCTAGTGTTAACTTATGGGTTGCCAATAGGAGCATATAATATAAAACAATTCTAGAGCTAACAAAAATTTACAGCTATTTTGGTCTTATCACAAAATTAGACACAATTTCTTAACAATTCTGCTGATCAGCACCACTACTTTGAGTAGTTTTTTTGTCGACATTGGCAACCTAATATCTCAGGAAGGCGGCTGTGAAATATAAATAATCTCTACTAATAACAAGAAAACAGATTTAAAGTGGATGGCCCTCTATGTGTCTAATTGCAGTTCTATATTTTTTGTAATTATTTAATTTTTCAATGTTTTGGCTGCCACGATAACTTCTTTATTCTTTGCTCATCAAGATTTTCTACTACATACATTTAATTTGCACATGTCAGTTTCACTATTTGAGGTTAATGTTTTCGAACTCATGTTTCATGGTTGCCCAAAAGGTGTATGTCTTCCAGCTGCTACATAAAGTGGTGTTCTAAGCATCCTTTTTCTTGTTGCAACAGATGCAAGCACTGTTCAGGATTGGCAGGGGTGAACTTCCTCCGATTCCTAACACCTTATCAAGAGATGCGCAAGATTTTATCCTCAAATGCCTTCAAGTTAACCCAGATAATCGCTCAACTGCTGCTCAACTTCTAGAACATCCATTTGTAAAGAAGTCATCTTCATCGTTCACAAGCCCTGCATCTCCACATTATTCCATTAGGTCGTAGTAACCAATGAAGATTCAACATGGCAAAGATAATGAGGTTAGTATCTTACACTGGCATAGGCAGTTTATTCTCTCTCTCTCTCTCTTCTTGCAAATCTGATTCTTTTGCACCTTTATTTTGGCTGGAATACTAGATGTGAGATTAAAGGGTATATCAAGAATGACAAAATCTATATTTTAAGCTTGTCCGCTTAAATTTATAAATAGACCTGAGATGTGTAGCATATATTTTCTCCGAAAGACTCCATTTTTACGTAATACGCATGGCGTTATTGTCGCTATGGGTAGGGATGTCAATCGGGGCAGCCCTACTCGGGTTGCGGGTTAATCAGGCTGTAATTTTGTCGTGTTAAAATTTTCCAACCCTAACCCTAAACGTTCGGGATTCAGGTTGGCCCAACGGGCTAATCGGGCTGGAAACTATTAATTGAAATTATCTTGTATATTTTTAATCTTAAAGATATATGTTTATAAGGAGCAAATACTAATATTTACAAATCAACATTATAAATCAAAATATATTTAGTACAAATTAAAAACACGAAATGAAAATATAAGGTGGATATAAGAAAAACATGAAACTCACGCAATAAGTAAACAAGGAAATATAATTCATTCTCAAATCTCAAACAAGGAATAATTTTCCAAGCATTTAATTATATAGCAAATTTGTATTTGTGTTTTTAGTTTGGGGTAGTTTATGGCCTGATCCATCTTTTACAATAGGGCACATATTTTTCAAAAAGAAAAAGAAGAAAATGTGGAGAAATTGTTCGAATAAATGGTGCGATGCAAAACAAATGAAAAACAACTAAAAAAACACTTTTTTTGCAACCTAACAGGCCAGCCCTCCAGCCCGCTGGGCTGACCCGCTTAACCCGACAGCCCAAACGGGCTAGCCCGATTCCTAATCGGTTTTAATATTTCAGCCCTAACCCTTTAAATTTAGCAGGCTAATCTCCATCGGGTTTAGTTTACAGTTTGAACGGACAAGTGACAACCTTAGCTATGGGATAGTGCCATTTATTGAGGATTTATATTTGTACATTGGTGGATCCTGCAGCTTATGGTTGCATACTGCCGTGTTTTCCACGCACCATAGTGATGGATCAACAGATTATTTCAGCGTTGATTGAGCAATTTTTCGTAGTACTCTTTGGGATCATTAGCCTTTAATGGGCTGGGTAGTTTCTCAAGCTTTAGCATTTGATTTCCAGAGATTCGCAGGATGTGGAAACATGTACATTTAGTATCAAAGACAGTTATAACTTATAACTATAGAGTTCCCCTTAAGGTTACAATAGGCCTTAATATAGTGATTAAGAACCAGCCTACTTCACAAATGCTTGCAGTAGACTGGGAACCTGTGAAAATGGTGAACAGATGTCCAAGAGGTGCTTGGAAACATCTTCCGTGTTGCCAACTATTTGGTATAAAATTATAGTTTTGTGAGCCTCCCTTCTCATCTGGTGGATGTTTCAGCCTCCCTTTGGATTAATTAGCTAGATGGGTTGTCCATTGTTGGGTCTAAACATATGCGATTTTTTCCAAGCAAATGAGCATCTGGATTCTGTAATAAATCTGACATTAGGTTTGAAGAGCTCACAAGTTGTTTAAGATTATCACATTTCACTTTGCGCTACTATTTGTCTATTGACACTCACACTGCACCAGAAGAGCTCGCTGGCATCGTATTACAGTTCCTTCCCATTTACCTCTCTTGTTGCATGTCACTGACTTCTTTTTTCTTTAGGAGGAATGTTCGTGCTTCTAATCTGAAGGTTTCAGTGGAGAGCCATACTGAATACTCAAATTCACAATAACACACTCATCTGACCCACACTGAACGACGAGGTCAATGTGCTTGGATTGGTTATCACGAGCACTTTGGTATCATTTGCTGATTATTCTCAAGATTAAGATATCATTGGGGTGTAGTAGGCAATTTAGATTTGAGATCATGGTGAATTTAAAATCTGATGGGTCAAATTACAGTGAAGACCTTCTATAGCTCCTGCTAGTACACCCAAAAAGGAAAAAAGAAAAGAGATTGTTTATTGTGCCATTCATTCTGATCATTTCATGTTCTTGTGTTTGTTTGTTCATTTATCGGCTTGTTGTATTAAGGTACAGTGGCTTGCTTAGAAAGTTATCCTGTAGAAGACATTTAACAAGTGTAAATAATGTGTGCCTTTGTAAATAATTCATCCAAGTATGAATGTTTCATACTTTGCTGGCCTCATTTTGAGATGCTAATATTGAATGTTTGAATTTTCGTGGTTTCTTTAATTGAGTAGTACTCCCTCCTTCCCACAAGAAATGCATTTTCTAATTTAGGAAACACTTTGCTTTCTAATGAGGTGATACTCATTATCCACTAATAATACTTTATTTACATTTTCTCTCTACCTCTTCCCTTACTTTATTAATTTTGTATTAAAACTCATGCCGAACCCAAAATGTATTTTTATTTGGGGACGGAGGGAGTATGTTGTTGGGAAGACAAGTAAAAAATGCAAAACGATGTCCCTTACCATGGGGCAGCTTGTCCCACCGGGATGGGATGGTAAGGGACACCCGTTGCAAGTATAACATCCCACCGGGACGGCACGGGACGGACGCCCCTTGACAGAGGGCTTAGCCCTATCTGACGAGATGGCGTGCCGGGTGATGTGGCGCTCACTGGTCGCACAGTGATGCCCACTCACCCTCCCGTGAGTAGACGTCGATTTTATTACTTTTTTCTAAATTGGGAAAATTTTGAAAAAAATAAAAAAAAGGGAATTCCCCAAATATTACCTTTTTTTAAACTTATTTTTTTTTCACTTTTTAATATGTGATTCATCCATAAATCATCTATGAATGTTCCATTCATCATCCATTTTTTCGCATCAAAATATTATCTTTTGCTCTTTCTTCTCTATAAAAATTTCATTTGCATTCTTAATTGAAGTATGTCTAGAGGCAAGGAACGAGATGGATGAAACCAAGCGAACCCCCAAGTCCCAACCTTCCATGGCTCTTTTAACGGGAATGTTCCTCGCTGCTATAGTGGTCGACACTTCATGTGCGACACGGTCAGACGAGTGACACATCACCAAACAATTGCATCCCTCATGCCTCGTTAGAACTGATAGAAATTCATGGGTTCAATCCTAAAACCAATTGGTGATAAGAGGAGAGGCCCATGAGACTTATATAGTGGATTAAGCTCTTTGTGTACAAAGATGTGTGATATTATTATATTCATTTTTATGTTTCAATTGTCAACATCCCCCCTCAAACACTTCAAGGTGAATCTTGGAGGGGTTGGACTTTTTTATGATCGATTGGACAATCGGCCAATTTATTTTTGATCGGTTGGTCCACTGGCCCAAATCCACAGTCGACGACCCGCTCTGATACCATGATAGAAATCCATGGGTTCCATCCTAAAACCAATTGATGATAAGAGGAGAGACCCATGAGACTTATATAGTGGATTAAGCTCTTTGTGTAAAAAAATGTGAGATATTATTATATTCATTTTTATGTTTCAATTGCCAAGAACATGCCGTTGCCACTGCCGTCGTAAGAACAAAATTTTTTATAGTTCTTTATTTTTAGAATTTTAATTATGTAATTTTTGAATTATGTAATGAAGTGTTATTAATAAAATGTTTTTCTATTAATTGCATATAAATTTGACTGTTGAGAGATGCCACGTGTGATGAGTATCCATTTTGGCTTTTCATTAGAGCATCCACAATGGTCTAGGACCTCCCATAGCCCTCACATAGCCTTCACACTGCCACATCATCAGCACTAAAATTCTCCTGCCACATCAGCTTGCCACATCAACTGGACATTGAATAGCCCTCACATAGCCTTCCCACTACCTATCCACATCACTAATAACAATTATATAATTTAATTTACAATCGTATCAACATACGGAATTTAATTTACGAGACAAATACGGGGAAATTCGAATAATACTATTAAAATTTAAAAAGTACATTAATTTTTTTTAAAAAGTACAATAATTTAAAAAAAAGTACAATAATTAAAAAGTACAATTAAAAAAGTAAAAAAAAAATCACTCCTCGCCGCCGTCCTCGTCTCCGTCGTCGCCCAGCCCTTCTTCACCGTCGTCGCCGCCGCCTCTGTCGCCACCTACGTCGCGGCTATTCCCGCCGGTCTCCCTCCTCATCGCCTCCAATTCTTCACGCTGGCTCTGGAGCAATACACGAAGATAATCCTTCACCTCGGGGTCCACCGCCGATTGGAAGTCGGCTAAGGTCTTCACCATTTGAGCGCGCGTTTGTTGGCGCGCCAAGAATTTGAGCTCCTCGGTAGACCTGCCGAGGGGGGATGCCGAATGGACCCCCTGGGAACTCGGGGTGCCCGCCCTCGCAACCTGTTGCGCCCGCCTTTGGCCAACCGGGCGAGGTCGGCGACCGAACGAACGAGGGGTCGGGACCTCCTGGGCCGTCTCGGGGAGGTCTGTCGAACCACCACTGATGCCGCTATAATCTCCGGTATAGTTCAGTTTCTGCTTCTTCGGCCAGCCAGCGTCGACACCTGCCCGGAATTTCTCCGACTCGTTGAGCACAACGTAGCAGTTCCAGTAGGTGAACTCATAGTACTTCTTTTGCGGATCGGGGTAGGCTCTCTCCGCAATCCTCCTGCAGTCTTCCTCTGTTTGGCCACTGGTCTGCATGCGGAGGGCGTTGGCCTACAAACCCAAAAATCGAGAGACGCCAGACCTGATTCGGTCCCAGCACTTCCGGCACTCCTCCCTGGTGCGCGGTCTCCCTTCAGGGCAAAATGCCCTGTAGGCTGCGGCTATCTTGGCCCACAAGTTGACGATCCTCTGGTTGTTCGAAACGAGAGGATCGTCGCAGACACTCACCCACGCCTTGGCAAGTGCAACGTTCTCCGCGTCCGTCCACTTCCTCCGGACCCGGCTATCCTCCTCCGGCTGCGACGACTCGCCGACCTTCTTAGCCTTGCCCTTCTTCTTACCCCGCCCTACTCCCTGGCTTTGAATGAGAGTTTCTGGAACCTCGTTAATATCAAAACCCAAGGTCTCCGTATACTGTGCATCCGTTGGGGTCGATGTGTGCGAAGAACTGGTGGAAAAATCAAAAGTCGGCCGATAGGCGTTGTCCCCCCCGGGCGTCCCCTGCGGCGGTGGCTGCATCCCGGGTGCCCACCCCGGCATCATCTGCATAGGGGGCTGCATTCCGGGTGCCCACCCCGGCATCATCTGCTGCCACGGGTACATGTTGTAGTACCCGGTCATCGGAGGCCAACCACCTCCCCCAGGAGCCGGGGAAGTCTGGGACCCTACCCCGGGAGTCGGGGGAGTCTGAGACCCTATCCCGGGAGTCGGGGGAGTCTGAGACCATCCCACGGGAGTCACTGGAGTTCCTGCGTAGTTGTTCTCCATTGCTCGTTATTGCTCTTGTACAGAAAGAAAGATACAGAGAGTACTCGTTAAAACAAGTGGTGCGAATGAAAATGACGTCCAAAGCGCGTATATATAGTGTTTTCGAAAAAAAAATTAAAAATTAAATTCTGACCCCGGTCTGACGCCGATCCGGGGCCTACAATGGTTCCATGAGGATCGGCGTTAGAACCGGCGTCACCACACGAATCGGCATGGGTACGCCGAAATTGACGCCGATTTCGCCGACACCGGTCGCAATGGTTCGGCGTCAGAACCGGCGTCGGTGAAAAATCGGCGTCGCGGTTTTGACGCCTCCATTGCTGATGCTCTTATATTTGAGTGGACAAGTCAAACAGTTTGAGTTTCAGAATGCTTAAACTTTTACCATTGCTATAATCCAAACGTTTGAATCCATTTTGAATTAAGAATTTCACTAAAACACCATGATGGCTGAATTATGACTTTGCAACCAATGACATTTAATACTTTCTTACGTAGCAAATGAAACATAAATGAGTACAACACGAGAAATGAGAAATTATATGAAAATGAGTACAATAAATAAAATTATTTTAATTTGGTATAATACGGCGTCATCTTCACTGGTTATACCGTGACATCTATACTAAACTAAAGTGCAAGTTTGATGAAAAGTCCTTAATACCCTTTTTGGAGGGGAAATGGAATGATGAGGTGTCTTCTATTCAAAAATAATTTTTTTAAGGCAAAAACAATTGGACAAATAATAGCCCAATAAAATGCTAACTTCTTGAAGAAGTGTTAAAACACATTTAAATAGTGCACTACCATTAAATTTTTCTTATAATTAAGTTATTAAATTTATATATTAATTAGCCTTATATTTGAGTTAAATTAGAATTGTGCTAGAGAGTTTAGTTTGCCTTCCATTTATTTAGGTTAAAATGGAGATTTAATCATTTATTGCAATACTTTTTAATAAAAGAGTAGTGTAAATTCCCACATTATTCAAAACAAACAAGATGCATAAAATATTATCATTACTTTAAGTGATAGTAGTAATTTACTTTTTATACGTATATGTGGCAGGAAGTAAGAAATTTATTCTTTCGAATATAAAAAATTCATTTAGTCTTTGGAAATGTATATCAAGTTATGCTATGGTCAGAAATTAAAAGAAAGAAATAAACAGTCAACTAAAATGTGATTATTGGATAATACAAATTTTCTAACTTGACTTCTCAAAGAAGTTTTAAATTTATATGATTTTAATTATTCATATATTTAATGTGGATATGTTTAATATTCCATATATTTTTTTCAAATTAATTTTTTATAAATTAAGATATTAAATTTATATATTAATTTACCTTTTATTTGGATTAATGACTTGCATAGCACTTTCAATAAACATCTTTACTCACACATATTTTCTTTATTTGTATATCTTATTCTAATTAATTCATACTCTTTGATCATTAGCACGCATCTTATTTTTGTCATTAATTTTATTATTTTTACTTCACTTAGATTATAAAATATAATTGCATAAATGTTTCATTCACTGGGGAGTAGTAAATTCTTCATTTTGAGTGAGACAAGATAAGTACATTTATGTTTTTTAAATCTCCATGTTTCTTTCGATTCTTATTTTCTATATATTTATTATATTTTATATTCATTATTTGAAACTCTTATGTCCCGTACATAGCTCGGGTGTTAATACTAGTTTGCCTATAATGTGATACTGTCCCTTGAGTCATGTGTCAAAATCTTGTTTGATTGTACATAGTTTGACAACTTTATAGACAAATTTTAATTGAATTGAGTATTTTAAAAGCAAACACTCATTTTTAACATGACTGACAATCATTTTATCATTTTGAGGGAACATCATTTTTGGTATACGAACTTTGGCAAAGTATCATTTTAGGTCCGTGAACTTTGAGTTAGTATCATTTGAAGTACTTTTTACTATTTTCAAGTTTTTTGGACGAAAATACCCTCAATACTTTAAAGTGTATATATTTTTAATAAATTTATCATATACTCATAATTTTTTATAAATATCTTTACAATATATTTTTGACAAATTTTTTAAATATAATTTGACCTTAAATATTATCACTTAATTTTGTGACATGCAAGTAAAATTGCTTCTTCAATTTTTTATATTAATTTTTTAAAATTGAATAAAGAACTTTTCTTTAATAATAAAAAATTGAATAAAGATCCTTTCTTGTATGTCACAAAATTAAATGATAATATTGAAGGTCAAATTATATTTAGAAAATTTGTCAAAAATATATTGTAAAGATATTTATAAAAAGATCTTTATTCAATTTTTTATTATTAAAGAAAGTTCTTTATTCAATTAAAAAAAAAATTAATATAAAAAATTGAAGAAGCAATTTTACTTGCATGTCACAAAATTAAGTGATAATATTTAAGGTCAAATTATATTTAGAAAATTTATCAAAAATATATTGTAAAGATATTTATAAAAAAATATGAGTATATGATAAATTTATTAAAAATATATACAGTTTAAGGTATTGAGGGTATTTTCGTCCAAAAAAAACTAAAAAATAGTAAAAAGTA
This sequence comes from Salvia splendens, assembly GCF_004379255.2. Classification (NCBI taxonomy): domain Eukaryota; kingdom Viridiplantae; phylum Streptophyta; class Magnoliopsida; order Lamiales; family Lamiaceae; genus Salvia; species Salvia splendens. The sequence goes on from NC_056032.1 coordinate 12,698,511, forward strand.
CCTTAAATGATACTAACTCAAAATTCACGGACCTAATATGATACTTTAATAAAGTTTGTGGACCAAAAATGAGGTTCCCTCTATTATTTCTGTGCATGTTACATGAAAAAAGTGAATTTTGTTTGGGTGCAGTTGCAGTGAGTTTTTCTTCCATCAGTATTAATGAACTTTTAAGATCCATCGCTGAAAAGTCTTGACAATCAATCCAAAGTAAACTCATCCTCTAATTCAATCAACAACGACATAATTTCCTCTCTCTGCGCGCACACACACACACACACAGTAACTGCGAGCACCATTGCGCGATTACATGATCTCCGATCTGATCTGGTTGCAATGACGCGGCGCGATTCAGTCCACAGCGGCGGCGGGGCGTAATTGAGATGCAGTCGGGCGACAATCCACCCACACTTCCGTTTCCACTAAGTCCATTGCTGCTATTGAATGCCGCTGCCGGCGATTTCGGAGAGGGAGGGTTTGAGTTGTCGCGATATTTGTTCCTAGGATCGCTGCTCTTCTCGCGAGAAGCAGGCGGCATGGACTTGTCGAAAGTCGGGGAGAAGATCTTTAGTTCAGTTCGCTCCGCGCGCTCAATTGGCCTCCTGCCTTCCCCATCCGATCGTCCTGAGGTAGTGGGAATTTTGCTGCACCGAGCAGCCTCAGCTGAGCTGATAATTGTGGTGCTGATAGATTGTATCGTGACAATATGTGTGTTGCATTGTGAATACGCTCTGTAAAGTTAAATTATTTTGTGGCAGCTTGATTGTGGAGTTTGAGGTTACTCGATCTAAGAGATGTTTATAAACTCAGTAAAAGTTCCTTTTTTTGTTGACGAGTTTGTATTTGTTGCGGTAGGCATAGTGATCCTGGAGCAGAATTTAGTAATTCATGTTTCTTTCAATGTCCGGCCTTATAGGTAACTTTCAAAGATGGCTTAGGTATTCAATAAACTGCTCGAACATTGATGTTTTATTTACTCAACGTCATTGTTTGTAGCTGCTGAAATTTTGGTTTGTCTCTATAATGAAATTTATGTCATGTTTGTGCACTGATGGTCATATTGGGGGCTTTTTAGTTGATCAAATGAGCGGTTTTTGAAGTACTTATTAAGATTGTTCAAGATAGATGAGTTAAAATTTGCAGATAAGGTTAATGTCTGGAATTCACTGTATATCTGATTGAAGTTGTCATAAGACCATATCTATCATAAGGCAATCGATTTGATTGTCTTTATTCAGTTATAGCCGAGGCTTGCTGCTACTTCTCTTTCCTTTATACTATAATGTTGAAAATGTCTAATATCATCTTCCAATAGGTTGATATGATCTTTGATGCCTTCTATTGTTTCAATTTCCTGAAGAAACAATGAAAGTGGAAGATGAGTAAAAAATGCAACACCATGATTAATGTGCAAGGAAAAAAGTGAATCTGCAGAGTGTTACCACACTAAACAAACTGATTTTGTAATTTCAATAACTATTTCCTTTTCATTCAGGTTGATCTGGAATTGTCAGAGTTATCGCTGACTTTGTAAATGCAACTATTCTAAAAACAGGTTCCAGCACGAGCAGCAGCAGCTGCAGCTGTGGCCCGTATTCTTGCTGGACTACCTCCACATCAAAGACATAATTTTTCAATCTCCGATGAACTGAGTTTCATGTATGGGAGCAGACCTCAAGGTCAAGCTGTAGATGAGCTCGAGAAAGAATTCTATGAGGAGGTTGTTTACTATATTTGTTTAGTGGCAGCATTAATTTTTCGTGTCTCTATATGAATAAACAAGGCAAGGAGACACATTGAGGTCAAATGATGTCCATAAGCAGTTTAGTGCTTTGTATATGTGGGTAATTACAACTTCAATGAGTATGTAAATGTAATTGATCGTTACATGGTAGAACAAGCTTTGGCTTTGGCTTCGTCAATATTGTAGGCGGTGCCTGATTTAAAAATTTAAGTTAACCATCTAACTATACAAGTATTCAATGACATACAATACACAGAGGAAAGCTCTTGGAATATGATCGTCGTGTCTTCCAAATTGTTATGTATTATCGGAAATGGAAATGGAAGCGGCATCTCTTAGCTTTTCTTCCAAACATGTTGCTTTTTCTGTTCAATACGGTGTTAACATAGTACTATATTTTAATGCTACTATTATAATAAATGCTTTTGTGTATCTATCTGCGTTTATCTGAAAACCATGGAATATGATCGTCGTGTCTTCCAAATTGTTATGTATTATCGGAAATGGAAATGGAAATGGAAGTGTCATCTCTTAGCTTTTCTTCCAAATATGTTGCTTTTTCTGTTTAATACGGTGTTAACATAGTACTATATTTTAATGCTACTATTATAATAAATGCTTTTGTGTATCTATCTGTGTTTATCTGAAAACCATGAATTAACAGAAACTGCTGTGGATATTCCTTTTTTTTTCAGGAGTTTGATCCTGTTAGACACATTTTAGAGCAAATCCCCTCTGAAGAAAATGAACCAGCATATTTTGAGGAACAGGTCTTATTCTTTATTGACCTCTTTCTTCTCTCCATCATGTATGTGGCATTGTTGTTACCTTTGATTTGCTTAATGTAACATCAACATCTGTTCTCATGGTCCTATTTGTTTTCTTGTTGATATTCATTTTTATTCTACACATTTCCAGTTTTTCTTTGTTTTCGTTGCATTTATCAGCTGCCCTTATTTCTAGTTATTTACTTTTCTGTCTCATCTATGTATGCCGCTAGTTGTCTTTTGTTTATACCTAGATCCATTGAGTACTCTCAACAAGCTATCTCCCTCTGTTCCTTTATCAAGTTTTAGGAGGACGGGGCTGGTGTTGCTGCTTCGTAATTATGCTTCCATTTAAACCAAAATAAACATCTTACCGCTATTTACAGATCATTCTACATTGCATTCTTTTATAGGCTGCTCTTCGATTAGCACAACTGGATAGAATTTCCGAGAGCTTGTCGCGCCATGTAATGGAACATCATGAACAAATGGGTGAGTTTCCTACTTCCCTGTTCTAGTCCTCTTAAGTTTCCTGGAATGTAGGAAAGTTCTTCTACAGAAACCAGCATGGCTACACCTTATATTTGTTTAGTGTATGTGAAGTAGTCTACCTTGCTAGATAACTTTAAATTCCTCTAATATCTTTAGTATCTACTCTTTTGAGCAAACTCTTCAAAAGGTGTAACTGGGTTCTGTTGACTCTCCCCTCTTGTTATGCAAACCCTGTGGTAATCATTGTCATACAAGGATCCTTCTAGGATACTTGAAAATAAGGATCTTTAAGCTATTGTATAGTGTATAGTGTATACTGTATACTCAAATCATTCTCTTTTAGGTACCGACATACGTCAGAAATGGCATAAACTTCTTTATTGCAATTGCCATTTTCCACTCGGGATTGGATTAGCTATCACTTTCTAGTCTATATTTTTATCCCGCATGTTTATCTTGCATAAGTGTGTTGCTTATTTGGATCCCACCTTTCAAATCTCATATCCTTGAATTGAATCTAACAGAATCAGTTGCTAACTGATTTGGTCGCACCCAATTTTCTACTTCGGTGACTTGGTCACAGTTTGTACATGCCCCTTAATTATAGTTTTTTGCTTATATGAAAAATCTAGTGTGTCTGAATTCCTACATTCTGGTAATATACTTGTTTCAGTAAATGGGATGAATCTGGTCCGAGAGTTGGAGAAGGACTTGAAGATTGCAAATGTCATCTGCATGGTAAGCAGGTGAATTTTTACCATTTAACTGCAAGTGATTACAGAGTAGTGTAACCTTTTGAACTTGCTGATAGATCTGATTAGCATTGCTGAACTCATACTTTAATGGTTGTCTGTGCTAAACTGCTTAAGCCTTTAAGATGTGGAAAACAAGTGGATGCCTATTTTTTCCCCATTTCTCCAAAGTTCCATATTTGAAATTAGGATTATTGAACATCTTCAGATGATAGTTTCCCCGGAAAGCCAAGGTTGTCACCTTGTGTCCTCTTTCATTATTGCAGAATGGGCGAAGACACCTTACCTCTTCAAGGAATGAGGTATCTAGGGATCTAATTGTTACAGAAAATTCGAAGAAAAAGCAAGTGCTACTGGTAATCTGCTCACCCGAAAGTTTTGGTTGATTATTCCAATCTGTTTTCTATTGGTTCCCTTCCCATCCAAGCCTTGCAGGCAAAGCTTATGGGCAGGTCCTCTAATGGCATCAAGAAAATGCTTTACAGTAGACTTTCATATGTGAAATTGATGTTAATGTTTACCTAAGAATTAAGATACTGAACATGAAATACTTATTTGGGCAAAATTGTTGATCAGATTTGTCAAGTAGCATTACAATGAATTTCTCATTCATTTTTTTTCTTTCGTTGACTATTATAACATTTACTTCACTTCAGCTATCTTAGGGCAAGAAAATGAATTTTGTATTCTTATTGTATATATCTTTGTATTACTATTCCATGCTTAGGGGCAGGTTCTGTTTGTGATTCTGATTGGAACTAAGTTAGTAACAAGTCAATAATGTTTTTATTTTCTATTAATCCCATAGCCAACTTTGATTGTGCTAAGGCCATTATTTTACTACCTATATAATTTATTGCAACTTGCAGGGCATGCTTCCCATCTTGTCTGAGCTTCGTCATGCAGTGGGCTTGCAAGTGGCTCTTGATACTTGTGCTGAGGAGAGGAATTTCTCTAAGGTGCTAGTAATACATTTGCATTATGATTATAGAGGAGTCTTTTCAGTTCTTTATTTGTTTTTTCATCATCTTCTGCTGTTAATTTTGCTTCGTATGCATATTTTGGTATGCATGAATATTCTTTCTAAATGCTTACCTTCACATTCTCAGGCTTTCCAAGTACTGCCAGAGTATTTACAACTTTTAGATAGTTTATCAGACCTTTCGGCTGTGCAAGAGATGAGCCTTGATGTTGAGGTGAACTGAACATGCAAATACATAAAAGAAACTTGCCTTTTATTTATTCATCATTGGTGTTTGTGCTTCTTTATGTGTACATTTATGTTTATCTTTGGTTAACTTCTATAGTTTCTTACAGTGTGTGATAGTGTTCTGCTTTTATTTTAATAATAATAATATATTATTGTTATTATTATTATTATTATTATTATTATTATTATTTTATGTCCCGGGTTTCATTTAATTGGAAACAATGATTGAGTAACTAATATGGTGCAGGTTTGGTTGGGGAAGACTCTTCAGAAGTTGGATTCACTTCTATTAGAAGTGTGCCAGGACTTCAAAGAGGATGGCTATCTCACTGTTAGTTCCAGATCAGCTTTACATAATATGAAGAGCTAGTCATAAAGTCCTACTTGCTTCCTCATGTTTGTAGATTACTATTGTAATATATGAATACATATTATTCATAATTCCTGATTTTATGCGAAATATATATCCGTTGGTCATCTTTATCTGTTATGATGCACATACTTTTCTTTCTTTTCATTATTGGTTGATGATGACAAAGCATCCCTAAGTCATATTCACGATAAAAAGACAAAATTAAGATCATAAGTTTTATAGAAGAGCATACTCAACGCTCTCACTTTCGATAGAAATGTGAAGTTTGTTTTAATACGTCAAATGGTAGCTATTACCATTTAAGTAATTCATCCCATGACCCATAGTATTCAGTGAAATCATGTTATGAATTATTGTCCATCTAAATGAATAGGTTCTGAAATTAATAATTGTTTAATCTTTACATATTTCCTGAGAATAGCTGACAAATAAATCTGGTATCCTGATCATCATATGCACTGTTGTTCTCATGTTCATGGCATGAACAAACACTCATTTACTATATGCTAGAGTGTAAAATAAAGTTTGATTTGTTTTCTCAATTCGGCAGGTGATTGATGCATATGCTTTAATTGGCGATGTTCCTGGTCTAGCTGAAAAAATACAGAGCTTCTTCATGCAGGAGGTTCTCTCTGAAAGTCACTCAGCCTTGAAGACCATTCTGCAAGAGGCAAGAAAATTATTTTCATGAGAATCTAATTGCTTGTTATTCAAGTAAGGAGGTGATTGATATGATGGAATGGGATAGGAACAAATGATCATTGGTATATGCATTTTCATTCCTATGATCGATGTCTTGATATCAAGATCACGGTCCCCAATGGAATCACCCTTCGTAAAGTTGAGAGAACTGTCAGTACGTACAAACCCAATGGGTTTGTTATGCCCTTTGAGCTAAAACAATTAATATATTAAAATTAGTTCCAATTTTTTTTTATTGGCAATAATTTTCTTTTATGACATAAGTAATCAATTAAAATTGTAAAGTACGGAGTACTATTATTGATTTTATTGAATATTTTTTTGGAACATAATGAATTATATATATGCCTAACAAAATTGAAATGATTCGGAAGATAATTGTTTAGTATACTAGTAACTATTTTTGAGAAAAATTCATCTTTTGTAGTTAACTATTTAGAGGAACTGATTCCATCAAATATATAATTCTGAAGAAAAAGATAGATAGGCTGCAGCTCTATTATCCATAATAAACTATATTGGCTTGTGCTTGTAGCATGAGTAACATCAAGTCATCTTTGCTACATTACCAGACTGCTAATCTGATCAAGTATACTTTTATGTAACTTTCCAAAAACACTTAACATGGTATATGCCAAAAGAAGCATGCATCTGTATCACTGTTGTTTATAGGAGCCTTATTTTCAACACCCTCAAATGCAATAATTGAGTTGCATACTTTCATAAAACATTAAAAGTTCTTATATGGCTGACACAAATTGCTTGAATAGCAGGACGTTGAAAATCCCAATCCCCAAATTACCAGGTGAGTCAATCTCATCATGTGATTTGGAGTTGGATATATATTGCCTTGGGGTTTATTTTCCTCAGTTTTATGTCAAATGATGTAATATAATACTTTTCTTGGCTGTATTTAAATTTTTCCAGGTTGACATACAGTGATTTGTGCACCCAAATACCGGAGTCAAAGTTTAGGCAGTGTTTACAAGCAACACTAGCTGTTCTCTTTAAGCTGATGTGCTCTTACTACATAATTATCAACTTCAAACTTGAAGATAAAGTAAATAGTTGCTCCCCAACTATATTCTTTTATATTATTTGATATTTTTTTAATAGAATTGAAAGTGTTAGTGAAACATTGACTTTTTAGATGCCCTATTCTTTGTGAAAGGTGTCATCATGCCATAACCCACGTGGTGATGAACATGGTATGCTATCTGGGGTCTCTGAGAGTACTGCCAAAAAAGTTTCTTCTACTTTTCTGGCAGAAGAAGGCTCAGTTACTGCATCAACTGAGAGAGGATCTCGTTTGTCATCAGTGGAAGTAAGTTCGGCATCTGTAACAGATACTGAAGGAACCCATGACGGGGGAAGAGATGATGGAAGTGAAGCATCAAGTAGCGGGTCCCCATGGTTCTTGCTGCGAAAAGATGCTGTGACGTTTGTTTCACTTGCTTTACAAAGAGGATGTAGGAACCTCTGGCAGCTTACCACAAGCCGTATATCAGTTTTGCTGTCATCTTCAGTAGCTTCTTCTACTAGCATTCATCAATTCTTAAGAAACTATGAAGATCTAAGTATATTTGTTTTGGCTGGGGAAGCTTTTTGTGGGACTGAGGCTATTGAGTTTCGCCAGAAGGTTAAATCCATTTGCGAAGGCTATTTTGTTGCATTCCATCGTCAGAGTATTTACGTAAGTCCAACTCTACAAGTGAGAGCATATACACAGGAATACCGGACTGTTTGTCATGCTTCTATGATTTTTTGAATCTTTCATCTTGTCACAATTATGACTAAAGTGTGCCTGGTTAGAAGCATTTATGCTAAATCTATGTTCACCTTCAGCGCAAACATGTGATAGTTGCAAACATACAGGATTGCTTTTCCGAACAGAAATAGAAAGGTCAAAACTGAATTCATGCTAATTGATATGAATGTGAAAATATAGCACTGAAGTAATTTGATAATCTTTTACAATGTGTATTTTGAAATCGAAAGGAAATGTAGGATGGAAACTTGAGACTTAGATCATTATTTGCTTTCCAGGCCTTAAAGATGGTCCTGGAGAGGGAAACTTGGCAGATTTTGCCTCCAGGCACAGTACAAGTAGTTAGTTTTCCAGGACTGGTTGGTGATGGAGCAGCTCTCCTTGTTTCATCTGTCAGTTCTCCCCGTGCAAAATTGCTACATGTCAGTAAATCATTTGGAGTAGCTAGTGGGTCAAAGAAAGGTGGATTTTCATATTGGCTTGAAAATGGCAAGCTGTTTTTGCCAAAAGTGAGTGGCAGTTCTGAGGAGCATTCCAACTCCTTCCAGTCCAATGGTTTGGCCACACAAGGATCAGAAAATACTAATAAGATACCCAGGCAAACTAAATATTCTTCTGATGTTGACACAAACCATGTTAATGGGACTATCCTAGAAGAAGAAAATGAGGATCTCCATGCAGATTTTATTGACGAAGATAGTCAGCTTCCGAGTCGTATTACCAAACCCGGTCATTCAAGGCATAGCTCGTTACGTGGGAACAATGAAGATTCAATGGCACAAACAGGATCCTCCCTCAGCGTCCTGAGGTAAAGATATAAGTTCTTCAAGTATGTGTATAAAATGTTATGGTTCCCATATAAACATTAAGCTCTATTTGCTGAATCAGATCGATGGACAAATATGCACGGTTGATGCAGAAATTAGAGATTGTCAATGTTGAGTTTTATAAGGTAGGCTCCTCTGCTGATGGTTACTTATATCGGCAAAATGCTTTTACTTACATATTTATAGTGATGTCTGTGCCTCGATGTTTTTGCCCTGGTTCTTGTCTTAGGCTTTTCTAGTAATTGTATTTTATTATGTTTCACAGGGAATTTGCCAATTGTTTGAGATCTTTTTCTACTTTGTGTTTGAGACATTCTGTGAGCATAATACTCCAACTACTGCTAAATGCACCAATGGTTCTATTCCTCGTAAGTTTTTTATTTCTTCTTTTGCATTTGATAGAAAATTATATTACAATTATCTTCCAAACAGGACAGGTTTTTCGGCATGTTTCAATAGGTGGCTTCTCCTGAACAAATTTGCTCTTATTTTCCTCAGACAAGGTAAAGACTGCAATAGCAAGAATTTCGCAAGAGTGTGACCAGTGGATAAAACATCAACCAGTATCAACATCTTCGTCATCCTCAACATCTTCAAATCCATCATTCACACATATGGATGTTACCCCTACTAGTCCTCCCAGTCACGTGAACCATTCGTCTTTTGGACTGAAGGTATTATACTAATGGAGTGCTGTCATGTTTCCGTTGATTAGTTTACTACTTTAGGAGGGCAACAAGTCTCTTAGATTAAATTGTACTAGTGCAGGGAAAACATTTATTATACTCTCATGCATCACCTATTCTCCCTTCAGCACTAATTCTTGAAGCTTAATCATATGTTGCCCATCTAAAGGTCTAGGCTGAAAGGAGATGTTAAACCAATAAGTTGATATGCAAGGTTTCTCCTCTGTTTGTCTTCTCAACAGTAATCTTGTACAAACATTCCTCCACATGCATGACATGGTTATGACCATATAACTATTTTTGTGATCTGTAAACTACTGTGCTAAAAGATCCCATTGACACATTATTTTACTGTAAAAAGTACTTTAAGTTGGAGTTGTATTTTTGACTAATATGTGAGTAATTGCATTGACATAATGCTGCAGGAAAGATGTGCTGGGGCTGACACTATATCCCTTGTAGCTCAAATATTGCATAGATCCAAAACGCATCTGCAGTCGATGCTTCCACGCAAATATGGAGCACTAGTTGAGGACTTCTATATTCACATGGTATGTTTTGCATGATTATTTAGGCTAGCATTCTACTCCATTAGGTACCCACTGATATGTGTATTTATTTGAGAATGCAATAGTTTGGTTTCTCCCTTCTTGCTTACTTGTATCTTTTACGAGTTGTTTCTCATCATTATGAAAGTACAACATTCAGATCATGATAATATATAGCCTCTGTAGTTTTTAGTTTCGTGCCCAGAACAGTGCCTTTTGCTGTTGGTTGACTGCTCATCTTTTCCAGGTTGATGCTGTGCCTGATCTTACTCAGCTCATTCATAGAACAACGGCAAAATCGCTACTGCATATCAATGGGTGAGACAAAGAAAAAACAGTTCTTATACTTTAAAGTGATCATCTAATTTATTTTAATTGTTTGTAAGATATCCCTAAGCTGGTCAATGAAATTTCTATACATCTTATAAATCATCAAATATCTCTGATCTCACATTCCTCATCTCAAGATAGTGTATCTTTTTGTCTTATGTTTCATATTATGGTTTTAATTCAAAGAAAGTCTTAAAAGATCTGTTTGAATTTTTTGAATCCTATAAATAAAGCATTGTTTGCACTGGAAGAGTGATTATTGCCGTTATGAAAGGAAAAAGTATAATGGCTTGCTCTGGTTGTGCTGCAACATTCTCCTATCTTGCATATTTTTTTGCTCTTAACTCTTAAACCTATCTCATCTTTGGCGGTGCTGTTATATGTTAAAAACATCTATTGTCTATCTCATGTAGGATATGTTTCCTCTGTTATGAAAGCAGCTTTAGTGTTGCTTAATAGTGGTATTTATTGGATGATGGTTTGAGCAGGTATGCTGATCGCATTGCCAGTGCTAAATGGGAGGTGAAGGAGCTTGGAATGGAGCATAATGGGTAAGTTTTCTCAAAGCAAGCAAATATCTTTAACGTTCCACGTTGTGGATCCATCGACATCGGTTACTTTGTTAGAATTAGAGATTATGATTTTACAGTATATATTATCTACTGATAAAATAGTCATATGAAAGGAATGATAAATGTGTTAATCCTATATTATATGTCAAAGTGAATACCTCCACAATGCAAATGTCAAACCTGAAGTGCACCTCCAATTTTGGTCCCTTACATTTGCCCTAAAATTCTTGTTGGTCATATACATTAAGTTTGTGACTTTTTGGTCCCTAACAGTAACATATTGTTTTGGTACCTTTTTGGTCCCAAACATATTGTTTTGGTCCAAAATAACTATTTTTTGATAAAATTAAAGTCAAAATGTTTGACCAATTTAATAAATTAATTATAATCTAGGACTAAAGTCCAATTTTGGTCCCCTACATTTTAGATAAAATTCTTTTCGGGTCCCAGACATTATGTTTGTGACTTTGTTTGGGACCAAAAGGTACTAAAACAATATGTTAGGGACCAAAAGGTCACAAACTTAATGTATGGGACCAAAAAGAATTTTAAGGCAAATGTAAGGGACTAAAATTGGACTTTAGTCTATTTATAATATTAACAGTATCCGAAGATCACTAGCAAGTCATTATATATATGGAGATAACATCATGAACTATTCTGAATGAAGAAGTGAGACAGAATTAAGAATGAATATGAATGACCACAGCATAATGCAGTTGGTTTCAAGGAATAATTAAACTAATTACTGAAGCATTAGACGGAATTGGATGACAGATTTTGATTCATTAATCATTATAGCTATCTCCTAATGCAGTGCTATAATACATTGTAAAACTTTTGCAAATTCAGTTAAATTTTCGATAGATACATCTTTCCACATTAAATTTCTGTATTTGTGAGCATGATCAGCTATGTGCATTCTTGTGCTTTCACTGTGGTGGTTGAAAAAATAATTGGTATACCTCATGTTATTAGGTATGTTGATTTATTATTGGGTGAATTTAAGCACTACAAAACAAGGATTGCTCATGGGGGTATCCGGCAAGAGGTAATGAATTCCAAATCATTCACTGCTGCTGCCTAAAATCAAAATGGAAACTCTAGTATATTTCTCGTATCCATGTGGATATGCAAAGTCACTGATGTCGGTTCTATACCAGCTTCAAGATCTCCTCCTAGAATATGGAGTTGAAAATGTTGCTGAAACTCTGATCGAGGGCCTATCTAGGGTGAAGAGGTGTACTGATGAAGGACGGGCACTCATGTCGCTGGATCTTCAGGTACCATTTTACTTCCCACTTCCATGATACGATTTATGGTTTGTTTTCCTTATTTGATTTGGAAGACTACTCTTCCAGGTTCTAATAAATGGCCTAAAGCATTTTGTCTCAATCGATGTACAGCCAAAATTGCAGATAGTAGAAACTTTTATCAAGGTAGACAAATATATTCATCCTTTAAATATAGATACAGAGGGTCGTGATAAAATGCAAACTCTAAATATTGTACAAACTCCAAACTATGACTCTTAAAAAATGTCAACAGATGACAAATTAACAGCAACAAAAAATGTCAACACAACATCAACCGTTGACATTTTTTGTTGCTATTATTTGGTCATCTGTTGACATTTTATAACGGTCCAGATCATAGTTTGAAGTTTGTATAATATTTAGTGTTTGCATTTGATTACGATATATCTGTGTTGAGTTTCCAACCACTTAGCCGTTGTCACTTTATACGCAGGCATACTACCTTCCAGAAACCGAATATGTCCACTGGTCGCGTGCTCATCCGGTATAAAATCTTAGCTTATTATGAGTGTAACTAAATGGGTCTGATGAATCCAAATATGCTTTTGATTGTGCAGGAATATAGTAAGAGTCAAATAGTGGGGCTTATCAACCTGGTGGCAACCATGAAAGGCTGGAAAAGAAAAACCAGGTTGGAGATCTTAGAGAAGATAGAATGATGTTACGTTTTCGGTGTTGTATTCCTTGAAAAATTGCAAGTCTTTTTCACGAATTTTTGTATTTATATATATGATCGATTTAGTTAGTGTAACTAAACACTACACAATTTTTATAGGATCCAATTGAGGTTGTATATGTGTAATATATTTTCTGCCTTACCAATGGTAAGTAACTAAGGATTTGTATATTTGGATCAAGACTAGGCCCAGTTGATAAGAGGCTTGAGTTCATATCCTTTCGAAAGTAGGCCCATTTACAAATTTCTTTATTATTGAAGAAATGCATATCAATTAACGAGTTATAACCTGTTTAAAAATAATTCGTCACCTTATGTTATTCAACTGCTTTCAGAAACTATTCAACATTTTCTGTGTGTTTTAGGTGGATACGTTGTCTCTTTTTTTGGTGGTGTTCGGTTTCCTAGATAAAATAGTACCAAGATACGATCTCTATTAGTACGTTAAACAAAGTAGAGATTAAGATATTGCACATAAACAAGACGTCTAAATAAATATACATCACTGCTAAACAAATAATCATAGAGTACAAATAATATATTTGGAATTATAAGAGGGATATTTTTATGATAATTATTTTATTTCGTATGACATCATTTTCTACCAGTTCTTGAAGGAGGCCATCTATTTAGAATTGGTTATCAAGCTGTTTATCATGCTCAATGACACACACGGTTGATCAACGGGTACCTGAAATCAAATCTAAATTAATTAAATTATATGTCACATATCTCATGTGTATATTAATAACCAAAGTCCAAAAATTATTAAAAATAGAATTATATGTACATATAATATTATTGAAAATACACAGCTTCCTATTAATTTATGCTTATTTTTCCTTTTCGATTGACAGTTTCACTTGAGTGTGGAATTTGAAATTGAAGATGTTACGCTACGCAAAACACAAAACTGCAGAAAAAGGCTGACCAACTATTGACTTTCAAGCAATAATGCAATATTATTTACTTGTACCATATAAATGAATGTCACAATTAGTACATTTACTATCGATAGAATTATTAAAGTACTCCTATTTGATTACAAAGAAATAAATTAAGTGATGTTTTATGAATATTTTGACTAGGACAGGACCAAACATGCGTGTAGTCTTGGGACTCTGGAATTCATTAGGTCAGACAAGTGCACTAGTATTTTTACCATCATCTATTTCGTTATGTATTTATTTATATAAGGATACATAGCAATAAATAGAGTAAAATATCTTACAAAATGACCAGCTCCAAGAATCCAATAGAAATGCAAATTTTTGTAGGATTTGGTGAAGCCCTTTGTTATTCTCTCTTTCCCACAATACATTGGTGTTCTCTCCATGCTTAAGAAAGTTTTAAGCCCACCCCACCTGAAAATTAATAAATAATGTCATATCAATTACTACTAAAAAGAAATAAACATAATCAAATGATATTTAGTGGGAAAATAATTTATTACTTGAGCTTTTCAACCCATGCTTCAGTTCCCTTTGTGGAGCAAATGACATCAAGCTACAATAAAACACAACAAACTATTCATACTAGTTTACAACATACCAAAATCTATAAAATGCTCACACAAAAAATAAATCAAGATTCAAAACAATTACTTGACCACTATATATAGTGAGATTGACTCCTTTAGCTAGAAGCTGATCCACCTACAAAACATCCAAAACTGAATTAATGAAAAAAAATTACAATGGCAACATATGTATAATGTTCTAATCTCATATCATCAATAGGATGTACCTCATCAATCCTAGGTTTCATGAAATCTCCTTCCAATGCTGAAAAAACAGAACCTGATTGGCCTCCCCATCTACCACAAAGCATCATTAATACTAATCAATGTTTATGTTAACATCATCAACAACACCAACACTCATGTAAAGAAACAATCAACTCACTCAACATTTTGAGGTATGTTGAGCTTTTTCTTGATCACACCGTTCATTAGGGTATTGATATCACCATCACCATCACCATCCGGTGTATCCCGCCTCAACGAATTCAGATATCTTGTGTATCGCCTGATGGAGATCTGTTGTGATAGCTCAGAGGCTGACAAGGACACAGGGTCCATCCCTGAATCCAGCAAGAAGTTGTAGAAATCCTGCAAATAGCATATTGACCGAATCTTAGTCGATGTTTTAAAGCCGCATTGTCTGTATTTCTAATCAAATGTTTTATTTTACCACTGAATTACTGCTGGAACTGATCACACCTTCAAGATCACTCCATGATCCTGTTGCCTCAACAAACTTGCCTGCCTCAAGTTCTTGCTTAATCTGCTCAGCTATACTTTTTTTCAAATATCTATTGTTAGAAAATACTCCAAGAAATTTCTGACCAAAATCAAGATGCAAGTTTGTATACACCTATTTGATTTCTTGAGGCCATTGTTGTCCAGTGATGATGTGGCGAATTTTTGATGGGAATAAATGCAAGTAATAAATGATCACAACACGGAAAATTACGTGGTTCGATTTACTGAGGTAAATCTACGTCCACGGGAAGAAAAGAGGGCAAATTTGTATTGCTTGGTCTCGATTACAGATTACAATACTGATTTGCTATAGATTCAGGATCTAGAGAGCTTAACCCCCGTCTATCTGATCTAGGTTCTATTTATACATTGAACTAAGATCGTGGTTTGCAGCACCACTCACTAGATCGTGGATGGTTGATAACTGCTTAACACCACTAAATAGATCGTGGGTGTAATGGAGGTCGTGGAGATCCTGCATGGGTCCACTATCTCCTTGTTCGGTCGAACACTGAGACCGAACTGCTGAACTTTGCCGATTAGCTTTTGCCGATCTGAGAGTAGAGCTTGATTGGTTCTTTTGCCGATCTGAGAGTAGAGCTTGATTGGTTGGCTTTTACCGAGCTGTAGGCTGCGACCGAACTCTTTGGTTGTGCCGAACCGAACTCTTTGGTCATGCCGAACTGATACTCTTTCTTGGGTTTTGAGAGTAGAGCTTGATTGGTTGGCTTTTACCGAGCTGTAGGCTGCGACCGAACTCTTTGGTTGTGCCGAACCGAACTCTTTGGTCATGCCGAACTGATACTCTTTCTTGGGTTTTGGGCTGATGGGCCGTCACTGTTATTGGGCTCGCAACTAGGGTTTAGTTGTTTAGTTCGTACCCCATCACCATCCCCCCCGAAAAGCGAAGTGAATCACTTCGGCATTTTGGATAAATGTAAGGGGAGGCTGACGTCAGGGGACGTGCCATGCGCGTGTCTGCATTAAATGTGACAGTAAATCCGGCCGTTGAATCCAGAAAAAGTGGGATTTGAAACGGCGCGACGGATTTGAAATGCCTTTGCGAATCCGATAAATATTTCCTTTCATCATCATTGGAAACACTTTTGCGATTATTTCTTCTGTATTCTCTCCCTTTTTCGAAAAATTTTCTTCCGCTTCTTCAAGACTTTCTTCAGACTTTCGACCATCAGAGAGTAAGAATCATGTCTTCTTCTTCTGAATCTGTTTCTGAATCAGGTAGCGGTAGGAAGGGGGGTAAGGGGTCTTCTGGCCGGAAGAAGTCCGGGGAGAAGACGGTAGAATATTTTCCGAGCATTTTGAGTAAGGATACTGTGATATCCTTACACGGAAAATATTTTCTTCCTGGGGGGTTAGTGGTGATTCCCGACGACATTCATAGGGCTAACTCGCCGCCGGAGGGTTATGCCACCGTTTACGAAGCCTGCTTAGAATGCGGGCTTCGTTTCCCTCTTCCCCCTGCCTTTGTAGAGCTTCTTGATTTTTTTCAACTTCCTTTAGGTCAGGTGACTCCAAATTCTTGGAGGCACTTATCGGCCTTTGCTGCCGAGCTGCGTAGACTAGAAAAGGATCTGTCTTTGAGGGCAATCCTTAATTTCTTTCAGTTTAAGAGAAAGGGATCCTGGTTTTACTTGATCCCTTTACAGCCCTTCAGAGCATTCTGTAAAACCAAATGGCCGAAGTGGCAAAATCGTTTCTTTTTTTACAATAGGACAGCGGCTCCGGACTTTTCCTGGAGAGGGCCGAAGTCCGTAATTCCTCATCCTCGGGTAGAACCGTTGGACGAGCTCGAGGGCGAGCTCAATAAGATTCCCATGATTAGGAAACAGTATTCGGAATCTGAGCTCGTCAAGGGCGACTTCGTGTTCGATTCCTCGTCTTCGGACGAAGAGACTGAGGGTGAGGATTTCTTTTTTATGCTTTACTGCTTTAACGACGAAGACTAACCTTGTTTTCTTGCTTTTTGGCAGTGAACATGCTAAACAAGCTCGGTCGCAAATCCTCCGAATCTAATGAGCCGGAGAGACAGAAAGCCACCGGCTCGGCGTCTGATGCCGAGAAGAATCCGAAAAGGCAGAAGACCTCTTCTTCGGATCCAAAAAAGCCGGGGTCGACTTCGGCAAAGGGGAAGGGGAAGATTCAGAAACCCCCAAGAGCGCCGGAGAAAGACATTGTCTTGGCGGCCCCTTCGGAACATGTCTGTGAGCCTTTTGCATGGCCAACGGACTTTGTAGAGGTGAATTCTCTTCTTGATTTTCTGGCCTTGCTTTTTTCCTATATTTTTTGTGGCCCCTCTGTTGACTTTTTCCTTTTTTCATTTTCAGAGGAACAATATGCTCTCCAAGCTCGTCGCCGTTGAACTCTCCAAAGCGTCCAACGATTATGCTGAGATACAGAGGAAGTTGAATGCTGCTCGTCACCAGGCCGAACAGGCTCGGGCAGACTTTGAGAAGGCAAGGGCCGCTAGGATCTCGGCTCAGGATGAAGCTCAGCGTGCCAAAAACCAGCTCATCATCCAGAGAGAGCAATCTAAACAGAGGGAGGCTGCCGCCGTGGTTGCTCAGGGGGAGGCTCTCCGTGTTTTCGCGGAGAAACTCTTTTTGAGCAATCAATTTTCGGCCTTTATCGGTGATCTGCTGAAATTGATGACCGATAACGCTGAGCAGGGACCCGAAGTCGTCCTGCCGCTGTATGGCCGAGAGATTGCAGCTCGTCTCCAGAGTCTGCCGCTCCTTGAGGAGCTTGCTTCTTCCTCGGTCCTGCTCTCTGCTGAAAGAGTCCGTAACTGCCGCGCTGACCGGGACGAGAACATGGAGGCCATCTTTGCCTCCTTGGGACCTGTTTCACCCGCTTCAATCTTTAACGAAGAGGGTGGGCAGGAAAACGAGGCCGGCAAGGAGACCGAGCAGACGGATCAGCAGGCCGGCGACGGGCATGCTGAGCAGGAGGTGCAGCAGATCGGCGATGTGGGCACCGAGCAGGCTGGAGGGAGTAGGGAGGCCGAGGCTGAAGCCGAAGTAGACAAGGAGAAGGAGGCTGGAACCCACAGAGGAGCCGGAGACGAAACTGGCGGAGTATGATTTCGTCTCCCTTCTCTTAGTTTAGTTTCTTTCTCTCCTTGTAAAATGGCCTTGAAGCCCTCCTTGTGTAAAAAATTTTTCTTGTGAATGAAAAAATTCTTCTTTCTACACTCGTGTCTTCTTTGTAGCTTTTCGTAATCTCTTTTACTCCTGTTGTGGTTTACTGCCTGCTCGGTAAACTGAAATGCCGAACTGACATAGCTGCTTTGTATTCTTAACTCTAAGGAGCTGGAGGTACTTCACTGGAAGCGGCTATACTCTTCGGCTTTAAACGAAGCTGAGAAAAAAGCCATAGATGACCAGGTGAAGTATGACGAACTCTTGGCTCGGTTAGTGGAGCTGGAGTCCAACAATAAGGACTTAAAGTCCATAA
Organism: Salvia splendens; assembly: GCF_004379255.2. Taxonomy (NCBI): domain Eukaryota; kingdom Viridiplantae; phylum Streptophyta; class Magnoliopsida; order Lamiales; family Lamiaceae; genus Salvia; species Salvia splendens. The sequence goes on from NC_056032.1 coordinate 12,717,011, forward strand.
AGAAAGATCTGGAGGCCGAGCTGAACGCTGTCATCGCTGAGAGGACTGCATATGAGGATTTCATCTGCGGGCGCGGGGGAATGACCATATCTGAAGTTCAGAATCAAGTTGATGAACTGTGGGAGGAGCTTCATGTACTCCGGAAGAACAATGCGCTGGAGAGCTCAGCTTGCCAACAAGTTGTGAAGTCATTGCGGCGCTTGGCTTCTCGGTACGACATCATTCTTTCCCGGCGTCCCTCAATCGAGAGATTCCTTAGGCGTTTCCCGCCAACAGATGCTCACACTCCAACTCAAACCTCTAATCCACTTGCTCAAGATTCTACTCCAAACCAACAACGGACTCAGGATGAACCGGAAACGTCAAGACGAGAACGTACTCCAAGTCAGCAACGGACTCCGGAGCAATCGGAAATGTCAAGACGAGAACGCCCTGAAGTTCGTAGAGGAGTTGTGATTATGAGTGAGCAAGATCAGCGGATGCTTCGTGAAGAGACTCTTCGCCGCCGAGGTGCTAGAACTTCCTGGACTCAGGGAAGGGGCGGTAGGTCGATCAGAGCATCTCGTCGACCTACTTATTCTTCAACTGTTCGGAACACCCGAACTCAGCATCATGAGGATTTTTTGGATAGGTGGCTCAACTTTAGCAACCGTGGACAGTAGAATAGTCCTTTGTAATGGTGTAACGCCTTCTCGTAGGGCAGCGAAATTGTATGCCGAACAAGACTTAATAAATGAAATTTTTTCATTTCGCTTCTATCACTGCGTATTTACAGTTCAGCGATTTTTTATTTCATTTATTGTACTCGTCCGCGGTCTTATGAAGAAAACTCTTCTTTGGCCGGACTCGTCCTCAGTCTTATGAAGAAAACTCTTCTTTGACCGGACTCGTCTTCGGTCTTATGAAGAAAACTCTTCTTTGACCGGACTCGTCTTCGGTCTTATGAAGTAAATTCTTCTTTGACCGGACTCAGTTTGTGTCCTTATTTGGCGAGTTTTATCGCTTGGATTGGACTTTCCCTTTGTGTCCTAATTTGGCGAGTTTTATCGCTTGGATTGGACTTTCCTTTTGTGTCCTAATTTGGCGAGTTTTATCGCTTGGATTGGACTTTCCCTTTGTGTCCTAATTTGGCGAGTTTTATCGCTTGGATTGGACTTTCCTTTTGTGTCCTAATTTGGCGAGTTTTATCGCTTGGATTGGACTTTCCCTGGTTGACCGAAGTGGTTTTCGGCTTATTGCAGTCCGTTTCAGACGAACTGCTTGTTTCTTAAGCTGAATTGTGGTCTTGTATCTTCCTTAGAAGCTTGGACTCACAATTGTCTTTAATACATGATCTAAAAAGGGGATCAGCCTTTAAAGATCAATATACCTCAGTAATATTTATAAGAGACAAAACGCACATAGAGACTAAACGCACATAAAGACAAATAAAAAAGACGAAAAAGATTTTAAACTTTTATAAAACGACCAGCATAAAGGACAAATAGAAACATGAAAGCACATATCCCTAGGACCGAACTAGACACAAGACTGACCAGACCTTGTCTCTTACAAATGGAACTTCTTGAGGTTGGAAATATGCCATGTTCGGGGTACTTGTTCTCCTGACATGTGAGTCAATTTATAAGACCCTTTTCCCAGGACTTCTGACACCCGATACGGACCTTCCCATGTGGGTTCAAGTTTGCCCAGCTTTTCTGCTCGGCTTACTTCATTGTTTCTCAATACGAGATCTCCCACTTGAAACTGCAGCTTTTTCACCCTTTGGTTATAATACCGGGTTACTTGCTCCTTGTACTTGGCTGTTTTTATGCAGGCCAGTTCTCTTCTTTCTTCGGCAAGATCTAGTTCGGCTCTCAGTCCGTCATCATTCAGTTCTGTTGAGAAATTGAGTGTTCGGGGGCTGGGTATGCCGATCTCAACCAGAATTACGGCTTCAGTGCCGTACACTAGACTGTACGGAGTTTCACCGTTGGAGGTTTTTGGTGTAGTTCGGTAAGACCATAGGACTTGAGGAAGATTTTCTACCCATTGTCCTTTGGCTTGTTCTAACCGAGCTTTTAATCCTTTCACCAAAATACGGTTTGTTACTTCCGTTTGTCCGTTTGCTTGTGGGTGAGAGACCGAAGTGAACCGCTGTTGAATATTCAACTCTTGGCACCAATTCTTGAATGTCTTGTCGGTGAACTGAGTCCCATTATCCGAAATGAGGATATGGGGTATGCCAAATCGGCAAACTATGTTCTTCCAAACAAAATCCAATGCCTTCGAGCTCGTTATCGTAGCTAATGGTTCAGCCTCCACCCACTTTGTGAAGTAGTCCACGGCAACGATCAAGAATCTCATTTGCCGAGGAGCTTGTGGTAGTGGTCCTACTATGTCTATGCCCCATTGCATAAAAGGCCAAGGGCTTTGCATAGCACATAGATCGGTCTGCGGCATCCTTGGGATATTTGCATGGATTTGGCACTTCGTACATTTCTTAACGAGCTGTACTGCTTCTTGTACCAAAGTTGGCCAATAATATCCCCATCTCAGAACTTTTTTAGCTAAAGCTCTAGCTCCGATGTGGCTGCCGCACGATCCTTCATGAACTTCTCTAAGGATGTAGTCCGTCTCTTCTGGTCCTACACATCGCAATAACGGTTGAAGGTAGGACTTTCTATATAGGACTCCTTCATGAAGTTCATACCGAAGTGCTCGGCATGTGATTTTCCGAGCTTCTCTCTTATCCTCGGGCAGTTGTCCTTGATCTAGATACTTTGATATTGGCGTCATCCAGTTCGGCGAGCTGGTTACTGAAAGTACCTCAGCATCATCAATGCTTCTGTGCGGTAATTCCTCCACTTTTGAGCTCGGATATGAGGCTAACTTGCTTAAAGTATCTGCTCGGCCATTTTCCGCTCTGGGAATGCGGATTATCCGAAAATAAGAGAAACTTCGGCTAATGCTTTGCGCTTTGTCCAAGTATTTTTTCATCCTTTCATCTCGGGCTTCACTCGTACCCAACATGTGATTCACTATGACTTGTGAATCACAATGGATTTTGAGAGATTTGATAAATAGACTTTGCGCTAACCGAAGTCCGGCAAGAAGGGCTTCGTATTCGGCTTCGTTATTAGTGGTTGGGAATAAGAACCGAAGTGAATAAGTTACCTCGTGTCCGTCGGGAGCGATAAGTAGAATACCAGCTCCACTTCCCGTCTTATTCGAAGCTCCATCTACGAATCCAATCCAACAGTCCGGCGGCTCTACTTCGGGTTCCTGGGGCTGTGTTGGTTCATCATTGGTAGGGCTTTTCTGTTCGGCAATAATAGGGATTGCTTGATCAAACTTTGCCTCTACCAGAAAATCTGCCAAGGCTTGTCCCTTGATGGCTTTCCGAGGTAGATATTCTATTGAATGTTCTCCCAACTCTATGGCCCACTTGGCAATTCTGCCTGATGCTTCAGGCTTAGTCAAAACTTGCCGAAGTGGAAGATCGGTTAAGACGCATACCTTGTGAGCATAGAAATATGGCCGCAGTCTCCTTGCTGCATTTACTAATGCCAGAGCAATTTTTTCCAGAGGTTGATACCTTGTTTCGGGACCTCTTAATGCTCGGCTTGTAAAGTAGATAGGACGCTGCTTTAGGCCTTCTTCTCGTACAAGTACCGCGCTAATGGTTTGATCTGATGCCGCTAAATATAAGAATATCACTTCGGCATCTGTTGGAGCAGAGAGAATAGGGAGTTCGGCTAAATAACTTTTGAGTTCGTCAAAAGCCTTTTTCTGTTCGGCTCCCCACTCAAACTTTGGTGCCTTCTTCAAAACATTGAAGAACGGCAGTTGCTTCTCGGCTGCTTGGGAAAGGAATCTATTCAGTGCGGCTAGACATCCAGTTAGCCTTTGCACATCATGTATGGACTTCGGCATTGCCATGTTCTGAACAACTTGAACCTTTAGGGGATTTGCCTTGAGTCCGTCCTTTGAAACCCAACAACCCAGAAACTTTCCCGAATCTACCAAAAAGGTACATTTTTGGGGATTGAGTTTGAGGTTGGCTTTTTTGAGCACGTCGAGAGTTGATTTGAGATTGTCTTCGTAATCCGAAGTGCTTCTACTTTTAACAACTATGTCGTCAACATAGACTTCAACCTCTTTTCCGATCAGGTGCCGAAATAGCTTGTCTACCATCCTTTGATATGTGGCTCCGGCATTCTTTAAACCGAATGGCATCTTTTTATAAGCAAAAATGCCGAAGTCAGTAATGAAAGCCGTTTTTGAAGCATCATTCTCATCCATTAAAACTTGGTGGTATCCTTTATACAAATCAAGAAAACAGAAAATTTCGAAGCCTATCAAAGCTTCTACTTTTTTATCTATGTTCGGAAGGGGGTAGCAATCTTTAGGACAGTGCTTATTTAGATCGGTAAAATCTATGCACATCCGCCATCCTCCTTCTTTTTTCTTGATCATCACAGGATTGGCCACCCAAGAAGGATATTTTACTTCGAATAATACATCCGCTTTCAGTAATTGGCGGACTTCGTCATGGATGACTTGATTTCTTTCTGCCGCAAAGAGTCTTTGCTTCTGTTTTATAGGCCGGACTGAGGGATCAATATTTAACCGATGTGTAATTACCTCGGAAGACACTCCGGTCATGTCCAACGGAGACCACGCAAAGACATCTTTGTACTCTTTGAGGAGCTGGATGGTCTTTTCCCGGAGCAGAGGTGTTCCCGCGAAACCGATCTTGACCGTTCTGGATGGATCATCTTCGTATAACTGAACTGTCATCGAGTTCGGCTCCGGTGTGACTTCGGTCATTTCGCCTGCCTCTGACTCCGGCTGCTGTGATTGCTATGCTTGATGGTGCCGATCTGATTGCTCGGCACTTTTAAGCGCAATCTGCAAACATTCTTTTGCTCTCTTTTGATCACCTCGGATGACTGCAATCCCTCCTTTAGTGGGGATCTTGATTGTGAGGTGATAAGTAGAGCAAATGGCCCGAACTGTGTTGAGCCAGTCTCTTCCCAGGATGATGTTATACGGGGACCGAGCTTTTACCACAAAAAACTCGATCATCGTACTGGAGCTAGTAGGCGCTCTTCCCACCGTAATCGGAAGGCTGATAGTACCTTCAGGGCGGGTGTCTTCCTGGGCGAAACTTTTCAGAGGAAGTGGGGCCGGACTGAGCCGAGCTGGATCCACTTCCAGTTTATCAAAACATTCTTTAAAAAGAATGCTAACCGACGCTCCTGTATCCACAAACACTCTGTGGATCAGTTTGTTTGCCACTCCGGCTTGAATGACAATCGCGTCTTGATGAGGAGAAATGGTCGGGACGGGATCTGCATCTGAAAACGTGATTACTTCCTCCTTCTTCAGCCTTTTATGCATAGGCTCCTCTCGATTGACGCCTCTGCGTTCTGCTTTTAGAGACGACTTAGTCTTCCCGGCTGGGAGAGCGTCAATAGTCTGGATTACTCCGTCATATTGCGGCTCGTCCTCGTCTTCGGGATCCTGTTGCCTTTTAGGATCCTGAGGAGCGCAGTTCGCACCTCTCTGTTTCTTATTCTTCTTCGGCAGCTTGCTTTGGTATTTTTTTAACGTCCCTGCTTTCACAAGAACATCAATACCTGCTGCCAAATTTCGGCACTCCTCGGTATCGTGACCGTGGTCTTGATGGTAGGAGCAGTACGTATCCTGACTTCGGCGCGTGGCTGATTTCGTCATCCGCTTTGGTTTTTCGAACATATCAGAATGCAGTTCGAAAATTTCCGCTCTCGACTTGTTCAATGGTACGAACTGAGCGGGCGGTTTCTCAAGATCGAGACGTGGTCCCAATCTGCCTTGTACCGGTGCCCTTTGAATTCTTTCAAAAGGAGTTCGGCGAGGAAGCCCCTGATCGCTATGATCGGGCTTCTTTTTGTCTCCTCTGGATGAGCTGTCTAAAGACCGTTTTCGACGGTCTGCCTCATCGGCACGAGAAAACTGGTCCGCAATGTCCCACATCTCTTGAGCTGTTTGCGGACTGCACTCAACGAGCTTTCTGTAGAGAGCTCCGGGCAGAATTCCATTTTGGAATGCCGAAATGACAAGTAGATCATTGAGATCATCTACTTGTAGGCATTCCTTGTGGAATCTCGTCATGAAGTCGCTAATTTTTTCATCGCGACCTTGACGTATAGAAAGCAGCTGAGCCGAAGTGATTCGGGCTTCCGCTTTCTGGAAGAATCTCCTGTGAAAAGCATCCATTAGATCTCTGTAAGATCTAATGCTCCCTTGAGGGAGGCTGTCAAACCACCTTCTTGCGTTCCCGATAAGCAGCTCGGGAAACAGCTTACACATGTGAACCTCATTGAGACCTTGGTTCGCCATATTATACTGATAGCGTCCCAGGAAATCATGAGGATCCACTAACCCGTCATAAGTCATTGACGGAGTTCGGTAATTCTGTGGCAATGGAGTTCTGGTGATATCATCCGAGAATGGAGTCTTCAGCGCTCCATACATAGCGAATCCGACATCTCTCCGGTATGGTGGAGATGGAGTTCTCCTGTGATTTCGGTAACAAGGAGGAGAAGGAACATGTCGGTGGTGAGGATTCTTTCTCCTGGAAGGTGCGACACTACTGCGGTAGTGACTTTCATGTCTGGAGGGGGAGGGAGAATCCGCTGTTTTCTTCTCCGGCTTCTGGCTCTTTTGCAGGAATGTTTGGAACTCATCCTGCTTCTCAGCCAAGAACAACTTGACAGCCTCATTCAAAGCGAGCTGCTGGGGAGGCTCGGTGCGATGACTTTTTGAGTGGTTTGTTCCTTCACCGTGAGAACTAGAGGCAGATTTCTCCCGAGGCTGTTTTCCAGACCTGCGGGCTGGACTAGCTTCCTCACCTTCATCACGGACGGAAGTACGGGTATTATGTGATCTGGTATGCATTTTTTTTTTTGGTGGAAAAGGATCAAAAACTCGCTTTTATCACAGTTTTGGTTCTCTGTTTCCCACAGACGGCGCCAGTGATGATGTGGCGAATTTTTGATGGGAATAAATGCAAGTAATAAATGATCACAACACGGAAAATTACGTGGTTCGATTTACTGAGGTAAATCTACGTCCACGGGAAGAAAAGAGGGCAAATTTGTATTGCTTGGTCTCGATTACAGATTACAATACTGATTTGCTATAGATTCAGGATCTAGAGAGCTTAACCCCCGTCTATCTGATCTAGGTTCTATTTATACATTGAACTAAGATCGTGGTTTGCAGCACCACTCACTAGATCGTGGATGGTTGATAACTGCTTAACACCACTAAATAGATCGTGGGTGTAATGGAGGTCGTGGAGATCCTGCATGGGTCCACTATCTCCTTGTTCGGTCGAACACTGAGACCGAACTGCTGAACTTTGCCGATTAGCTTTTGCCGATCTGAGAGTAGAGCTTGATTGGTTCTTTTGCCGATCTGAGAGTAGAGCTTGATTGGTTGGCTTTTACCGAGCTGTAGGCTGCGACCGAACTCTTTGGTTGTGCCGAACTGAACTCTTTGGTCATGCCGAACTGATACTCTTTCTTGGGTTTTGAGAGTAGAGCTTGATTGGTTGGCTTTTACCGAGCTGTAGGCTGCGACCGAACTCTTTGGTTGTGCCGAACCGAACTCTTTGGTCATGCCGAACTGATACTCTTTCTTAGGTTTTGGGCTGATGGGCCGTCACTGTTATTGGGCTCGCAACTAGGGTTTAGTTGTTTAGTTCGTACCCCATCATCCAGCCTTGAGACATCTTTTAGAAGAGGGCCCCATGAAAACTGCATAATCATGTGACAATCATAAAGGGTTCACTTACATGTTGCAAGAATCAAACAAACAAGACACACCACAAAATCTTCTGGTGAAATCCAGGTATCACCCAATGCAATTCCTATGACATAGCATAAAAAGAATTCTTCAACTCAAGAGAGATTTAAATTCAAGATTCCCACCCTTTAATTTTGAAATTTGACATTTGCAATTACCTCCAAGTTTGAGCTTTAATTTGCCAGCTTGAATTGCCTTGAGAGCAGATAATCCAAGAGTGACAGCATATTTTCCCCCATAAGATTCAGCCACAATATAAAGAGGGCTTTTTTTGGAGAGTCTCATTTTTATTGAAAATCTGAATCAAAAGTGTAGTTAGATCATCAGCAGCTTCATAATCAGTTTTCACCAGCAATTCCAGATCCTCCACAAAACTGTATCCTGTCCCAACTGGATTATCCTACACCAAAAAAAAATCATGAAATATGGAGTAGTATTTTCAAGAATGAAGAATATGCATGATATGTGGATAAAGACAATTCTCACCACAAAAAGGAGATCAGCTTTTGTGAGCCATGTTGAATTTCTTGGCTTCAAATAGGTGTCTAAAGGCCCAATCTCCTCAAAATTACCAATCCCAACCCCAGAAGCACCCTGATGAACCAGCAATCAAAATTTGAGCAATACTAGTATAAGAGAATTATGAAAAAATAAACTCACAGGTCCACCCTGCAGCCAAAGAATGATAGGCCAAGGCTTGTTGGGATCTTCAGTTCTGTGCGGACTTCTGTAATACCACCAAAACATATGGGCTTCTGCTCATTATAGAGAGAGAGAATCAGAGCAGAAAATTGATACTCCTACTTAAAAAGCAATTAAAGGAGCAGCACTTACTGGGCCTGACTTCAACATAGCCCCATGATTCTGATCCATCATCTGTTCTTACTAAAGATCCTTGAAGCAACAACAAAACTGAAACAAGAAGAGAAAAACCGATATGGGACTTCCCCATTTGTAATAAAAAGTCGTTGCGTGAAACTAGTGGACTTATATTGACACACAGACTGTCAATGGTTGCGTGACCTCCTCCTCCTACTCATCTTTAATACTACTTCTGAATAATCAGAAAAGAGAAAGAATATTTAGTGAGGGATTAAAAGTGGGCATCGTGGAATCATTAGCTCACTTTCAAGTCTAGTTTCTTTGTTTCCCTTTTGTTTTACTCCCAAAATTAGGTGCTGCATCCAAATTTTATTTTGCTTTGAATAACCGAATTCATTTGTTTGGAAATTTATCTTTGCACTCTATCTTATTTGAATACTACTCTTTGTGTAATAATGGAGTGCTCATTTCAGTTGGAAGAAGAAGGCAGAAGAAGGTAAGCTCGGCTAGAAGGGAGTTCGGTAAGCTCGGCTAGAAGAGAGTTCGGTAAGCTCGGCTTTGAGCTGGAACTAGCCGAGAAGGAAGTTCGGTTGTGAGCCGAGAAGGAAGCTCGGCTTGAGCCGAGAAGGGAGTTCGGTCTTGAGCCGAGGAAGGAGTTCGGTCTTAAGCCGAGAAGGAAGAAGCAACCTAGCCGAACTAGCCGTTGGAGCAGCAGTTAGTTGCTGAGATGTAGCGGTTATTCTTCTTGTTTTCTTGATTCTTCTTGTAGTTAGTTAGTAGCAGTTGCTACTTGATTGTAGAGCTTTAAATAGCTCAAAACCGTGTATGTAGTTTAGGAGTTTAATCAATAAAGAGTTTTCAAGTTTCTCTCCAAGATTATCATCTTCAATACTCAAAGTGTGAGTGTGTGTGTTTCTGCATTGCGTGATCTCATACAACAGTGAGTGTGTGTGTGATCTTCTTGAGTGTGTGAAAGCCTTGTGTGCGCAAATCACAACAAGTGGCGCCGTCTGTGGGAAGGGATATTGAAGCTGATTTGCAGAGGATCAAACGGTTTCAGAGATGGCAGCAAGGCTTGATGCAGAAAAATTCACAGGCAAGAATGATTATAGCCTGTGGAAGATGAAGATGAAGGCGGTTTTGATTCAACAAGGCTTGGCCGCAGTTCTTGCAAAACCAGAGGAGAAAGGAAATGCTCCAGTGCTTGATGATAAAGCTCAGGCAAAGATGGAGGAGATGCAGCTCAAGGCACATTCTGCAGTGATTCTGTGCCTTGGAGATAAGGTCTTGAGGGATGTTCAAGAAGCCAAGACTGCGGTGGAGATCTTGGACAAGTTGGATGAAGTTTACTTGGCCAAATCCTTGGCTAACCGGCTGTATCTCAAGAAGAGGCTGTATGCCTATAGTTTTTCTGGAGATAGGTCCATCATTGAGCAGCTAGAGGAGTTCAACAAGATCATTGATGACCTGGGATCTGTTGATGTCAAGATTTCAGATGAGGATAAGGCCATTCTCACATTGAATGCCTTGCCTAGCTCGTATGACCAGTTAAGTGATGCAATTATCTATGGAAGAGATAAACCTATCACCTATGCAGAAGTCTATTCAGCCTTGATGGCCAAAGAACTCCAGAAGACAGCCAACAGAGGCTCTGCAAGCTCCAATGTTCAAGCTGCAGAGGCCTTGAATGTGAAGAAGTTCAAGAAGCAGAACTTCAAGAAGAAGTTTGAGGGCCCTAAACCCTCAAGTTCTGATGCTCAGAAGGAAACCAGAGCTTGCTATTGGTGCAAGAAACCTGGACATTTGAAGAAAGATTGTCATGCATGGAAGAGAAAGATGGCCTCTGAGGGACACAACCAATCTGATTGTGTGGAGAGTGCTGATCCCCCGGCTCAACTTATGAATATTAGTGACAGTGGGGTCAGTCACAGGTGGATAATGGACTCGGGGTGCAGCTTCCATATGTGCCCAAATAGGAGCTGGTTTCATGACCTTCAAGAAGCAGCCGGCACTGTGGTGCTGGGTAATAATCACATTTGTCAGATCAGAGGAATAGGGAAGGTAAAGCTAAGCCTACAAGATGGCTCTATAAAGATCCTAACTGGGGTGAGGTATATTCCAGAAGTGAAGAAGAATCTCATCTCATTGGGAATGCTGGAGCAGAGAGGGTTCACCATATTGATGAGTCAAGGAAAATTGTTTGTTAAATCTGGAGATGCAGTGATGATGGAGGCTGACAGAGAGCATATTCTCTATTATCTGAAGGCTAAGGCTGTTGATGGAGAAAGCAATGCAGTGTCAGATGATTCCATAATGCTATGGCACAAGAGATTGGGCCATCCAGCAGAAGGAAGCTTGAAAGAACTCATCAAGAAGGGCCTGATCTCTGGAGATTTCAACAAGATGGACCCCTGTGAGCAGTGTATACTTGGAAAAGCAAAGAAGGCACCCTATCCTACAGGTATTCACTCTTTTACAGCCCCTTTAGACTACATACATAGTGATCTTTGGGGGCCTTCACCGGTGTGTTCAATTGGTGGAGGAAAGTATTATCTAGCTATCATTGATGACTATACAAGGAAGTTGTGGGTATATATTCTTAAAGAAAAATCTGAAACACTCACAAAGTTCAAGATATGGTGTAAGGAGGTTGAGCTAGAGAAGGGTAGAAGTGTTAAATGCTTAAGAACAGACAATGGCCTAGAGTTCTTGTCTGCTGAGTTTGATCTGTTTTGTAAAGAGAAGGGTATGAAGAGGCATAGGACTGTTCCTGGTAATCCTCAGCAAAATGGTGTTGTGGAGAGGATGAATAGGACAATCCTAGAGAGGGCGAGGTGCCTACTTCTTGGTTCTGGTTTGAGCAGCAGGTTCTGGGGTGAGGCTGTGTATACAGCAGCCTATCTCATCAATAAATGCCCATCTACTGCCCTGAAATCTGAAACTCCTGATTACATGTGGTATGGAGCTCATAGTGACTACTCAAAGTACAAGGTGTTTGGGTGTGTGGCCTATGCTCATGCTAGGCAAAGCAAGCTTGAAGCTAGGGCTCTGAAATGTATTATGTTGGGGTATCAGAGGGGTGTTAAGGGGTATAGGCTCTGGTGTATTGAGCCCGGTAAGCAGAAGGTCTTGGTGAGTAGGGATGTGGTGTTCTTGGAGGATCAGATGCCATACCAGAAAGATAAGCTGGACTCCAGTGAAGATGAGGGTGATTTCTTCAAGGTGGAGCCTGTGGGGGTTGGCCTAGGAGCAGGTGGAGTTACTGACTCAGGGAGTGAGTCTGATTCAGATAAAGAAGAGACTCCAACTCAGGGCAACCAGGCTGGTGAGTCTATATCAGACTCTATCAGAGACTATCAGCTTGCAAGGGACAGAGTTAGAAGAGAAACAAGGCCACCAACAAAGTTCTCTGATGTTGTGTATTATGCTCTGTGTGCAGCTGAAAGTATTGATGGTGCAGATCCACTCACATATAAAGAAGCTATGCAGAGTAAAGATAGAGAAAGATGGATTGAAGCCATGAATGAGGAAATAGAGTCTTTACTCAAGAACAAAACATGGATTTTGGTGGACAAATCCAAGCTGAGTACAGATGGTAAGGAAAGGAGGCTGGTAAGCTGTAAGTGGTTGTTTAAAAGAAAGATTGAGACCACTGATAAGGATAGAGTCAGGTTCAAGGCAAGGCTGGTGGCCAGAGGCTTTACACAGCAGGAGGGAATCGATTTCAATGAAGTGTTTGCACCTGTTGTGAAGCACACTTCAATTAGGATCCTATTGGCTGTGGTGAATCAGCTTGACTGGGAGCTACAACAGCTTGATGTGAAGACAGCCTTCCTCAATGGAGATCTAGAGGAAACTATCTTTATGGAACAGCCAGAGGGCTATGTGAAGATTGGAGAAGAAGGCAAGGTGTGCCTGTTACAGAAAAGTCTTTATGGACTTAAGCAAAGTCCTAGACAGTGGAATAAGAAGTTTGATGCACAGATGAAGAAGATTGGCTTCTCCAAGTCAGAATATGATGATTGTATTTACATCAAGAAGGCAGGCAGGACTCCCATTGCCTACCTATTACTCTATGTGGATGATATGCTACTTGCAGGGCCTTCTATGACAGAAATTCAGAAAGTTAAACAAGATCTGAAGTCAAGCTTTGAAATGAAGGATCTAGGAGAGTCAAGGAAGATCCTAGGCATACATATTCAGAGAGATAGAGGCTGCAAGAAGCTGTGGATGCTGCAAACTGATTATATTGAGAAAGTTTTGCAGAGATTCAAAATGGAAAATGCAAAAGCTGCATCAACTCCTCTGTCCCAGAGTTTTAAGCTTTCAAAGGAGCAGGCCCCTAAATCTAAGCAAGAGGCTGAGGAGATGGAGTCTATTCCTTATGCTAGTGTGGTTGGAAGTGTTATGTATACTATGATCTGTACCAGACCAGATCTGGCACATGCTATCTCAGTGACTAGCAGATACATGGCTGACCCGGGGAAGGAGCATTGGAATGCTCTTAAGTGGATATTGAGGTACATGAAGTCAACCAGTGGCTGGGGAATTGTCTTCAATGGCTGGGAAGGTGAATCTGAGGAGGTTGTGCAGGGCTATTGTGATGCAGACTATGCTGCAAACCTGGACAACAGAAAGTCCCAAACAGGTTATCTTTTCACCATGTTTGGAACTGTAATCAGCTGGAAATCAGGTTTGCAAAGTGTTGTTGCTCTCTCAACAACAGAATCAGAATATATAGCTCTCACTGCAGCTGTACAGGAGAGCTTTTGGATTCAGGGAGTGATTTCTGACTTTGGTTTTGACCAAAAGACAATGGTGATTCATTGTGACAGCAGCTCAGCTATGTGCTTGGCTAAACATCCGGGTTTTCATGAAAGGAGCAAGCACATAGACATAAAGTTGCATTTCATTAGAGATGAGATTGAAAAGGGGAGAGTGAAGGTGATTAAGATTAACACCTTGCACAATCCGGCTGACATGCTAACAAAGTCTCTAGGTAGAGACAAGTTTGATCATTGCAAGAAGTTGATCAATGTTTGTGCAAGAACTGAGATGAGCCCTCAGGTGGAGAATTGTAATAATGGAGTGCTCATTTCAGTTGGAAGAAGAAGGCAGAAGAAGGTAAGCTCGGCTAGAAGGGAGTTCGGTAAGCTCGGCTAGAAGGGAGTTCGGTAAGCTCGGCTTTGAGCTGGAACTAGCCGAGAAGGAAGTTCGGTTGTGAGCCGAGAAGGAAGCTCGGCTTGAGCCGAGAAGGGAGTTCGGTCTTGAGCCGAGGAAGGAGTTCGGTCTTAAGCCGAGAAGGAAGAAGCAACCTAGCCGAACTAGCCGTTGGAGCAGCAGTTAGTTGCTGAGATGTAGCGGTTATTCTTCTTGTTTTCTTGATTCTTCTTGTAGTTAGTTAGTAGCAGTTGCTACTTGATTGTAGAGCTTTAAATAGCTCAAAACCGTGTATGTAGTTTAGGAGTTTAATCAATAAAGAGTTTTCAAGTTTCTCTCCAAGATTATCATCTTCAATACTCAAAGTGTGAGTGTGTGTGTTTCTGCATTGCGTGATCTCATACAACAGTGAGTGTGTGTGTGATCTTCTTGAGTGTGTGAAAGCCTTGTGTGCGCAAATCACAACACTTTGTATTACTACAAATAAAAGTGAGCAAAACTTATCCAGCATACATTATGTTCAGTATTTATTGAGTACTCTAATTAGCAAGCATAAAAAAAGACACGTAAGTAGGATTTTTATAGCAATCACCGAGCATAGAGAGCTCAAAAAAACTTGGTGCATGAATTCAGGATAAATCCTTAAAAAGAAGGAGAGGATGATATGAACCTTGGCGTTCAATATTGAATTTAAGGCCAACACCGCATGCATGGATCAATTGGGCCAAAATCATGCAACGCTAACTCCAAGGGCCATTGATCGACTGAGATTCGACCAACTGACTGGGTGGCTCGTAGCATAGCATACCCGGGCCGGGTGGGTTCTCCGGATTCTAGATTCTAGTGTTTTTATTCGGCCCTCTTATGTTATTTTCTCATCAAGTATAAGTAGTCTTTTGCCGCTTATTCTAGTTTTAGACTTTAATTAACAAAAACTCGTGCATAAATTTCTCTCTTTTTTAAGGAAGAAAAATTCCTTTCTGAAGGTTGTATAATCAATTTCTAATTCCTTTTCCATCTCTTTTCTTCCAAACTTATTCTGACGTTAATCATTTGCAAAATGAAAAAGATCTCAATCATCAAGCAACTTCCTCATCCTGAATCAGATAAATCCACCATGCTCTAAATATTCTTTAATTTTATTCACTGGATAAAGTAAGCTCGGACGGCCTGACTACTAGGGCCCGGCACATCGGACACGTCCCTGTATCCTGGATCAGTTTGACAGCACACTTGGAACAGGTACACATGTGGCCACATCTGCATGTTCACTTTCATCAGCATTTTGAATACAGCATCAGAAATTTCATAATGAAAATTTGATGGAGAAAGATTATTTCACAGCAATCAAAGATTTAAAAAAAATCCTTTTGACATGGTAATCATTAGTGTATTAGTTACCTGTACAATAAGGTATCGATATTGCTGTCGTGACACAAGCAGCAAATACCTTTCCGTACACAATTCCATTGAGACTCCTCGTGAAGAGGCAACCTGTTCAATGCGCCTGGATTTCATATGGTGAAAATGGTCATTGGGGAAAAGATGAAGCTAGATGCTGTTACCAACAAAGATTTGTATTCCATATTTCCATCATAGACAAACTTGCCTTTTGTTAAGAATGAGTGATTTAAAGCAGCAGAAACCTCTTGCTGCACTGACCGTTGCAGCTCAATTTGCATGTCCATGCACTGTTCCAGCATGCTTTGCATGTTGTTTAACCTTTGCTGAAGCCTGGCCATGTTGTTTCTCAACTCATTCACCACCTCCCACTCCTATACACGTTAACCAGAAAGATGCACGCACAATATTTTAGAACAGATGAAAGTCTCCCATCTTATACTATGACAAAAATGGATTAGGAAATGTGAAATTACCGTTCCAAAATGCTGACTCAAGCTGCATTGAGGCAAGCTTGCCCCCTGCATTTTCTCGTCCCAGAGTGGCTGGGGAGTGGATACGAAGGAAGAAGCTGGATCAAATGAATTTCTTTCTGCAGCCTCCATAGCTCAATCACCATTTGGTTGCTGTCGCTGGTCTTGATCAACTAGGCTAGGAGAAGAAGATTCATTCTCCAGTTCCCACTCAGCAGAAGTGTGACCTTGCCTTTCCACGTGAGATTGTAGCACCTGGTCAAGGGTCTCACGGAAACCACTTCGAAGAAGACCAGAGACGTGTCTCCTGCATCATAAAGAAAATTAGAACCAGTTACTCGAAATTCGTCAATCTGGTGGAGATGACACGAAATAATATTTAATTTTGCATACCGGCTGAAAAGTTCTCCAAGTTCAATACTGTGTACATTGTTGTCATCAGAGTAATAGAACGCATTTAGCCTTCCAACAGAATCACCAACCTCTCCAGAAGGTATAGCCAGCCAACTATCGATAGCCTCCTGTAAGTCGTGGTTTGGCCAGTCATCATGTGATTCTTGCATCTGATCTTGCTCTGCAGCATTGTTATCAGATGTGTCTCGTAACTACTCGTTACAGGAGGTTTCCTGCCAGATTCTGGCCATTGATTCTCCGCTCGTGTCCACCCATTCTTCAATGTCGGTCGCAGAATCAACTGGCCTATCAAATTGCTCGTCCACATTTCCTTCCAAGTCAACAGTATGTGCCGCAGTTTCCTCGTCATAACTCACACCACTTCCCGATTCATAAAGAGAGTGTAGTGTGTCAGTTTCTAGTGAAATTTCGTTGCTTATGGTTACAGTTATCTCTCCTCTGCCTCTGATAATACCAGCTCCCTCGGCAGTGGACATTTGCTCAGTAGCCTTGCCCTCCAAAACTTTGCCCTCTGTGGTATCAACACTTCCAACATCACACGGAACATCTCGCTGACTGACATCAATGTACGAAGATACTTCTTGCACATGCCCCTTATTTCCAGAAGAAACATCTTCCTCATTACCCGAATCGTGCATAGCTTGTTTCCCAACTGCAGTAACTTCTCTTCCAAATTCCGGTAGATTCCCATGTCTATCCGCATCACTTTCCAGGTCAGGTATTGCAGAATTTGTGGCTATTTCTCTTTCTTGAAATGTAGACTCTAATTTAGAATGGTTTTGATCACTCAACCAAGAATCAGATTCAGTACTGCTTGTTGAAGTGGAAGCAGATTTTTCCAATTTAGAAAGGAATCCTTCCCTATTTTCCCACATTATGATACAGTTAGTTTAACAGGAGAAATAAATATACACATGCTTAGGTTTAGCATTTTTTTTGCACTACATGCTTAGGCTTAGCTTGTTCAACAGTAAGTTTCAGTTAAAGCCATCACATTAACAGAGAATTTAGCTTCTTTAGAGTGAAAATAAACAACATCAATCACAGAAAATAGAGATGAGAATCATCAAGCACCCTAAAATTACAACCCAAAATAAAGCATATCATAATTGAATATCAGGAATCACATAAGCTACAACCTAAACCTACAGTGATACACATTCGGATTACAGATCCAACAGTCACCGGCAACGACTAACAAATTGGTGGAGAAGTAGGGAATACCTGAGGCCAGAGACAGTATGCTGTTGCCTTAGCAAACCCAGTTCTCTTGCAGCTACAGAAGATGGTCTGATGTCTGGTATCATTGTTTCGTTTCTTAAGAATCTACCCCTAAGCAAAGCCTGAAGTTGGCGTATATTAGTTAGTGAGATCAACAGGATGATCAAAATACTCATTATTGATCTTACTAATCAAATAAAACCTTCGTAAAGGTAAACCTTGTATCCATCGTGAACAGATTCCACGACAGTGAACACAAAATCAGTATCATGTGATGCAGGTTAGGACAAGACAGTGCAAGGTCAAGATACATAGTAATCTAACATAGAAAAAACATAATGCAAGGGAATCGGAGGAAAGTGTGATTATAAAGAATCACCTGTATGCGATTGCGGTGGGTGAAATTCGACACGGGCCTGTGCTCCAACAGACCCTGAAGCTCTGCCTTCCTCTCACACTGAGCCCTCTGGAGAAGTTCAAGCAGAGTTTGTCTGCCGCATAATCTGCGAATGGGCCGACATGCAGTAGTCTCACAATGGGAGACAGCCATTCCTTCACGCACCTGCTCAATACGAGAAACGACCTCAGCACCTCCATCTCTGACCAATGCCTGATTGTTTCTCTGCTGGGAATTCGTCTGCCCCCATTCTCTGATAAATCTCACTCTTTCAGTATCATTCTTACCAAGCCATTGTGGCCCTGAACAGTTACTTAGATGGAAACCATTAGGCGAACGGCCAATGGAACCACTGTTCATCCATTCTTGAAATATCTGTCTCACTCTTGCTCGTTCTAATTCTCCCAAGTCACTTGATTGTCCAGATACGATACTATTGTTATCATCATGGTCTATCTCCGAACCTCTAACTGCTGGAGCCTCGGTATCATAAGCATCTTCTGAGATATCACATTCGTGCTCATTATCACTCCTTCGCGCAATTCTCTGTCCCCTTGACCTATAAGAAGGGCTAGCCACGTGGTCACCCTCGAGCTCTCGCCACATCTTAAGAAGAGAAGATGCACGGGTGCCAGGCTCATCACTCCACTGCCTCGACACACTAGTTTGGGAGTCCAGAAAGAAGGGACCAAAAGCAGATACATTATGCATACCGGCCACAGCCATTGTTAAAACTCGATCACAATATAGCGGCGTTTAACCGTGAGAAATGAGTCCTCCTAGGTCAGTAAACCGACCATTTGAGTCAACTGTATAAATCCATCGTAAACAGGAGTCTTCATCACCCCTTCTAATCAGATTAAGAGTCAACACAAACATCAAGCAATGCCTGCAAAAAAGATATTGAAAATTCTACTTGGATAGTTGGCAATCAAGTGCAAAATCGATCCAATATATGCTAGATTCTTGAAATACTTATCCAGACTTCAAAGGGGGGAAATAAAGATGTTAAGATGCTAACAAAATTGGGGACTTAATAAATGAAAAATGAAAAGCGAAAAGATAGTGTCTTGCATATCCATATTGCCCCTGACCAGTGACAACTCAACCAAAGGGAAAAGCGAAGCAAAAGCAACCGCCAACATTTAAAATTTGCTGACAATTTCAAAATTGAATCAAGAAAAGAATTCAATTTTTGGGATTAGATATACACTAATTACACCGTAAAAATTGGATCTTTGTTGTCACGCAATTCCATCAATTCCATCAACGTTTCACACAAACCAACCGAGACAAATATTACCCCATTTTCTATAGTGACCATAAATTTTGAATAAGAAAGAGATAATAAAAGAAAATAGTGTACCTTCGCAAACACTATGCGAGATCACTTCGTCTTTACATTCAGTGCTCCAATTCAGAAGGAGAGGAGAAGTTAATAGGGAAAGAAACAGTTGAAAAGTAGACAATCTAGAAAGAGAAAGAGAGGGAAAGAGGTGGGATTAGTTTATACGTTTTGAATAGGAAGAGTAGTGACTAGTGACAACTGACAACAACTAAAAAGGGAAAAATAATCTTCTACTATTATTACTAACCTAGGAAATTTTGGCGTGATTCAACCGTCTATTTTCCCTCTGAACTCGTGTATGGCCGCCACGTGTTGCGTGTTATTAGCTTCCTGTTTTTTTTTTAATTAATTATTGGCAAAAGCACCCGCTAATCTTCTGTTTTATGATGTTTAATGCAATCCGACGTCAACTAAATACTCCATATACTAATTACTTTTGATACTTTATGCAATTAATAAATAATTAATATTGTTGATTTTTTTGTTACGCTTCCGTCTATTTAAATTAGTGAAATAGCAGTAGTGGTATTCATTCCGTGTGCTTTGCACTTTTAAAATTTGGACCCTTTATAAATTATTTTAATTTTTATGGCATTAACTTGATTTTTAGATTGCAAGAGACAAATATGATATTTTGCGCACTTGTTTAGGTTGGTTGTCACATTAATGTCATGTTGAAAAATCACATTTTTAACACAATGTCCGTATGCCATAATGGTCTTATTTGTACTCTTAACTAGGGATGTCAATCGGGCCAGCCCAACGGGTTTCGGGTCGGCCCTACTCGGGTTTCGGGCTTATCGGGTGCGGGCTTATCGGGCTGAAATTTTATCGGGTTCTAAATTTTCAGCCCTAACCCTAAACCTTCGGGTTTCGGGCTAGCCCATCGGGCTAATCGGGTTTAAGACAAATAATTAAAATTACCACTTATTTATCGGGTTCTAAATTTTCAGCCTTAACCCTAAAATATAAGTCAATCATATAAAAAAGTTAATATTTAAAATTTAAAATATTCATGACATAATTCTATGATTGCATAACATAAAGTTAAAAATAAATTTTTTAAGCACATAAAGTTTACACACAATTCTATGGCGACAGGCCGACAATGAAAGAAATAATTCCAGAAAACACTTTCTTTCAAGGCTAATATATATGCTTCATTAAGCTAAAAGCCTAAAATCGTTCAAGGAGAACAACAAAAACAGACTTGTGCCTTATAAATTGAGTTTCCACCTGCCCTATTGCATAAACAAAATAGTCCATGGCTCCATGAGAAATAACCAAAAAGTCAAGCATTAGCTAATGTTTTAATGACATTCTTCCAAGTCGATAATCTTTGACGCTTTAGCTTGATCTTTAGCTTCCTCCTCATCATCTTCAGAATCTTCATCGTCTATTAACAAAATTAAAAATATTAACATATAATATAGTTAGATAATCTAGAATTTTATAAAATAAAATAAGATCTTACCATTAGAATATCCATGCAACCAATTACACGTGCAAATAAGAGCTGCACTTTTTCGGGAAGGAGTCTATTTCTGTATTTGTTTAAGACATGTGCTCCAATGCTAAAGGAAGATTCAGATGCTACCGTTGTTATAGGAATACTAAGCACGTCACACGCCATCCTAGCAAGTACTCCAAAATTGCCGGATGAATGATCTTTCCAATACTTAAGCAAATCGATTTCAGCATTTTCATCCATCGGAATATCTTCCAAATATACATCCAATGCTGACTTTGCGTCGGAAGTTAGACCTTTGTGCCTCTTATATCCCTAAAACAATAATATTAAAATGTAAGTAAAAATGATAAATAGAATTAATTAGATACAAATATAAATACAAAGAAATATTAAAGAAAAATAGATTACTTACAGCCAAGTACATTTGGATTCATTTTCATTTTCCTTACTCCTCCCCCACCTATGAATTTAGGCTCTCCGACTTCATGATTAGAACTCCCACTAGATTGAGGACCTTTAGACAAAGATGCATCAACCATTTTTTTCTTGTACTCATCGTATAGAGTATACAATTTCATCTTCAACCTATTGACTTTGTCCTGACTTGAAAGAGGATCAGGTGTTGAGTAACAATACTCCACAAGTTTCAACTTCATTCTTGGATCAAACACGGCTCCCATAGAGAGAATGTCACTATAATCTTCCCAATATTTCTCAAACTTTGATTTCATCAAAAGAGACATCGACCTTACCACTTCATCGTGACTTCTAGAATTCATCTCCAACAATCGAGCAATATTCCACACTTCCATAAAATACAGATTGGAAGTAGGATATGATGAACCAGAAATTAAAGTAGTAATTTCATAAAATGGTTCCAAGAATTCACACATTACTTTTCCTCTTTCCCAATCTTCTTCTGTCGGACAATGCTTATAAGCTAAATCATCACATTCAAGCATAGAAGAAACCCGTCGATATTTAATTCCACTAGCAAGCATCAAATACGTGGAATTCCAACGTGTAGGCACATCCATGCACAATGAAGTAGTAAATTCAATATCAACTTTTCGTGCACATTCCTTAAACTTGATCATTCTCGCTTCTGATGCTTTTACATATTTGATACTAGCTCTAATTTTATCTAAAGCATCACTAGCTACTTTCAATCCTTCTTGTACAATAAGATTCAAAATATGTGCACAACATCTCACGTGAAAATATTCCCCATTGCACAATAATGAGTTTTGCAACTGAAGCCGTGTTTTCAATAATTTCACCATGGCGTTATTAGCAGAAGCATTATCCAAAGTCAATGAAAAGATTTTCCTATCTATTTCCCAATCCACCAAAATGTCAGAAATCTTTTGAGCTAACTCAGGTGCAGAATGTGGAGGAGGCATTGAACAAAATGCAAGTATTTTCTATCCAATTTACATTTTTCATCCACATAATGTGCAGTCAAACACATATACCCCGAATTAGTGCAAGCAGTCCAAATATCAGATGTTAAGCACAACATTCCAGGAACACTATTCAATCTTATCCTCAATTTTTCCTTTTCGGATTCATACATATTCATGACATCCAAAGCATGAGTATTTCTAGAGATAAATCTTACACTAGGGTTCAAATACTTCAAAAGAACTCGCATTTCTTTAAATTCAACCCACTTTAATGGAAGATTGTGTGCAACTGATACCTTAATAAACAAATCCCGAACTATTTTTGGGTCTATCACATTATCTTTATCCCTTAACTTCCCATCATGATTAAGAAACATAGCACCCACATCTCCAAATTTTGGTTTCTTCTTACAAACCAACATATGCCGACTAAAAGTAGAAGTTCCCATTTTCGTACCTTCATATTTCCATCTTTTAAGATAGTGATTGCACTTGACATTCTTTCCATCTTTGTCGGGTTCTTCATTTGTGAAGTTATTTCAAACATCGGAAGTTTTTTGTCTCGTCTTAGGCTTGGAATCACCTTGAATCTCCGCGTTTTCAATATTAATTGTTGAAGAAGAATCTTCCATTCTTAACAATTCTAAATCTGCAACATAAATATAAATATAATTAGCATGAATTAATCACTAGTCAAATAATCATGCATAACCAATTCATAAACTAACTAAAATGCCCAGTTTAGCATCTACTGTATTCACATTAATCACTTATACATGTTTATTTGTTTAGTATAGAGTACTCAAACATATAAGGGATGGAAATTTGTAACTCATAGTCATAGCAATATACGATATAGAAATCTCTAATTGCAATTACAGATTGACATAAATTTCGTGTATTTTGATTTTGTGATCCTAATAAAAACATTTTTTATTAAAATAGTTGAATTGTGTCTGAACACCTCGTGTGTGCTTTTTTGTATGATTAATGTTGAATATTTGAAAAGGGAATTTCTTTTCTTGTGTAAGAGTCAAGCTAAAGAACATTTTCATACAGTATTATATATACTCACACTGTCACACAGCAGCAAAACAAATTAAATAAGTGTGGATTCTCCCACTTGACCAAATATAGGAAGGACCGAAGGAATACAATTTACAGCTAAGCCATACTATCGTCAATAATAAAAAAAAATGCATTCACGCATAAGAGAGAGAAAGGAGAGGGAAATTGACCTGATGGAAGGAAGGAAGAAAGTGAGAACAAGATTATGAGGGTGAAAGTAATTTATTGAGAGTGAAAGAGGAACGTCTTTAAAATCTAAAAAAGAAACAAAATTGAAGTGAAAAAGATGAAGAGTCACTGCAGGCATTTAATTATTAGGGTTTTTTTCTATAACCCGTTGGGCTGACCCGACAGCCCT
The DNA here is from genome assembly GCF_004379255.2 of Salvia splendens. Classification (NCBI taxonomy): domain Eukaryota; kingdom Viridiplantae; phylum Streptophyta; class Magnoliopsida; order Lamiales; family Lamiaceae; genus Salvia; species Salvia splendens. The sequence continues at coordinate 12,740,386 of NC_056032.1, forward strand.
CCGGGCCAGCCCGAAAAAACCCGACAGCCCAATAGGGCCAGCCCGATAAGCCCGATTCATTAACGGGATGTGATTTTTCGGCCCTAACCCTGTAATTTTAGCGGGTTTTTCGGGCCAACCCATCGGGTTCGGGCTACACTGACATCCCTACTCTTAACTAGATTTATTTTGGCTAAATATCTCTAGAAATTGGCATTCCATATCAATGTATTCCACACAAAAAAAATGAAAATAGGTATTGTTATACGAAGTTCGAGAAATTTTTGTGTAGAAGAAAATCTGAAACCACGTGGCCTCTACTGGAATTACAAGAATAATGTGGTCAATTATTAAACGAGACCTACATTTTGATCATGCTGCGGATTCTCCATTTTGAGTCATTCAAAAATACTTCATATAAATAGAAAAAGAGAGATAAAGAAGATGAGGATTATAACACATCTAAAATCACAAACAAGTTATACCGCAAACTTTTGGGCATAGTTTAACAACTTCTCAATGAAGCACGATTCAACAGTTAGACACAAAGCAATTAATAAGCGTTAATTGAATATCGATTATATCTAAGCGACTAATAAATGTCTCTAATTAAGAGTTTTTCTTTTTCTTTAATATTTTTTTGAGACACAATTAGTTTTTTTTACAAGTTAATAGAGTTAAGAAAACAATATCTGATGTGCTAAACAATGTTTGATACTACTATTAACTAACGAATGGTATCCACTATCCATTCGATTAAACATATAAAAAAAATAAAGGCCATTCACAAAGAAAAGAAAATAAATTGATGATCCAAGTATCAAAGTTTAATGAGTGGTTAAAGTTAGGCCTCTCAAATCAGGTACCCGCTGATACCCGATCCAAAAAATTCGGGTGCCCTATCCCGAATATCCCAAAATCTAATACCTGATCCGAAAATGATTTCGGGTACCCGTCGGGTATCCAGTCCCGAAAAATCGGGTATCTAATCCCGATTTTAGATTTTTATTTTATTTTATTATTTTTTAAGAAAATTATCTACAAACTTTTAAAAATACAAACTTGTAGTCCAGATTTGATACGAACTTAAAGTAGTTCGAATTTAAGAGAAAAAAAAACTTCTACAAATTTTAGAAATAAAAAATTCATAAGTTATAACACCCCTTATTCATTCATAATAAACATCACAATTCATAAATTAACCCAAAATATGACTTAAGAGTGAAGGATTTTGGGAGTACATTTAATTAATTCATTTCTAAATAATAGAATAAATACATTATTTATTAAATTTAAAAAATAAAATTTAAAAAATCTGGTAATTTGGATAATTTGGGTATCCCGATCGGGTATCGGGTTATCCGATATCCGATAATCCAAAAATCATATACCCGAACCCGATCTCGAAACCTAAAAAATCAGATATCGGGTATCCAATTACCCGATATTTCGGGTTTGGATATCGAGTATCCAATTCCCGATATGCATTTTGACACCCCTAGTTAAAGTAATTATTTTTAGCAGGAGTATATTCTTTATAAATTTCGGAAAACCGTGCATAGTGCACTTTGGCCATACTCACTCCGTGCATTCTATCTGAGTTCAGCATGAATTTTTAAAAGGGTAAATTGCTTCTAAAATCGTGAACTTTCAAAATAGTTTGGTATTTCCCGTAAACTTTAAAAGTTGCGTTAAAAATTATGAACTTTGCCGGGTTGTGCAAATTTCCCAAACGACCCGACCCTGTAGTTTTTCGGCATAAACTTATCTTATGTGGCAGCCGGAAGCGTGACTTGGCAGCCGGAGCACAAAACGACGTCGTTTGTGTTGTTGAAAAAAAATTAAAATTTCAAAAAATCAGTCAACAGTCAACTCCCTTCAGACCTTCTCCACTCTCCTCACTTCACTTCACCCAAATCAGTCGCCTTCCACCTCCACCATCATCTACCGCCGGCCGTCACCTCGGCGATTCGCCGTCGGAGAAGTACCGGAGAGTCTCCCCTCTCCGCTATCTCCCTCGCCCGACGGAGATACCAAACAGAGAAATCCCCAATATCCCGTCGACCCCCGATTCAATCGAAGCATTCAGCGCTTCGGACACCGGCGTTTTCGTCTCCGCCGACAACGGCGGCCCCAACGGATTGACGGCCACGAATGTCACGCCGTAGGAAGTTCGATCTCCGCCGATCCTCCCGTTCAACGACGTCCGTTTTCACCCCCTCCTCTTCCTCCGCCTCGTCGCCGCCGAGGAAATCTGAATTCCGCCGATCATCCGCCGCCTTCTCCGGCGAATTCCGCTGCTTCTTCTTCCTCAGCAGCATCTTCAGCTTCTTCTTCCGCCACAGCCCCTCGGGAGGCGGAACACGGACAGATCAGGAGATGCACCATTGCGCAGGGGCAACAGCAACACACCGCCGCCCCGCCGTCGTAAGCAGCGGCTGCCTCTTCGCCGATTACGCCACCGCGACTCTCGACATTGCCGAATCGATCGGTTCCGATTTTGTGATTGGAGATTGAACTGAGAAATCGAATTTGAGAGAGAGATAGAGTGAAGAGGTGAGGTTAGAAATATGAATGTGATTTGCCGAAAACGAAGGATGGAGTAAGCTGTGTTAATTTTATTAATTATTATTTTAAAATATGATTTAATTATAGCTGGGAGGAAAATTTTAAAAAAATACTAATAGAATGCTTAGTCATCATGCCACGTCAGCAATGAGGTGATTTTTTTTAAAAAAATTATCAGCGCGGCACATCAGCACAAGTCTGGCCGGAAAACCCGGCTCGGGAAATCGGCAACCGAAAGCAAAGTTCATGATTTTTAACGCAACTTTTAAAGTTTACGGGAAATACCAAACTATTGTGAAAATTCACGATTTTAGAAGCAGTTTACCCTTTTTAAAAATACTATAAAAGAAAAGTGGGTAAGAAAAGATAATGGAATATGAAATCAATATTTAGATATTAGTTTTATAATAGAATGTGAGTGGAATGAGTAAGTGGAAGTGAAGTGTACCTACAATTTATTGATAAAAATGAATTGAGATTCCTAATGGCGGACGAACTAAAATAATAAATCGGGACTCCTAATGGCAAACGAACATAGATAGTAGTTAATTAGTGTTTGATTGTGTTTTCTCCTTTGCTACATTATTATCGTAGTAGTGTAAATTTTAATTTCTAAACAATAAGGCCTCTAATTAAAATTTAATAATTTTATCTCTCTTTATTGTAAATAGAGGTCGTACTGTTTAAGGTCTCTAAATAAACAATATGCACATTATTGAAATTGTAATCATGCGTAAGTTATACTTTTAATATATATTTACACGCTTATCATATGTGGATAGCTAGATGCAATAATGTAATAAGTACTATGTAAAATACATTTATCTTTATCATAAAAAGATGCAACATTATATATAGTAGGATTGTGATCTATGCAAAACTTAATATTAATACAAAATGCAGAATCAAATATATGGGAGTTATTTTAGTAATGGTGACTTAAAATGATCTAAACATGACTTCAAATCCGAATTTTATAAAATGATCTAAAACTGATTAATAATGACCTTTCGTGTTTTTGATTAATTACTGACCATTAGATTGACAAATCTCATCGTCAGAATTTAGTTTGTGTTTTATATTGAGATCAATTTTGTTTTGATCACTTTCCTTATATAGTATACAGATGTATTATTAAGTATGAAATCAACCGTATTGATCTACTTAATTAAAATTTATGAATCAGCTTAGTTTCTAGTTAATACATAATGAATGATAATTTATAAGTACTAAATATTATTTTAAAGTTTTAGAAAAGTAGAGTAATTTTCACTTTTGTTGTTGTTTTTGTTTGATTTGTCCAGGATTGCTGCAAATGGACTTGTCTTCTAGATGGGACCGGTCTATTTCGGAAATTCAGATTCAACAACTCCACTTTCCAAAAGTTTATAATTTAATTTATTTATTTTATTCATTCGATTTTTTTTAGTGGAAATAAATGTAAATCACATTACAAATTTTTCAACACTGTATCAACACAACGTCAACACAATGTCAATAAAATATAAAATTTTAAGATTTTGATGTCAACACAGCCTCAACCGTTGACATTATGTTTATATTTTTTTGCTATTATTTTATTATCTATTGATATTTTCTAACAGTTCAGATCATAGTCTGAAATTTATACAATATTTAGAGTTTGCATTTGATCACATTGCTAACATGACCACTACTCGTTGAAAAATACTCATATCGTTTCGAAATTCCAAACAACTCATGTGAAGGAAAAACATCAAAAGTATACTTTCGTAAGTTATGTAAGTGTAATTTATTACTATAATGGATTCTGTAAGTACTTCTTCCACCGCTCTATAGTAGAAGTAGTAGTATTTATTTTGGGTACGAATATTGTGTTAAATGAGATGTGAAAATAGAACAAAGTAGAAAAATAAAAAATAGATAATTTAAATTTGTTTTATTTTCAGCTTTCTTTTCCAACTTTACATCATTCCACTTGCTTAACATTTCGTCTATTTTCACTGTGATTCGTCCTATTAGAGTTGAGGAGAATAAAATAAAGGAGATTAATTGTGTTGCTTGATGCAAAAACTAATGACTCGACTATAGTATGACGACCTAGAAAGAATACGACTCAGATATAGTGGGACAAATGAAGTACTAAGAATGTGGATTAGAGTAAAGTTGAAAAAGAAACAAGTGTAAATTATCTAACTTTAATTAAACAATACTCTCTCCGTTCCACACTACTTTAGGCATTTCTTTATGGCATGAGATTAAAGAAAATTGTGTTGATTGTGTTAAATAAATGTTCCTTTCCTTCCAGGGAAGATAACCCTATCTTGGTCAACACAAGATTTTATGCAGTCTTATTTCAAGGAGTTTAAATGGAGAGAAAAAAAAATATTATTGGGTGTTTTAAAGTTGAAAAGATTAATAAAGTAATATAGAGAAAAATATTATTGGAGTTTTTGAATAATTTTTATATTTATTCCAATTAATATGATTTCTTATGAATTTAATTTTAAGGATGTCATAGCTTTTGTTTTTTTTTTCCAATTTTCTTTCAGTCCTCCTTCTCTCTTTACCTTATCGTCCAATATGTAAAATCAATTGCCATCTCAATATTCGATTTAAGAATTTTCCAAAATAGGAATTACAGAGGGAAGAAGAAATTAATAATGCTCTTCGCAGGTTGTTGTAGTAGTTTGCTGATAATGACGTGATATGCTTTTTTAGAGTATGTATTAATAATATATCCCGACGGCTAAAGTTGTTGCATGACAAAAGGGGGGCGGAATCTATTCGATGGGCATTATCAGTTATCACAACTACAATAGGCCCCATTTTACGAACTATCATACTATAATTATACATATTTTGATGCCCAGATTATGAAATAATTGTAAATCTGCAACCATATAGGTCAATCTACTTTTTCGAGAATGCGAACTATATTGTACTTTGCTTATCATTAAATTATGATTATCATAAAAATGAGATAATGCCATTGGCTCCAGCACAACCTTACCAATTAATCTAATCACTGTAATTATTCATAAAGTGTCACCGGACATTGACGCCTCATAACACAACATCAAATGTGCTTATACTTATAAATTATAATCTAAACGAAGTAATGAGGCCCCAAAATAATTTGATTACACACCAAGTCGATGTGAGATAGAAGAGATAAAGAGATAAAATCCATCATCGACTTGGGTCCGCTCTGATACCATATTAGAAATATGGCACTCACCCTTAAAAGGCATTATAAAGGGGAGGGTTATCCACACTTATATAGAGGAGCTAGGATTATCACCAAGCCGAGTGGGACAAGATTTTAAGAGTTTTAACCATTTTTACGTTTACTGTCGGTGGATGGCTCCATATCTCTTAAGTTTTTTATCCAACGTACTTAGTTTTGATTTCTGAAGCTACTTAGTAGTAGTACATAGTTCATTCTCAAATGTACTAGTTGCGGCTTCTATGACAACATCATCTCATTAAAACCTTCCATGAAATGAAGCATGAGTTTTTAATTTATGGAAATCAATCATCATCTCTTTCACACCTTTTCACTTTTCAGTATCTCTACAGTTAATCTGCTTAATTTAAGACGCTGAATTCCTAACACAGTACACATATATAGATACAAATGTGTGATCAAATACAAACTCTCTATAATACAAACTATAAAAACTAATGTTAACGAAGTGTACAAATTATGCCAACATGGACTGATGTCAACATGGGCTGATGTCAACGGAGTGTACAAATTCTGTCAACGGGGGGACTGATGTCAACGGAGTGTACAAATTCTGTCAACGGGGGCTGATGTCAACAGGGTGTACAAATTATGTCAACGGGGGTGTACAAATTCTGATTGTTCGATGTCAACGGAGTGTACAGATTTGTAGGATATGTTGACATTAGAAAAATCTCTTATATTAACCGTTGATTAATTGTATTAAGTGAGTAGGATTAAAGTTTGTATAGTTTGTATTATAGAGGGTTTGTAGTTTATCACACCCCGATAGATACATATATACATAGATATACAGGCCAGCGACCGGCCAAACTCAAGTATCTGAAACAGCCTAAGTTCATTTTTTATATTCCCTCCGTCCCATAGAATTATGCTGAATATTCAAACACTACATGTTTTTTAATCTTCTTAATTCATGTATCAGTTTAATTTGATTAATTGGAAGATAGTTTAGACTGGTAAGATATTAGCATAGTTACATTTACTTACCATCATGATTGTCACATTGCATTTCCATTGGTTAACTTGGAAATGCGTTTTGTTGAAATATTAGTATATTTACTTACAATATGATTGTCACATTGCATTTCCATTGGTTAACTTAGTAATGCGTTTTGCTGCATTATGTTGGTAAAAAATTAAAAGGGCAAAATATTATCTATATATACTGGTACTTCACTATAGAAGTAAAGAGGGACTCCCTCCATCCCTTAAATTTTGTCACATTTTTTACTGGGCACGAGTTTTAAGAAATGTAATGAAAAGTGTATTGAAAAATTTAGTAAAATGTGGATTCTACTTTAAAATATTAGTTTTATACATAAAATATGAATGAGAATGAGTTAGTGTAATGTGAGGTCCATTACAAAAAATGATAAAAAAATGAATTATGACAAATTTTGTGATACATACAAAAATGAAAATATGTGACAAATTTTCAGGAGAGTAAGTAAAACTACGGTTGGCGGTGATTCGTGAAGGCAAGAGTCCCACTCTAAATAAGGAGTACTACTAGTTAGGAAAAATGTTAAATCACTCCAACATAAGAGCATATTTTATTAGTACTTAGAGCATCTCCAACCATTCCACTAAACTCAAACACATTTTAGTGTAAATGTCACACTAAATATTGATTTTACTCCCACCTTTACACTAAACTCAAACTCAAAATAATATTCCTCACTCACTTCCTTTTTATACTTTTCAATCATACCTATATATGTTATCTAAATTACACATTTATCCCATGACACTTTGTCAATAATTTAAATAATATGTTAAGATTTATTAATTAAATAGTGTAACACCTGTGCATTCGCACATATATTAACTTTTTCAAATTTATAAAAATAAAATAATATCTATGCATCACAAAATAAAAACAACTGATTAACTATGTATACACTTGCAAACATATGTTAATTTTACTTAAAATACCATGTAATCTATTATAATTATTAATATATATATATATATAACCATAATGAATTTATAAATAGAATAATTTTCTAAAATTATAGTAAATCTTTATCACCATGCATATTTTATGTAAATTCAATTTTTACAATCAAAATCTCTTACTCCGTATTTTATTTTATTTATACTTGAATAACATAAATATTGTTAACAATTTTGTTTCTTATCAACTTATTTGAATTATCAAATATAGGTTATATATGCAAAAAGTTACAAAGTATGAAATTAATCAACAAAAGTAGCCAATATTATTCAAGTTATTAATAAGTTATGTTATACTATAAATAAAAATTTGTGTGAGAAAAAATGATTAAAACTCAAATACCATTTGGAAACATATTGTTACTTAGATCATAGGAAAAACAAACTAAAATCAATCTCTTCTTACTATGATACAAACTATTTAGAGAATAAAATAAACTATTAAACATGTCATCAATAAATCGATATAAAAATTAATATTAGAAATACATAATCGACCACCATAAAATAACAAACATATAGTAAATGAACAGAAATTGTACACATATATTAACCCTAAATTACATCATAATTGCTAGAAAAACTTGCCGAAGACGAATGAGAGAATTACAAAATCTAGCACCACCAACACCATTCAATCTTCACTTCCGATTTCTACATAGCATATATATACATAATAAATATTCATTTAAGCAATCTTTTCCACTTTCTCCATTCCTCACAAAGAAGAAAAAAGTATTTCACTTGCTTAACTTACTATAATCAAGGTCGTTAAGCAATGTTATCTCATTAATTTAGGCATGAGGAATCCGTATATGAGCCTGAAAATAGTCAAGATATTGATATCAGTAGCAAGAATTATAAAAATATTATCAAGATACAGTAGCGAAGTTTGTTGGATAAAGTTGCACTACCTCTTTTGTGAAGGTTGTTGGATAAAGTTGCTTCAAAGAATTCACATGTCAATCCGCTTGCGAGTGTATTAGTTTCAAAATTCAAGAGTGTATGTTTTCATCAGCTAGCTAATGATTTATAGCCATAGATTTATTTGAGTGAGAAACATTAATTCTAAATTCTATACTCACGTTCTCTTCATCAATTTTTTGGCCATGAATTAGGAGGTTACATCATTTTCTAATGCAGCCTAATTACATCATTTTAATTAGTGGAGAAATCGTTTCATATTTAACGCTACTTGGCCATGAATCTCCAAACTGAATGATATCAAAACATGCATTCACGTTCTCCTCTTTATTTTTTGGGCATGGGATCTTGACCGTTGCATTTCTCAATGGCTATTATTATACTAACTTTGAATTTAATCTGATAGGAGTATGAATCATATATATATATATATTAATATAGGACGCCTTTTAAAATATAGAATTGATTTTGCAGTAAAGATTAAGTAAATCAGTTTTATTGTGAACAACTACCGCATGAAGCATCAATAATTATTAATTATTGATTATTATTACCTTAAGTTTTACAAATTGTAACAGTAGTTGAATTCAGAATCTAAACAAATTAACAGCTATTACTACAAATAAATATTTAAATTAATACCCAAAATTCATACCCATAATTTATAAATATTTCAAAAGAAGGCCAAAACTCGCCTTTTCTATATGTATAGATATAACTATATATCTATTTTTTATTAAATAAAATAATACATAATTTAGAAAATTTAAATGCAATAAAAATACTATAAAAATATTACAAAGTACATATAAAATAACTAAAATTCAAAATTAAATTTATTTAAAGATACCACAAGTATTCCGTATATAAATTGGGTATCGTTTTAATTATTAATATTTCACTATTGTTTGTTATACTTGATGGCATATGTAGTTTGATACTATTAGGCATTAGGCATAATATTAGTTTCAAATTAAATATTTTTTTGTCTATTCTTAGACTAAAATAAAATAATTCTTAATATTAAAAATTAAAAGCTACCAAATCATGTAATTTACCACTAATCAATATTAATAGGCATGACTAATTACTTGTGTTTGTCAATTTAGAAAAAAAACGTGTGTATTTTTAACTAATCAATAAAATGTGTAATATATTAATATGGGCCGGCCCACTAATTAATCACAAACCAAATCTATATTTATAGATATATAAAAGGCGAGTTTTGACCATATTTTAATTAATCATGAATTCAGGGTATGAATTTTAATATTACTAAATTTTAAGCACGATTCAATTCAAATATAATAAGCCGTTACCATTACAACTCTATTTAATAGTATAATTTATGAATAATTAGCAAATTACTATATTTTAACATGCGTTTTACAACTCAATGCTATCATATTTAACATAATGAGTTTACCGTTACATCTCTATGTAGAAAAAAATGGGTCACTGCCGTTAAAAACTTAAATTGATATGTGAATATTTATTATAATAACTAATAAATCTTGTAGGTAATATTATATGCTATGATTCCAAAGACATCAAATTTTGAATCGTAAATTTTTGCTTTTGTCATTGTGTCATATATAATGAATGGTGCTCAACTAAATATTAGTATTAATAAATGAGATTACTACTAAATGAGATTGGAATATGCATTTCAAAGTCAGAATCGTTACAATTGTATTTAGAAAAATGAGTTACTACCGTTACAAACTTAAATTGATATGTAAAAATTTTTGATTTACAAACACTTCCACTCCTCACAATAATTTGAAAGGTCGCAAGTGAGACATTTATTACAATATTAATATTAATTAAATTTATAATAAAGGATATTGAGCTACCATCAATTTTTTTCTATAAATACTAATTCCATTAATCAACAATATCTTTTTCTATAAATATTAATTCCATTAATCAACAATATCATTTCAGTGAAGAAGGTAAGTGTATTATTGTAACGACCCGCTAAGCCGATAATATTAGCTTGATTATCTATATAAGTAACTTTTAGACGATTAAATCCGAGCTACGATAGATTATTGTTGTTGTTGTTTGACGATAGGAAAGTGAATAGAACACGTAAATATATTGCACCTACATGAATATAATAAATTTAAATAAATAAATAAATAAGATCCCAAAATCAAAATTTTAATGTCCGATACATCCAACAAAAGTCCAACAAAATTTAATCTATACATCATGCTTTCTAAGAAAATCAGGTACTTCAACGTGGACAGCCACGAACTTGAACCGATTATACCTACACCAAATTAAATGAACAAGTGAACAAATACTCAATAAATTAATTTAATAAATAAAAAAAATTAATAATAAAAAAAGAAAAAAAAAGCAGATCCTAGAGGATCGATTTTTTTCAGACAGAGCTTTAAATGCTGCATTTAATTAGAGATAGGAATGTTAGCAACTTGCTGCCTCAACTTGCTACCCACACCACTTTCACAGCCATCTTTTATACATATACGTAGATATCACAATCACTTTCTTCACTCCCACATCACAACTAAATCCTCTTCCCATATAATATTTGTTGCACAATCCGTTTCCTCCTATCTCTGCAGCAAGAAAAAACCAAGAACCACTCTGCACAATTTCAACTCAAGGTAAACAATCCCTCTATCGATTTATATCTAATTGCTCCTATTTCAGAATCTAACACCAACGATTGCTATCAATAGAAATCAAAATTCTTCAGCTTCTTGAACCTCCTTTTTCAGCCTTGTGAACTCCACAGCCAAGTCCTACTCACAGAGGTATAATTTTTACTCAATTCTAAAGCATGAAATTTTTAGCAATTGTTTCAAACATATCATCATACACCAACAATCGAACACCCGCTGCTGTGATTAATCGGAAAAAAAAACGAAAGAGCATAACGTTGAATAAGGAGAACTTATCTTTCGTGGGGTCGGAGTCCTTCGGGGCTGTACGGGTTAGTTCCGGGACGTTTAGGGGTGAATCGGGGTGAAATCGGAGGCCTGACCCGGTGGCGCCAGCAGCAGCTCTTCCCGGCGGATTGGCGGCAGAAATTCTACACCGCGACGGCGACTGCACAACAACGACCGTCGGCGAACAGCAGCGACGCGACGGATTCCTTGGCGGAAGCTATGTGGGTCGTCGATACTGGAGGTGAGATTGGAGAAGGCGACGGAATTGAGAGTTCTTCGAGAGAGAGAGAGTTGAGGGAGAAGAGGGAGTATACGTGTAAATCTCACAAAATGAAGAATTAGAGTGTACGTGTACTTCAATTCCTTTATTGAAATAATTGCTTAATATTCTAAAATGGAAGTGAGGAGTGTACGTGTTTTTTTTAAAGGGAGTTTATATGTCTTTTGTTTCTTGGACCAACTCTTTTTTTGTTTTGGTGGGCTAGTGAATAAATTATATTGGGCCTCATTAATTAAAATTGGATGTTTTGATTGGGCTCTTTTATTTTGTTTGGGGCTTCATAATTAAATTGGAGATATGAGGTGGAGGAATAATTAAGTTTTGGGTCGATAATTAATATCGTGATGAATTATTTAATTAATTCTCGGAATAATTCGATGTACAAATAATTTACCCCAAGTTTCGAAATAAATGTAATTGTGAGGGGAAATACTTGCGATAATTCGGTTAAGCGCTTATATAATTTTGGGAGTTTAATTCGATATCGTGGAGGGAAAATACGAGGAGTCAAAGGTGGAAATATGGGCATGAGTGGCCGACCGGCGTCAACAGGATAATCGAAAAAATGCGAAAATCGAGAAACGAGATAAAAGACTTTAATGAGGGTGCATGCATTCTAATTTAAGTAGTTTTGTCCTTGAGTCTAATTAGTGTATTATTATATTGTGATATTTTCAAAAGGGTACGTCCGCAAGTAAAGTCGGAACGAAAGATCCAAGTTAAGGAAACTAAGCGATCATGGTGAGCTTTCTTATACTAAAATACAAATCATATTTTATGAAAACACGAACACATGTTCGTGATTTTAATGATGTTGCCTTGCCATTAATGTTTTGTATATGATGCCTATCTGTTGGCTACGACCAAGTGAATTATGAATGATGATATATGTGAATCGATTCGATTTTGAGTCCTGGTAGGGTGGTGTCCCTCATATAATTAAATGAACAAGTGAACAAACACTCATATAATTAATTTAATAACTTGAAATAATAATAATAAAAAAAGAAAAAAAAGAGAGCAGATCCTAGAGGATCGATTTTTTTCAGACAGAGCATTAAATGCTGCATTTAATTAGAGATAGAAATGTCAGCAATAGGAATGTTAGCAACTTGCTGCCACAACTTGCTGCCCACGCCACTTTCACAACCATCTTTTATACATATACGTAGATATCACAATCACTTTGTTCACTCCCACATCACAAATAAATCATCTTCCCCTATAATATTTGTTGCACAATCCGTTTCCTCCTATCTCTGCAGCAAGAAAAACCAAGAACCACTCTACACAATTTCAACTCAAGGTAAACAATCCCTCTATCGATTTTTACCTAAATTGCTCCTATTTCAGAATCTAACACCAACGATTCTATCAATAGAAATCGAAATTCTTCAGCTTCTTGAACCTCCTTTTTCAGCCTTGTGAACTCCATAGCCAAGTCCTACTCACGGAGGTATAATTTTTACTCAATTCTAAAGCATGAAATTTTTAGCAATTGTTTCAAACATATCATCTTACACCAACAATCGAACACCCGCTGCTGTGATTAATCGAAAAAAAAAACGAAAGAGCATAACTTTGAATAAGGAGAACTTATCTTTCGTGGGGTCGGAGTCCTTCGGGGCTTTACGGGTTAGTTCCGAGACGTTTAGGGGTGAATCGGGGTGAAATCGGAGGCCTGACCCGGTGGCGCCAGCAGCAGCTCTTCCCGGCGGATTGGCGGCAGAAATTCTACACCGCGACGGCGACTGCACAGCAACGACTATCGGCAAACAGCAACGACGCGACGGATTCCTCGGTGGAAGCTATGTGGGTCGTCGATACTGGAGCTGAGATTGGAGAAGGCGACGAGATTGAGAGTTCTTCGAGAGAGAAATAGAGGAAAAGAGAGAGAGAGTTGAGGGAGAAGAGGGCGTATACGTGTAAATCTCACAAAATGAAGAATTAGAGTGTACGTGTACTTCAATTCCTTTATTGAAACAATTGCTTAATATTCTAAAATGGAAGTGAGGAGTGTACGTGTTTTTTTTAAAAGAGAGTTCATATGTCTTTTGTTTCTTGGACCAACTCTTTTTTTTTTGTTTTGGTGGGCTAGTGAATAAATTATATTGGGCCTCATTAATTAAAATTGGATGTTTTGATTGGGCTCTTTTATTTTGTTTGGGGCTTCATAATTAAATTGGAGATATAAGGTGGGGGAATAATTATGTTTTGGGTCGATAATTAATATCGTGATGAATTATTTAATTAATTCTCGGAATAATTCGATGTACAAATAATTTACCCCAAGTTTCGAAATAAATGTAATTGCGAGGGGAAATACTTGCTATAATTCGGTTAAACGCTTATATAATTTTGGGATTTTAATTCGATATCGTGGAGGGAAAATACGAGGAGTCAAAGGTGGAAATATGGGCGTGAGTGGCCGACCGGGTTGCAGGCGACGCCTTGGGCGGCAACAGAATAACCGAAAATATGCGAAAATCGAGAAACGAGATAAAAGACTTTAATGAGGGTGCATTCATTCTAATTTAAGTAGTTTTGTCCTTGAGTCTAATTAGTGTATTATTATATTGTGATATTTTCAAAAGGGTACGTCCGCAAGTAAAGTCGGAACGAATGATCCAAGTTAAGGAAACTAAACGATCAAGGTGAGCTTTCTTATACTAAAATACAAATCGTATTTTATGAAAACACGAACACATGTTCGTGATTTTAATGATGTTGTCTTGCCACAAATGTTTTGTATATGATGCCTATCTGTTGGCTACGGCCAAGTGAATTATGAATGATGATATATGTGAATCGATTCGATTTTGAATCCTGGTAGGGTGGTGTCCCTACTTGGAACCTCTGACCGTGAACGGCAGAGAAGGTGACCGTGGAAGGTGGCCATCTTCCCGGCACATGGAAACCTCTGACATGTTGGGCAGAGAAGGTGACCCTGCGAGAACACCATCTCGACGGCACAATGTGATCAGATATGGCTAAGTACAGGAAAAAGGGACTGCAGTCCAATGTGAATATTTTTAGTAAGCTCGGGCCTTTTCAATAAAACCCCGAGTGTTACTGTGATGATGGCTTGACAATACTTTCAAATGTATATTTGTATTTTTCGGCAATGTGTTCACTGAGTACTTTTGTACTCAGCCCTGCATATATTTCTAAATGTGCAGGTTGAGCAGCGAAGTGGTGAAGGAAGTGCTATTGAGACAAGACATTTAATTCAGTCAGATTTTGACTCTCGGAGGTTCATGTTTTCATACATGGAACCGCGTTCATTTGCTTCCGTTGTGCATCTTAAAAGACTCAAGTCTATTTTGTTCAAAACTATGATATTTTGAAATTTTTACAAACAATTACTCGAGTTTTCATGATCGAGTATCTTTTCTTCTATGTATCAGCACTTGATTAGTCATGTCTCGCAACCAATGTTTGGTTTTATTTTCCCTTAATTCTTTTCCCGCTTCTTATACCCCTGCCCTAGTCACGGTTCCCCGACTATGCTATCCTTAGCAAGTGCGGTCGTGACAATTATATTCTCTCTCGGCATTTTAATCTTATTTGTGTTCTTAACTGTCTTATTTTATCTTTTATGTTTGTCTTATTTTAGTTTGCTAGCTTTCTGTCACACCCGACCTTATTTGACGTAACTACTTATAGTAAATAAATTTAAAATTTAAAATAAATAATCCATGTGTCAAATAAATAAATCACACATATTATATAATTTGAAAAACCAATATTTAATAAGTACATATTTCAAAACATTCTAAACCGTAGTGGGACCCTCTCACCACTTTATATACTATACATTTATCTACATGCAAAAATGATGAGGAGGAGAAGATTTCCAAAATGCGTCAGCCGCCGAACTTGATTACGCGTGCAGTTCCTACGACCCACGTCAACCAAAAACTTCACTGATATCTTATTCCTGAAAAATTATAGTGGTGTATATGAGCCACAACTCAGTGTATATAAACCTTACCTTTAATTCCATAGCCCAACAATCAAACATATTCTTTAACTAATATAGATAACAATAATCAACAATTATAAAAAAAAAATACTCTAAATAGATATGCATATGTCACTCTATTTTGTTTATTATTCTGTGACAAATCAAGCCTGGTATCTGCCCGAAGGTCCCATTGCCTTTATATATATATATATATATATATATATATATGGATGTATTCATTTCCTTTTTGTATATTTTGTTCTTTGTTCTTTTAATCTCAGCCCCACGATTTTGTCATCCGACGGTTAGATTGGTGCCACGTGTCATTTAATAATGCAGATTTTCAGTTGAATAATGCACACCGACTAATAATGCACCATTATAGTGTAATAATGCAGATTTTCAATTGAATAATGCACACCGACTAATAATGCACCATTATAGTGTAATAATGCAGATCATCTGGACCGTTGATGAATGAGATCTAACGGCCCATATTAAGAAGAATAAAGGATCTAAGGGATGAATAGGAGAATAACGCTTATATATATATATATATATATATATATATATATATATATATATATATATATATATATATATATATATATATATATATATATGGGAGCATTATTCATCTTTTCATCTATAAGATCCTTTTCTCTTCTTAATATTACGCGTTAGATCTTATGCATCAACGGATCAGATTGATTCTACAAATCTAGTTCCATGTTGCATTATAGAGGATGTCTATATGCATTACAGGGGTAATGTAGACATTCAACTGGAAACGAACCGCCAGATTTTGGTAAATGCGAATTCCATGGGATTTAAAACAATCCGTCTCTTCTTCTTTCCTCATTCATTAAGCACACAACCGAAACCACTCCCTCCACTCTCTCCACTACCGAAAACCCTAGATCTCACTCCCCTTCGCCGTGTTTGAAGAATTAGCAGCAGTCCACCAAAATTTGCCGACAACTAGTAACCGGCATTAACATCTGCTCCAAAAACCGACTCCTTTCGACTAGGTATGTTTGAAAAGGGATTTCTGCATTTTTTCCTCGATTTTGCAGACGCGAATTGTTAAAATTGAAACTTTGAATATGCCTAGGCTCAGAAATTTCAGAAATTACTTGTTGTTTGTTTATGGTTTTCTCTGAATCTGTCGTGTAGATATTGGGTTCGGTTAAGTGGACATGAATTCCCGTATCTTATGCTTCTTTGGTTTCTGCCAGATCCAAAATGCCTAAGAGAGGTCGACCGCTCTCTCAAGCATCAGAGGCTGCAGGTAAAATTCTCGTCGGACCTTATGCAATTCAATATCTTATTTGTCGATTGTGTGGTAGGGTATTAGCAACTCTATTGAATCCGCATTATCCATTTTGTGTGGTGTAGTGACTAAACACACGAAAGAGTTGAAAATTGCATATTTATTCAATGCATTGTGGAACTGTAATCGTGCATTTGTTGGTAGTATTGTCTGTAGGGATGTCAATCGGGCCAGCCCAACGGGTTTCGGGTCGGCCCTACTCGGGTTTCGGGCTTATCGGGTGCGGGCTTATCGGGCTGAAATTTTATCGGGTTCTAAATTTTCAGCCCTAACCCTAAACCTTCGGGTTTCGGGCTAGCCCATCGGGCTAATCGGGTTTAAGACAAATAATTAAAATTACCACTTATTTATCGGGTTCTAAATTTTCAGCCTTAACCCTAAAATATAAGTCAATCATATAAAAAAGTTAATATTTAAAATTTAAAATATTCATGACATAATTCTATGATTGCATAACATAAAGTTAAAAATAAATTTTTTAAGCACATAAAGTTTACACACAATTCTATGGCGACAGGCCGACAATGAAAGAAATAATTCCAGAAAACACTTTCTTTCAAGGCTAATATATATGCTTCATTAAGCTAAAAGCCTAAAATCGTTCAAGGAGAACAACAAAAACAGACTTGTGCCTTATAAATTGAGTTTCCACCTGCCCTATTGCATAAACAAAATAGTCCATGGCTCCATGAGAAATAACCAAAAAGTCAAGCATTAGCTAATGTTTTAATGACATTCTTCCAAGTCGATAATCTTTGACGCTTTAGCTTGATCTTTAGCTTCCTCCTCATCATCTTCAGAATCTTCATCGTCTATTAACAAAATTAAAAATATTAACATATAATATAGTTAGATAATCTAGAATTTTATAAAATAAAATAAGATCTTACCATTAGAATATCCATGCAACCAATTACACGTGCAAATAAGAGCTGCACTTTTTCGGGAAGGAGTCTATTTCTGTATTTGTTTAAGACATGTGCTCCAATGCTAAAGGAAGATTCAGATGCTACCGTTGTTATAGGAATACTAAGCACGTCACACGCCATCCTAGCAAGTACTCCAAAATTGCCGGATGAATGATCTTTCCAATACTTAAGCAAATCGATTTCAGCATTTTCATCCATCGGAATATCTTCCAAATATACATCCAATGCTGACTTTGCGTCGGAAGTTAGACCTTTGTGCCTCTTATATCCCTAAAACAATAATATTAAAATGTAAGTAAAAATGATAAATAGAATTAATTAGATACAAATATAAATACAAAGAAATATTAAAGAAAAATAGATTACTTACAGCCAGTACATTTGGATTCATTTTCATTTTCCTTACTCCTCCCCCACCTATGAATTTAGGCTCTCCGACTTCATGATTAGAACTCCCACTAGATTGAGGACCTTTAGACAAAGATGCATCAACCATTTTTTTCTTGTACTCATCGTATAGAGTATACAATTTCATCTTCAACCTATTGACTTTGTCCTGACTTGAAAGAGGATCAGGTGTTGAGTAACAATACTCCACAAGTTTCAACTTCATTCTTGGATCAAACACGGCTCCCATAGAGAGAATGTCACTATAATCTTCCCAATATTTCTCAAACTTTGATTTCATCAAAAGAGACATCGACCTTACCACTTCATCGTGACTTCTAGAATTCATCTCCAACAATCGAGCAATATTCCACACTTCCATAAAATACAGATTGGAAGTAGGATATGATGAACCAGAAATTAAAGTAGTAATTTCATAAAATGGTTCCAAGAATTCACACATTACTTTTCCTCTTTCCCAATCTTCTTCTGTCGGACAATGCTTATAAGCTAAATCATCACATTCAAGCATAGAAGAAACCCGTCGATATTTAATTCCACTAGCAAGCATCAAATACGTGGAATTCCAACGTGTAGGCACATCCATGCACAATGAAGTAGTAAATTCAATATCAACTTTTCGTGCACATTCCTTAAACTTGATCATTCTCGCTTCTGATGCTTTTACATATTTGATACTAGCTCTAATTTTATCTAAAGCATCACTAGCTACTTTCAATCCTTCTTGTACAATAAGATTCAAAATATGTGCACAACATCTCACGTGAAAATATTCCCCATTGCACAATAATGAGTTTTGCAACTGAAGCCGTGTTTTCAATAATTTCACCATGGCGTTATTAGCAGAAGCATTATCCAAAGTCAATGAAAAGATTTTCCTATCTATTTCCCAATCCACCAAAATGTCAGAAATCTTTTGAGCTAACTCAGGTGCAGAATGTGGAGGAGGCATTGAACAAAATGCAAGTATTTTCTATCCAATTTACATTTTTCATCCACATAATGTGCAGTCAAACACATATACCCCGAATTAGTGCAAGCAGTCCAAATATCAGATGTTAAGCACAACATTCCAGGAACACTATTCAATCTTATCCTCAATTTTTCCTTTTCGGATTCATACATATTCATGACATCCAAAGCATGAGTATTTCTAGAGATAAATCTTACACTAGGGTTCAAATACTTCAAAAGAACTCGCATTTCTTTAAATTCAACCCACTTTAATGGAAGATTGTGTGCAACTGATACCTTAATAAACAAATCCCGAACTATTTTTGGGTCTATCACATTATCTTTATCCCTTAACTTCCCATCATGATTAAGAAACATAGCACCCACATCTCCAAATTTTGGTTTCTTCTTACAAACCAACATATGCCGACTAAAAGTAGAAGTTCCCATTTTCGTACCTTCATATTTCCATCTTTTAAGATAGTGATTGCACTTGACATTCTTTCCATCTTTGTCGGGTTCTTCATTTGTGAAGTTATTTCAAACATCGGAAGTTTTTTGTCTCGTCTTAGGCTTGGAATCACCTTGAATCTCCGCGTTTTCAATATTAATTGTTGAAGAAGAATCTTCCATTCTTAACAATTCTAAATCTGCAACATAAATATAAATATAATTAGCATGAATTAATCACTAGTCAAATAATCATGCATAACCAATTCATAAACTAACTAAAATGCCCAGTTTAGCATCTACTGTATTCACATTAATCACTTATACATGTTTATTTGTTTAGTATAGAGTACTCAAACATATAAGGGATGGAAATTTGTAACTCATAGTCATAGCAATATACGATATAGAAATCTCTAATTGCAATTACAGATTGACATAAATTTCGTGTATTTTGATTTGTGATCCTAATAAAAACATTTTTTATTAAAATAGTTGAATTGTGTCTGAACACCTCGTGTGTGCTTTTTTGTATGATTAATGTTGAATATTTGAAAAGGGAATTTCTTTTCTTGTGTAAGAGTCAAGCTAAAGAACATTTTCATACAGTATTATATATACTCACACTGTCACACAGCAGCAAAACAAATTAAATAAGTGTGGATTCTCCCACTTGACCAAATATAGGAAGGACCGAAGGAATACAATTTACAGCTAAGCCATACTATCGTCAATAATAAAAAAAAATGCATTCACGCATAAGAGAGAGAAAGGAGAGGGAAATTGACCTGATGGAAGGAAGGAAGAAAGTGAGAACAAGATTATGAGGGTGAAAGTAATTTATTGAGAGTGAAAGAGGAACGTCTTTAAAATCTAAAAAAGAAACAAAATTGAAGTGAAAAAGATGAAGAGTCACTGCAGGCATTTAATTATTAGGGTTTTTTTCTATAACCCGTTGGGCTGACCCGACAGCCCTCCGGGCCAGCCCGAAAAAACCCGACAGCCCAATAGGGCCAGCCCGATAAGCCCGATTCATTAACGGGATGTGATTTTTCGGCCCTAACCCTGTAATTTTAGCGGGTTTTTCGGGCCAACCCATCGGGTTCGGGCTACACTGACATCCCTAATTGTCTGCATTATGGGCACAGTTTAATACAGTTTGTGTGTAACACATGTACGTTTTCATTATGGAACATAATTTATATAGACTATGCATTATGGAACATAATTTATGCATTATATTTACCAAATTATGCATTACACAGGGTAATTGGAGTGTTATAATAGGGAACATAATTTATATGGACTATGCATTATGGAACATAATTTATGCATTATATTTACCAAATTTTGCATTACGCAGGGTAGTTGGAATGTTGTAATATATGCTCAGGCAGGATGAGTTTTTATTATTATGTTGTGTGGGCAATGCATTGTGGAACTGTTATCGTGCATTTTTGCTGTAGTATTGTCGGCATTATATGCGTGTAATTATTTATATAGTTTAATACATTTTGTGTGTAACACATGTACATTTTCATTTTGAGACAATGCATTATCAGTTCATATGTGAATATTTTAGTAAAGGCTATGCATTATGGAACATAATTTATGCATTATGTTTACTGAAATATGCATTAGATAGGGTATTGGATGTGTAATATATGGTCAGTCAGGATGAGGTTTTTTAATTATGTTGTGTGGGCAAAGCATTGTGAAACTGTAATAGTGCATTTTTTTTTGTAGTATTGTCTGCATTATATGAGTGGTATTATGTATATAGTTTAATACATTATGTGTGTACCAAATGTGCATTTTTATGTTTAAACAGTGCATTCTCAGTAATATTTAATGCATTATGAGGCTGTGATATGCATTAACTCATATGATATGATAGATTAATTTGTTTGCATTAATATGTAAACATTAATATGTAAACAACTTTAAACATAATGTACTCTACTTTTTTGAAAATGTTATGATAGATTACTTTGTTTGTTCAATTTCAGAGAAGCGACTAAGATCAGAGATCGACAATGCAGTAGATGATGTTATTCCGGTTGCGTTGGCAAAGAAGTTGAGGGATAGGTTGGCAGAGGGTGTCCCTAGTACGTCCGCAGGTGATGTTGAACAGAAACAGACTAAGGGACGAAAGACTGATCTTCTTTACTGTAGACGAACACCGTCGGAATTTCTGAACTGCTTGAAGCAGTTAAATCCAAGACAGAAAAGGGCGGTTACAGAAATTGGTTTTGGTGCAGTACTCTCTTTTGACATAAAAGAAATCCCTAGCTTTCTTTCTTTTTGGGTGTTGAACGCCCTTAACCTCGCCCGCTGCCAAAAACAGCTTTCTGGTGGCGAAGCACTGACTTTCTGCGGTAGCCTACTGACTGTATTGATTGCTTGGGTGACTTTGCACTTTAGATCTTTTTACAACCTTTAATACACTTAACAATGTTTTTGAGAATAGTCTTTATGAATTTAAACTTGCGAACATTCAGCCGAACAGTATGTGCATGATGTTTATTCAGATGGTCTTTATTTTAAACGCGGTTTACCTTGATTTGCAATCCAGTGTGTATTATGTTTTTTTGTCTATATAGGTGTACGATTAACTCTCATAATGCTTAACATAAACCACATAATGTACAAATCTTTGTGCATAATGCAATGCCTAAACCAAACAATGCATTTCTATATAATACACTAAATATATGTTGTGCATCATGTCTGAATATAAAGTCATTATTTGTAAAAGATTTTGCATTATTAAACTTTGTGTGTATTTGGGTGAGTTGGTTTTGTAGTAAGTCACATGGATTAAATTTTATAGTTTCTGTCTTTAACTTGCGTTTGGGATATTAAATTATATAGCAACCAATGTCAGCACTTATCAAATTAAAAATTAGTGTGCATTATGTTAATTGTCTATATAGGTTTACGGTAAACTCTCATAATGCTTAATGTAAACCGCATAATGTGTAAATCATTGTACATAATGCAATTTCTGCACCATATAATTCACTTAGATATTAAACACTCTAAGTATATTAAGCCATATACAGAAAACGACTAAAAATGCTTTGGCATCATATCTTCATATAATTGCATTATTTGCAATAGATCATATCTAGTTATCAGTGGGCTCTCGGGAAAGTGAGCTTGAATAAACAAATGCTTATTAATAGAGTAAGTGACCGATATAAAATCTAATAATAAACCAAAAAAATTGTTCTACAAACGCAAGTAAACCTTGGATTCTATTACAACAATTCGACTAACAAGAAATATATGACCAAAAAAAGAACAGTGTTGTTTTGTTTATAAAACCTGAGTCAAGCTGGATTTTTCCCTTCCGCGCATCTTTCTCTATCGTCATCTCTTTAAGCACTGGACAGTTCCTGGAGTCGTGATGACCCAACTCATCGCATGCCTTACACCGTCTAAGAGGCCTTGTCGCATCCTTTATAGCCTTCTCTCTTTTGGAAATCAGACGGCTCGCCGAGCCATATCATCCAACACCATTTGTACATCAAATCCTTGTGCATATGCTTTGATGTCCCGTGAGGCATTCCTGATATCCCCAACAGTGCAACCAACTAGGTCAAACCCACCAAGAATTTCCTTCAACACCTTAAATGTAAGCGTGGGTCCTATATTAGCCTTGGAACAGTCGAGGATGAATTTATGATGTACATCATCCAACTTGCGATTACTTGACATGAATTGCTGATGTTCCGTCTCAACCATGTGATGATTATGAATCTCGTTGAACTCCTGAATTATATAACCTGACAAGCAATCTTCCGAGAAAATCCTGAAGGATATACTAGCCGTACAACCACACCGCTTAGATAACTTCCTACGCTTGATAGTGAAACCAGACCGGGCATTCAATTGGTCATCTTCGTCACCCTTCTTCCTTCCTTCCCTATTGCATACAACTTGATACCAGGTCGTGACATCATCAACCTTCCTCATCGCTTGTTTGCGCATATCAAAGCCAACTGCGCGGGCATATACCTCGTAAAAAGTGGAAGTGAATTCCAAGGATTGGAATTTCTGACCAACCACAGGCTTCAGATCGGGAGAACATTCAGGTACAACAACCACTATACAGAATACGAAAAAAAAGGGGTCACCATAAAAGTACAACTTTGCAATGTAGTATGCTGACAATTAATGGACCATTTTCATAAATTTAATTGGTACAATATTTAAATTGGACAATTACGTGATTTATGTATACGACAAACGCACGCTATTCTTGAACGTTGTTTTTTATGTGTAGGTACTATACCCTACCCCCTGGGCTTATTAAACCCTTAGGGGAAAACAAGAAACGTGTGCCAAAAAATGAAACTACTAACCGATAATTAAGCCCTAGAGGAACGGGGCATATTATGTACACGTATACATTGCAAATAACATTTTATGCATTATACAGACAATTTAATCCATTACGCATATGTAGTTAGTGCATTATTTGTACCAACTATAAATAGTATAATATGTAAATTGGAAACTTAGGTGATTTATTTATAGGTCAAACACAAGCTATTCTTAAACTTTGTAATTAATGTGTACGTACTACACCCTAGCCCCTAGACTTATTAAACCCTTAGGGGTCAAAACAAACGTGTGCCAAACATCAATACTACAACCCAATACTTATACCCTATACATTGCCGCTCACGTATTATGCATTATATAGTAAAAAAATTCATTATACTTCATCATTTTGTGCATTACCTTTATCGTTTTAAACTACTGCCCTAGACAAGCCGAGAGCTAAACCGTGAAGGAATGTTTCATAATCGCGGCCGCTAATTATTTACTCTATCCTATACATTGCATTTCATATGTTACGCATTATATAATCTATAACATACATCATCCATTATTATTTGGTGTATTGATAGTATCACTTTACAGAACTACATTAGCCATGCCGTTAACTACACCCACAACGACAGATACATACGAACGGTTCATCATCATGGTTTCGTCTCTCACCCTATATTAAATCAACAATCCCCCACAATTGGACAACCACAGGCCATAACAAGAACCCTAACGGACAATAACTGAAACCTGACAAATATTTTTTTCAATATATCGCAACACACGAAATACGTGCTCAATAAGTATCGAGATAACAAATCAGATCTGAATTGGTATTGATACCTCCGATACATAAACAAATACACGCCTACGGAGAAAAAACAATTGAATTACCTTGTTCCATTAATGATTAAAAAGATTGCAACAACGCCGGCATGACGAGATAGAAAAACCGAACCTCCAGCTTGCCGAGAGACGAAAATTGCAACGTCCCAAATACTAAAATAAGAATTGCAAAGATGAAAGACTGAAAAAATTGCGTCTGGAACGCGTGAAAAAACGGAAGATCTTCAAGGCAGGATTTCATGGAATTTCCATAACCACCAAGATATTGTTTCCCTATTCTGCCCTTCCACGATTAAAATTGGATTAAAATGTAATATTTAGGTTCAATATTTTCGGCCTTAGGATCTAGAAAATACACGGTTGAGATCAAAAAGGAAAAAGGAGGAAATATGAGAAAAGGAAATGAATACATCCTTATATATATATATATATGAAGGAGTGTTATTCTCCTATTCATCCCTTAGATATTTTATTCTTCTTAATATGGGCCGTTAGATCTCATTCATCAACGGTCCAGATGATCTGCATTATTACACTATAATGGTGCATTATTAGTCGGTGTGCATTATTCAACTGAAAATATGCATTATTAAATGACACGTGGCACCAATCTAACCGTCGGATGACAAAACCGTGGGGCTGAGATTAAAAAGAACAAAGAACAAAAGATACAAAAAGGTAATGAATACATCCCTATATATATATATATATATATATATATATATATATATATAACCCATATTTATGGTGATAAACCCTAAACCCTAAACCTTAAACTCTAAACTCTAAATAGATAACCCATATTTATGGTGATAACCTAATAACCTATCATTCTATGGACAAAATATATCATTCTATAAAATTGGGTGGGTGATGCCAGCAGTTAGATCAGAGTGCAGGGGCACCGTGGCGGAGTGTCTGGCCAACGAGGAGGAAGAATTCGAGCTAGATTTAGAGTCAAACAGGCGCATCCTAGCCACGCGCCGCTACATCAGCTACGACACTCTACAGAGGAACAATGTGCCTTGCTCGCGGGGCGGCGCGTCCTATTACAACTGTCGCCCTGGTGCTCAGGCCAACCCATACAGGCGCGGCTGCAGCCCCATCACACGTTGCAGGAGCTGAACGGATTCCGCATCTCAGCTTTATCTAATATTCTTTCTTATTAATTTTACTTTTCAATACTTCATTTTGTTTTGATTTCATTTTTTCTTCTTTCTTTAGGGGTGGGGTGTTTGTTATACAAGGAATTAATAATTGAATATACATTGGTGTGTTGTTATTGTTATGTTGTGCTTTCTTTTCATGTATACGTCTTTCTTGAGATTATTTGATTTGTGAATAGGAATCGTACATGTTCAGTCTTTTTTTCTCAATCTGCTTAGATTTTCAGATCTTAAATGGAGTAGAATTTTGTAATATTGTGATGTAGTTTTTACTTCACTGATATTAACAAAATAGATCACTATAACAAAATATCACAGAAACATCACTCTAACATTGGAACACATCACTCTAAGCATGTTTTTATTTCACTGATGTTAACAAAATAGATCACTACAACAAAATATCTAAGAAACATCACTCTAATCTTGGAATACATCACTCTAAGCATGTTTTTACTTCACTGATGTTAACAAAATAAATCACTATAACAAAATATCATAAAAACATCACTCTAACATTTGAACACATCACTCTAAGTGTCAAGACCGCCCTTTAGGGTTATTAAATGCGGCGATCGCGACCTAACAGGACTTAAATGCAATCAAAGAAAAGGGGCTAGGGTTTTATAAAAGGGGTTTGACTAAGGTAATTAATGAACAATAATCAAAAGGAAAAGGGCCAGGGTGACGTTTTGACAGATAGACCAAATAGAGAAAACAATCATCATCATTGATATTCAAAATAACAAGGGTTCAATGTACTCAAAAACATATCATGCCTTTAGATTCTAAACGGAAAATCAAAATAGTTTCAAGATCAACCAAAAAAATAAGTAAAACAGGTTTCAGCGGAAGCATCCAAGAGAAGAGTGAACTCGTATGTGAAGACACGACGACACTCGGAGTTTCAAGACAATACTATCAATTATTTTAATTTGCTCAACACCGCCAACCGCTCGTCACTGCTCACCTGCACACAAGGAAAACACATGCAGGGCTGAGTACTATAAAAATACTCAGTGGACTTATGCCGAAAATATTTTTCACAAAGATCATTATTTATCATGCCATACGTAAGTAACCATCGAGGTTTAGCTTTAGAAAGGCCAGAGGCACTCAAAATCATTTCTCATTGTAAAAGTCGACTGATCAGTCATTTTCCCATAGACGTTAGCCATATCTGCCCATACATGACTTGGAATGTGGCCACAAACCAAGCCACTAGACCGGCCAGCCCGTACGCTAGCACACAGTCTACCATAGGTGTACACTAATCCAAGTAGGGTTTTCGGCCCTACGAGGACCCGAATTCGATTTAAATAATAGTGGCAAAAGCCACATTAGATAGGCACGTTAAAATCAAAACACGGCATGATAAACATAGTTGCATTTCCATCGATAAAGTATTTAGGACATTGTCCTTATTTAAAAGAAAGCCCACCTCGACTACTTAAATCATAAGTATTTTCTTCCCCTTGGTATCACGTTTCGCTTGCGAGGATTCACCTTTAGCATTTAGATAATACATAAATCAACACACTTTTTAAGTAAACAAATAAGATGCATGCATCCTATGTCTCCAATTATTTTCCTCGTTCAAGACTACCAATTTTCCACGGTTAAAGGCTAAGGTATTTTAATTAATTCCGGCTTCCCAAAGAAAAAGTTAGCACAGGCCCAACCAATTAAAACAACCCGAAAATTTAAATGAAGCCCATACTTTAATAAATCAACCTATATCTATTTCTCTCTCTCGTCGACAATTTGAAGAAATTCTCATTCCCGTCGACCCCGGCATCCGCCGCCTCTGCATCTCCGCCATCTCCGACTTCAATTCCCCGCCCACGCCGTCGCGATGACTGTCGTTCGCTGCCGTCGTCCAGCCTCCGCCGAATCAGTAGCTCTGACGCCGCTGCACAGAGACGTCGGCTTGTAATAGCCGAGACTTAGATTTCTCGGGAGTTATGAAATAAAATACTAGAACTTTTATTGACAAATGAAAGAGTATTTTTATTTCTTGAAAAAAATAAAAAGGGGGTACAAACTACAATTTTCAGAATCTCAAACTAAATTACAATCGTTGACAATGAAAATAAAAGTCGAGCTACACTACTACTTTTAGAAAACCCTAAGGGCTACTGTGGCCTTCGTCATCGGGCCGTCTCGGCCCCAGGGTTTTTTTTTCCAAACGAGCCGGGAGGGCGAGGCCACGAGGGAAGACAGCCTCGTTGGCCAGTCGCAACTCCTGCCAAAGCGCACGAAAGAGAATTAGTTGCATGAATAGAGACTGTTGGTGGATTGTGATAGCTCGCCACCAAGCACGGCAGTTCGGCACCGAGCTCCGGCAGTTCGCCACCAAGCACGGCAGTTCGGCACCGAGCTCCGGCAATTCGCCACCAAGCACGGCAGCTCGGCAGTTCGCCACCAAGCTCGGCAGTTCGGCACCAAGCTCGGCAACTCCGTGATCTGGAGAGAAAGATCAAAACATGAAGAAGAGCTCGGCTGTTATGACAACTCGTTTCAACAGCTGTTAGATCTCCTCAATCGTTTACAGAGACAACAAGAGAAGTGTATTAAGAAAGGGAAGGGGAAACAATACCTTGCAGAAAGGCGAGTGGGTGTTGGACCGAAAGAAGCAAACTCCAGCCAGCAGGCTCCCCTCCAGCTAATACTCTGCCAAGCTGCAGGTAACAGCCCTTGCTTTCCCTACCCAGACCGGTTATAGTCCGGAAATCAGCCCCACAATGCCACCTCTAGTGTGCACCTGCAAAAGAAGACAAAATCCATGAATGAATCAGAGTACAAGGCAGCACAAAACTCCAAATCAGTTAAAGGATGCTGCAGGGATGGCAGCCAACATGGGGCAGCCTTAAGACTTATTCTTTCCAGCCAAACAACAAACCTAGCAGCTTTCAGTTATACTTCCCCTCTATATAAAGGAAAAACCACTCGGCCTCATTCTCCCTCAACACCACAAACAATCAATACAGTGAGCCAAGAGAGGGAGTGGCCGAAGCAACGGGTGGAAGTGAGGGAGACCAAGAGCCGAGTTACAGATAGCAGCCAAAATCAACACACAGCAGGTAATCTCCCAACAACTCAGTTGCATCATATAGCACACAAATAGCTAAAGCATGAGAACTAAGAGCACAGAAGCTCAAGAACATAGGAGCATGCTTTAGAATCCCACATCTTATCAGACCAGTAAGTGAAACTGAGGATTTAGAACTTAGGACGACAAAATAGTTGTTCCGCAATCAAGTTTCGCAAATAAATCAAATAATAGGTGAGTGAGGGACTTAGCTTCGGGTGGGCTTGAGGGGCAACGAGAACTGAACTGCGACAAGGCAGCTGGAGCAAGCCGACGGTCCGGGAGAAGACCGCGTGGTCAGACGCCGTGCTGAGTGCACGACGACAGCAGCACGGTCAACCGCGGCCAGGCTCGACAGTGACATTCCTCTTGCCTGCTCTAATGGTGTTGAGAGGTAGCGACCTGACGAGAAACAGCGACAAACGGCGCGACCAGCGTCTCCACCACGAACAAGCAGCGACAATTACTTGCCGAGTCGGGTACAGAGGCCGCGGCGACGGGGTGTCGCGACAGCGGCGGTACGTCAGAGAGAGAGGGATCTCTGGGCCCCGATCAACCCTCGCCGGAGACGGAGGCAGTGGAGACGGCGTCCACTGGAGTAAAGGAAACGCGACGGAGGGGGGGCTGTTCCCACCGAATCCGGCGGGTGCGAATCGCGGTCGACCCATGACGCAAAGGGTTCGAGCCAGCGGTGCTCCGACAGCCGAGCCGAGAGGCCCTTCGGCGATTCTCCGATTAGTGGACAGGAACAGTGGTTTCCCGATTAGGGATTTGATTTCCTCAGTTTGAGGATTTCTCCTTGATGAAGATGAAATGGGAGAAGCATTAGACGGATGGGAGTATATCTTGGGCCTCAGCCTTAATCAAATAAAAGAGAAGAGATGTAGAGATTGGGCCAGATTAAATAAATTCCCTAGCTGGACCCGGAATTTATTTGAAGCCCTTTTATCTTAGATTATCTCCAAGAGTTAATGGAATTAATTCCTTAAGCCACGGAAGAAAAGAACTTATAAGCCGTGAGTGAAATAAAAGCCAATGAATAATTAAGCGGACTTTAATAGTCACAGAAAGTATTTTAAAAATACTTAAGATAATCCGGGAATATATATATTATACCCGAACAGGTCGGCCAGTTTCAGAATAAATTAAATCGCAGATTTAATTAAAGATTTAAGACTTCTAATTTTAGAAGGCAGAAATTAAAATAATGAGCACACGCTTAGGCATGCATTCATGCAAGATTGAATGATTACTCAAAGCCTAATTTAAGTACATTATTTTTTTGAAAAGGGACGTCGTCGCTCGACGAGTAAATCTCAAGTCAGACAGTACCCGTTTGAAAGGGTTAAGCAAACGAGGTGGGCTTTTCTATCCTACATTATGTGTGGGCTTCTTGTGAACTTTTGAATGAGTTGTCATGCCATGTTTTATTTTGTGATTGCCATTCATGGATAAAACGAATTCGGGTCCCAGTAGGTCAGTAAATCCTACTCGGACTTGTGTACACTTACGGACCGTGAGCTAGCGCAAGGTTGGCCGGTCTAGGGGTCGTGAGCTAGCGCCAGGTTGGCCGACCCAGTGATCGTGGAATGTGGCCACATTCCCGATTCACACAGCTTGACATGGTATATCATCAGAAAGTTAAAAGACTGCAGTCTATTTCAGAAAGAAATAACAGATTTTAGTGACCGGGACTTGTTTTCAGAAAAAAAAACCCCGCGTTCACTCAGCTTGGCAGACAATTAAAAGAAAAACAGTTTTCGGCATAAGCCACTGAGTATATCAAGTACTCAGCCCTGCATATTGTTTTCCTTAATGTGCAGGTTGATCGATCGAGGCAGAGGAGGTGTTGGGACTGAAGATAAAATAAAAGAAGGGTAGCTAGTGTAGTATGTCTCCATACATGTTATACTTGTCTTGGAACTCTTCCGCTGCATAGACCTAGCTTTGTCTCAGTAAAGACAATGTCCCACATTTCACTCTGATGTAATAACTTACTATCTTGATGACTTTTAGACAGTATTTCCTTAATTTCAGTAATTATGATGATGTGTTGAGACAGTTTAGTATTGTTAGTCGCGAAATAGCTGCGCTTTCTTTGACTAGGAAGTTGTGGTCGTGACACGGCTACTGCTCGACGGAGTTAACGACGCTGTTGTCGCCGTGTCTCAGCCGCCAGGTCAGGCTGCTGCTGTCGCCGTCAGGAGCCGCCGCTCCTTCGGTGGTCGTGCAGCCCCGAAACATGATCGCAACCCCCAACTTCAAGCGGGACAGTCCCGATTCACCTCCGAACAGCCCCGAAACCAACCCGAACCGCCCCGCACAACCCCGAAACAGCCCCGACGTAAGTTGTTAATTTGATTTCAGGTTGCTTCGATTTATGCGATTTAAAGATTGATTTTAGATCGTGGTTATTGTTTTGATTGCGTGAAAAACATGCTATGCAGTTCATGGATTGATGAATTGAATTGGGGAAGAAGATTATACCTTCAAAAGGACAAAATGGCTTTGAAACAAAAGCTTGCAGTTTCTGGCTTCTCTCTTTCTATTGCTCTCTCCGCCGTTTTGTGAAGATGTGAGTGGCTGCGAATTTATGTGAGGGAAAGAGATTAGGGTATGAGGATTTATATAGCTGTGTATTGAGAGTCATTTTTGGTGATTAATTTCACTTTGATTGTGGTCTAAAATTAGGAAAGATTTGCAAGAATGGGTGAAGAGAGGAATAATTGCTGAGTCGTGGGAGGGGAGAAATTTTGGTGTTTGATTGCTCAATTAAATTGGGATTAATTGCTTTGACTGAAATTTGAAATTTGAAAAGAAGTTTCCTTGCAGAAAGGAGAATTCAACGTGAAGGGTGAGGAGAGGGGTTCTGATGGTGGAAGGAGGAATTTGGAGTCTCGGGCTCAAAATGAATTGGGATTGGGCTAGGGATATTATTTGAATAAGTATTGGTTTGGGCTCAAGACCTTGTTAAAATTTTATTTAAATAGTGTAGCCCACAATTTATTCTTTATTAGATCGGGCTTGTATCAATTATTTAATTCATCAGATGTGTTGGAATTTAGTCTAATAATTAATCCTCAAGGAAAGGATTTAATTACATTCACATTGTGATCTTACCATCACCAAATTCGAGCTTGTAAAATAAACCATCAATTATTCAAAAACAACTAAATTCATCCCACGGCAATTATTCAAAACAGCCACGTCACATATTCAACGGAGTTGACTCGGTCAATCCACAATCATAACTCCGAACCAAAATTAGGTCACCAAAGAAATCACATAACAATTCCACTTGTCATTTAATTTATGGCATTAAAAGAAATAAAAGAAATCGTCTTACGGTTCAAAAATTAGGGTTCAAAAAGTGGGGCGTTACATCCTACCAACCGTAATAAAAATTTCGTCCCGAAATTTGGTATCCTCGAGGAAAGAGTTCAGGGTACAATTCTATCATTTTGTCCTCTTCCTCCCACGTGGCTTCTTTGTGCCCATGATTCCTCCAAAATCATTCGGTCCAAAATCATTTGGGGTCTCTCTTCGTAGCTCAAGTTCGGGTTCAAAGCGACTTCTTTGTAGTGAATCACGTGCTTTGGGTCGAACACATATTTTCGCAACTGCGACACATGAAAGACGTTGTGCACATTTCGAAGGCTTGGGGGTAGCGCCAAACGGTATGCAACATGACCCACTCCTTCAAGGATTTCATAAGGCCCAATAAATCGCGGTTTTAATTTTCCTTTGACACCAAAACGCGTTATCCCTTTCGACGGGGATACTTTGAGGAAAACTTTGTCGCCAGCTTGAAATTGTAAGTCGGTTCGCCGTGCATCTGCGTATGACTTCTGTCTGTCTTGAGCTTCTTTTATCCTTTCACGAATTTGTCAGACAATTCCAACCATCTCTACAACTGCATCGGGTCCAAGTATTCTTCTCTCACCAACTTCGTCCCAGTAGAGCGGGGATCTACATTTTCTCTAATACAAGGCTTCATACGGCGCCATGTTTATGGTTGCCTGGAAACTGTTGTTGTAGGCGAACTCAATCAGTGGTAGTGCGGACTCCTAACTTCCTCCTTGGTCGAGCACCACAGCTCTCAACATATCCTCGAGAGTTTGGGTCGTTCTTTCGGACTGCCCGTCTGTCTGCGGGTGAAACGCTGTGCTAAAATTCAATCGAGTTCCTAGCTCACGTTGTAGGCTGATCCAAAATCTTGAAGTGAACTTCGGGTCATGATCAGACGTGATCGTCACTGGGACTCCATGCAGTCGCACTATCTCCCTCATATAAATTTTAGCTAGCTTGTTTGATCCATAAGTTATGGGAATCGGTATGAAGTGTGCACTCTTAGTGAGTCGGTCTATAATTACCCAAATGGCGATGTTCCCTTTAAGAGTCCTTGGCAATCCCGTCACGAAATCCATGGCGATGTGCTCCAATTTCCACTCGGGAATCTCTAGCGGTTGTAGCTTTCCATACGGTCGTTGTTGTAGAGCCTTCACCTGTTGGCAGGCTAAGTAGCGCTCCACAAATGCCGCTTCATACCATTCCACCAAAAGGACTTCTTCAAGTCTTGATACATCTTCGTACTCCCCGGGTGAGCGGTGTAAGGAGTCTTATGTGCTTCACTCATGATTTCGTTTTTGAGTCCTTCGTCACTCGGTATGGAAAGTCTCCCTTCGAAGGTGAGAGCATTGTCGGATTCCTCACGGAAATTCCCAAATTCGCCAGTTCTTACTTTGACTCTAATTTCTTCCAATTTCGCATCCATTCGCTGGGCTTCAGCAATTCTTGTTCTTAGATCAGGTGCAACCACCAAGGTGGCAATTCGCACTTCCACCTTTTCCGGTGCCCTCACCACTTTCAAACGCATCTTACTAAACTCGCGGACCAGGCTTTCTTCTTTGGTGAGAAAAGTAGCCAGTTGGGAATGGTCCTTCCGGCTCAAAGCATCTGCCACTACATTTGCTTTGTCGGGTTGGTAATTGATGCCACAATCGTAGTCTTTCACCAACTCGAGCCATCTTCGTTGTCGCATGTTCAAATCTGTCTGCTCGAAGAAGTACTTCAGGCTTTTGTGGTCCGTAAAGATTTCACATCGTACCCTGTAGAGATGATGCCTCCAAATCTTTAGGGCGTGTACAACCGCTGCTAGCTCCAAGTCGTGGGTTGGATAATTCAACTCGTGTGGCCTCAATTGTCGTGATGCGTAGGCAATGACTTTGTTGTTTTGCATCAAAACACACCCAAGTCCCACTTTCGAAGCGTCAGTGTAGACCACGTAGCTCATTCCAGGCTCTGGCACAGCTAAGATTGGTGCAGTGGTCAGTTTCTCCTTCAAAAGTTGAAAACTTGCCTCACACTCCGGGGTCCAATTGACTTTTACCCCCTTCTTGAGTTGTTGGGTCATTGGTCTCGCTATCTTGGAGAATCCCTCTATGAATCTTCGGTAATATCCTGCCAAACCCAGGAAACTTCGAATCTCGTTTGGTGTCGAAGGTGCCTTCCATTGTTGTACCGCCTCAACCTTAGCGGGATCCACTCAGATTCCTTCTGCCGACACAATGTGACCAAGAAAGTTGACTTCTTTCAGCCAAAACTCACACTTGCTGAATTAAGCGTATAGCTTCTCGGTCCTCAACGTCTCCAAGGTGATTCGCAGATGCTCCTCGTGCTCTTTCTCATTCCTCGAGTAGACAAGTACGTCATCTATGAATACCAAAACGAACTTATCCAAGTACGGATGAAACACTCGATTCATCAAATCCATGAATACCGCGGGTGCATTAGTCAACCCAAACGGCATTACAACAAACTCATAGTGACCATATCTCGTACGAAAAGCAATCTTCGGTATATCTTCCCTTCGGACTCTCTACTGATGGTATCCGGACCTTAAGTCCATCTTTGAGAACACACCGGCTCCTCGAAGTTGATCAAATAGGTCATCTATCCTCGGCAGTGGATATTTGTTCTTGAGAGTCATCTTGATCAGCTCTCTATAATCGATACACATTCTCATCGATCCATCCTTCTTTTTCACAAAAAGCACAGGCGCGCCCCACGGTGAAACACTGGGTCTAATGAAACCCAGGTCCACAAGCTCTTGAACCTGTATCTTGAGTTCCTCTATTTCCTTAGACGCCATTCGGTATGGTGCATTGGACACAGGTGCCGACCTTGGCTCTAGGTCGATGGTGAACTCCAATTGTCGATCTGGCGGTGGTCCAGGCAAGGCTTCGGGGAAAACGTCTGGAAAATTCTCGTACAACGACAACATCTTCCACTTTCCTTTCTCCTTTCTCCTCTCCTTGTAGATAGACAAGATAAGCACGATGCCCTTTTCTCACCATCGTACTAGCTTGAAGCGCGGAGATGATAGATGTTTGCCGGTTCATCGAGATCCCATAGTGTATGGTGGGTTCCTCCCCCGGGGCTTGCAGGGATATTTTTCTCTCCTTGCAACGAATAGTAGCAAAATTCACAGCTAACCAATCCATCCCCAAAATTATGTTAATATCCCCCATTGCCATGACTTGTAGGTTGTGAGCGACTCACTTAAGTTCTCCCATAACAATTTCTACGTTCGAGCATGTTCGAGAAACCTCAATTACCCCTCCCACTGGTGAGGACACCACCATCTTATGTTCAGATTTGTATGCAGGCAAACTTAAGGTGCCCACACATAATTCAGATATGAAAGAATGTGATGCGCCCGTATCAAACAATACAACAATAGGTGTGTCGAGGATTTTGCCCATACCTGCCAGGTATCCGTTCTCGTGACTCCCTGGTTCAGTCTGGGGTTGTTTCTGGCTCAAGGCATATGCTCTAGCCTAGGGAAGAAGTCTTGGGCGGTATGGTTGTTATTGTCGCGGAGGTTGATCGTTATTTCTCCTTGATTCAATTTGCGGTGCTCTTGGCTGCGGGCGTGATTCTTGAGTGTTCTGCCTCGACCTCATTCCCACGTTCTTACTTGGACACTCTCTAGAGAAGTGGCTGTTTCCCCCACAGTTAAAGCACTTAGTGGTGTTCTGAATCCTACACTCCCCAAAGTGGTACTTGGAGCACACATTGCCTTGGGGTGGCTTGGGTCGGAAGTCACCTCTCTGGTTAGATGAGTTTTGCCCTCCCCCATACTGTGGTTGGTTCTGGGTGGGCTGGTACCTCTTGCTGTCGTATGGGGCCCTATTCCCCTCCCACTTCCTCTTCTCTCGAGAGTGGTGTGGTGGAGGTAGTGCCAAAGCAGTGTTTTCCTTCATCCTCTCCTTGGGCATAACTACCTCAATATCTAGCGCAAGGGCTAACGCTTCCGCGTAGGGGAGTCTCCCACGACTAGCCAACAACATCCTTATCTCATGCCTTAGTCCCTCACAGAACTTTTCAGCCAGCTTTTCGTCGGTATCGGCTTGATCAGGTGCGTACCGGGCCATGCTGTTGAGCGCACGGTCGTATTCGGTCACGGTCATGCGCCCTTAGGTCAGATTGTAGAATTCAGACGCTTTTGCCTTCCGGTAGCTCTTTGGCACGTACTTGTTATATATTTTTATCTTGAAGCCTTCCCAAGTCATCTCCGCTGCTTGATCTCAGGGCATTGTCTTCATCCTGGTATCCCACCAGAAATCAGCAGACTCGGTTAGTTGGTAGGTCACACAACTCAACCGTTCTCTATCATTGCATCCTAGGATTGCGAAAATGCGCTCCAACGTGCGTATCCATGATTCGGCCTGGGCCGGTTCTCCCATTCCATCAAAGACGGGAGGTTTTTGCTCTAGAAAAAGCTTCACAATTTCACGGTCAACCGGAGGTGGAGGAGGTGGTGGTGGAGGGATGGGTTGCGTCACACTTTCTTCCATCGTCTGAGGGGTAGGTTCAGGGTTCCCACGCCTTATGTTACGTCTTGGCGGCATTCTGATTCATGGTCACACGAGTTATTATCTCATTATTCAAAATCAAAGAATAGTCATGCGATATAGTTGAAAAGTGGGGATCAAGGGACAATTGCATCATAGGATAATAAAGGGCTTTTGTAAGGATATCAAAATACAATTGCATAATAAGATGGCAGAAGGCAGTTGTACTGTCACGACCGCACTTCCTAAGGATAGAAAACACGGTGGATCGCTACTAATGGGGGAAATAAGAAGCGGGGAAGAAGGGGGAAACAATCAAGGGGTACGATATGTAGATCAAAAGATGAACTTTATTACCAATTATAGTCTGAAATCACGAATCACAAAGTTCGTGGGAAACATAGTTCAACAAAATAAAGAAAACATGGGAGCTAAAAAAAACTTGACGTAGCGGAAGCAATTGAGAGTTAGCTACTACTATGTATGAAGACACAATAGTAACCGGAACGTTTATTGAATCCTGTCTTTGTCCAAATGCTCAACATCCTCCGCCTCCCGTCCTCGCTCAACCTGCACATAGGGAAAACATATGCAGGGGCTGAGTACTTGATGCACTCAGTGAACTCATGCCCGAAATACATTTCATCAATAAAGTTATGTCAAGCCACCGTTGAGTGAAACTCGGGTTTTACTTTAAAAATGCCGAGAAGCACTAAAATCATTTCCATAAAAAGGTGCATTCGCATGCAAACATCATCGTCATCCTCCATCATGTACCATATCTGAACCATCATGTGAAACGAGAATGTGGCCACAAACTCGATCACTGGACCGGCCGACCTAGAGGACGGCTCACGATCCCCATCAGTGCACTAGTCCGAGTAGGGACTCACTCCCTAGTCAGACCCGAATTCGTTAACCATCAAAGTCTAGTAGGACATTATCCTAGTAGACAATCAGATAGGCAATTCAAAATATAAACTACGGCATGCCATAACATTTAAACCACCCTTATCTCACCATTTACATATCATTGCAAATAAAGGAGTTTAAGTAATAAAGCCCACCTCAAAAGCTTAGAGTTTTCCTTAGTAGCTTCTCGTTCCGACCTTAGCGGCGTGCGAACCACCTTTTCGGAGAAAATACATAAAGTTCACATCAAATCTCGGTAACGAAGACATCTAGAATGCATGCACTCTAATTAAAATCTTTTAATTCGTTTTCTCGGTTTTCATGCATTTTCGATTATTCGGCGGCCGCCCAAGGCGTCGCGTGCGACGCCGGTCGGCCGCTTACGCTCGGTCTTTTCTCTGTTGGCTCCTCGTATTTTCCATGTCGTCGAAATTACTTCCCAAAAATTATTTAAGCTCATACTTTAATCATCGAAATTATTTCCCTTCGAAA
Organism: Salvia splendens; assembly: GCF_004379255.2. Lineage (NCBI taxonomy): Eukaryota > Viridiplantae > Streptophyta > Magnoliopsida > Lamiales > Lamiaceae > Salvia > Salvia splendens. The sequence goes on from NC_056032.1 coordinate 12,778,997, forward strand.
ATTATATTTATTTCGGACTTGGGATTATTCTGAAAATTAAATAATTTCCCACAAAATAAAAATTATCAGCCCAAAACTTATTAAATTCGAGCCCATCCTTATTCCTCAAATTTTACTTTAGAGTCCAAAACAAATAAAAGATTGAGCCCAAAATAATGGCCCAACCAAAAAAAAAAACAAAACCAACCCATATACTCTCTTCCACCCCCATCAGTCTACTTCTCTCTCTCTACCTCTCTTCTTCTCTCCTCTTTTCTTAAAACCGCCGCCCACATAGTTCAACAAATTTGAGAACCTCCGCCGTTCTCCCTCCTCGGCTCCACGACGGTGACCGCCGGAGCACATGGTCGCCGGGTTGCTGCTGTCCCGCTGTCACTGCTGGGTTGCCGCTGCTGCTGCCCCGGAAAAGGGAAACCGCTGCTGCCCGCCGGCGCCTCTCCGCCGCTGGGTCAGGCCGCTTCTCGCCGGTGTCTGTCACTGGAGGCCTCGGGGCGCGGCTGTCCGCCGCTACCCGCCGCTGGCAGCTTCCCATTTCCCGGTAACACTCCGAACTACCCCGATTCAACCCGCAAGTTACGTTTTCAACAGAAAGTTAAGTTCTTCCGGGCTTTCGATTACTTACGGCGAAAGTTCGATTGGTTTCAATTGTTGATTGTTAATTTGTTTGAATTGATTATGGAAGTGGATGTGTGAAGATCATATATGCATAGCTACTACTTAATCATGCTTTGGGATAGGAAAGGATTATACCTCCAAAAAGTTGAGCTTGGTTGTGGTTGAAACAAAGTGGAAGCAACTTCTTCTTCTCATAGTTTACTCTCATAGATATTGTTTCGTAATGCAATCGAATAATCACTATCGTATAATTTCATCCAACTCATATGGGTTTAACACATATTCGAGTAAAAATACAAGTTCATTTTCATAACCACATTCATTAATTTTGGCATAAACGCAATTAACAATTTCATATCCAAGCCAAAATTCCAAATTGTCATATTAACTTCGATTCCCATAGAAATATCTTCGTTTTCACAAGAGTAATATTCCCATCGAAATTTCCAACATTTCACAGGTTCGGACCAATATAAATCAAGACACTTGTTACCTCATTCTTCGTGGTTGGGCGGAGACGAGTTGTGGTGTTGAGCTTTCGATGTTTATCATTTAGCTAATTTACACATGAATAGATTTTGACTCAAACAAGACTCTTGGGTCCAGAGCGGAAAGAACTGAGGCTCTGATACCAAACTGTCACGACCGCCCTTTAGGGTTATAAAATGCGGCGATCGCGACCTAACAGGACTTAAATGCAATCAAAGAAAAGGGGCTAGGGTTTTATAAAAGGGGTTTGACTAAGGTAATTAATGAACAATAATCAAAAGGAAAAGGGTCAGGGTGACGTTTTGACATATAGACCAAATAGAGAAAACAATCATCATCATTGATATTCAAAATAACAAGGGTTCAACGTACTCAAAAACATATCATGCCTTTAGATTCTAAACGGAAAATCAAAATAGTTTCAAGATCAACCAAAAAAATAAGTAAAACAGGTTTCAGCGGAAGCATCCAAGAGAAGAGTGAAGTCGTGTGTGAAGACACGACGACACTCGGAGTTTCAAGACAATACTATCAATTATTTTAATTTGCTCAACACCGCCAACAGCTCGTTGCCGCTCAACCTGCACATAAGGAAAACACATGCAGGGCTGAGTACTATAAAAATACTCAGTGGACTTATGCTTAAAATATTTTTCATAAAGATCATTATTTATCATGTCATACGTAAGTAACCATCGGGGTTTAGCTTTAGAAAGGCCCGAGGCACTCAAAATCATTTCTCATTGTAAAAGTTGACTGATCAGTCATTTTCCCATAGACGTTAGCCATATCTGCTCATACATGACTTGGAATGTGGCCACAAACCAAGCCACTAGACCGGCCAGCCCGTACGCTAGCACACAGTCTACCATAGATGTACACTAATACAAGTAGGGTTTGCGGCCCTACAAGGACCCGAATTCGATTTAAATAATAGTGGCAAAAGCCACATCAGATAGGCACGTTAAAATCAAAACACGGCATGATAAACATAGTTGCATTTCCATCGATAAAGTATTTAGGACATTGTCCTTATTTAAAAGAAAGCCCACCTCGACTGCTTAAATCACAAGTATTTTCTTCCCCTTGCTATCACGTTTCGCTTGCGAGGATTCACCTTTAGCATTTAGATAATACATAAATCAACACACTTTTTAAGTAAACAAATAAGATGCATGCATCCTATGTCTCCAATTATTTTCCTCGTTCAAGACTACCAATTTTCCACGATTAAAGGCTAAGGTATTTTAATTAATTCCGGCTTCCCAAAGAAAAAGTTAGCACATACCCAACCAATTAAAACAGCCCGAAAATTTAAATGGAGCCCATACTTTAATAAATCAACCTATGTCAATTAATGAAGCCCAATTCCATTTTTAAAAAAACAACAAAAGGCCCATACTCCCACCATTCGTCCCTCACTCCTTCTCTCTCCTTATCTCTATTTCTCTCTCTCGTCGACAATTTGAAGAAATTCTCACTCCCGTCGACCCTGGCGTCCGCCTCCTCTCCATCTCCGCCATCTTCGACTTCAATTCTCCTCCTGCGCCATCGCGTTGACTGTCGTTCGCTGCCATCGTCCAGCCTCCGCCGCATCAGTAGCTCCGACGCCGCTGCACAGAGCCGTCGGCTACTGCTCGACGGAGTTAACGGCGTTGTTGTCGTAACGTCTCAGCCGCCGGGTCAGGCTGCTGCTGTCGCCGTCGGGAGCCGCCGCTCCGTCGGTGGTCGTGCAGCCCCGAAACATGGTCGCAACCCCCAACTTCAAGCGGGACAGTCCCGATTCACCTCCGAACAGCCCCGAAACCAACCCGAACCACCCCGCACAACCCCGAAACAGCCCCGACGTAAGTTGTTAATTTGATTTCAGGTTGCTTCGATTTATGCGATTTAAAGATTGATTTTAGATCGTGGTTATTGTTTTGATTGTGTGAAAAACATGCTATGCATTTCATGGATTGATGAATTGAATTGGGGAAGAAGATTATACCTTCAAAAGGACAAATTGGCTTTGAAATAAAAGCTTGCAGTTTCTGGCTTATCTCTTACTATTGCTCTCTCCGCCGTTTTGTGAAGAGGTGAGTGGCTGCGAATTTATGTGAGGGAAAGAGATTAGGGTAGGAGGATTTATATAGCTGTGTATTGAGAGTCATTTTTGGTGATTTATTTCACTTTGATTGTGGTCTAAAATAAGGAAAGATTTGCAAGAATGGGTGAAGAGAAGAGTAATTGCTGAGTCGTGGGAGGGGAGAAATTTTGGTGTTTGATTGCTTAATTAATTTGGGATTAATTGCTTTGACTGAAATTTAAAATTTGAAAAGAAGTTTCTTTGCAGAAGTGAAGGGTGAGGAGAGGGGTTCTGATGGTGGAAGGAGGAATTTGGAGTCTCGGGCTCAAAATGAATTGGGATTGGGCTAGGGATATTATTTGAATAAGTATTAGTTTGGGCTCAAGACCTTGTTAAAATTTTATTTATATAGTGTAGCCCACAATTTATTCTTTATTAGATTGGGCTTGTATCAATTATTTAATTCATCAGATGTGTTGGAATTTAATCTAATAATTAATCCTCAAGGAAAGGATTTAATTACATTCACATTGTGATCTTACCATCACCAAATTCGAGCTTGTAAAATAAACCATCAATTATTCGAAAACAATTAAATTCATCCCAAGGCAATTATTCAAAACAGCCACATCACATATTCAACGGAGTTGACTCGGTCAATCCACAATCATAACTCCTAACAAAAATTAGGTCACCAAAGAAATCACATAACAATTCCACTCGTCATTTAATTCATGGCATTAAAAGAAACAAAAGAAATCGTCTTAGGGTTCGAAAATTAGGGTTCAAAAAGTGGGGCGTTACACTAAGCATGTTTTTACTTCACTGATGTTAACAAAATAGATCACTAAAGCAAGGATCACAGAAACTTCACTATAACCACTAAATATATCGCTCTAAGCATGTTTTTACTTCACAAATATGAAAAAATAGATCACTATAGGCAAGGTTCACAAACACTTCACTCTAACCATGGAATACATCACTCTAAACTTGTTTTTACTTCACTTTGATAAAAAAAATAGATCACTATACGCTTATATCACAGAAACATCACTTAACTGTGGAACACATCACTCTAAGCATGTTTTTACTTCGCTGATATGAAGAAAATAGATCACTATACGCATATATCACAGAAACATCACTTAACCGTGGAACACATCACTCTAAGCATGTTTTTACTTCACTGATGTGAACAAAATAGATCACTATAAGAAAATATCACTCTCACTGTGGAAAACATCACTCAAAGCATGTTTTTACTTCATTGATGTTAACAAAATAGATCATTATAACAAAATATCTTAGTAACATCACTCTAACATTGGAACACATCACTCTAAGCATGTTTTTAATTCACTGATGTTAACAAAATAGATCACTATAACAAAATATCACAGAAACATCACTCTAACATTGGAACAAATCGCTCTAAGCATGTTTTTACTTCACTGATGTTAACAAAATAGATCACTGTAACAAAATATCAAAGAAACATCACTCTAACATTGGAATACATCACTCTAAGCATGTTTTTACTTTACTGATGTTAACAAAATAGATCACTATAACAAAATATCACATAAACATCACTATAAGCATGTTTTTACTTCACTGATGTTAACAAAATAGATCACTAAAGCAAGGATCACAGAAACTTCACTATAACCATGGAATACATCACTCTAAGCATGTTTTTACTTCACTGATATGAAAAAATAGATCACTATAAGCAAGGATCACAGACACTTCACTCTAACCATAGAATACATCACTCTAAATATGTTTTTACTTCACTTCGATGAAAAAAATAGATCACTATACGCATATATCACAAAAACATCACTTAACCGTTGAACACATCACTTTAAGCATGTTTTTACTTCACTGATATGAAAAAAATAGATCACTATACGCATATATCACAGAAACATCACTTATCTGTGGAACACATCACTCTAAGCATGTTTTTACTTCACTGATGTGAATAAAATAGATCACTATAAGAAAATATCACAGAAAAATCACTCTAACCGTGGAAAACATCACTCTAAGCATGTTTTTACTTCACTACTATGAATAAAATAGATCACTATATGCATATATCACAGAAACATCACTTAACCGTGGAACACATCACTCTAAGCATGTTTTTACTTCACTGATGTGAACAAAATATATCACTATACGCATATATCAAAGAAACATCAATTAACATTGGAACACATCACTCTAAGCATGTTTTTACTTCATTGATATGAAGAAATCAATATACGCATATATCACAGAAACATCACTTAACCGTGGAACACATCACTCTAAGCATGTTTTTAGTGTCCATAGTGATAATCAACAATTGCAAGCACGCCACATGTTTGCTTGTTTACACATAACACACACTTGTTCAACTCTTTAATTTCCTAAAATAATAATGAGGATCTGCTTGCTTTTGATATTCATATTTTTTTTATTTTAGCGGGTATTAAAAAAATAGTATGCAATCACATAACTAATAAAACAATCTTAAACCTAACATTTCAATCAAATATGTTCAAAGAGTTGATTTTGTTACATACTTTTTTTTAACATTTGCTAGTTAATCTCTTTTATACATTCGTCCCATTTTATTAATAATACATTTTCCTTTTGTGTTGTCACGTTTTAAATGGTATTTTTGGAAATAAAAGTTTTATTTTTTATATTTTATTCTTTTTTTCACTTTATTTATAAAATAATAGTACTATTAAATCTCAAGATCAAATAAGAAAGTTCTGTAATAGCATTAGCAATGGAAGGGTCCTCTCATAGTGCCCTCCCATTCCACATCAACATTTGTCTTAAGGGTCTATCTCCCTGCAATGGAAGGACCCTCCATATGGCCCTCCTGTTCCATTTCATTTCTAAATTATCACTATTTTGTTTTAATTTTTTAGCACTTATATATTTAATATGTTATCAAATTAAATAAATTTAAATTCCACATCATCACGGATTGGCCTTGGAACCACCTCCTAGTTCGCTTCTTCACGATGTTGTGCCGCCCTTGCAAGCATGTGCTGCACCACTCGGTTTATAACTTCGTCGTCGGAATCGCTACCTGAAGACATTGATAATGTACTAGAGAGAGAAAGTGTATTGAAATAAAATGAGAGAAGATAAGATGTTGGTGTGGGAAATGTAAAAATGGGATGTGGTATTTATAATAGAAAAAATGGAATAAACAAAAAAAAAAGAAGAAAAGGTAATAAGTCGATGATCGGCCCATCCTCCACAATGGATGGCCGATCATCACCTCACTTCAGCGGCTTTGGCCGATGTATCTGGCCTTGGGAGGGGGCGGTTGATCGGCCCTCTTCCTTCAATGGTTGACCGATGAGGTCGATCGGGAGGACATCTCCATCGGCCAATCATTACTAATGCTCTCACGTAAAATAGACTGAAGGAATAGTAATTTTATTTAATTGACCAATTTTATAAGTAGAGCTGAGAGCCAAACACGTGTCAACAGGTCAGATGTGCAATGTCAAATGATAGAGGCATGTGCCACGCAAGCATACGTGATGTCACGCAATATGATTGACCTCACTCACTATTGATGAATATACTGTACTATTGACGGAGGCCATTTTTAAGCACCACTACGTTATCCATCAACTGAATTTTGTAACCCTAACTTACAGTATTATTTGATCGCCGCCCCATTATAATATGAGTGCACCATTTGCGATATCAATTCGATTTCGGTAAAAAAATAAAAAAAGTCGTGGACTATTTAGTCCCGTTTTACAGTTGATTCACCTTTGAGTCGACGATTGTTAAAGAAATTCTATTGATTTACCGGAAGAACTCTAAAGTAGAGGTGACAAATCGTGCGTGTTGTGTCATTATCGTGTCGACTCGATAACGACACGGCACGACAACAACAAACACGAACACGACCAGTTAAAAAAACTCCAAACACGAACACGACATGCTACCCTCAGACACGAATACGACACGAATCTATAAACGACACGAACCACTTCGGGTCAACACGACACGAACCACTTCGGGTCAACACCACGGTAACAACACATATATGACACGACACAATAACGACACTATAATAATAATATTATAATATATAAATATTATTTCTAATATTAAATATTAAATTTTAATTTTAAAATTGTAAAATTTAAAATAAATAAAAATTTATAATATTATAATATATTAATATTAACGTGTAACACGAACACGACACGAAGTTTTCGTGTCGCTATCGTGTCGACACGAATCCAATAAACTTTGACACATACCCATTAATTTCATGTTGATTCGTGTCGTGTTATCGTGTCGTGCCAAAAATTGTCTACCCTACTCTAAAGTACACTAATTTAATTGAACTCAAACATTTAATTACTTTGTGTACTACGTTATAATTGTAACATAACTACGCATTAGTAAATGACCATAGAAATTTTAACTAACATAACTTTTGCGGGTGAATAAATACTTTTTTGTTTATTATTCTTGACCGCAAATTAAATTCTTATTTTATCTTGTACTCTGATACGATATATATCTTCCATATCTCCCATATATTAGTTAGTTAGGATTAGATATTAGTGTTAAGATATGCGTATGATATTATTAAATATTATCGAATCCCACATATTATAAATATGTGTGGAACCTTTCATATTATTCATTCAATCAATGAAGAAGAACATTATATTATTTTAGTTCATGCCTTTTACTTTCACGCCAATTACTTGCTTTCCATAGAAACCATCGTTCGGAGCTGATCCCGGGGAAAGCCCGAGACATCCACTTTTATTTTCTCGCCGTCGACCACCCGTCGACGTCGATATCTTGTTGCCGGTGGTTACTAATCCGGTTCTGTCCCCAGCCAGCGAAACATCGAACCTGGACCCCATTAAGGTCATGTTCGAGCACATGTTGGCGGGCATGGCAAGGTTAGAATTGCGTATGGATGAGTACGACAGTCAGCCGGCGGCCCGCCACACGCAGAGGCCGGAGCCGGAGCCGCCTTACAGTCGACCGATCACACGTTCATTGGGGGTCTCCTTGCCGTTCAATCCCTCGTTCTCCGCGGTAATCGTATCGAGCCAACCGGTCCAGGCTAGCGCGAATTTCGCTAACCGTTTTGACGGAATTCGGGGAAACCCTAGCGGCGTGTCGGCACCCTTCAGACCGGACTTCGGCCAGCACGGCTGAATGGGTTTTCAATTATCTGGAAGGGAACCCGACGGTGAGGTGGAATGAATTTTTGGAGGACGTACGCCGTCGGTTTGACCCTAAATGTTTTGTGGATCATTTTGGGGTGCTGGAAAAACTATTTCAGACGGGGTCTTTGACCGATTATAATGCTGAGTTCGAGGGGATGTTGAATCGAGTGCGGGGGGTACCCGAGCGGCGGTTAGTAACATTGTACGTGGAGGGCTTGTTGCAGCCGGTTCGCAACCAGGTGAAATTCCAATATCCCCCATCAGTGGCGGCTGCCATCGCATTGGCGGTTGAGTTTGATTCGGCAATTGAGAGGACACCGACACAACCGACCCAACGGAGGAGCTGGCAGCCGAGAGAGGCGAGACCGCAGCAGGGCCCGCCAGGGGGGCAGCAGCCGGCCCAGCAGAATCAGACACCGCAGCCGGGCCGACCGTTACCTCAGAAGGGTGGCGACTTTGCGGGCATACCGGTTATTCGAATATCAGCCGCGGAGAGGGCTGAACGTACGAGGAAAGGCCTCTGTTGGTATTGCCCCGAGAAGGGGATTCCCGGTCACGTCTGTAACAAAACCTTCCTGGCTTACATGGGCGTGGAGACGGACGAGTCAGAGGAGATAGAGGGGGGGCAACCGCCAGAGGAGTTGATCACCACGGACTTGTCGTACCTATATGCGCTGGGCGGGCGGCCGCGCGTGAACTCGTTATTACTCCAGGGACGGATCGGCGTCGAGCCTGTTCAGGTGTTGGTGGACACAGGCGCTACACACGATTTCTTGTACCCACGGGTGGCCGAGAAGCTGCGACTTCCCTTGACGGCGATACGGCCATTCCGGGTGTATGTGGGGAATGGTGCATCCTTGGTGTGCTCGTTTGCTAGTGTGGCGACGGAATTGCGAATTCAACATGAGGTGTTCGAGGTTACTTTGCATATACTTCCGATACATGACCTCGATGTGGTGTTGGGCATGGAGTGGTTACGCTCTCTGCGGAGGGTGACGAATGATTTTGTGGATGGGACGATTGAGTTCCTGCGAGGAGGGGTCCCGGTGTGCCTTAAGGTGGAGTCCGGGGGTCCACGCGAGGTGTCCGTACGTACAGCGTTGATGATGTTAATGCAGGGGACAGACGCGCATGCGTTTGAGCTGGTCCAATTGTCGCCGACGGCGGCTAGCGCGGCAGAGGAGGCAGAGTTTCCGTCGGACCTGCCGTCGTCAGTGTTGGCGGTTCTGGAGCAGAACAGGTCAGTCTTCCGCCTACCCACAGGGATGCCGCCAGCACGACCGTTTGATCATAGGATACATTTACTTCCTAACACGAAGCCGGTAAACGTGAGACCATATCGATATCCGTACTTTCAGAAGACGGAAATTGAGCGCCAGGTCAAGGAAATGTTGGACGCGGGGATTATCAGGAGGAGTCACAGTCCGTTCTCGTCACCGGTGCTTTTGATCAGGAAGAAAGATGGTTCGTTTCGTTTCTGTATTGACTATAGAGCCCTGAACGTGGCGACGGTGCCTGACCATTTCCCCATTCCGACGACGGACGAGTTATTTGATGAATTGGGGGCGGCCCGGGTCTTCACTAAATTGGATTTGAGAGCGGGGTATCATCAGATCCGGATGCACACGGAGGATGTATTTAAAACGGCGTTTCGGACCCATGACGGGCATTTTGAATTTTTGGTTATGCCGTTCGGTCTGACTAATGCACCGTCCACTTTCCAGGCAGCGATGAACGATATATTCAGACTCCTTCTGCGGAAGTCAGTAATTGTGTTCTTCGACGATATTTTGATTTACAGCCCGTCGTTGGAAAGCCACAGGATTCACTTACAGGAGGTCCTCTCTATCCTTTTGTCACATTGCTTCTTTGTGAAATTGTCCAAGTGCACTTTCTGTTGTGCGACGGTAGATTACTTGGGACACTTTATAGAGGACGGGAAGCTACGGGCGGATCCAGCAAAGATAGAAGTTATGGTGGCATGGCCGACCCCGGGGGCGCTCAGACAGCTGCGAGGTTTTCTGGGTCTTACAGGTTATTATAGACGGTTTATTGCCTGCTACGCGGCGATTGCAGCTCCATTGACGAAGCTTCTTAAAAAGGATGCTTTTGAATGGTCAACCAAGGCGGATGAGAGTTTTGGGGCTTTGAAGGAGGCAATGACGTCGGCACCGGTTTTGAGATTGCCGGATTTTTCAAGGACATTCTATTTGGAGACGGACGCCTCGGACTTCGGGGTAGGGGCGGTTTTGCTACAGGAAGGGCACCCCCTCGCGTTTTTTAGCAAGAAACTGGGGCCGAGACGGCGGGTGACGTCGACTTATCACAAGGAGTTGTATGCGATAGTCGAGGCAGTACAGAAGTGGAGGCAGTATTTACTGGGGCGTGAGTTTGTGATTCGGAGTGACCAAAAGAGTCTCAAGGAGCTGTTACAACAGGTGATTCAGACGCCTGATCAGCAACTCTTTATACGCAAGCTGATGGGTTACAAATTTCAAATAGAATACAAGACAGGGGCGTCGAATAAAGCTGCAGATGCTCTATCGCGGCGAGATAAGGAGTTGGCCAGCGCAGAGGTGGACGGGCGGTTGTTGTCGGCCTTAAGTCATCCGATCCCAGATATTCTCGACATTCTGCGCTAGGAAAATGCCGAGTTGGACGAGCTCCGAGAACTGCAAAGGGCCGTACACGCAGGGGTTCCGGGCCGCCGATTTTCGGTGACTGATGGGATGTTGTATTTTAACAGGCGCTTGGTGGTAGCGCAGGCATCGGCAGCCAAGGAGGCTCTCCTGTACGAACATCACAGTACCCCAATGGCCGGGCACCCGGGATTGAGCGCATGTTCCGCCATCTGGCGGCATCGTTCTTCTGGCGGCACATGCGAAAGGACGTGAAGAGGTTCGTCGGGGCTTGTTTCGAATGTCAGACGACTAAGTACTCGACCCAGAAACCAGCGGGGTTGCTACAGCCGTTGCCAGTTCCTTCACAAGTTTGGGAGGATGTGTCGATGGACTTTATTACTTCCTTACCCCAGTCGTGAGGCTACACCACTATCTTAGTTGCGGTGGATCGATTATCCAAGTATGCGCATTTCGCGCCCCTACCGGCCCGTTTTGATGCATGGCGCGTGGCCAACCTCTTTGTGGATACAGTGGTTAAACATCATGGATTTCCGCGAACCTTGGTGTCGGACAGGGATCCTTTGTTTTTGAGTGACGTCTGGGCTCATATGTTGAAACTAAGTGGGACTAAGCAACACTTTACCATGGCCTATCACCCACAATCGGATGGCCAGACGGAGGTGCGGAATCGGGGTTTGGAGCAATACTTGAGAACATTTGTCGCAGACCGTCCGGCAAGGTGGGCAAATTTTTTACCATGGGAAGAGCTCGCACTGAACTGTTTCTTTCACGAGGGCCTCGGCACGTCACCGTTTCATGCGCTGTATGGTCGCGAACCACCGGCCCTCATCGCCGCCCCACCGTCAGCATCGACCCCACCGGACGTGGCAAGGGACATTCGCGAGAGGGGGGAACTGATAGTGCAGTTGAGGCGCAATCTGGAGAAGGCGCAGGCCCGCATGAGGACGGCGGCGAACCGACATAGGAGGCATCTGGAGTTTAACATTGGTGATCGGGTCCTTCTCAAACTCCAACAATATCGGCAACATTCCGTTGCCCGCCCGGTGTCGGCAAAGCTGGGCCGTCGCTACTATGGTCCTTTCGACGTGCTCGAACGCATTGGTGAGGTGGTTTATCGGTTGAAGTTGCCCGAGGGGAGTCGGATCCACAACGTGTTCCATGTTGGGTTGTTGCGACCATTTGTGGAGGGAGCTAGGACCGAACTGCCGCCTTTCCCAGCAGTGTTTGCGAGGGGTCTGCCAGTGGCGAGGCCGACGAAGCTGCTGGCCCGGAGGACGGTAATCTGCGACAACGAACCTCGGGAGGAGGGTCAGTTAGCGTGGAGTGACGACGGAGGAGCATCGCCGACTTGGGAGCCCATCTCGGTGATCTCAAGGCATTTTCCGACACTCCTTGTGGGCAAGGAGCTGCTTAATGGGAGGGGAGTTGATACGGGTACAACCGCAATCCCGCGTGAGGAGCCACCCCCAGAGGAAAACGTGACAGGGGAGCAGCCTGCCGAGGAAGGCGTGACAGAGGAGCAGCCCGCCGAGGAAGGCAGAGGAGTGAGCGAGGCAGCCGAGTTCAACACAGAGGAGGAAGGAATACCACCAAAGGAGTTACCAACGACCAGCGGACGTCCTCGGAGGCAGCCGAAGCCGATCGTGAGGTACGAGGACTTCGTGTCTCGATAAGCAGAGCAACATAGAAGACAGCCGTGGCGTTTTATTTTTGCATTAGATTAGAATAGCTATTCTTGGATATTTTCTTTCACATTATGGATATTTTGGATTATTATTTGAGTCGGGCCCAATAAGCCCCTTTCCGGGTTTTCTTGGTGATTCTTTCCCGGATAGCAAAAGAGAGTCGAATCATCTAGGGTCCTTAGATATAAAAGGGAGGAATGTTATGAGTTACAATCAATGAATCATATAATATTTTCCCACTTTTCTTGTTCTTTAAGTTTCGCAAAACCTAATACGGAGCTAATCTCAAGGAAAGCTTGAGACGTCCGCCGCTACAATCTCCTCCGTCGACTCCTCGTCGTCGATCAGAACGTGTTGAGGGGATTACCCTTAACAATTGGTGCTTTCATTGCTGAATTCATGTCCGATTTTCAAGCAGGAGTAGAGCGCACGAATCCTATGTGTTCGCTACCTTCACTCGAAGAACTATCGACGGTCCCAGACCCAGTTCTGTCACCGGCTGTGGAGCCGCTCTCCATAGCTCCGCGCACAAACCCGATTAGGGTTCTGTTCGAGCAAATGATGGCAGCTTTAGCGAGAATGGAGACACGCATGGAGGCTCGGATGGACGCGTTGGAGCGAGGTGCTGCATTTGCTCAGCCGCCGCCTTGGCCAGACCAAGATCCGCCGCATCATGATTGGCAGCGGGGGAGTGGTGATGCGGGATATCACAGACCATTGTTGACGACAACAACATCAGTCGCTGTACACCCGCAACTAGGGTTCGGCGGGCAGCCCTCTCATGGCCCACACCGCACAACCCTATCGGAGACCAGCCCTTGGGAGCGCCAAGGGTCCAGCGGCTATGGGAATCGACCTAGGCCGATGACTTCCTGGGATAATCCAGCCTTTCGGCCTGAGATTCACGCTGAGGGACATCTGCCCGCGTGGGATGGCTCGTGGGGCACACACGACGGAGCAGTTTATTCCGAACACACTCGTTATGATCATTATCGTTCAGAGAGGCCGCGTTTTGAGAAGATGAAACCTCCATCACAATGCTCGCCATCTTGCTTGAGCATGACAAGCCACTGCCATTCAGCAGCGCCACCGCCCGCTGTAGCTGCTGCCCCATCTTCGAGTCTTTCCCCAAAAGTTCCGTCTTGCAGCCTTGATATCTGTGGAATTAGATTAAATGAGTCGGATAACAAATGGAACTTGGATGAGAGCTTGAATGTTCCGGTTGTAATCTCGGGAGTTGCTGATTTGGACGAGTCAGAGAGTAAAGCTGAAGGTCAACTCATCAACTTCAAGAAGCCAAAGTCGACTTTGGCAGATGATCGTTTCATGCTATACCCCTTAACTTTGAAAACAAGGGATATATATTCACAAGTGTTATATGGACCTCAGTTTGTATATTTGATTGCTTTATCAGATATTACGACCACGTATGTTAGTGATTTGGATAGGCATAAATCACCATTCACAAGTTGTACGACGGGAGAAGTTCACTTATTCTATGCCCATTTGATCCTGGAGGGTATGCCTCGCAAAGCTTCGGTAATCTCATCGTTGCTTCTTGATTCCCACCTTGAGGACAAGGTGGATTTCGGTAATCTCATCGTTGCTTCTTGATTCCCACCTTGAGGACAAGGTATATTTTAACCGCGGGGGAGTTGATACGAGATATATCTTCCATATCTCCCATATATTAGTTAGTTAGGATTAGATATTAGTGTTAAGATATGCGTATGATATTATTAGATATTATCGAATCCCACATATTATAAATATGTGTGGAACCTTTCATATTATTCATTCAATCAATGAAGAAGAACATTATATTATTTTAGTTCATGCCTTTTACTTTCACGCCAATTACTTGCTTTCCATAGAAACCATCGTTCGGAGCTGATCCCGGGGAAAGCCCGAGACGTCCACTTTTATTTTCTCGCCGTCGACCACCCGTCGACGTCGATATCTTGTTAAGGGAAATCATCCCTTAACATACTCCCTCCGTCCCAAGGAAGATGGGCCCTTCCTTGGGGGGCACGGAATTTTATGTAATTTTATTTTGTGTGTTAAGTGGAGAGAGTAAAGTAAGAGAGAAGGAATAAGGTAGAGATAAATGTGTTTTCATTTTTAGTAATGAGTCATCTTAGTTGAGACAAATCAAAATTGAAAGTGAGTCATCTTCGATGGGACGAAGTACATGTTTTAAAATGTGAAGGTATATGAGTGAAAATATTAATTAAAATGAAATATACCTTAATCTGCTAGGAATGTGAAGCCTATTTTTCAAAATTGGAAAATGTGATT
Source organism: Salvia splendens (assembly GCF_004379255.2). Classification (NCBI taxonomy): domain Eukaryota; kingdom Viridiplantae; phylum Streptophyta; class Magnoliopsida; order Lamiales; family Lamiaceae; genus Salvia; species Salvia splendens. The sequence continues at coordinate 12,794,028 of NC_056032.1, forward strand.
TTATTTGGCGAATATCAGAATATTTGATAAGTTAATTAGTTGCTAACTTGCTCTACTCTAGCAGCAAGTTTTGATACTTTAAAACTTGTAAACCGTTCAGCCAAACATCTTTACGCTCAAATTAGGCAAATGAATAACTAATTTTTCGGCCCAATTCAAAATATGTGGTGGCCAAATTAAGAGACTTTGGCTTTTGTTTCTTTTACGAATGTACTAACCAAAATTAAGCATTACGATTTGTCAAGATAGGACTGGTCCTCACTTTTACAGCTAAAAAGTTTACAACATATTAGATGCCTTAATCTCATACGACAGTTGGTAAATAATGAAAACTGATCAGAAATATCATGAATATGATCTTACATCACTGTTTTCTGATCACATGATCATCAACTATTTTTTTTCTTCAATAAGAACCAAATTAAACATGAATTTAAGATTTGATTAAACTATATACAAAGAATCAAGAGACGGTCAATATGATATTTTATTATTGATCACGAAATATATAAATGTAAATTATGACAGAGTAGCATTTAGCATGTAAACATGTGAGCATTTACAAAGAAGCCTAAAACTCTCTCCATACATATATATGTGTGTGTATATAGTGTGTGGGTGAGAGAATTTAGTTTTTTAGCGTATTGACAACCTATTATCCGAAGCAACATCTACTGCATAAGTTTAACAAACAAGATATAAATTGAGATTGTGCATCACCTAATTATATAATTTAATTGAGTATATGTACGTAATTTGTGACGTCTTCACATTTACTCTGTGTTTTCTATGATAATCTTTTTGCTTTTTTTCGAAAAGGAGGTTAGATTGGTGGAGACAGGTGAACAATATTGGACCATCATTTGCAACTTAGAATTTCATAATTTTATACTCTCCAACAAAAAAAATGCTTTATCATGTTGTGCACTATCACTACATGGATATGTGCATGTGCTGGCCAATAAAACATGACACGAAATAAAAACAATATAAAAACTAGTGAATTAAAGAGGTTTGGTTAGGGGAAGAAAGTTGGAAATTAGGAATTAATCAGTCCAATAGTTAGGTGTAAATTGATGGGGTCGGGTGAGAGCTACAAGTGAAGTGAGGTAATTAATAAAAATGAAGTAGAAAGAGCTAGCTTAATTAACAATTTATGTCAATGTGTATATTTTAATGGAATTAATTAGTATGTACACCAAAGAATTATATACATACGGATAGATAGATGGATGGATAGACAAGTGGGATTGGCAGTTACCAACCATCTCTCCTATCCATTAATTATTTGTCATTTAATAAAATGAAACAATTCTCAACTCCTTGCCTTTATCTTTTAGTATAATACTAGTATTATTTTAATTTGTGAAAACATAGAAACTAACCCACTTCTTTTTAGTTGTGGTGCTGGTTATGTTATGCCCAATCCTAGCTAGCTAAGTTTGGATTGTTGCACAACCCATTCTTATCCTACTCAACATACAAAATAAGAAGATGACATGAAAACTATAAATAAATAAGAAACAAAAAGAGCATAAAAAAGATGCCTCATCACTCACTTTTCGTGAATGAAAGGCAACCATGAATTGTAGCCACTTGATCACTCCAATATATTTCAATTCCTAACGTAAAAACCAACCAAACAAAATAGTTGGCTTGGCTCGATTCAAAGATTGATGATCGACAACGTCAAGTGTGAGTAATGCCACTTAATTATGATTCCATAACTTTCATTAACCTAAACCATAGAATTGTACTAAAAAAAGAAAAAAGAAAAATAATTATTCACATCAATTAATATTGTCAACCCCCTCAGTAGTGACAATCCACCAGCCGCAGCTTCTGGCCGGACGAGAAGGCGTGGAACTCCGCCTCCTCGATCGGCGCAGGCAGGTTGAGATCCAACGATAGCATATTTCTCGCCTTCTGATGATCATCGCCACATCTCGCCGTATTGTGGCAGGAACGATGGCGTCTCATGTGGCCTCCCAACGCCTGACCCGACGAGAATTCGGATCCGCAGATTGAGCACTCGTGGATTTTAGGCCTTGATGGTGAAAGAGTAATGGTGTTGATTTTAACGAATTTCGATTCTGCTTCTTCTTCCGATTCATCCTTTTCCGGAGGCGGATTGAATTGTGCGGCGGGTTTAGGCTTCTTGTGGCTGGCGCGGTGGCCGCCCAATGCTTGAAAGGAGGAGAAAGTCCGGGTGCAAGTCTTGCACTCGTAGACGTTGATGCTGTCTTTCCTGTTTCCGCAGGCGAGGAGGATCAAGCAGTTGGCGAGATCTTCGTCTTCTTCGGTGCTGGTTGATATTCCGGTAGAGGTGGTGGGAGAAAAATTGGAAGTGACATCGGAGGCGGAGGCGGAGGAGGAGGGGCGTGGCCGCTTCGTGCGTTTCCCTTTGGCGATGATGTGATCGTTGGAGGTCGATAATTCTTTCATCTTGGATTGGAGTGAGGGGAAAGTGAAAGTGTGGAATGAGAGAGATGGGAATACAAGGGTTACATGTAATACTTATATAAATATTTAGTGTTAATTAATTAAGTAGTAGTAGTAGTAATTTAATTAAAATGGTGAACGTGAGAGAGTGTGTGGAGTGGAAAGCCAAGCTCGTGAATAGTTAAATAAGAAGTAATAGATTTGTAGCCACCAATCTTCCTTGCCCTTTCCAACTTTACACACTCAACTCTTTTCTCAACTAGCTACCACACTCCAAAAAATTAGGTATTTTTTCTACTTTATATTAATGCTTATTTATCGACTTCTTGCTACCAACTAGACTTTGCGTTATTTATCAAGAAATTAATATATTTAACATTACAATTTTGTTACGGGTTTATTTCTTTCATGAAATGTTATAAATGCTTACTAGTTTGTTTGGAGTATGACCATAACTTTTTAATTTTTACATATAAAAATCATGGAATATTTTATAATTTGTGAGAATTATAAGTAAATAAAAGCCTTCCTCACCAGATAATAAAATCATATAAAAATTGGCATCCACTACACCCTTGATACGAATAAACTCGTATCGGAGAATAATGGCGAGAAATCGCCAGATAAAGGAGGTCCGTTCGCGGAAGGAATTCCGTCGAGCAACCGATGAACAAAGACGGAAAAGTAAATTGCAGAAAAGTAAACGACGATAAAGAGATAAATTGTATTTCTTCAATGATTAATTCAAAAGATAACAAAGACTCCTATTTATAATACTCCCTAATAACCTAACTTAGTGATCAAAAAATAGGAAAGATACGCTAAATCAATAATATATGAAATAATAGAGATATGTGAATATTCCGTAGATATATTCGTATCAACTACCCCACGGTTAAAATTCACCTTGCTCTCAAGGTGGAACCACGACATACCAAATAGCGTATCCCTCCTGGGTCAAATACACAAATCTGCCTCTGCCCCCTCTTTTTCAATATTTCCATCGTATGAAAGAATGTACTATCCTTCATAACCAATTCTCCAGTTCTTACTCGAAGCTCAACCAACTTTTTTACAGACAAAGCACTCTCATCAACAAATATTTCAACAAAACTTGTTTCCGTTGAACTAGCAAGCTCTATAGAGATGCTATTAATTTGATTCATAACCTCTGAAAATTGGCTCTTCCTATCATTTCTGTTTTCTCTCTCATCTTCCAGTTGGGGCATAATTGTCTCAAGCTCTTGCTTCAGGCTCCCAGAATTTCTGTTCACTTTCACCGTCTTCATGTTAGATGGTCGCTGATTCATTCTTGCAACATCACCATCATTTGAATTTGCTTCATCATTAAAACTTTAATCATCAAAATTGTGAAATTTCTCCTTAGCTATTCTCTTGCCGAGAGAAGAATTCACACCCTCTGATCTCTCCATTTTTATTGAGCAGGGGAGAACAACAAGTACAACGTGAGGGACCGATGATGGACTGGTATCGGAGTCGACCGACTGAGAGGTCAAAGCTAATGGGAGTGGGTCATCGTCTAACAATTAGCCCTCATCTCCCCTGATACCGGGGCTGCACGGAGGAGCTGGCTGGGGAAGATTCAAGGACGTGACAGCAGCTGCAGCGGGCAGCGGGGCGGCTGTGGGGCAATGGCTCGTCGCGGCGTGTGGATCGCCCACGCAACGTTCGTTTGCATCCATCCAAGACTCCAATTTTCTGACAATTACAGTCAGATGCTCAAGCTGTGAAATCAAGGCTACCTCCGGTAGGTTCGGTTCCAAAGTCGGCATCACCAAATCACATGGCATGTCAAGGGGCTCCATATGGCCGACACTGTTGTAAGGCGGTTGGTATGGAGGCGATGGTGGCTGGAGGGGCTGGTAAGGCGACTGTGCAGCAGTGTATAGTAGAGGCTCGTCTGGTGGGTCAGGTTCGGGTCGCGGGTAGGACACCGAAGAGGGCCTTGGCACACTAAAGGGAGGCGCTGGAATCAGGTGCGCTGGGTCTGGATAGGAGTATCCAAATTGCACGTTCTGGCTCTGGGGGTACCAACACTATGTGGGGCTCGGCATGGGCAGTGGCGAGAGGAACGGTCTGTCGAATTGTGAGACCTGTCGGATCTGTTGATAGAGAGGTTGCCATGACTGGGTTCCAGCGTTGAAGTAACTCGGCTGTGCATAGGGGCCTGGTACGTTCGTATTGAAGCACAATGGTGTATAGGCGGCCTGACCAATTTCCTCCAGTGCTAGCATCTCTGGATCGTCGATTGAAAGAGGTTGGCTATGCTGGAGACCGAAGAACTGATAATGGAAAAAAATATGTGGGCGTGTCTTCCTCGCACTTAGAGATCAGCTTGGGGTCGAATTAGGAGATGAGCACGAAATGAAAGCACCAGATGATACGAGTAAACTCTATCGGAGAATAATGGCGAGAAATCGCCGGATAAAGGAGGTCCGTTCGCGGAAGGAATTCCGTCGAGCAACCGATGAACAAAGACTGAAAAGTAAATTGCAGAAAAGTAAAAGACGATAAAGAGATAAATTGTATTTCTTTAATGATTAATTCAAAAGATAACAAAGACTCCTATTTATAATACTCCCTAATAACTTAACTTAGTGATCAAGAAATAGGAAAGATACGTTAAATCAATAATATATTAAATAATAGAGATATGATAATATTCCGTAGATATACTCGTATCAACCCCTCTACTTGATAACAACTTATCGGGTGTGATTCTGTTGAACCTAAAGAGCAATTACTTCATCTTTAGATAATACTCCATATTGCTATTTTATTCGAGATCTATTAATTTTTATTGTGATGATCGACCAGGACGACTTGACATGGGATTTAGAGTTAGAACTTGAAATTCCATGCACATTCAATGTTTTTTTGAAAAAAAAATGAAACAAGCTAGCACTAATATTTTTAATAGGTAGAATTATTTTATCAATTTTGTTCTTGTATATTATTCGAGAGTACATCTCTTTAAATGGTTTAAAACGTGTAACATACATCATAATCTTTGTGTTAATTTAACACAAATTGTTATATAAAAAAAGCAACAACTACTATCTCAAAGAAAAACATTATTGCACTTCAGTTAGTAATCAAGACCTAATTTAAGTCGACGCAATGAATATTTGCACATTTAATGCTTATGTAACTACCGTCACTCTATATTTATTAAAATAAAAAAATGAAAAAAATGAAAAAAATGAAATACTATACCGCTATACGTTAAAATAATAGTATACTCCTGTAATTATATATAAAAAAAAAAAAGGATTATCTCTATCGAGTCGTCCGCCTCATTCCACTATCCAGCTTGCTATTATATGTATACACATATATTTGGTGTGATCTGGTGATCATGAGCATGAATATTCAGAATATTATATTATATTCTAACACTACTAATTAATTATATGTGCCTTTATATTAATTATGTGCTGAAAACAATTACGGAGTCCGACTTATATGTATATTTATAATTTATAAACAATATTGCTAATTAATTATTTCTTTTAAAAATATAAACTATTTTTATTTTGATGCTTCTCTTAAAATTAGAAACTTTTTATTTTAAGAAATTTTGTATCTTTCTGATAAAGTGGAATTTATTTTACACTAACAATATACATCAATTAGTTTTTTTATCTCTCTTACTGTTCTAATTGTAAATTGAAACCCGTACTATCTCTTTTACACTAGTAGGATGGATGGATTACTTCATATACTATCACTAGGGCATTAGTTTTATTAGTGGACCTAAAGGGCAAATATTAGGACGAGAAAAATAACCCGAAGAAACTATAAAATACTCCAAAAAAAAACTCCAAAGTCCTCTCCTAGAACTACACCATACTTCCTAAATTTCACAAGGAATTCAATTTGCATTGTAATAGTGGCTAATCTTAACCAAAAGTATATAGATATAAAGACCGTTTATTTTTAAAAAAGATTAAATAGCTTCTAGTAAACTGATTTATACCAATAAAGAAAAATATTACTAGTATTATCTTAAAAGGTTGATAGCTTATTAAAAATATTACTACTACTATACCAATAAAAACCGCTTATTTTTCAAAAAGATTAAATAGCTTATGTCTAATGCATATTGCAGCAGGTCAATAAATTATCTCACAAGGCCACAATATTAGGTCACTCTAAAGTGAACCAGTATTATTAGTGTTAGGATGCATCTAGAGTAATAAATTTTTATTTGTTTAATTGATTGTATTAGTTGAAATTTATGAAGTGCCGTACATTGATAAATGACACAGACTATTGAATATTTAATTAATATATTGTATGTAGATGCAAGGGTAAGTCATTATTTAAGGGGTGCACAAAATTAATGTTGATAAAAGGAAATATATATAAAGTGGAGTCGAACGATTTTGGCAGCGAAGTCACGATTTAGCAAGTGTTAAAGCAAAGGTGGGTTGCATGTTTAAAGCGTGTGCTACTTTGATCACTTTTACTTCCTCTATTTACTTCAACTTAAAGCAAAGTAGAGATGGCCAGATTCGGTTGGTTTAAGCTAACCTATAACCGCTTTTCATCTACCATTTAACACAAATTGTATTTGCTTTAACTTCTACTACTACTAATTATCCACTCTATTATTTAAAAAAGGACAACATTGCTTAATCTTATGTTTTAATTGTGTTAACCAATATACTCTCAAGACATACACACTCAATATCCTGCATTCCAGCAATAAAACCTTATGATACAAATACATTTATTTATTTAGGGTTATTATCGTCTAATATTATTATTACTTTCGAAAATAGATAGTATTAGTTTTTCCATGAACATTCAACTTGATATGTAATATCGTGAATTTAATTACTGTCAATCCGTCTAATCCTAGGGCTTCTCCAACCATTCGTACTAAACTCAAAGTCATTTTTGAATATATGTAACACTAAAAAGTAATTTTATTCCAACCATTTACATCAAATTCAAATTTTACACGACTTTTTAGTATAAGTTTCACAAAATATTTGGAGATGCTACATTACACACCCATATTACGAATTGTTCCAAAGAAAAATGCAAAACCGAGTTTGAATTTGCAATATAATTGAAGCAGTTTTCTACATCAAAATTGAGATTTGGTGTATATATAGTTGGAGATTATCTTACTCGTTTCTCAATTCTCACAAATTCTTCTTTGTTTCTCAAGATTATGTTGATTCACTATAAAATTTATACCGGGAGATAAAGAAGTGTATATAATATACCAATATTATACTATAATATTAAACCAAATAATTGAAGAAGAAAAGTAGTCCACGTATATAATGATTTTATTTGAGTGTTTCGTGTATTTTTATTGTTGAAGGCACATATGTTTTGATTATTTGATGAAAAAGCGACGTGCCAAAAATGTCTGGTTTCCACAATCAATGGCCATTGTGTTCTTCACGTTTATCACTCTCCTTTCAAGTAGCTTTCTGATCTATACCATATGTATTTAATAATTCTAAAAAAAAAAGTTTTCTCATGCTCAACCAATAAATCGACGTTTCTGTTTCATTTATTTTTTTTCTGTTTCATCTATTATTGTGTAGATACGTTAGTGGTAATAAATAGTACTATTAATACTTTCTTTATAACTTACATACATTAAAAGCAAAAAAATTAAGATATTGAATTGGAATATGATAAAATTCATTTTCATCCTTATCTAGTCAATATTTTAACATAAGTCGAAAATCCATAACAAACCCATAAACAACCGAAAAAACGACTAGTTGAGAAAAAAAATATCGAATCTAATATTAAATCATAAAATGTTTGGGGGTCCCTTTAAATTCATTCAATTTGGTTTCCAATTTAAGGTAAACTACCAGTGCCAAAAAAGTAGAGGAATATCAATTTTGAAATTTGTAAAATGGGATGATAGTGATGCGGCACACGTTAGCGACTAATCTCGAATATATATAGATTATAGAATGATCAAAACTAATTTTTCTACCAGAATTGATGGAACAAACTAATTCAAGTATTGACGGAAAAACTTAATATTCTTGAAATTGTATATGTAGTTATAAGATACTAGCAAATACATGTAATTAGAAGCGGCTATATAATTGCAAAATAGAGTTGAAGGTATAGGTAAAATTAGAGACATAGAGATATAATTATCTAATTAAAGTAATAATGAAGAGAGGGTTAATAGTGTGCAGCAAGTACAGATGTAGAATAGAAGCGCAGTAGCGGTGAAGAAGAAAGGCGAATTGTTTTTGGGCTTTAGAATAAGAGAGGATTTAAGGTTTTGGGCCTATTTAAGTATACACTTGGGTTGCAATTTTCGGTAAATTTGGTTTTGGGCTTTAGAATAATAAAGAGGATTTAAGGTTTTGGGCGTATTTATATACTTGGGATATCTACACATATATAAAAGTGGAATACCAAAGAATCCATTTTACCTCCCAAATATTGTTCAGTTTTGTCATTTCGGTAAGTCCACAAAATGTTGTCCACTTTGTTTTTTTTTTTCCATTTTTGGTAGATGGTCTCACTTTCCACTAACTCGTTATACTCAAATTCTATTATAAAACTAATATATAAATGTGGGACCTACAATCCTCTAACTTTTTATACTTACTTTTTCACATTTCTTAAAACCCGTGCCGAGTAAAAAATGGATAACATTTTATGGGCAGAGGGAGTACTATATTAACACATGATTGATATGAGTATATATCATAAAGAGTTGCCAAATCAGTCAAATCACACTTATATGTATCTAATGGTTACAATGAAAATTCTCTTAAAGATTATTCCTATGACTGTTGCATAAAATAAGACCAAGTGGTCTCTCCCTTAATTTATTGTATTGACCAATGTGATATACTCCTTCCGTCCCTTAAATTTTGCCACACTTTGACCGGGCACGAGTTTTAAGAAATGTAATGGAAAGTGGTTGAAAAAGTTAGTGGAATATGAGTTCTATTTTTATATATTAGTTTTATAATAAAATGTAAGTGAGAATGAGTTAGTGGAATATGAGATCTCCTATAAAAATGGTAAAAAGTGAAATATGAAAAATTTTGTGGGACGGACGAAAATAGACAAACGTGACAAACTTTTAGGACGGAGGGAGTATATATATAAATTATACCAAAATTCATATTTTTGTTATCTGTATTTCTCTCCACATATAATCTTTCTTCTATTTTACAATTTCTCATTTTTTTAAGTTATTCATCATGGATGATGAGAATAACATAGTTCTCTAATTCCAAAATTTCAAACCTTCCTAAAAGTTTATTGTATTTTAAATTGCAATTTATGACTTTTGTTTATTTGTTTTTATTTTATTTTGTCATTTTTTATAATTTTTTTAAATTTTTAATAATATAATAATAAGGGACAGTACTAATCAGAAGAATGCCACGAAGCTGAATGTCATCCTTATTCAAATTTGTCTTTAAATTATGTTTTCCTATTCCTTTTCACCGTTAATTGAAACCTTTATATAGTTAGTCATTGAAATTTCTTTAGCCTTGCATGTGTGTCACATTCTACTCTCTTCATGTCATTAACTGTCCCACTTGACTTAGACATAAATTTTAAGAAATACTGTGAAATGTGGTTAAAAAAATTGATGAAATGTGATGTCTTTTTTTATTTATTAGTTTTATAATAAAATGTGAGGAATTTATTTGATAAAATAGTTTCACGTGCTTTCATCTTAAATCTAGCTAGCGTATATTGAAACTATCGGATAGTTGTAAATTGTCGAATGAATTTCGAATTGATTTACAATCTACAGTGACTGTATGCAATACTCTTGTTAAAAGTTACTCCATTCGTCCCATAATAATTGTCACACTCTTATTGTGGGCACCAATTTTTAGAAATGTAAAGAAAAGTTGGTTGAAAATGTTAGTGGAATGTGAGACCCACTTTTTTATATTGATTTTATAATAAAATGTGAGTGAAATGAGTTAGGGGAATGTGGAACCTACTTACTATTTATGATAAAAATGAATTGTGACAATTATTGTGGATTGACTGAAATGAAAAAGAGTGATAATTATTGTGGGACGGATGGAGTATTTTTTGATTTCACGTGTGCTAATAATGTCGATTGGCATTTGGCAAAATGCATAAATATTCCGATAAATTGAAAATGAAAAACTTCAATTAGGCAATTAGCTGTCAACGTCGTGACTTTTGAGTTATGAACCATCAATTCGTTTTTACAAGAATCAACGTTTATGAGCATTTTATTCCAAGTGAGTTTACGAGTGTGACCCGATACTTGAGTAAAAAATTATTAGTAAATTAATAAATGTGTAACTATTATTGATTTATTGGATTGACTATATTTAATTTCCTCAATTTTCAATTGCAGGTCTGGATTATAATGGTGCATACAATAATACAGGATATTCAAATAAAAATTAACTCAATTATGTGATAAATAGATAAATGGGTGGAAAATATACAAAAACTTTTTAGGCCACCCGCAACGCGTCACGCGGGTGGCCCGTAATCCGTCACTAAGGGACGAGACGGCGGCGTGACGCGTTGCAGCGCCCCGTCTAGTCTCCAGCCCGCCACACGTTCTGTCCCGCCGTGACGGATGGCGAGACGGCTTGCCACGCGCCAGGGCGACGTGACGCACTCCGGCGCCATGCGTGACGCCCACTCGCCGACCCGCGAGTGGGCATCGTCACGCTGACGCAATAAATCATTTGTTTTAAATCTGAATTTAAAAAAAGTTAAAAATTTAAAAATGAAAAACAGTATTATTACCGTTATATTACCGTTTATTTATTTTTTTTTATTTTTTTACTCTATAAATACTCCTAATTCATCCTCATTTCACGCACAAATACACATCTATTCTTCCCAAATCATCTCCATTTCCTCTCCAATTTTCATCTAACCTCTCATCACAAAATGTCCGGCGACGGAAACTCTAGCGGTGGCGGCTCCGGCGGGTTCGACATCAACGCGTTCGGCGACTGGGGGACATGTACAATGTCCTGGGTGGTGGATCCGGTTCGTCGACGCCGGGGGTACCAACCACCCCATTCTGATATGGATGCATACGTTCGTCCCTCCGCCCCGAGGTATTCGCAGGGATTATCCCAGATTCAGGAGGATTATTCTGTTGATCCCACTCCGGAAGAAGGCCGAGGCAGATGAGGAAGCCGAGGCGGTGAAGGAGGCCGAGGCGGTAGAAGCTCCAGGGCGGAGGCGGACGAGGAGGAGGAGGATCTAGGCCGACATCCGTACAGTCCCAAAGAAACGCTGGCCGTGTACAACTGTCACGACCGCACTTGCTAAGGATAGCATAGTCGGGGAACCGTGACTAGGGGTGGGGTATAAGAAGCGGGAAAAGAATTTAGGGAAAATAAAATCAAACATTGGTTGCGAGACATGACTAATCAAGTGCTGATACATAGAACAAAAGATACTCGATCATGAAAACTCGAGTAATTGTTTGTAAAAATTTCAAAATATCAGAATTTGAACAAAATAGACTTGAGTCCTTTAAGATGCACAACGGAAGCAAATGAACGCGGTTCCATGTATGAAGACATGAACCTCCGAGAGTCAAAATCTGACTGAATTAAATGTCTTATCTCAATAGCACTTCCTCCACCACTTCGCTGCTCAACCTGCACATTTAAAAAATATATGCAGGGCTGAGTACAAAAAGTACTCAGTGAACACATTGCTGAAAAATACACATATACATTTGAAAATATTGTTAAGCCATCATCACAGTAACACTCGGGGGTGTTATTGAAAATGCCCAAGCTTACTAAAAATATTCACATTGGGCTGCAGCCCCTTTTTCCTGTACTTTTAGCCATATCTGACCACATTGTGCCGTCGAGATGGTGTTCTCACACGGTCACCTTCTCTGCCCATCATGTCAGAGGTATCCTTGTGCCGGGAAGGTGGCCACCTTCCACGGTCACCTGCTCTGCCCAACATGTCAGAGGTAGCTTGTGTACACTAGTCCGAGCGGGGACACCACCCTCACTGGGACCCGAATTCGACTTATATCATCATTCATAATTCACTTGGCCTTAGCCAAACAGATAGGCATCATACAAAAACATTTATGGCAAGACAACATCTTTAAAAATCACGAACATGTGTTCGTGTTTTCATAAAATACGATTTGTATTTTTAGTATAAAAAAGCTCACCTCGTTCGCTTAAAACTCCTTAACTTGAATTTTCCAGACTCCACCCTTAACTCATGGAGATAGCCTTTTGAAAACAAACAACGTACTAATAAGACTCGAGAAATTCACATACTTATAGGAATGCATGCCCCTACTTTATTTCTTTTATCATTTGTTCACCGTTAGAAAATTTTAGAAACTTGCATATTAATTAAATTGGGAAATTTAATTAATAGCACTTCTTTATTAAACTTAATTGTTCCTGTGACTTGAGAACGTCGTCTCCCTCTTTCTTTCCATTTCCTTAGCGGCCGCCCGAGGCGTCCGAGGAGTCGCGGGGCAATGCCGGTCGGCCGCTTACGCCCATAATTCCTCCGTTGGCTCCTCGTATTTTCCATCATAATATCGAACAAAAATCCCAAAATTTATTTAAGCGCATAATTGAATTATCGCAACTATTTCCCTTTTTTTTAAGAAAAATTATATGTTTTCCGGACTTGGAATAAATTATTCATACTTCAAAATTATTTCGAAATTAATTAAATAATTCTCAACAATTAAATTATCGGTCCAAGGATTAATTAATTTGACCCAAGATAATTGTTATCTTAGCCCACCTTATTTCTCCAATTTATTTAGTGAGGCCCTAAAAGAAATAGCCCAATTTAATATATATCCCCAACATTATTTCTCCTCAATCAATTAACAAGGCCCAATATACTAAATTATTTCCCCACCTTATATCTCCAATTAAAACTTGAGCCCAACACAAATAAAAGATGGAGCCCAAACAAAATAAAAAGGATGGCCCAAAGCAAAAGAGATTCCCCCCTACTTCCTCCATCTCGGTCAACACCTATCATTCCTTCACCATTTCAATCTCTCTCTCGTCACCCCCAAATCCCATCGCCTTCCCCCAACCTCACCACACCAGAGTCGTCGGCCGTCTCCTGTCCGACGCTCACTGTACTCCGGCGACGTAGGTGTCGTCCGATCCTTCCGTCGCACGCCGCTGAACCATCGGCGGTAGCGCCGATTCGCCCCTCCATCGCCCGACACAGCTGCTGCCGTCGGGCTCCTCCGCCGCCGCATCGCTCCAGAATTTCTCCGGCAACGAAGACGAGCTCCTCCGCCGCCGTCAAGGCGTGGACGATTATGATCGAAAAGTGTGGGCTTCTCAAGCAGTCGCTGCCGTCCGTCCAACCCAGCCATCGTTCATCATCGAACCAACCCCGAAACGTCCTCAAATCAATCCGAACAGCCCCGAAGATAAGTTCTTAATATGATTTCATGAATTGAATTTCGATTATTTGATTTAGATTGTCCGAATTATTGATTTGCTTCGGTTACTGATTTCATGAGATGTACAAGTATAGAACTGGATTTGGGTGGGAAAGTGTATACCTTCAATTGGCAGATTTGTGAAAAAAAAAGGAAGCAACTCGATGAATTTCTCGGCTTCTATTTCAATTGTCAGTTTCTCCTCAATGTCATTTCAAGAATTGATATCATGAAATTAAAATGTGGAGGTTCGTGTTCATGGGATTGTGAACAAATTACCTTGAATTGAAGTTGAGAAGAATAAGTCTTGTTTTCTTGATGCAGAGAACAGAATAGTAGAAAACTGACTGTGAAAGGAATATTATAGAGGGAATGTGATTTGGTTTAGATGTGGGAGAGATTTATGGAGTGAGGGGGAAGGAACGGTTTTAACAGTGGTGGAGTGAAAAATGATTGTGTGATGGTGGTGTGGGTGAGTTAAAGAAAATGAATTGAACCTATACATAATAGATGTCAAGTGGCGTATCCTTCAAATATTATGTCAAAGAATGATGGCTTCTACTGCAACCTATTTATGCATCATTTAATGCTGTGTGAAAAAAATTTGATCCTCTGTATCTGCCCTCTATCTCTTTATTTATTTATTTATTTATATATATTTGTTTATTAACGTAATTATTTGATAATTGTTCGCTTGTTCATTTAATTTGGTGTAGGTATACTCGGTTCCTGTTCGTGGCTGTCCTCGTTGAAGTACCCGATTTTCTTAAAACGCATGATGTATAAATTTAATTTTGTTGAATTTTTGTTGAATGTACCGGGCATTAAAATTTTGATTTTGGGATCTTATTTATTTATTTATTTAAATTTATTATATTCATATAGGTGTAATATATTTACGTGTTCTATTCACTTTCCTATCGTCAAACAACAACAACAATCTATCGTAGCTCGGATTTAATCGCCTAAAAGTTACTGATATAGATAATCAAGCTAATAATATTGTTTCCAATAATATCGGCTTAGCGGGTCGTTACAACAAAGCCTGGATCAGCGTCTCGTACGATCCCATCGTCGGGAATCAACAACCCCGAAAGTGCTTCTGGGAAAAGGTCACCGAGGCCTACCATGAGATTAAGCCGAAGGGGTCCCGCCGCCGCACATATAAGAAGCTTCGCGCTCACTTTGACCGAGTCGACAGAGAGGTCAAAAAATTCTGCGCCATCTACAAGAGTGAAGCGGAGCCACGGGAGCCGACATTCTGAGGTCGGCTTTGCGAGTCTACTACGACGATACCGCCAAACAATTCAGATATGTCGATGTTTGGAAGGTCGTCAAAGACGAGGAAAGGTGGGCCGGCGGTGTCCGGTCCAGCTCGGGCTCGACCTCGAAGCGCACGAAGCACACGGCGGGTGGCCAATACTCGTCTAGTGAGGGCGGTTCGGGCAGCGCCGCACAAGAGTTTGCCTCGCAGGAGGTTGAGGGCACGGCAGACGATGCCGGGGGGTCCTCCCGTGGGCGCCGTCAGCCGCAAGGGAGAAATGCGGCAAAGATGGCTAGAGAGAGGAGGGGCCAAGCCAAATCAAGCCATGCGGGCTCGGGGGCACCCTCGAACTCCCTAATGTCCATGACATGACCGCCACAATGGCGGACACTTCCCGCATGACGCCTCCCCAATACCAAGCATATCTTGCCGGAATTGAGTTTATGGCAAGACAACTTGGTATTCCGCCTCCAGGTGGCTTCAGTGCACCTCCACCGCCTTCGGGGGATGATTCGCCGGCGGAGTAGTTTTTTTCATTTTCTATAAAATTGTATTTTAAATAATGTAATTTTTATATTTTTAGGATTATAACTATGTATTTTTTTATTTTTTTAATTCTAAGATGTATTTTTATTTTATGTTGTAATTTTATTTTATTTTTAATGGAGTGCGTTTTTATTAATTGAATTTGTTAGAAATAAAAATAAAAAATGAAATTTAATAAATAGTAATTTAAGGCACGGATAAGAGATGGAGGGTTGCAGGTTCCGTCCCTTAGTTAAGAGATGGAGTAAAAAAGTACAGTGGGGCCCATGAATAGTAATTTAAGGGACGGTTAAGAGACGGATAAGTGACAGCGTTGCGGATGGCCTTAGGCTGCTACTGTACAACGTTCCATTGCATTGTCAGTACATTGTTTAAGATTGAAGAAATTGCGTCTGATATTTGTAAAATACTTATAGGCCATGTTTGGTTGGCGAGAAAATAAAGTTGGCAAGGAAAATTATTCCTGGGAAAATGAATCCCCGGGAATATGATTTCTAATAACTTTACTTTCCCGTGTTTGGAAAATATCAAGATTTGAAAGTATATATTTGATTTAAACACTAAACTAAAAATATACTTATCATTTTTTATTTATAAAAAATAATAATACTATTATTTAATAAATTATTAATTACAAATGATAATAATTATATTATTTTATTTATTATTATGATGGATAGTTTTAATATGGATTATACATAATATATAATAATATAATAATAAATAAGATTATTATTATTATTATCATTATATTTACTTAATTTTTAATTGAATAAATTTTATAATTTAAAATTTCACTACAATTTTATTGTTAATTACTAATTTATAAATTAATAATTATTATATTATTATATAATTATAATTATATTAAATTATTTAATAAATTATTATTATTATTATGATAATAAAAATAAAAATAAATATTAATAATATAGTTATAATTATGATAATTTGAATTATAGTTATTTATTATCCTGAAATTAAGCATGGTTTATACTTTTAAATTATTTTTAAAACATTGTAATAAATAATAACGATGATGATAACGATGATGGTGATGATGATGATGATGATGATGATGATGATGATGATGATGATGATGATGATGATGATGATGATGATGATAATAATAATAATAATAATAATAATAATAATAATAATAATAATAATAATAATAATAATAATAATAATAATAATAATAATAATAAAACTGTACTATATTGCATTAAATATGTAAGAATCCTAAAACTGGAAAAAGGAATACCGAAGAAAAGTTAGGATTCAGAATCCTGGAAAGTTGTACTAACTTTCCTTGTTTCAGGATTTTGATTACTTTCTCAGTTTGATTAAAAACGGAAACAAACACAGGAATTTAAAATTTAAGAAATCAGATTACTTTCCTAGACAGAATCTTGGCAATCAAATATGGTCATACTTCTTCCATCAATTGTTAAGTGAATCATAATCATTTTACAGACATTCCAAAATATACGGGTCATTTTTATTTCTTTGACATAAATAAACATTTTATGTGCCATTTAATATGCGTCATTTTTTCTATTTTATTAGCTTATTTATATTTTCCACTTAATAAACTAAACATCACTCCTAAATTATGAGCCACAAAAATATATACTACTCCTACTATTGTACTTCAATTAACAAGAGCCGAAGGTCGTGCAGAATTTTATACTGGTAGTTGTTTAGTACTCAAATGGAATTCTTGTTAAGTGTGGATGTGGATGTGGATGTGGATGTGGATGTTATCGCTACTAGAAATATAAAACACGTGGTCGGAACATTATTATATTACTACTCCAGAGACATTAAAATTCCACACAACCAAGGACAGATATGATAGAAACATTGAATTACAAAATAGCAAAAGGAGTGAGTGAGAATAATTATTAGGCCACATTCCTCATTGCGAATGTTCAAATTGTATCCAATCGCATCTCATGTTTCCGATTTGTTTGTCGTGTTCTGTGAGTTTAAATTCGAATTTAATTTCCATTTTTCCCACCAGTGCTTTTAATAAATCTAAAACAAATTCAAATACTCATTCCACACAAATATAAACCATTACGAGTTTTAACGTGTAATTGATAAAAGAAAGTAAAATAGTATATATAGTAGGTGATGAAGCCGATAAATGAAAAGGTATTAAAAAGGAGAAAATGTTTCCGTATAGACAATTTTGATGGAATTGGTCGAAGAAAATTCGGTCAAATTCTATGGGACACAGGAATATCATAGAGTGAACTATAAAAATGGAATACGGACAAAATATGATGCATATTTGAGGTATTTCGCGAAAAAAATTATATATAAGAGACAAGGGGACAAATTCATTTGGGATACTTTTTCATATTTTTTTTCTTATTAATTTTACCCTTTCCGGCCTCAAGGTCAATTTTGACCTTTTCTTTTTATCACCTTCTTTATGATTTCTATCCTCTCTTTTTGTTATACTCACTCTTTCAATTTAATTGTGGTTTCTATTCTCACATCTACTCCTTCTGTCCCATAAATATAAGCAGATGATATGACATGTGAACTAAAATAAAATTGGTAAAGTAAGAGAGATGAAGAAAATGATAGTTAAAGTAATGTTAGTTAATAATGGGACTCACATTATTATTAATTTTTTTATGGTGGTATAAGTTGTAAATAACTTAATGTATATGAGTAATATATTGTGATAACTTTCTATAAATGGAATGTCCATATTTTTATGGGAATGACGAAAATGGAAAGTGCACATATTTTTATAGGATGTAGAAAGTATATTTTTTCTAATTTATATTTTCTTATTTATTTAATATAGTCTGTTAATATTATATTAGTTATACATCACAAATAATTAATATTTTTGAAACTCCGAATGGAAATAATAAATGATGAAAATTTAATTTCAATTTGCGGCATTGTTTATATTTAAATTCAATTATTTATATACGCTTTCTAAAAATTAGTATTAATTAGATAATTTTATTGTTTATTGAAATTTTTGTTTCTAAAATATGATATACTCCCCATGTATTCAAAAAATAGACTAGTTTATTATTTTGGGCCGGCCACCAAAAGAAGACTAAGTTTAAATGAGGAAAATTTTCAACAAATAATGATCATACACATAATTTATAGTGTAGACCACATAATCCACTAACACTCATTCCAATAACTTTTCCCTCTCTCTTACTTTACCAATTACACATTAAAATTTGTATTATTTATAAGTTTGTCTATTTTTTAGGACAGAGGGAGTATAATATAAATTAATTTTTATTGTATTTGAAAGTATAATTAATTATTTTAAAAGAGATAAATAAAATAAATGAGAAAGATGGAATAAAGAGAAAAAATAAGTAGGAGAATAGAAATCATAAATAAATTAAAAGAGTTTGGAACGATGAAAGATATAACTCATAAATAAATTAGAAAAGAGCGAAATAAATAATTTAGATGTACTAAAATACCCTGTAATGCAAAATGTAAAGGAAGCGCAAAAATGTCTACGGTCTCGAATGAATTAAAATTTTGTCCAAAGAGGTTGAATGCAATTTATTTTTACAAAATACCTTAAATATGCATCTTATATTTTCCACGTATTTTTTTATAAGGGTAATTTTCCTATAAATACATGAACTTTTAACATATTTTGAAATTTCCATTTAACTTTATTTTTTAATATAAATGCATGAACTTTGAATCTTTTTTTTCCCTAAATGATAAAATTGAAACTGACGTGACAACTACAATTTAGGCAATGCACTAAAACGGCGTATTTGGTTTAACTAATTTTGAAAATTAAAAAATAAAAATTCACTTTATCAGTTTTCCACTAAAAATCCTCCATCTCACATCTTTCTCCTTTTTTTTCTCAAATATCCCCCAAATTGATTTTGATCTTTGAGTTGAATGGAGGAATGATTAACGCTTGAAGGAGACTGTTAATTTTTTAAATTCTGCCTTTGACCTCATGATCTGAAAATTCGAGTTTTTTTTTATCGAAATGCTGTGTGATTTCGATATAGTAATATATTTCCACACTTTCAACTTTGCTATGCTGCAAAAAACTTCAGTGTCTTGTTCTTTGCTTGTGTCTTGCATCATTGATTTAGGTTACCTATTCATTGATGATGCTCAATTTGGGAACAATTTTGCTTGTAGCTCTTTGTGTTATGGGAAGGAAGAAAATAAAGAAGAAAGATGTGAGGTGGACGGTTTTTAGTGGAAAAAATAAAGTGGTTTTTTATTTTTTTAATTTTTGAATTAGTTCAATCAAAACAACGTCCTTTTAGTACATTGCCTAAATTTTAATTGCCACATCAGTTTCAATGTTGTCATTTGGGGAAAAATAAAAAAAAAACTCAAAGTTTATGCATTTATATTCAAAAAATAAAATTCCGGGGAAATTTAGAAAAATATTGAAAGTTTATGTATTTATAGGCAAGTAACTCTTTTTTTTAACTCACATAATATCACTCTCTCCATCCCATAAAAATATGTGCACTTTCCATTTTTGTCTATCCCATAATAATATGTGCATTCCATTTTTGGTAAGTTATCCCAATTTATTATCCTTATACATCAACTTATTTATAACTTATACCACCATTAAACAATACTCCATCCGTCCACTGAAAATGACTCACTTTTCTTTTTGGTTTATCTCAAACAAGATGACTCATTACAAAAAATGAAAACACTTTTATCTCTACTTTATTCCCACGTTCTTACTTTACTCACTCCACTTAACATACAAAATTAAATTGCATAAAATCTCGTGTCACCCAAGGAAGATGTGATCTTCATCTTCCTTGGGACGGAGAGAGTACTGATAATGTGGGTCATACTATCCACTAACACTACTTTAACTACTCTTCTCATTCTTTCTCTTACTTTACTAATTTTATCTTAATTCTCATACCATATTAATTGCTCATATTTTTATGGCACGGTTTATGACATTACAAAAACATCAAATAAATTCAAGATTGAACAACAACAAAAGGTACCTGGATAATATGGTTTGCACATATCAAGCATGTTAAAAAATATATCGCCAAAGGTCTATGGACAAAAACTTAATTTCATTTGAGTTACTTTTACACTATTTTCAAACTTGTTTTTGCCTTTTTTTTGTCATTTTTAATTTTAAGGAATATTTTAGTCTTTATGTTTAATAATTAATAATTCTCTCTTATCCTTTCTATCTCTTTTCCCCTTTTCTTCTCTTTCTTACTCTCTTTGTCCCCTTAAAATAGAAACTTTTGAAATGACACTAGTTTTATTTTAAAATTGGTAAAGTAAGAGAGATATAGAAACAAAAGTATGTTAGCGGAAAATAGGTCTCATCCCATAGGAGAAAAAGAAATTTTCTAATATAGAAAGTTTCTTTTTAAATGATGGACCAAAAATAAAAAAAGTTTTTATTTTTAGAGAACGAAGAGAGTATTATTTATTTGATTTCTTATTCATCTTTCTCATTCTTCATTTATTCTCAATTTAATTTTGTTTGACAATAGATATTCCATGCACATAACTTTAATATTATATAGTCCCTCCTACCCAACCAAAGTGACACATTTTTTTTCCATATGTTTTATTAAAATAATAGTATTAAAATAATAGGAGTAATAAATAGTTAAAGTGTATTCCTTTTTCCAATCCATTTGTTTTACAAAGTTAAACCATATCTTAAAACCTACGCTGATCAAATATGAGATATTAATGAAAAACGGATATAAATCCAGTACAGATTCGGAGTCATATTTATGGATGCACTATTATGTAAATTATTTTGTTGTGACAAGCAAAACTGATAAAGACCAGTAAGAATTTTAATAATTTGCGGACAAAACTTTAAACATATTAGCGAAATCACACCACCTACCCGTTAAAAACTTAGTTGGTCACTAAACAAAAATAAAATTAACTCTCAGGCCACCCGCAACGCATCACGCGGATGGCCCGTATCCAGTCACTCATGGACGGGACGGCTGCGTGACGCGTTGCCGCGCCCCGTCTCGTCCCCAGCCCGTCACCCATCCCGTTCCGCAGTGACGAAACGCGAGACAGCTCGCCACGCGCCGAGGCGACGTGGCACGCTCCCAGGCCATGCATGACGCCCACTCGTCGTCCCGCGAGTGGGCATCGTCATGCTGACGCAATAATTCATTTTTTTAAAAATTCGAATTAAATAAAAAAAGTAAAAAATAAAAAATGTGAAACGGTAATATTACCGTTAATAGCCGGTTTTCCTTTTTTTTTAATTTTTTTTCACTCTATAAATACTCCTAATTCATCCTCATTTCACATACAACTACACATCTACTCTTCTCAAATCATCTCCATTTCCTCGCCAATTTTCATCTAACATCTCATCACAAAATGTCCAGCTACGGAAACTCCGGCGGTGGCGGCTCCGGCGGGTGGGATCTCAACGCGTTCGGCGACTGGGGGAGCATGTACAACACATTGGGTGGTTCTGGTTCAGTAAAAATCATGGATTAAATATGCCCGGTCAATGGTTTTGACCAAAGAATAAATGTGACGAGACATTTAATTTTGTGAAATTAAATGATATAGCGTCGATCTACATTTTACGTAGATAAATGTAGTATATTCACTTTCTCAAATCCGGTTTCCGGTGAGTGAGAAATAGTGGATTAAAGTTGGGCATAATTAGCTTTTAATTAAAGCTTGGAGCATGTGCTTAGGGAATAATTAACTAGTGTTAATTATCCCACATTGGAAGATTAATACATCTTTAATGTGTTTAAATTAAGTGACTTTATGTTACTTAATAATTATAGTGGATCAAGATGGGTGAAAAAGCCCACACGCGCGCGCCGCCGCCGCCGCCCGCCCCGCCCCGCCCGAGCCCGAGCCCGTACTCGTGGGCGTGGGCGCGGGCTCGGGCCTCGGGCCCTGGCCCGAGCCTGATCCCGATCTCGATCTTGATCTTGGACTTGGCAATTGGTCTTTGGGTGGTCTTTGGGCTTGGGGCTTGGCCCAAATATTCTTTTTGGACCACCGCCGAGTCAGCAATCCAAGTGGCTTGACACGTCGTCAAGCGAGGCATAGTCACGGCTGCCACGTGAGAAATCCACACGCTCCACATGCGAAAGGCACACGCTCGTAACCGACGTCGGTTACGAATCTGCCATGATGAGCCTTCATGGCTCGGTTGACCCTGCATGGTGGCTTGGCCTATAAATAGGCTAGCCATACCACTGCATTAGTACACACCATTACAAGCCTTCTGCATCATCATAAGCTCTCTCCCTCTCTCTGCATTGTCCTTCTGTCGAAGCTCTGCCCTCTCCTCCATCCAGTTCGTCGGAGCTCTACTGATTGCGGTGCTGCATCAATAGAGACGTAGCCGTTTTACCTTTGGGGACGACACGCCAAACCGAAGAGCACTACCGGGGCGTATCTCGTCTTGCGGGAAGAGGCCTCCTCGACTCAGCTCAAACATTTTTCACGGTTACTGTTTCGTTTTTACATTTGTAATCTCATTCTAGTTCAGTTTCCTCTTTTGTATTCCTTCTTTTGGGTTGTATTACGCCCGGCTCTTATCTCTTGTAATCAGTAGAACCAACAATCGCAAGACGAGATAACTTGCCTTTGAAGGGATTTGGACCTTTTAAACTGAACTAAAAACTTTCGAAACTTAAACCTTTGCTGGAGATGTCGACGGAATCCAACACTGCTGCTGCCACCACCACCTCCGCCATTCCCTCCACCATGGCGACCACTGGACCTGTCAACACGTCGTCGATTCCGACGATGATGCCCACTCCCGGGCGCTATCCTTCTTCCTCAACAACCCCTTGGGAGTTCGTTAACCCCCTTGGGCTCACTGGTGGATCCACTTCGAGTGGGTCGGTTGGTTCCACTCTGAGTGGTTCCTTCGGGTCCTTTAATGGATCGAGTGCTGGGGCCTTCGGGTCTCACACGGGTGTTGGTCCTTCGGGTCTCACACGAATGCTGGGGCCTTCGGGTCTCATGCGGGTGCTAGTCCCTTCGGGGCTGGTACGACCATGGCGGGCTCTATGCCTAACGTGAATGGTGGGGGCTCTATGCCCAACCACGTTGTTGGCTCCTTCGGGGGCAACGAAATTGGTTCATTCCAAGGACCAGGTGCGGCACCTATGGCACCAAGAATGATGCCACCTGCCGAGAAGCCACCAAAGTTTGGAGGATCTGACTTCAAGCGGTGGTACCAGAAGATGTTGTTCTACTTGACAACATTGGGCGTCGCCAACTTCCTCACGGAGAACGAGCCGCCCGCGCCAAGCGACCAAGAGACTAGGCTCGAAGTCATGGCGGACTATGAAGCTTGGAGAGAAAGGGATTATCTATGTAAAAATTTTATTTTAAGTGCATTAGATGATAGCCTCTATAATGTATACTCCAATGTAACCACATCTAAACAAATGTGGGAAAACCTAGAAAAGAAGTATAGCATAGATAATGCTGCAGGGACGGAACAAGTTGTAGCATCCAAGTTTATGGACTACAAAATGGTCGACTCTCGACCCGTCATGGAGCAAGTCCAAGAGCTCCAAATGATCATCCACTCATTAGTGGCTGAAGGGATGACCTTGCCCGACAAATTCCTAAGGTGCACGATCATTGACAAGCTCCCTCCAAGTTGGAAGGACTTCAAGAGTTATCTCAAGCACAAGCGAAAGCAGATGACCCTTGAAGACTTGATCGTGAAGTTGCGCATCGAGGCCGACGTGCGCAAAAGTGATCAAAAGGCTAAGGGCTTCACCCCAAATGAGGCCAAAGCCAATCTGTTGGAGCGGGGCGGACCCTCCAACAAACGCCCTCGCCCAAACCGTCCAAACGACAAAGGGAAGGGAAAGCAGCCTTCAAAGAAGTTTGAAGGCGACTGCTACAAGTGTGGCAAACCAGGCCACTTTGCTAAAGACTGCCGCAGCAAGAAGAAGAAGCCGGCTGCCCACGTCATTGAGAAGGAATTCAAGGACTGGGATGAGAACGACTTCATTGCTGTGGTCACTGAAGAGGTCAACCTTGTCAACAACAACAAGGGTGGCTGGTATATTGATACCGGTGCTACTGCACATGTTTGTGCAGATAGGAGTATGTTCTCCACCTACAACAACGTTGAAGGGAGAAAGATAAACATGGGGAATCAAGCCTCGTCTGAAATCCTCGGAGTTGGTGATGTAATCCTCAAGATGACGTCTGGCGTCTCAATCACCTTGAAGGATGCGCTGCACGTTCCGGACATCCGGAAGAACCTAGTTTCAGGATCAATACTAGTGAATAAGGGTTTTAAACTTGTATTTGAATCCGATAGGTTTGCATTGTATAAGTTTGGGAAGTCCCTCGGAAAAGGTTATGTAACCGACGGACTTTTCAAGCTTAGTGTAGCAACACTGCGTGTTCCAAAGCCACTGGCTAATAAGAATAAAGTATCTACTTCCTCTTATTTGATTGAGTCTTCAAATTTGTGGCATTGTAGATTGGGACATGTGAATTCAAAAGCTATTAAAAGATTAGTGAATTTAGATTTACTAAAGGCTAATGAATTGGATACCCAAGATAAATGTGAAATTTGTCTTGAAGCAAAAATGACTAAGTTGCCGTTTCACTCGGTTGAACGAAGCACAAAACCCCTTGAATTAATTCACACGGATGTATGTGATTTAAAGATGGTGCAAACAAGAGGTGGTAAAAAGTACTTTATCACTTTCATAGATGATTGCACAAGGTATTGCTACATTTATCTTTTAAGAAGTAAAGATGAAGCAATAGAAGCGTTCAAAAATTATAAGAACGAGGTTGAGAATCAACTTGGTTGTAAAATCAAAATGATTCGAAGCGATAGAGGAGGCGAATATGTAGCCCCGTTTGAGGAGTTATGCAACGCAAGTGGTATAATTCATCAAACAACTGCTCCATATTCACCACAATCTAATGGTGTTGCAGAACGCAAAAATCGAACTCTAAAAGAGATGATGAATGCACTGCTTCTAACTTCAGGATTACCACATAACATGTGGGGGGAAGCTGTTTTGACAGCCAACTATATCTTGAATAAGATCCCTCTCAAAGGAAAAGATGTCACTCCTTATGAGTTGTGGAAGGGAAGGAAGTCATCCTACAAATACCTCAAAGTGTGGGGGTGTTTGGCAAAGGTGATGGTTCCTCCGCCCAAAGAAGTTACAATCGGACCTAAGACGGTTGATTGTATCTTCATTGGATATGCACTTAACAGTAGTGCATATCGATTTGTTGTTCACAAGTCTGAAATATCGACTATCACAGTAGGAACAACAATTGAGTCGAGGAATGCTGTATTTCTCGAAAATACATTTCCTTGCAAAGACAAGGAAAAAGTCTCAACCAATTCTGAGACAAGAATTGAAGAAGCCACTAGTTCTAAACAAGTGGAAGAATAAGCCACTAGTTCTAAATCAGCAGATGCGGAACCTGAATCGCGCAAGCGTGCAAGGCCCGATCCAAAAGATACAGTACTAAGACGTGGTAATAGAGTCAGAACACCAAAAACTTTTGGTCCTGACTACATTGCTTTCATGTTGGATGAAGAACCAACATCGATAAAAGTAGCCTTTGCTGGCCCAGACGGGCTGCATTGGAGAGAAGCTGTTCAAAGCGAAATTGATTCAATTTTGCTAAACCACACATGGGTGTTGGTTGATTTGCCCGAAGGTGCTAAACCTTTAGGATGCAAATGGGTTCTTAAAAGAAAGTTTAAGGCCGATGGAACAGTTGATAAGTATAAAGCCCGATTAGTAGTAAAGGGTTTTAAACAAAAGGAAGGACATGACTTCTTCGATACCTATTCACCTGTAACAAGGATTACATCTATACGAGTGCTTCTCGCTATTGCTGCATTGCACAATCTTGAGATTCATCAAATGGATGTAAAGACCGCGTTTCTAAATGGTGAACTAGAAGATGAAATCTATATGGAACAACCCGAAGGGTTTGTAGTACCTGGACAAGAGAAAAAGGTATGCAAGCTCGTAAAGTCCCTATATGGATTGAAACAAGCGCCATTGCAATGGCACTTGAAGTTTGATAATGTGATGTTATCAAATGGGTTTAAAATCAACGAGTGCGACAAATGTGTCTACATCAAGAGCACTAATAACGGTCATGTTATAGTGTGTCTCTACGTTGATGATATGTTAATCTTGGGTAGCAACACTCAAGTAATTAACGATACAAAGGCCATGTTAAAGAGAAACTTTGACATGAAAGACATGGGTCTAGCCGATGTAATTCTTGGAATGAAGATTCTAAGAACGAATGATGGAATCATCTTAACACAATCACATTATGTTGAGAAGATATTGAATAAATTCAAAGCCTATGATGGCGCGTCGGTTAAGACTCCAATTGAACTCGACGTTCACTTGAGCAAGAACAAAGGCGAGCCTGTTGCTCAAGAAGAGTATGCACGGGTCATCGGGTGCATTATGTACTTGACTAATTGCACTCGACCTGACATCGCTTGTGCCGTGAACAAGTTGAGTCGTTACACGAGCAATCCAAGCAAAGAGCATTGGAGAGCTCTTGTAAGGGTTTTGAGATATTTAAAACATACTCAAAATTTTGGGCTACACTTCTCGAGATACCCCCGGTACTTGAAGGGTACTGTGATGCCAATTGGATATCCGATAATAGAGACTCACTTTCAACAAGTGGATATGTCTTTACTATTGGGGGTGGTGCTGTATCGTGGAAATCCAGAAAACAGACCTGTATAGCCCGATCAACAATGGAATCGGAGTTCATTGCCTTGGATAAGGCTGGTGAGGAAGCCGAGTGGCTTAAGAACTTCCTTGAAGACATTCCATGTTGGTCTAAGCCAGTGCCACCAGTGCTGATCCACTGCGATAGCCAAGCAGCTATTGGAAGGGCAAACAATGGCTTCTATAACGGTAAGTCTCGACATATACGTCGACGACATAACACCGTGAGACATTTGATCACAACAGGGGTGATTACAATTGACTATGTGAAGTCAATAGATAATCTAGCGGATCCGCTAACCAAAGGGTTAAACCGTGATCTAATGAATAAGTTGCTAGAGGGAATGGGTTTGAAATCCACAAACTAAAGAATTATCATAGTGGTAACCCAACCATGATGACTGGAGATCCCAAGAACTTGGTTCAAAGGGACAACTAAGCTATGAGAGTACATGAGAAACACTCAACTATATATATTCCCTAAGAGAGCAATAGAGTGTTGAAGAGCTTGCCTAGTGGTAAAGGCTAAGTCTATGACTTTTAATGGTTCTTAAGGATCTCAAAGAGATGGAATTCTCAAAGAGACCAAGTATGGCAAGGTACTTGACTAAGAATCACCTATGTAAGTGCGAAGTGTGGTCGCTTCATAAAAAAATGCACTTATGAATCCAAAGTGGTGTCCAAGACCGCAATGGACACAAAACGTGAGAACGGATGAGGTTGAGGTTTTTAAGCGTTAACACCATTGTCTCGGTGCACGCCGTGGGGGATTAGTTCAAAGCATCGCGCTACTAAGCCGCCTGTGTATCCGATGGTGTCGACTATGGAGGGTTCAAAGTCAACAACTACCTATCCTTATGCTTATATACCTCTCTAGGGTTGAGCTTATGTCAGCATGCATATGCATTTGGCTATTTCCACTCATGTGGGGGATTGTAAAAATCATGGATTAAATATGCCCGGTCAATGGTTTTGACCAAAGAATAAATGTGATGAGACATTTAATTTTGTGAAATTAAATGATATAGCGTCGATCTACATTTTACGTAGATAAATGTAGTATATTCACTTTCTCAAATCTGATTTCCGGTGAGTGAGAAATAGTGGATTAAAGTTGGGCATAATTAGCTTTTAATTAAAGCTTGGAGCATATGCTTAGGGAATAATTAACTAGTGTTAATTATCCCACATTGGAAGATTAATACATCTTTAATGTGTTTAAATTAAGTGACTTTATATTACTTAATAATTATAGTGGATCAAGATGGGTGAAAAGCCCACACGCGCGCGCCGCCGCCGCCCGCCCCGCCCGAGCCCGTGCTCGTGCTCGTGGGCGTGGGCGTGGGCGCGGGCCGCGGGCTCGGGCCCGGGCCCGGACCCGATCTCGATCTCGATCTCGATCTCGATCTTGATCTTGATCTTGATCTTGGACTTGGCAATTGGTCTTTGGGTGGTCTTTGGGCTTGGGGCTTGGCCCAAACTATTCTTTTTGGACCACCGCCGAGTCAGCAATCCAAGTGGCTTGACACGTCGTCAAGCGAGGCACAGTCACGGCTGCCACGTGAGAAATCCACACGCTCCACACGCCTGCCACACGCTCGTAACCGACGTCGGTTACGAATCTGCCATGATGAGCCTTCATGGCTCGGTTGACCCTGCATGGTGGTTTGGCCTATAAATAGGCTAGCCATACCACTGCATTAGTACACACCATTACAAGCCTTCTGCATCATCATAAGCTCTCTCCCTCTCTCTGCATTGTCCTTCTGTCGAAGCTCTGCCCTCTCCTCCATCCAGTTCGCCGGAGCTCTACTGATTGCGGTGCTGCATCAATAGAGACGTAGCCGTTTTACCTTTGGGGACGACACGCCAAACCGAAGAGCACTACCGGGGTGTATCTCGTCTTGCGGGAAGAGGCCTCCTCGACTCGGCTCAAACATTTTTCACGGTTACTGTTTCGTTTTTACATTTGTAATCTCATTCTAGTTCAGTTTCCTCTTTTGTATTCCTTCTTTTGGGTTGTATTACGCCCGGCTCTTATCTCTTGTAATCAGTAGAACCAACAGGTTCGTCGACGCCGGGCACCCAGGGTTCGTCGACACCGGGGTACCAACCACCTAATTTTGATGTTGATGCATATGCCCGTCCCTCCGCCCCGCGGTATTTGTAGGGATTATCCCAGATTCGGGAGGATTATCCGGTTCAACCCACTCCGGAAGAAGGCCGAGGCGGGAGAGGAGGCCGAGGCAGGGAAGCTCCTGGGCGGAGGCCGAGGCGGACGAGGAGGAGGAGGATCTAGGCCGGCATTCGTACGGCCCCAAAGAAACGATGGCGGTGTACAACTCCTGGATCAGCGTCTCGTACGATCCCATCATCGGGAATCAACAACCCCGGAAGTGGTTCTGGGAAAAGGTCACCGAGGCCTACCACGAGATTAAGCCGAAAAAGAACCGCCGCCGCACATATAAGATGCTCCGCCCCACTTTGACCGAGTCGAAAGAGAGGTCAAACGATTCTGCGCCATTCACAAGAATGAAGCGGCTCATTACCAAAGCGGAGCCACGGGAGCCGACATTTTGAGGTCGGCTTTGCGGGTCTACTTCGACGACACCGGCAAACAATTCAAATATGTCGATGTTTGGGAGGCCGTCAAGGACGAGGAAAGGTGGGTCGGCGGTGTGCGGTCCAGCACGGGCTCGACGTCGAAGCGCATGAAGCACACGACGAGTGGCCAATACTCGTCTGGTGACGGTTCGGGCAGCGGGCCAATAGAGTTTGCCTCGCAGGAGGTTGAGACCCCGGCAGACGATGCCGGGGGATCCTCCCGTGGGCGCCGTCGGCCGCAAGGGAGAAATGCGGCGAAGGTGGCTAGAGGGAGGAGGGGCAGAGCCCAATCAAGCCAGGAGGGCTCGGGGGACCCCCCAACTCCTTTATGGCCATGTACACGACCGCCATAATGGCGGACACTTCCCGCTTTACGCCCGCCCAATACCAAGCCTGGCTTAACGGAGTTACGTTTATGGCGGCACAACTTGGCATTCCGCCTCCTCACGGCTTCAGTGCACCTCCACCGCCTCTGGGGGATGATTCGCCGTCGGAGTAGTTTTTTTTATTTTCTGTAAAATTGTATTTTAAATTATGTCATTTTTATTTTTTTTAGGATTTTAATTATGTCTTTTTTATTTTTTTAATTTTAAGTTGTATTTTTTTATGTTGTAATTTTATTTTATTTTTAATGAAGTGTGTTTTTTTAATTGAATTTGGTTGGAAATAAAAATAAAAATGAAATTGAATGAATAGTAATTTAAGGGACGGAGGGTTGCAGGTTCTGTCCCTTAGTTAAGGAAAGAAGTAAAAAAGTACAATGGAGCCCGCAAATAATAATTTAAGGGATAATTAAGGGACGGTATAGTGACAGCGTTGTGGATGGCCTCATTAGTTTTTTGAAGTCATCAAGTAGTAGTACCTGTTGTCAATTTAAAAGAGGGCACAAATGTATAGTTATTAGTAATTCTAAAGAAAGCCGAAGCAATTATTAAGCACATCCTACCTCGATTCAATTATTTGAGCACAATGATGCTGAAACTTTATAAAATAATCTTTCATACATCTGTAATCTTGTAGAAAAGGGTATAATAGTAGTATGGGTAAAGAAGAATATAAAAATAAAAGAAAAAATGAGGCAATAATATGACCGGCAACCGGCTACAGCGGTGCCATGCAGAAACTCGCGCCCCAGAGACCACTTCTCCACCAATGCCGGGCCCCAGAGACCACTTCAACGTCCCGCTGAGGCGCGTCGCCATCGGCAACCGCGACGAGTTCAGCCAACCCGGCGCCATCAAGGCCGCCGTCGCCGAATTCATAAACACCCTCATCTTCGTCTTCGCCTACAACAATCTCCCCCGCCGGCCACATCTCCGCCTCCATCGCCCACGCCATCGCCCTCTTCGTCGCCGTCGCCGTCGCCATCATCGCCAACATATCCGGCGGCCACGACAACCCCGCCGTCACCTTCGGCCTCTTCGTCGGCGGCCACATCACCCTCTTCCGCGGCATCCTCTACATCACCCTCCGCCCTCCTGATCTTCACCACCGGCTTGGTAATTAACATCATTAAAATATTCACATTTTGATTAATTTTAAGTGCAAGTAATAAACCATTATTTAACTGCGCAGGCCGTTCCGACGTTCGGCGTGGCGGGGATCACCGTGTGGACAGCCTTGGTGTTCGAGATCGTGGCGACCTTCGGGCTCGTGTACACCGTCTACGCCACCGCAGTCGACCCCAAGAATGGCGAGATCGGCATCATAGCTCCGATTGCTATCGGTCTGATCGCGGGAGCCAACATCTTTCGGGCCTGCAATGGTGGTGTTGGAGATGAGATGACCGTTGGAGCCGTTGGGATGAGCTGGCATATGACCGTTGAAACGGTTGGAAGATATTTTTAGTTAAAGTGTGAGCTGACTTTTTTTCTTTAGCTGCTTCTCGTTTGTAACTAGTGTATAAATAAGCTAGCTCTAGTTTGTAATCATTTTGATTTTGATTAATGAAACAAAATTCCTTTCTCTACATATTTCTTTCTGTTTAGTCTTGGTGTTCTTCATCAAGTATTGTTTGGTATATCTTCTGGTTTTGTCTCTCTATGTGGTTTTGTCTTTCTACATGGTATCAATGACAACCTCGTAATTCCGCTGTTTCTCCTTTCTCTTCTCTCTCATTATGAATCGTAGAGGAAATCGTGGTGGTGAAGTTGTTGTTCCGATCGAAGACAACACAAGTCCGTATTATCTTCATGCAAGTGATAATCCGAGTCTGCAACTTGTTCCTCAGCTGTTGATCGGGTCCAATTACATCAATTGGAGCAGATCTGTAATCACAGCCTTAATTGCCAAAAATAAACTTCAGTTTGTGAATGGATCGTTGCCTCGTCCACCGATCGATGATCTTCTCTCTCCTTCCTGGATTCGATGCAATAGCATGGTTATTTCATGGCTTCGAAACTCTGTATCTCCTCAGATCTGTTCAAGTATCATGTATATTGATGATGCTCATGAGTTATGGCTGGATCTACGCAATCGTTTTTCTCAGATAGATTCTGCACGCTCCTATCAACTAAAGCAGCAGCTCATGTTTCTTACACAAGGTAATTCTGATGTTAATACCTACTTTACAAATCTGAGGATAGTTTGGGATGAATTCAAACATTCACAACCGATTGCTTGGTGTACTTGCACTACATGCCATTGTGATAGTGCTTCGAAATGGCACAAGTATCAAGAGGATGACTGCACAATGCAGTTCCTCATTGGCTTAAATCTTCCATTCTCTCAGATTAGATCAAGTATTTTGTCTACTGTTCCTCTTCCTTCCTTGTCGAAGGTCTTCTCTATGGTTGTTCAAGAGGAAAGGCAAAAGAGTATTGAAGGTTCCTTGCCATCTCCTACTGTAACCTCGAGTGAACAGCCCTATGCCAATGCAGCTTCAGTGAATTTTGGCAGAGGAAAATTGATGTGTTCTCACTGTGGTAGAACTAACCACACAGTGGATAGGTGCTTCTCCTTGCACGGTTTTCCACAAAGCTATGGCAGAGGCCGGGAGAAACCTCCTTTTAAGGAGTTCAATCAGTCTAAATCTGTGAATTATGTGGATGATCATTTCTCTAATCATGTTGATCAAGCAGCTCCTTCTCCTATTTCAGGATCTATTGCTGCACCTACTTCTGATCAATGCCAGCAACTAATCTCTCTTTTGCAGTCACAGCTTGCTGCCCTGTCAACTCCTTCTACTTCTACTCCATCCACTCCTTCAGCTGCTCATATCAACTCAGCTGCACATATCAATTCAGCCGCACAAATTCCCTCTACTTCTACTTTTACTGGTACAACTCTTTTTCCTCCTTTTATTGCTTCCATTTCAGCATCTACTCCTTTATGGTTGCTTGATACAGGTGCTACTCACCATGTCTGTTGTGATATCACTCTTTTTTCATCATCCTCCTCTGTTGATAATGCCTCTGTAAATTTACCAAATGGAGCTAAGGCAGCAGTCACACACATAGGATCTGTTTGCCTAACTCCAACCATCACCCTTCATTCTGTCCTATGTGTTCCTTCTTTCAATTTCAATCTTATATCTGTTAGTTCCCTAACTTCATCATTATCATGTGTTGTTCATTTCTCTCATGATTCCATCCAAATTCAGGAAACTTCTCAGGGGATTGTGATTGGGAAGGGTAGCAGAATTGGAAACCTCTACATTCTTGATGTGGAGTCTGAATCAAACTCAGGTTCTACTGCTTTAGCTTGTATCAATTCTGCTGTTTCCATAGACCTTTGGCATAGAAGACTTGGACATTTGTCTTTTAATAAACTCAAGTCTATGTCTTCTTCTCTACCTTTATCAAATAAATCACATTCTCTTTGTGAAATCTGTCCATTGGCCAAACAAAAACATTTGTCTTTCACTGCCTCAGATTCTATAGCCACTGACATATTTGATCTCATTCATTGTGACATATGGGGTCCTTTTTCCCCTTGTACTACACAAGGTTTTTCATACTTCCTCACTATTGTAGATGACAAATCTAGGTTTGTGTGGACTTTTCTGATGCAACACAAATCTGATGTCAAGAATGTGTTAACACAGTTTTTCAACACTATTCATACTCAATTTTCGAAGAAGATCAAGGCTATTAGATCTGATAATGGACCAGAATTTCATCTACCCCATCTCTACTCTTCGTTTGGTACCATTACTCAACATTCTTGTGTTGAAACACCTCAGCAAAATGCTCGGGTAGAAAGGAAACATCAACACTTGTTAAATGTGGGTAGGAGCTTGCTCTTTCAATCTCACTTACCAAATACATTCTGGGGTGATTGCATTCTTGCAGCTTCCTATCTAATAAACAGAACCCCCTCTTCAGTTTTACCAGATAATACTACTACTCCTTTTCAGGCCCTTTTCCAAAAACCACCATCATACTCTCACCTCAAAGCCTTTGGCTGTCTGTGTTATGCCTCTACTCTCACCCGCAACAGAGATAAATTCTCTCCTAGAGCCTCCAAATGCGTTTTCTTGGGGTATCCATCTGGGTATAAGGGGTATAAGCTTCTTGAGCTTGATTCTATGCAAGAAATAATTACCAGAAATGTCATTTTCCATGAAGACATTTTCCCTTATGATCACTTACCTCCTTCTGTTTTTCCAATCACTCCAAACCAGAAAGCCTCCATTGCTGAACCAACAATGAACTCTCCTCACATTCCTGATCAATCTCCAGCTCTTTCTGATCCCACTTCATCCATTCATACTCATCCCAACCAAATAACTAGAGCTGGCAGATCAACAAAAACACCTGCTCACCTAACTGATTTTCTCTGCAATTCCATCTCTTCCTCCACTCCCTATCCTATCTCAGCATACTTCTCTCTCTCCAAGCTCTCTCCCTCTCATCTTAAATTCATTGTTATCATGTCTACTGTCTTTGAACCTAAGTCATACACCCAAGCTGCTCCACACTCTGAATGGCAGCAAGCAATTCAAGAAGAACTTTCTGCTCTTATACAGAATAATACTTGGCAGATCCTTCAACTTCCTGATGGGAAGATTCCCATTGATTGTAAATGGGTTTTCAAAGTGAAGTTCAAACCTGATGCTACTGTTGAAAGGTACAAAGCCCGTTTAGTTGCTAAAGGCTTTACACAACTAGAAGGCATTGATTTCCTTGACACATTCTCCCCGGTGGCTAAGCTTACTACTGTTAAATTCATCCTTGCTTTGGCTGCTATTCATGGATGGTCTCTGTACCACCTTGATATAAACAATGCGTTTCTTTATGGTGACTTGAAGGAGGAGATTTATATGAACCTTCCACCCGGGCAGCTTGTTGAGGGGGGCAATCCACCAGGTTCTAAATTGGTCTGTAAACTTAACAAGTCTTTATATGGACTAAAGCAAGCATCAAGACAGTGGTACTTGAAGCTTACTGAAGTTTTATCAAAGTTTGGTCTTCAACAATCAGCCTCGGATCATTCTTTTTTCTTCAAGAATGAGAATTCCATTTTCTTTGCAGTGGTGGTGTATGTAGATGACCTTATGGCAGCCACTAATAAGCCTGAGCTAATGAAAGACTTCAAGGAGTTTCTGAGTCAGTTCTTTAAGTTCAAGGATCTAGGTCATCCGAAATATTTTCTTGGCCTAGAAATAGCTAGAAGTCAGAAAGGCATTATGGTTTCACAAAGAAAATATGCAATGGATCTAGTCCGAGATGCAGGGCTCCTAGGATGCAAGCCATCTTCTGTGCCTATGGATCCCACTAAGCAACTAAAACAAGAAGCAGGAGACATAATGGAAGACTCATCCAAATATAGAAGACAAATAGGAAGGCTGTTGTACCTCTGCATCACCAGGCCGGACATCACTTTTGCTGTGCATAAGTTGAGCCAGTATGTTTCAAGACCGTGTGTTGAGCATTGGGAAGCAAGTGAAAGAATATTGAGATATCTAAAGGCTACACCGGGCCATGGGCTGTTCTACTCAAGTGAAACCGCACCCAAGCTCAGCATCTTCTCTGATGCAGATTGGGCAGCTTGCCCGGACACTCGAAGATCAATAACTGGTTATTGCTTGTTCCTTGGATCATCCTTAATATCTTGGAAGTCAAAGAAGCAACAAACCATCTCAAGATCTTCAGCAGAGGCTGAATACCGAGCAATGGCTCAAGCAACATGTGAGGTAACTTGGGCAATTGCATTGCTGAAAGATTTTGGAGTTAAGATAGAAAGAGTTGTCCCTCTCTTCTGTGACAATCAAGCTGCTGTACATATTAGTGTAAATCCAGTTTTTCATGAACGAACCAAACACATTGAGATTGATTGCCACACAGTTAGAGAAAAGTATTTAGAAGGGATCATTAAACCAATGCATATCAAGAATGATTTGCAATTGGCTGATATTTTCACTAAACCCCTTGGAGCTGCAGCCTTTGAAAAGATATTGAGCAAGATGAGCTTTTGTAGTTTGTATGCTCCATCTTGAAGGGGGGTGTTGGAGATGAGATGACCGTTGGAGCCGTTGGGATGAGCTGGCATATGACCGTTGAGACGGTTGGAAGATATTTTTAGTTAAAGTGTGAGCTGACTTTTTTTCTTTAGCTGCTTCTCGTTTGTAACTAGTTTA
This sequence comes from Salvia splendens, assembly GCF_004379255.2. NCBI lineage: Eukaryota > Viridiplantae > Streptophyta > Magnoliopsida > Lamiales > Lamiaceae > Salvia > Salvia splendens. The sequence goes on from NC_056032.1 coordinate 12,830,690, forward strand.
TAAATAAGCTAGCTCTAGTTTGTAATCATTTTGATTTTGATTAATGAAACAAAATTCCTTTCTCTACATATTTCTCTCTGTTTAGTCTTGGTGTTCTTCATCAAGTATTGTTTGGTATATCTTCTGGTTTTGTCTCTCTATGTGGTTTTGTCTTTCTACAGGTGGGCTTCAGCTGGGCCAACCACTGGATTTACTGGGCCGGCATCATCTACGAGGTGTTCTTCATCAGCCACACCCACGAGACCTTGTCGGACTACTGAGAAATTCATCAAACTTTGGATCTGTGTTGCGTTTGGTTTGTAGATGAAATTCAGGAGTTTAATTTTGTTGTTTCCGCTTTGAAGTTTGAAGTTTGAAGTTTGAAGATGGAGTTGGGTCGTGTTTTTCCACATTCGTTTCACTCTTTCAAAAACTCGGCTTTAATCTTGGGTTACGTACCATAGAAATATGATCATCTTAAAATTAAGAAAAAGGCGCATATTACTAGAATAATCTGCATGGTGCGACAAAAATGTATAGGAAAGTTTCATTACTATAATCTTTTAGGTACATTTTAATATATTACTACCATAGATAATGCACACAATTGAGATGTCTTAAGAGGCAAAATACTTATTGTGACATTTGAAAGTACCATAGTAGGCGACACACAAGTTTTTTGCGTTTTAATAATAGAAATAACTGAAGAGTTCGAACTATCATGCTCCCTCGGTCTCCTAAAAATTGAAACTTTGAAAATGACATAGGTTTTAATGCAAAATTGATTAAGAGTTTTAGAAAGAAAAATGTGTTAGTGAATAATAGAATCACATCTTATTAGAGAGAAAGAAATTTTTAGAAAGTATATTTTTAGGGGATGGAGTAAAAATGAAATATTTTTTATTCTTAGGGGATGAAGGGAGTATGTATGTTCACTTTAAAAAAAATGTTTTTATAATTGAATAATAGTGCGCATTAGTGATTAGACCCCCTGATAAAGTATTTAATATTTAAGATATTAATTAATTATCTTAAATTTGACTCTAATGGTTGATTGGAAAGAGAAAATAATCAACCCCACCCAAAGAATCCTAAGAAGTACGAATAATGAATTTCGATGGGGTACATTAATTGCTTTGTAGCTGGAAATGAGAGTAGAAAATGTGATTAATGAATGATCCCTCATCCTATAAGAATATACATTTTTAGTTAATTGAATATTAATTTTAATGTATAATTTATAAAGTATGAGAAAAAATAGAAAAAAAATAATTAAAGTATTATTAATGAAAAAATGAATCACATCCCATCAAAAAGAAAAAAACGAAAATGGAAATACTATTATGGATAGTGGTAGTGGATAGCATAAAATAAAAGAATTCGCCCGAAAAATTAATTCATAATAAATGTGGACCTTTGTATGGAGCGCAACAAGTGGGTGTGCATATAAAACAAACAATGCCACAAATTGGGAATAGGGACCCGACCTTATGTTTAACATGGTGGCAAGGTTGGAAGTGAAATAATGGCCCATCATATTTCCTGCAAATAAGGATTACAGTCCTTCATTATTTTTTCTTTTTGAAATGATTAATAATATTTCTCTATTTACTCTTGTAGTGATTTAAAAATTTTGATCTATTGACTAGAATTTTAAAAAGAAAGTGGTCTACACTTTATCGTCAAATATGTTTTATCTTTGTTGAATCACTTACATTTCTACAAAAGTCGCTGAAACAAAAAAAAAACATAAATACTAGAATATTATTAGATGTAGATAATAAATAACTATACCAACTGTTCCTACGTTATTATCTTTGTTGAATCACTTACATTTCTAGTTTTTTTGTTTTAGAAGGAAAGTAGCTTACCAACTAAATTATACTTTATTTTTTGTTGAATTACCACAACTCGGTGGTAATTACAGTTTCATTGTTAGACAAAGAGAAAATAGAGCACCCACAACCGTGCTCTTGCCAGCGGCACGGTTGTGGGCCCGGGCGGTACTATTCATGCCTGCTCTCTAGCAAGAGCACAACACCCACAACTGTGCTCTTCCGCAAGGACGAGCACAATTAATATAAAATTCAATTACACAAAAACATTTTCATAATACTAAAATTCATTAAAAAAACCACAATAAAAATTACAAATTACAAATAAAATAAAAAGACATAATTAAAATCATAAAAATTAAAAATTACATAATTAAAATACTAAAACGGTAGCCACCCGGAACGCCCGAATCTTGGGTTTGAGGAGGGGCCGAATATTCATTATCCGGACTAGGAAACGGTTGCGAACCGAACCATTCGGGGTTCCAACCGTGGGAGCCGCTTGGGTTGTCTTCGTGACCGGACATAGTGGTGTTGTAGGGTGTGAGAGGAAGATGAAAATGGATATGAGAGATTGAAGATGATAATGGAGATGAGAGAATGATGATGAGAATTGTGTAGTGAAAGTGTGAATTTTTGGGAGTGAAATTGGGGGTATTTATAGATGAAAGTGTGTATTTTTGGGGTAAAAAAAATTAAAAAGGTGTAAAAAACGGTCATAAACGGATATATTTTTTTGGGGAAGTGAAATTTTTTTTTATCGGTTTTTTAATTAAAAAACCGATTTTTAAAAAAAAAATAAAAAATTTTTAAACTCAACGGCTATGCCGTTGACGAATGGGAGGGCGACACGTGTGCGTCCGCTGGCACGGACGTGCTCGATACATCGAGCAGCGCCGTGCCGGCGGCGCGGCTGCAGCGGCGGCGGTCCTTCGCCTTGCCAACGGCGCGGACGGCGGCGGCGACTTTCGCCACCGCTGCGGATGCTCTATAGAAGCAAGCATACATGCCATGCCTATTTCTGTATAGCCCTATGTGGATATAAAAGGAGGCCAATTTAAAATATGTGCTAAAAGAAGGCTATAATGGGATTTGGCATTCAAACTCGGCCACAAATAAGGCCCAATTATAGTGGGCCGGATTCAATGAATCAATTCTTTCTATTGAGAGTCCATATTCATTACGTAGAGGGAGTAGTTCCATTTTCCTTTGATCTGCATACTAATTGATACGAAAGTGAATATAGGCGTCAGTGGAATCTTGATAAGAGGGAGGAATTTTAGTCATCCAATATACTCCTCTGTCACATGTGATGAATGATCTCATAAAACCGGACTATATTGAAATATTAATTATTACAAATCTACAAACTTCTTTTTTTTTTTTTTTTATAAAACATCAAATCTGTAAAGTCAGTCTCATATATTCCGCTGGTAGGTCATTTTCGTTAGTTAAAAAATTTGGTGGTCTACATAGATTCTCATGTGGTAATAAAGTTGCTACATAGATTCCACTTACAGTCATTTTCGTTAAGAGTAAAAATTTGGTGATTTATACTGTCATGTGGTACTATATATTGCTAATCACCCTTACGTAGATATTTGGAGAGAGAGAGCAAAAAGAAGATAGAGAAGAGATTTACGTAATTACAATTAGGTAGACATATGTATGGACCCGTCAAATATTTACCATTTTCGTCTCCCTCTTTATTAACATTTACATGAATTTCGGCTTCAAAGACGATTGTAGAATATGCTTGTGAGCTTCTTTATTAAATACTTACCAAACTGTTTTTAACACTTGCTCATGCATCAATTCGAAGGCTCATAGGAATAGGTTTTAAAGTATGCATGTAGATATCTGTGTATTGAATTGGAGCTCTCATTTTCTCCTGCCCCAATCATCACTTAACATCTGTTACTTTTTTGATATAATGTTGACGACATTTTTGCACCTTTCAATGCAAAATTTCCATATTTATAACAAAGGATATGTGGTAAAAAGTAGGGGCAGTGGACAATGCAGAATATATTCTCTAGCAAAGGAGAAGATTTATCTAATGCTTTTCATATCCCTTTTCATTTGTGTAAATGCTTTTACAACTGTCAAAGGAGAAGTTGAAATTTGAAACCTGAAACCAAGAATCAGATCTGGACCACATTTGGAGACTGACTGACCTGTTTCACTTCAAACCTCAACGTCAATTTCTTGATTTTGTACTAGGATGTTTCAAGATTGATCCCACTCTTCTCATCTATGCGATGTAAATAAATTAAAATAAAATACTAACTCTCTTAATCCCACGATGCTGTGGATTGTATTATAACTCGAGCTCCTGATGCAAGCCTGTTAGGAGATAAAGTAAAAGAGAAAATGTTTTAACTTAATGTTTAAATGAGAACGAATCTCTAAACCACTAGTTGCTTATTCAAAGGAGATGGAACTCAACTTTCTTCGATTCTGACCGAGCGTGGATCTGTCGTCCTCTTGCTCTCATTTGACATGCCTGGGTCAGTGATTCGCGAGCTTTCCCCTCTCTCGGATGAGATCCTACGTTTCTCGTAGAGAGGGGATCTCAGTAATTCACATCTTAGCTGCTTACGGAGAGAAGAAGCCTTGATTGATAATGGGACGCATTTTGAATGTGTGGAACTGTCTTCTTCCTTATCATTTATTGAATCAATATGCTGACTGCTTCTGCAAATGAGTTTTGTTAGTTCACTCATACTATCTCATAAGCATCAAAATATTAAGAAAAACAACAGCCCATACCGATCAGAATTGTAAGAAGAGGATCGTTTGAGAGTGGGTGCAACTTCTTCGACCACACTCTTCTCAGCCAAACTCCCACTAAAGCACTTTTTATCTGCAACCCTCTTTCCCATTGGCTGAGGATTCTCAGGCAGGTGATCGATCTCTCCCAATGTTACTGAAGTGGACAGATACTTGGAGCTGGAATACCTAGGCCCGTAGGTTGGAATAAGGCCAAAGCTGTGATCTTTCTCTTGTACATAGCCGCAGGAGATTAGTTGCGTTATCATATTAATAATCTTGAGCTTTGTTCTTGATGGGAACCGGTATCCTTCTTCTTCGAGTATCCTAAAGCTGTTCAACTTCCTCACGTCATCTCTGATGAGAGATTCCAACGTCTTCTCCCCAATAACACTTGATGCAGCACCGGCAGCAGAGGGAGGTAGCGAAACAGAGTTCCCAGATCTCTCTGCATTATCTTGAAGCTCGGAAAGTTGAGTCTGGTGAGGTTCCAATGAACCATCATCGGTCGAAACACCTTTCTCCACGACTGTGCATTCTTGTAACTCTGTCTGAGTGGAAGCATTAGCAATGCCCTCATTTTTGTACTCTGTTAGGCTTAGAGGGCCATACGAAACCTTCTCCACACCTGATTCTGGGGATGCACAAGGGGGCTGCAGCTGAGATGGCAGCTCATCATCCTGCAAACTCTTTGTAGTTCCATCATTCAAGCTAGACGAAGAAGATGACTCCTCCTGGTTCTGGGGGCAAGGCTGTCCAGACAATGCTCTCTGGCCCTGATTTATAAAAGTCGGAGCAGGACTAAAGCGACCTAAAGAAACAAGATTCGTCAATTTTGCAGAAACTAAGCAAACACACCTACCAATTCAGTCCCCTCAAGAATGCATATCATCTCAACAACATTGAAATGACAATGAGTTTACTCGGGTGCAGAACTAAAGCAGCCTAATAAACAAGATTCATCGACTTGCATAAACTAGCAAATTTACCAATCCGATTCAAATCAATGCTGCATATTCATCAAACAAGATGAAAGCTATGCCCGAGAACTCAAACGAGAATGACCACTAGATTAGCTAAAGCGATCTAGGAAACAAGATTCATCAATTACAGAGAGTAAGCAAATTCACCTATCCGATTCAATCCAATCAAAACAGCATATTTATAAAAAATAATTAGCCAAACAACTGAAAATAAAATGAGAATTTGATTACCCGGATCCGAATCTTCAAAGATCTCTGAACCCTTGAGAATGTACTCATTGCCATGAGCAGGATGAATAACATCATCCTCGCAAAGATCATGCCATACGTACCCATTCCTGTAGCTCCTGCATCAACAAAATTGACTTGAAATCCAAAACTCAGAAATCAAATCAAAGTTCAGTTAGAATATTAGTGCCCCCACCTCTTGCAGGACCAAGAATACATTGAACCGATACCTCTTCCTCTCAAAACATTAAGCCTTTCAATCACATCTTCCAAAAAAAAAACTCAAAATCAAGCTGCAGCAACATTTGTAACATATTTATATCCAAAATCACATTACTACCTCTCAAGTAAAGATCATCATTAGATAGCGGGACTTCCATGAAGTGCGGGTGCTCAAGCTGGCGATTCCGGCATAAATAGTAAACAACAGGAACTTTCCCAGCATGACGCGGCGGCGGAGAGCTATAGTGATGATTGTATCGATATTTGGGAGATTTCTCAGTCCAAACTTTTGCTCTATCCGGGCTCAGCTGCCTGTATTTCTTCGTTCTCTCATCCATTTTTACCACTTTAAAAATCCAAATCAAATCCGAATATGATCAACCATGAAGAACTAGGTTATTCAGCATTCTCTCCAGAATTTAATAAAATCTCAATATAATCACGCAATAGATCGACGACGACGCAAGCAAACATGAAATTAGCTAAAACTTTTTGAATAGCACGTGTTGGATGAAATGACAGAGCGAGTGATGAGAGGGACGGGATGGGGAGGACTGGAGCAAGTGCCTGAATTTGAGGGGAAGAAAAAAAGCATCAATCGTTATGGTGATTCCACTTGTAGCTTTTTCTTTTCTTACTTTTGAGGATTCGATTTTTGGCTTTTTTAGGAGTGCTGTGATTCAAAGAGGTTTGTTTGGTAGTGGGGATGGAAATTGGAATGGGATGTTGATTAAGTTTGTGGACCCACACGTTATAATTTTTTTTTGCTGAATCTCTAAAATAAAAAGAAAAATGTTTCTTGCTGAAGATATGTATGGAAGGGAAAATTTCTTTTACCCCTAAACTACTAGTCTCTTTAAAACTTGGGAATATAATGTGTACATTAATAGAATCTGAACAAAGATATATTGATTCATTCAAAAGTGCGGAAAGCTATACTGATTCTGACAAAAGTATGTCAATTTATTTGCTCCAATTGATGATTATTTGGGAGAAATTTTTTTCCAAATAAAGAAATGTGAAGTGCGACTAACTTCTTAGAAACAAAAGAGTATTATATTCATTGCGTAGTATTGGACCACTAAATTTTATTTTCTATTCAATTTATAGGCTATTTCCAACATTTTGTACTTGAATAGGAAAATTGATCCAAGTTTTGAAACGAGCCCGACATGAAATTGTAAGAAACCACCCCACAATATAGTTTTGGAAACATAATACCTCAATATTAAAATAATGCATGTTTTTCCACGTCTGGTTATGCATAAGAGTGGGATAAGTTTGACACTATTAAACATAAAACTCAAATACTCGAACTCAGTGTGTCAAATTAATTTTTTTCCTCGGAACAATTCAACAGATAGTATATGATGAAAATGAAAATATTGAGATGTAACGAACCATATATACTGTATTCAGTCATTTTCGAACTAGTTTTTTAGATTCGTGTAATAATTTGTGAAGCCTTATAATCAGCATCATTTGTGATTGCATTCATAAGACCATTCATTAATGGTACAACATTCTAGTCAAGTTGTGTTTAATGGTATTAGTTGGATGATTGCTTGTGGAAAGGGGAAGAAAGTAGTTAATTGACTGCAACTCATGAGTGTGTGTATATAATATAGATCTTGCTTTGAATAACTTTGATGAGTTTATTATATATGGGCCATCCCAAAATTAAGTTTTGATGAGTGGCCCAAATACTTGTACATATGTTTTTTTTCTTTTTTTACAAATTTACTCTTAACAAGTTCCAAAATTCTTTTCTTACTACCAATATTTGAGACATCATTCACGTGCTGAAACTCACCAACTAATTATGAGTTCAAATGGACTTCTTGTTAGTTTCTCTTCTGTTTAAAATATACTACTCCATAACCAATTTCTCATGCTACACTTTAATAATTAAATAAAATGTTAATTGAATAATGATTTACTTAATCCTTAATTTGAATTTTGAACTGTGTTTTACTAGAAATTCTATTTTTCTTTTAGAATTATAAACTCCATATATATACATATAATAGTACTTATTAAACAAGACAATACATCGCAAGTAGCACTGGCGTATCTACATGGGAATAAAGGAGTACAGCTGTACCCCCAAATATTTCTAATAATACTATATAAGATTCGGCTAAATGTAATTGGATTCGATGGCCTAGTGGTAAAATTCCCAGGATATCTCCTGCTGCACCCAGGTTCGAGTCTTCTCTAGTGCATTTCATAATTTTATGTCCTCCTCTATGATATAATAGTTTTTTTACCTTTTATTATTACTAATGCATTAGAATATTTAATGCCTTTAATTTTTCTTATGTAACATTTTTTGTATACTTATATATTTAATTTCCTTATCTTTTCACTATTCTCAAGCTTAATTCCTTTTAATTTTTTGTATTTTTAAACATTTCTTTTGTAATGCATTTAGTTTTTATTATGTATTTATTGTCCTTTTTAATATATTTGGATTATTTTAATCATTTTTCAAATATTTTGTAAAGTATTTTAATCTTCTTGTAATAAATTTTATATTTATATTTTTTTGTATTTCTAATACATTTTTAAAATTATTGAAAATTTTCTTAAATAAGCCAAAAGATGTTTTGTCATTAAAAATAACGCACTTTGCAAAAGCTTAAATAAATTATCTCTCATATATAAATATAAGAATTTTTATTTTTGACAGTTGAGGTCATCCAAATAAAAGATAATGAAACTTTTTTTTAAAAAAAACAATGACAAGTTAAAAGAAGATATTAACCGATTCTGAAGCTCGAAGATAGTAATTATTTATCGTACCCCCAAACCAAAAATCCTGGATCCGCCACTGGCAAGTAGACAAGATTATTACAACATCACATAAGATGGAAAATATTATATAGACTGAACTCAAAACATTTCAATTATAGAATTTTGTAATGTCTTTGAGTTGTGGTTAACTAAGAATTAAAATTCATTTTTCAAGAAAGAAAAAAAGGAAGGAATTTTGGACAACATTTTATTATTACTATGTAAAAGGTTGTTGGGACGCAATAATTGAAAGTAGCAAAGATTGGAGGCAGGTTAAACTAAATCACAAAAGATAAGTTGCAAAAAAATGATTAAGAGGGATATAATTTCAACTTAAAAACAGTTAAGACATGGGTTTAGATCGTAAATGAGATCTGTGGGAACCCACTCAGGGCGACATGCTGGCCCTTCTCCACCTCATGGTTGTTGCCCATACACATCAAATTTATTAATTTCCCATGTTTCATACATATAGTCAAATTTAGAAACAAATATTTAGCGCAGAACATGGGCTAATAGTAAAATATAACCTAAAATCTCCCAAATCTCATTTAAAAAACGGGTGAAAACAGTTTAGTGTTATGAAATCTTGTAAATTGTATGATTCGAATTCTCAAACAAAGTTTAGTGCGCACGAACTATCTTTGAAATGTAGAAGAGAGATGGATTTCCCCCCCAAAATTAGTAAGAATGAGGATGATCATGATTAAGGCTCCTTATGATAAAAATACGATAAATCAAAGGTTTTAAAAGAAATCTAAGAAGCCAATTAAAACCATGACGACGGTTGAAGAAGCAAGCAAAGCTCATATGTTTTTGTAAATCGAATTAGATTTGTGAGAGTTTCATAAGCTGATCAAATAATAATGATAATAATTCATTTTTTGTTTGATATTGAATGCTTTATTTCTATGCAAATTCTCTCTATTTGCATGCTAGGATAATTCCCTATAGAATCCGGGGCAAAATCACATTAGACTTTAAAGGGCCATGGCCCCAGCAATTTAAACTTTGTATTTGTATTATGTACTACTCCTTCCGTTCCATAATAGATGTCACATTTTTCTTTTTAGTTTGTCCTACAAAAGATGTTACATTTCTTCTTTTGGAAAAAGTTTCCTCTCACATCAATTATAAAATTATATTTTCTCTCACCACTTAACGCATAAAATAACATTTCCTAAAATCATGTACCATCTTCCAAGTGTGACATCTACTATGGGACGGAGGGAGTAGTATTTAGTTAGGGGGCCTTTGGGTGATAGTTATTGTTGATGCTAGATCATTTGGTCGTAGTCATTACACACTTATAAAAGAGAAGGCAGCGTATTCATAAGAAAATGTGAAAAACCAAATTGAATGAAAAATTTGAGCAAATGATAAAGTTGTAAATCTCAAAAGAGCAAAGTTTGTCTTGTTTTGTATTGTGAAAAATCTTAAGTTCAGGGATTGTGAGCAATGAGTTTTCAACTTTTCGGTGTAGCTGTTGTGATTTGAGAGAATGTCAAATTCGTTGAATGTGGTAGTACTTTTAATTTGGTAGAATGAGGTTACTTATCCAAATATTTAGCACCATTTTAACCAAAAAACCCATTACGATAAAGAACTTTTGGTTTGTGCATTATTGTTGTCATCATGTTGATGAGTTGTGTTTGAGCTTTGTATAAACACATTATGCATGTAAAAATAGAAAATAGTCGGGTGAACTTCTCCTAATGACTTAGTGAGGACCATTTTATTAGTGTGTTGTTACTTCTCAACTTTATCACTTCTGTAATTCTTTGTTTAGAATTATTACAAGAATGAAGAAAAGTAAAACAATTTTCACCTACATTCTAATTAATGAGAGAAAGAATGAACATTCCCTAAATTAGGAGTACAATTTTATCATGAGAAACGAACAATATACATATCTAAAAAGCTTGGGTAGGTGTCTACTAAAAATAACAAGGATTTAACGGCCTAATAATTATGCATAGAAAGTAGAAAGAGACCCCCCAACTAAAACTGCTGCCCCAATTGGTGTTTCACTGTTCCCCTTCCAAAATCTAATCACTTCCACTCCCCAATCTTGACTACCAATTTCAACGACAAGACTCTCTGCCTGTTGCAAGTTGCAATTCACCAGTTATAGACCTCGGGCAGACCCCGTTTTCTGCCCGCCCAATGCGGGGACGGCGGCGGCGGAATCTGATAGGGGTCGACCACCGGCGGAGGGTGGCGCCACTGCGGGAGAGGGCCGGCGAGGAGGAGTGTCTGGAGCAACGGCCCTGCTTTCACAACCGCCTGCAGCAGCTTCCCCTTTTCCGGCAACGGGCCTTTGATCAACTCCACGGGCATTCTGTCGGGCGAGGAAGCGATGCTCTCCTCGCAGTCGGAGGAGGACAATCCGTCGATCCCTTTAGCGGGCTCGTCTTCGATGCTGGAGATTACTGAATTGGGGGCTGATTGGTGGACCAGGATCTTCTCCAACAGTATCTTCTTGCAGTTTTCTCGAGCTTCGTCGCGTTCTTTAATGGCGGCGGCGAGGAGCTCCTTGAGACGGAGGATTTGGGCGTCGCGTGATTTGAGGTCTTGGTCTGCTCGGACCCTGGTTTCTTGGAGCTCCATGCTTAGCTTAAACAATTGCTTCATAAATTGATTGGAAAATAGAGAAATGGAATTAGGTGGAATTGAAATGATTTGATTTAATATAATTTAATTTACCTTTTGTTGGTGAAAATAGGGGGAGTTGAGAAGCAGAGGAGCGTCATGATCAAAATCCATCCAACTTTTGTTCAACTCTTCCGTGCCACTGCCACCTTTTATAGGACTAATAACGACTGCTTAACTGTTCCCCTCAATCTTTTTTCTTTTTCCTTTCATTTTTTTCGATAATTCTATTTCTGTCTGCGCCGTGGCAAAATCCATTTGTTTCTATTCGAGTGTTCATACTTCAAGTTAAAAAATACTTTTTTTAATTACATTAAAATTTAAATTAATTAAAATTACATAAAGAGAAAAAAAAGGAAAAAAGTAATTTCTAACATTATACCCCATTTGATAAATCCACTAAATTTTTATTCGTGAGTTATGGGATATTGATTTAACATTCAAATTTGTAATATAAGTGGACATGAATTGAAGTATGTTAAAAATGAAAAAAATTGTTAAAATTTCATTTTATTGAGGGTTTTAGTGTTTTACTTATACATTTCTCTCTTAACCATGACGTGGCTTCCCTAAGTTGTAACGAGTTTACATTAAATGAAATACACCATCCGTCCTACTCAAGATGACCACATTCTTGAGTGGCACGAGATTTTAGAAAGTATTGTTAAGTGGAATAAAGTAGAGAGGAAAAATGTAGTTGAAATTTTAATGAGGAGCGATGAGAGAGGATGTTAATTATTTCTAAAATTAGAAAGTGATCATCTTGATTGGGGCAAACAAATCAGGAAATGTGATCATCTTGAATGGGACGGAGGGAGTAATTACTTGTACTCAATTGGAATTAATTCAATGTTTGGATATATATCATCACATGTGCTCATATCATATGAACTAACACTCGACGCAATCAAATTCAGATTTGTTCTTTATTACTACTAGCACTAGTATAGCACACCGTTTTAGTATTTTATTTAGTCTTATTACTATTAATATCTTTGTTTGGATGACATGACATTTGTTTTGAAAAATATAATTCGTGGGCCACAATATTTTGCCTAGGGTTGGGGTGGAGTGGATTACGACAGATTAGGGGAGGAGGCTATACTGCCAAACCTTAACAAGATTAAGATAAAGATGATGTATCTCTAAGTTAAATGTGACTGTAATTTGATTAATGGGTTGGTATTCACTGTGTATATATTTAGGGCAACGATGAGAAAGAAATACGAATCAGCGACAAATGCGGCAAGTAAAGACAACTCTGATTCTTGAATATGTTTTTTACTATCTGTATTCCAAAATAAATATATTTTGCTTTTTATTTATTTTAAGCTGAGTACAGGCCCGGCCCTGGGGGGTCGAGCAGTGCCCCCGCCCCGGGCCCCCAAAACGTTGGGGCCTCCAAAATCCAAATACATACATGAGTATATACATGCTACTGGGCAACTTTTAAGGTAATAATATAAATTGTATGCTATAAATATTGTCTTGGATGTATTGAAGTGTTTTATTACTACTGTTGTTATTGTTACTATTAGTTTATAGTATTATTATGGGGCCCCTCTTTTAGTTCCGCCCCGGGCCAATAAAAACTCAGGACCGGGCCTGGCTGAGTACTCATGCATCCCATTATTTTAGCATGTTAACAAAAATGCCATAATCTTTACATAGAGAGATACTCGACGTCTCAGTTTTCACTTATAAAAGATAAATATTCAGATTAAAAAGATAGAGTGGACTACAAAAATGGTCCCTGAATTATGAGTTTATCTCGTCCATAGTCCCTGGACTTTAAAAATATCACCAGACATCCCTGGACTAAGTGGTTTATCTCGACAATAGTCCTTTTCACTATTTTCGGTCGAAAATACCCTTTTGGGGGGTTTTGGGCAATTTGGTCTTTTTACACTTTTAACATTTTAAATCTGATATTATTTCAGTTATGTACTAAATCTGATATTATTTCAAAATTATCATTCTTCTTCCCTTTTGTCATCCTTCACTTGTTTCTTTATTTCAATATAGATTTAATGTTGCAAAATTAAATTTTAAATTTCAATTTTTAAATATCAATAAATTTTTTTAATTATAAAAATTATTAAATAACAAAAATTAATGGTCATAATCAATATTTGATAGTGTCTAATATTTAATCAATAAGGTATGACAACGCCTTAGTTTTTATCAATATTTAATAGCTTTAATCATAAATAGATCATATAACACGATTTATTCTGAAATAAATATGCATCTAATGTAAGACTAATATAATTTTTGTTTATTAATTTGAAAACAATCAAAATTTACTAGAAAATTTCAACAAAAATACTCCTATATAAAATTTTTAGTAGGATCAAATTTTTAGTCAACTTCATAATATTCAATCACAAGCAATTATAACAACCGAACGAAGGCTAAATAGAATAGCTCTTATTTTTCCATCATGATTAATATTATTTTTCTGTACTTCTTCAATTCAGCTGAATATTATATTAAATAACAAAAATTAATAGTTTTAATCAATATTTATAGTGTCCATGAATTAATAGTTTTAATTAAAAAATTTATTGATATTTAAAAATCAAAATTTTAATAATTTTATAAAATTAAATCTAATATTGAAATAAAGAAACAAAGTGAAGGATGACAAAAGGGAAGAAGAATGATAATTTTGAAATAATATCAGATTTAGTAGATAACTGAAATAATATTAGATTTAAAATGTTAAAAGTGTAAAAAGACCAAATTGCACAAACCCCTCAAAACCCCCCAAAAGGAACTCGACCGAAAATAGTGAAAAATGACCATTTTCGAGATAAACCCTTATTTCAGGTATGTCGGCGATATTTTTAAAGTCTAGGGACTTTAAAAATGAAGAAATGAAGAAAATTAAAGGCGAATGTATGTTGCTAAAATCGAATATTCATTTATTTTACTTCTTCTTCAAATAAGCCTAAAAAAGTAAGTTGGGTGCCAATTTCAATAAGATCAACTATAATTTTCATCCAGTATTGGCTTGAAGCTTGAATCGTGTTGCAAATCACTTCACGTTTCAAGACAGAATTCTTATTTTTTTCCCTGAAAAGTTTACTATAAATAGCACAAAATATGTAATTTGAATCTATTGATTATGAAATTATTTATTTAATTTAGTTAATCAAGGAAATATCGAGATAGTTAATGCTCTTACCGTTCAAACCAACCGATAATCAGGGGCGGAGTCAGAAATCTGTAAAGAAGGGAGCAGATTTACCTATGAACAAAAATTTAAAAATTTGAGGAGGTGTATTTAGTAAAAATTAAAAGAATAAATTTTATAACAGACAATATATATGTATGGAGAAAAAAATTTGAGGTGCCCCTCCTAACACCTAACTAGATCCGCCCCTGCCGAAAGTATGGCGAGCTGATTTTTGCCATTAACAACTAATGATTGAGATCGAGAAATTAAGCTGCAGTGAGATGTCACTTTAAAATTTTCTAGAGCCTTAGAGCATCTCCGGTGACGGCCTTCCGGTAGGACGTCCGGTCGGACACGCGGAAGGGCTACCGGGACGTCCGCCGTTGGGGTCGAAGGTCGGATACGGACGTCCCGTGAGGACGTCGGGTGTCCTCGGACGTCCCGGCGACGGGCGGGCGGACGTCCGCCACTGTGGCAAGGGTCGGACGTCCCGGTCGGACGTCCGATAATTATTTTTTTTTTTTTTTAAAAAAATTCTATATATACGGCTCGTTGAACTTCATTTCATTTGCACCACTATGTATTTTTCCCGTTTTTTGGTTTCCCGTAATTTTTCCCGTATTTTACTTTCCCGTACTTTTTGTTTATATTAAAATTAAATTATTGTGATTTTTTTATTGCGGGATGTCCTAGTGGGAAGGGCGATGGGAAGGGCGGATTATGCAGAGGATATCTTAGTGATGTGGCAATGGGGTGGGATGTACTAGTGACGTGGCAGGAGGTGTTTTTGGGATGTCCTAGTGGATGTCCGAGTGGGACATCCGCCCACTGGAGATGCTCTAACTACTTAATTACTAGTTTTTCCCCGATTAGTATTAACAATTAGCATGAATTTGTTTAATAGTAGTTCAATTAATTGTCTTAAGCCTAACTACAAATCATTGCTATATTTGCTCTTAAAAAAGCAAGAATATTAAGCCACTTCATTTCTTAAGCATGAGTTTAATGGTTTGATCTCTGCTTATGTGAATGAAACAAACTATTTGATCAGTCTTCTACCACTTAGGTTGATTATTGGGGCGAGGCATTAATCCCCTAGCCGGTGGCAAGAGGAATTAATAACTTAGGAAATAAAAAAATAGTACTGTGTTAATATTTTGTTACATATATTGTGTGGTTGGGTTTATTGTATTCTCCCGTCCCGTGTGTGATGCTATTACAACAAAATGTCGTGAAAACCATAATTTTGTTGATTTAAATTAAGAATGAATAAAGTTTTCAAAACAGTATAATCAATTTAAAAATGGAGTAGAGTATAGTAGGCAGTTGGGAATTATAAATAAAGATGATGAATGAGTTGAAGGATGAAGAAAGATGGCAATAAATGGAGCATCTACCACCTTAGGTTTGAGGTGATATTAATTGCGGTGCGCTGCTTTAACTTTATGATCTATCACTCTTTAATTTAATAACCAATTGGCACCTGACCTCATCATATATATACATATATATTCTCTCTTTTTGACCAGTCTACTGCCCCTTCAACTTTCTTATCATCCCCTCTAAAGTATCCATATTAGATCACTTTCAATTTTATGAATCATATAAGATGCATTAAAATAAGATTTGCATTGTATGAATATTATTTAATTGCATACATAAGATCTCATTTCGGGATTGTGTTATGCTCTAGGTGGTGTTCGGTTGCCATGACTAATATAATGAGACTATCCATCTAGGATTAAGTTGTGGGATTATTTTAATTGGAGGGGGGGACTATGACTAATTATTATGAGATTATCTATCTAGGATTAAGTTGAAGGGTTCAATCTTATTAACCAAACATGATACATATTTAATTATGAGATTTAATCTTGCCAACCGAACACCCCTATAAAATTAGTTTTGACACATGATTCCTTTTTTTACCACCATCAATTCTAGTTTAAAAATGACCCTCTTGAGTAAATACTCCTACTTCTAAAATGTACTTTTATCATAATTTGTGTTAGTAACCCATAACCCAGTTTTCCAACAGTTATATTGGAATATATACTCGAATGAAGTTGCATGTATTTAGCGGTGGACATCAAATATTGAATTTTATAATACAGAATATCTATATAGGGCTCTGCAACTTTTTGTTCACGTATTATCAAAATTTCAACTGTAATTATTGTTTTGTAGCTATAAAGTTTGACCAACATAATTACTCTGTTATTTTCTGTTTCCACCGAATAAAATACTAATATTACTACTATGATATCGTGACTATAGTACTCCTATTCTTGTGCCGTGCGCTAACATCATATTCTATATTCCCAACTCATAAATAAAAAAACCTGTGAAAACAATTATTTCACTCACACATTTGTGTTTAGTAAATTGGAATATAGTATGAAAGTTTTCCATTTTACCTGATTCTCTAGCTTCAGTTACACGGGTTCATTCAATAAAATAATAATAATAAACATTATCATATGAGAGAATTAGTTTATAAATCAAGAGATACAATTCTTAATTCACACGAGTCAAAATTTATCATTAGCATATAGAAAAATTGTTAATAATATATTCCAGAAAAATAGAAATATATCCGCAGACGGCTGCTAAAAACATCAAAATCAGTCTACCCACTTGGGTTGTGGATGAAATGTGTTAAAAAATCGTTTACTACACAAATTTTGATAAATAATTTTATCTTCGTATTTCTAAATAAATTTAGATATTTGTTAGAGCATCCACATCCGTGCCCTTGTCAACGAGTACGGATGTAGGCCCGGACCCACTTTTTCTGCCTCCTCCTAGACAAGAGCACAACACCCACATCCGTGCTCTGCCGCAAGGACGAGCACAAAGGTCCCACCATTCCATTATTCAATTTAAATAAAAATATTTCCACAAAATAAAAATATATTAAAAATACCCGGAATAATATTACAAAATACATTAAAAATTAAAAATTACATAATTAAAATCCTAAAAAATAAAAATTACATAATTAAAATCATAAAAGATAAAAAATACACACTTAAACTCCTAATCAATAAAAAATACATAATTCAACTACTAAAATAAAAAAAACCACTACTCGTGGCCGAATTTCGCCCAAATGTGTTTGATTAGGTCTTCTTGTAGCTCAACGTGGGTTCGGGTATCGCGCATTGTGTGCCTTGTTTCGATCCTCTCACCCACCGTCGTATGCACACCTCGGCGTGAGAGAGACCTCGCGCTTGAGCTTCCGGCTTCATCCTCGTCGTAAAAGCTAGCCGCCCTCGGTCTTTCGTCGGCTATAATCATGTTGTGTAAGATAATACACGTGTACATGATGTCGGGGATATTTTTCACGTACCACAGCCGAGACGGGGCCTTCACAATGTTGAATCGGGCTTGAAGTGTTAGAGTTTAGTATACTGAAAGCATCTTTCGAATGCTTGTATATGTAATAACTCTTTTATTCATTTGTTACCATTTTATGAGAAATAATATTTTGTTACAATGTATTTTGCTTATGTATTGCTTATGTATTTATGAGATGTTGAAATGCGTTTTCCATTTAAATACATAGTTTAAGCAAAATGAGTCTAAGTCTTCTGCATAGTAGACGAGTTGTGAGCGGCGTTCACAGTAGGTAACTTGTCAGTTCATGCAGAAGAAAAACTGTTTCACAACCTAGATAGGCTTTGACTACCTATCGTGAAAGGTTGCGACGTCAGTCCGAAAGTTTCCTTACCTAAGGAAATGAACGACGTCGGTGTGGTATAGCACTGAAAGGATCAAACAGTGAGATAAGTCTTTCTTGGCTATTTACTGAAAGACGAGGTCTCAGTGATTGTCGTTTCTTAATCATTGTTGACATAACATTGAACATACGATATTAATTGAAAACTACTTTGACTTATCAAATGGTGAGGGAATTTCGTTGCCCAAGAATCCTGATAGATTGGGTAATGATCATTAATGTCTAAGTGGTGCTAGTGTTGTTATTGCAATGAATCGTGTGCTGGGAGAGGCCAGTATGATAATATCCTTAAGAGGTGTTTAGAAAAAGGTTTTATTATTCAGAAAACTGGCCAGTTGGAATTTATTCCATGAATAATAAATAATGTTTCTAAACTAGACCACTCTTGGAAAAAGAAATTAATTAATAATAGTCAGATAGCAGACTTGATATTAATTAATGGATATTTATATCTTTAACACGGGAAATGATTTAATTAAAGAGGAAGTCCCGGAATACTCGTAATTTCGGTTTGGACGGGCAGTCAATATTATATCTATAGTGGATGATAAAGCCTGAACTGTGGCCCAATCCAATCCTCCACAGATCCCTAGTCTGGCCCAAAAATAATTAACTTAATATAAAAGGGAGAAGAAGAGAAGACGGATTCATTTTTTTTATTCTACGTAAAAATTTCGATCTCTTCAATCTGTAGAGAGAAAAATATCAGTTTTTAGTATTCTTCTTCCGTAGAGATTTTTGTCTTCAATTCTTCTCCGGCTTTTGAGGATTTGACAAGCTTTGCCCACACAAAGGTCAGATTCGAGTTCAAAGGGAACAGATTAGAAGATCCGTGGTTGAGATAAATTGAAGAAGGTGATTGAATTCAACTCTTGAATTCCTACGGTATGTTGCATTTAATTGCATATATTCAGTACAGTCTGTGATTATATGCTTATGAACATGTTTCTAGTTTACAATCAGATAAAAGCATGTTTAGATGTAAATTTTTCAATCAAACTAAATAGATTTCCGCTGCAAAACCAACATGAAGGACCCCAAAGGCTCTTTCGACGTCTTTCCACGCGGACTCTTGACGCTGTGCAAAAAGAACCCTTCTCGAGTCTTGCGGGTTGCTGAGCGTCTTCACGAAAGTCGACCACCTTGGGTAGATACCATCGGCGAGATAGTAACCCAAGTGGTATACATTTCCGTTGACGGTGAAGTCGATCGCCGGTGCTACACCATTCAACACATCATTGAAGAGGGGTGAAGAATAGAGCACGTTCAAGTCGTTGTTGGATCCGGCAACACCGAAATATGCATGCCAAATCGATAGGCGGTAGTCGGCGACCGCTTCAAGGATAAGTGTTGGGCCGCCGCCTTTGTGGCCGCTTAAGTGTTGCACCCTCCAAGCAGTCGGACAATCCTTCCACCTCCAATGCATGCAGTCAATGCTGCAAAGCATACCGGGAAAGCCATGGACTGTTTCGTGAAGACGAAGCAACCGTTGGCAATCATCGATGGTGGGTGCCCGAAGGAATTCATCAACGAAAGCTGAACGAACGTCTTCGCAAAACATTTTAAGACAAAGGATTCCAGTGGACTCACCGACATGCAAATACTCGTCGAAGAGGTCAGTCGTTTACCCAGTAGCGAGTTGTCGGATGGCACACGTACACTTCTGCAACGCCGAGAGACTTTGTCGACCGGCTGCATCTGGACCTGTTTGGAAGTATTTAACACGGGCGGACAATGTGTTGACAATACGCATAAACAAACGCTTTGACATGCGAAAACGACGCCTAAAGTAATCTTCCGGAAACCGCAGCTGGTCGGAAAAATAGTCGGCAACGAGCCTTTCGTTGGCTCCCTCCCGGTCACGATGAATGTAGCGGCGAGTTGATCTAGTTGGTAGAGGAGGAGGGGCGGGGGTATTCGCTGCGACATATGCTTCATAAGCGGCACGACGTTGTTCTTAGTATTCTTGTTCTTCACGCTCCGCTTCCGCAATGAGATGGGTGAAATCCATTTGAGGTTTTGAGTGAGAGATGAAGGTGTAGATAAGTTGTATGAAAAATATGAATGAAAGATGAATGAGAGATGAAAAATGAATGATGAATGTGTGTATTTATAGATGATTTTGGGGAAAAAAAATCAAAAAAATACAGAAAAACGGGCAAAAAAAATTGTAATTTTTTTGGGATTGTGAAAAAATATATATATTTTTTGGTATTATTTTCAATTTTTTTTAAAAAAATAAAAAAATAATTTTCCAATGGATATGCCGTTGGCCAATCAAAACGCGCCACGTCACCTGCTCACTGGCACGGACGTGCTCGATGCATCGAGCAGCGCCGTGCCAGCGGCGCGAGAGCAACGGCGGACAGCGTCTCCGTGCCGCTGGCACGGACCGACGGACGCGTCCCTGCTCGCCGATGTGGATGCTCTTAGGGTATCCACTACGGGGAGCACGCGGCTATAGCCTCGGGTTGGGGCGGGGGGCTATAGTGGAGGGCGCGGGCGGACGGCGAAATGGGGGCGGTAGGGGGGCGGACGGGCTTCAGCCGACTCCGGGGCGAGGACGCGGCTATAGCCGCGGCGCCTATAGTGGCGGCACCGACCGTCGCGACTATAGCCGATTTTTTTTTACATTTCAATTCACCTATAAATACACCCCACTCCATTCATTATTTTCACACCATTCCAACTCTACATCTATAAAAATTTCTCTCACTACAATTTGGGGTCGGAAATGAACAATTTGTGAAGAGACAGCTGGAATGCTCTGGTTCAACAAGTGCAACACCAGGCCGCCCAGGAGGAAGCGGCCGTTTGGCGGAGGAGGCGGAGAATGCGGAGGATGCGATCCCTCGTGCCATTACTCATCGGCGGACAATCCCACGAGACCACGTCGGTGCGCACCATCGTCTAATGGATGATTACTTTGTGGATAACCCCCGTTATCCACCCGAGATATTCCACCAGAGATTCAGGATGTCGCGACGGCTGTTCAACTATATAGCGACGAATTTGGCGGAGCGTTACCGGTGCTTCACCCTCCGGCGTGATGCGGCTGGCCGGTTCGGGCTGTCTACGCAACAGGTGGTGGCGCAGTGTAAACATGTTAGTGATTTGTACTAGATTAAATGTAGTGTGTAATTTTAATTTTAATTTTAATTTTAATTTTAATTTTAATTTAGTGTGTAATTTTAATTTTAATTTTAATTTTAATTTTAATTTTAATTTTAATTGTACTTCGTATAGTCGTGTTCTTCTAATTACGTATAGCCCGATAAATTTGTTCATAATTACTTGAAACAATAATAAACTGAAAGTTGATTATAAATTTTGGGGGCTATTAGAGGTGTCCACTATAGTGGCGGAAATAGAAAACTGGGGCTATGGACAAAAACTGGGGCGGGGCTATTGGGCGTGTCCGCCTTATAGTGGACATTCTTAGGCTCGGTTTTGAATTAAGCCGAACGTGAAAGTTCGTCCAATGGGCCTATAAAAATGTGTCATAGGCCTATAAAATTAATTGGTCCAGGCTTAAAATCGGGCTTCAGCCCCAGTTTACTAATCAACAGAAATATTGGAAAATTCGTTAGCAAAGACAAGTCTCCAGTCAAGTGGAAAGGATAGTTGTGGGCCCGGCCCCACCACCACGAAGCCGCCGGTCAAAGAAAAGTCACCCCTCTTTAACCAATCAGACGCCGTTGTCAACCCACACCCACTCGAAGATTCAAATAAATCATCAGAAATTCGAAACCCTAGATTTCTAATTCCTCTCGATTTCCACGAATTCAATGGAAAATTCGACCCAGGAATCTCACCCCCGCCCTGAAAATGTCGTCACCTACGAATCCCCCTTTCCAATCTACGCCATGGCCATCTCCGCCGTGAACCGCCGCCGCGTCGCCGTCGGCAGCTTCATCGAGGAGCTGAAGAACCGCGTCGACATCCTCTCATTCTCGGAAGATTCGTCCTCTCTCAAGCCTGTCCCTTCTCTCTCCTTCGACCACCCTTACCCCCCCACGAAATTACTCTTCCACCCCTCCGTCTCCGCCCCTTCCAACCTCCTCGCCTCCTCCGGCGACTTCCTCCGTCTCTGGGAGGTCAAGGACTCCTCAATCGCGGCCGTCTCCACGCTCAACAACAGCAAAACCAGCGAGTACTCGGCTCCGCTGACCTCATTCGACTGGAACGAGGTCGAGCCGCGGAGGATCGGAACGTCGAGCATCGACACGACCTGCACGATTTGGGATATCGAGAAGGGCGTGGTGGAGACGCAGCTGATCGCGCACGACAAGGAGGTTTACGACATAGCTTGGGGCGAGGCTGGGGTTTTCGCGTCGGTTTCAGCGGACGGCTCCGTGAGAATCTTCGATTTGAGGGATAAGGAGCATTCGACGATCATCTACGAAAGCCCCATGCCGGATACGCCGTTGCTGAGATTGGCTTGGAATAAGCAGGATTTGAGGTATATGGCGACGATCTTGATGGATAGCAATAAAATTGTGATATTGGATATCAGGTCTCCGACAATGCCGGTGGCGGAGCTGGAGAGGCATAGTGCTAGTGTGAATGCAATTGCGTGGGCGCCGCAGAGTGCTAGGCATATTTGCTCTGCTGGGGACGATGCCCAGGCTTTGCTTTGGGAGCTGCCCACGGTAGCTGGCCCCAATGGGATTGATCCCATGTCCATGTACTCTGCCGGTGCAGAGATTAACCAGCTGCAGTGGTCAGCCGCCCAGCCGGATTGGATTGCCGTTGCGTTTGCCAACAAGATGCAAATGCTCAAAGTTTGAGGTATTGTTCTTTGCAATCCGGGCTAATATGATTGTTGGAACGATTGTCTTATGATGAATGAGGGATCTCAGAAATTGGATTAATACTACTATGTTTCTTGATTTTGTGAAGGTAAAGTGGCCCTATTAGTTTCTTGTTATTCCGTTCTGTTGTATGTATTAGTGAAGATTGTGTTGTAGTTGGTCCTAAGATTATACATTTGTTCTCTTGATATTGCAATGTAGTATAATTTGCCTAGTTCATTTCTTTTCTTTTTTGCATTTTTTTTTGTAGAGTAGTGATCATTGTTCAGATTGGTTTGTAGACATCAATTCTGGTCGTTGCTCTGTTGGTGCTAGTTAGTTTTTAGTTAGAAGCCAAAAATTGTAGTAGTATGTTGAGACTGAATTCAGCTAAAGAATCTGCTTCATCTTACTGCACTTTTAAAATATAGGGCCTAACACCGCATTTGCTCGATACATAGCCCATACAATGGGAGGCATTCACTAGTTTGTTTGTAAGAAACTAAGTAAGAATTGCTGCATTCATAGTATATATTTACTCTTTGTTGCTGGCTCTTACTATTAAATTCTTGGCAATCATGAAACTATTAACTATATGCTCATCTAGAACTAGAGAAAGAGTTAAATAGTGATTGAGAACACAATTGTAGCTGTTATAAGGCGGGTGTAGAGTAGGATTAGTAGCAAGCCTATGGAAAGAGCTTCTCCAATGATTTAAGAAAGTGCAGGACATTATTACACAGGAGTGAAATGGAAATGAAAATGCCATCGTTATTCAATTTTCCCTTCATTCACCTATGGTCTCTCCATGTCTCACTTTGTCTCGACCTAATTTTAAGTAATGTGAATGAATGTTGATAAGCATGTATTGGCAGGCGGACTCTGATGAAAATTGGGACATATACTACCGGATGGATGGAGTATTTAGTGCTGGTTCTGATTTATTTGTTTCAAGTAGAGTAGTACTACTGTTAGTGCAGTACTAATTGTTTAATTGTAAAAATTTACACAACTGGGAGTGAAATAATTTGTGATATACATATATACATCCAACAAACTTGAACACTTTTTTTTTTTTTTTCTATTTTTTATATTACCAATTTTATACTTAAAACTGTGTTGTCCACTACTAAGATTAATTTTCGTGAACACAGATAATTTATATGGTTTAAAAAATCTTCAGTGGTTGATGCCTTAATAGTTTATTATCTATTGTTATGATGACTTGAACTCCTACATATTGGTTGGACAAAAAACGTTCAACCTAGTGAGTTCGAAAAATCTCGTTTGGATGAACACTAACAAACAAGAACCCAGGGGTTGGTTTGTATTATTATTAAATAATAATAATAATGAATTTTTTTTATCAAGCCCAAAGTCTGAAACCCATTACAAACAAACTTTCCATTTTTAATGGAACCCAAAACATACTATACAACAGCATATTTTGCCCTAAAATTAGATGAGACGCCGTTGTTGCGATTTCTGCATCTTCTTCCTACGAGAATTTTGTGTACAGAAGCATTTACAATGTCGGTCGGGGAGGTTGCCTGCACTTATGCTGCTTTGGTTCTTCAGGACGATGGAATCGTACTGGCCTAGCCTCTTCGCCAAGCTTTGCGAGAAGAGGAACGTTGATGATCTCGTTATGAACGTCTGCTCTGGTGGTGGTGCCACCATCACTGTCACTGCTCCTACCGGTTGAGGAGAAGAAGGTAATTAAGGAGATTATTATGTGTTGAAATTTGATAATGGAGAACTCATAGTACTTTGTTTTATAACTCTTCCAATATTCGTGGACGCCTGAATATGAGCTTATCTCCTTTTTTGAAAGAAACTGTATTCTCTCTCTGTGTGAATGTATGTCAAACATAGTTGCAAGTTTGGAGTTAACAAGAGATCCTTGGTTTTATTGAACTTTTGCAGGAAGAAGTCAAAGAGGAGAGCGATGATGACATGGGACTAGGACTGTTTGATTAGGACTTTACTGTGTTTAGTTAGTATTAATATTTGGGCCACAGACTAATTTGAGCTACAAATATATCAATATAGATGGGTTTTTTGGTTATATAGTTGTATGCCCTTGTTTTTACAGAGCAGTAGTTAAATTTACTATTGATTTTGAGTTAATTCTGCTGTTGCCTGTGTTGTGTTGGATAATTGGATTGCACCTCTTTTGCTCATTGTTACCTTCATGGGAAAATATGCAATTAGGATTTTATTAGAATCATCCTAAATTCACCTTTAATTTGATAGTACTATATTATCTGCAACAAAATTAATTAAATTGAGAGAGATATAAAATATTAAAATTGAAAGTTCTTTTAAAAAGTTAGAATTAAAGGATATATGTAATTAGGGTGATGATTAATTGCTAATTAAAAAAATTATTAAATAAATTTAAAGGGTATTAATGACAATTCTTATATATAATAATTAAAATTAATAACTTTCTCTCTCCTCAAAATCATCTTAAAATTTTAAACTTTCTCGATTGAAATTATTTTTTTTTAAAATATATCAAATTAAAGGCAATTTCATAAGGATTCTAACGAGATCTCAATTGCATATGTTCCGACAATGATCGGATGATGAAATTTTATAATTTTTATTTCAATTTTTGTGTATGTTGATGAACAAATTTTATATCAATAAATGCATCAAACAATCTCAATATAATGCATGTACAATATCAATAAAACTATGTTGATATTTTCTAGTACTTGTGTTGAGATTCTCACGTGGTTGTGTTGATATTTCTAATACACTATGTTGATATAAAAAAATCGTTAAAATTATTATATTATAACAGATATACTATTCTACCTCTTTGTTGATATTTTATCTACTATTTATTGAAGTTCTTAACCTTCAATCTTATCCACTCATCTCATTTTAAGATCTAATGGTGTAGGATTAGTTTTAGTTGTGGATTGAATACTATATGCATTTTAAAATGACCCTATGTAATTATACATTCAAATTAAACTAATATGACTTCACATAACTAACAAAATAATACTCCGTATTTGATAGTCCCTTATCGATTTATTGTCATTATTTTGTGAAATTATAATCCTATTTTGTCATTAAGATTACAAGAGCATTATGGTGTACATTGGATTATTATTTACAATTAGTTCAGTATTAATCAATATCCCAATTCCTATATATATATTAAGAGAAATATATGAAAATAGCTAGCATCATATTAATTTTTAATCGTATTTGGTAGTATTAAGTGAAACATGAAAACGAATCATAGTAGTATTTTGTTAATCGTATTTGGTCTTACGTGTGTATGGTCAATAGATTTTGTCGGTATAAGGAAATTTCTTTTTTTATACTCGTTCAATCTTAGAAAATAATGCATACTTATTTGAAAAAAAAATGAATATATAATTATCATTATGTATATAACTAATTAAAAAGCAATAATGTAAATCTCTTTCTTTATTATGAATACAAATTACAGTTTTAGAAATATTTATGTGAGTCAATTTTATAATTTCGTATTAGGTCAATGATTGGGTCAAATAAAATTATATATTTGTGATCAAATTAGGCAGGCAGCAATTGAATCCAGTTGTGGTAACGCAGACAGCAACGACGAAGAAAGGAAAGAAGTTTCGAGGGTATTCCGTTTCAAATACTGAAACGTTAAACTCATTTCTCGTCTCTATAAATTCTCCTTCCTCTCCACTACTTTGTCCACACCTTTTTTCCTTCTGAGCCCCAACAACATCCATTTGCAGCCCAATTATTAATTCCTTTCCCAAATCTATCGATTGAAGTTGAATAAAACCAAATCAGGTATGTCAACGTCGGGTTTTCATGGTCTATTCTCAATCTCAGTTGCCTTCCGCTGTCAAAATTGATGATCTGAAGAAGAGCAAGGGCGAAGGTGCGAGTTCGTCTTCCAAGGCAACGAGAGTGCCGAGGTTTGCTGTACGGCCTTCCAAACTATTGTTCGGTTCCTTATTCATTCTTAATTTTGAATTCTTTTTCTCTCTTCTGTGTGAGTTAAATTGATCCATTTTGGAAATACGCAGATGTATGTATACACGATTGTAGATACCAATATAATAGACATGGACGTATTCTTTTTTGTTGATTCTTACGAGTATTTTATTGGTCGAAATTTTAATAAATTCCTAATATTTGGCATTTAAAATAGTACCTTGTAAACATAAACATCGTACAAACTATATCTTAAAATAATTTAATGAATTATTATCGTTTGATTTTAGTCAATTTCAAGTTCTCTGTTTTATGAGTATAGATATCTAGGATTGCTATGGTTTTCTTTCAGGATAAAATGGAAAAATAGATTATGATTAAAATCTATTATACCTTAGTCCCATAGAAATAGATCATTTGGGGATGATATAAATTTTAATGCATAATTGACAAAGTAAAAATAAAGAAAAATAATTAAAATAGTGTAATGGATGAATTGCGAGAGGACACGTTCAGATTAATTGTTATGGGATGGGAAAAATTAAATCTGGACAAGTTTTTTCATTGTTTGGTCAATATTTGATTCTCTTTATTCGTCTATTCATGTATCAAGTTATATAAATCGAGGACTCCCTTTTCTTTAATTTTTATGGGTAAAAAAAGCGGAGTTTGCAGCTCAACCTTCCCAAAATGCCCTCATCAAAATCGCTAAAACGTGTGTGACACCCACCCTTGTGCAGCCTCACCCAATTCTTTTCTCATGAACATATTTTGCAAAAATAATTGCAATTCCTCACCATATTCACGTAAAATGTACTCAGACTAGGGCCGGGGAAAAATACCGAAAAAAAGATATATCGCTCGTATCGTATTGAAAAATATCGAAAAATTATTGAATTTTCGGTATATCGTAATTTTTGATACGATACCGTATCGTAAGTTTTCAATACGATAACGATATGAATTTTCTTATACCGCGATATATTGTTTTATATCGAATATACGATATATATCGATATTTTCGGTATACCGAATTATATTGAAAATCAATACATATTGAATTATCAATATTGTAATACCTGCCACTTTGATTACCTTTTTCATTATGTTAATGTCAAACTGAATTTTGTCGCTCTCTCTTTTTGTTGAAATTAAATGGAACCCGCTACCCTTTTTATTGATTATTAATGTTGTTAGTTAGCAAAACAAAATTTTTTTAAATAAGAATCGAACGAACTAAAACAATTTTCATATAATTATGAAAATTTACAAACGTCAATGAGGAACAGAAGATTTATTCCGGACTAAAAGTGTTTGAATACCTTTATATATATATATATATATATACCCAAGTCACGACCCGTTTCCGAACAGCCCGTCGCCCAAGGCAGCGAGCCATGCCACGGACAGCAAGGTGGCAGCCAAGTCGCATCTTCCTCATGCAAAGTAAAACAAGTGTTAATTGCTAAGGAACAAGAGGAATTAGGGCATTAGCAATGGGGCGCCATGTCAGCAGTTTTATCCTCCTACCTCCCACCTGCAGTGGGGCACACTAAGGCGCGCCCTATAGCGCGCCACGTCATCATTTTTTAATATTTACAAAATCCATACGAATTTAAAAAAAAATAATACATTAAAATACGAATTTCATAAACTTCATTTCATTTAATAAAAATTAATACATTACAATGCGAATTAAAAAAAACGCAAACTCAGCGACGGCGGTTACGAGCCCACACTTCTTCAATCATGTCACTCATGAGCTGTGCATGC
This sequence comes from Salvia splendens, assembly GCF_004379255.2. Taxonomy (NCBI): domain Eukaryota; kingdom Viridiplantae; phylum Streptophyta; class Magnoliopsida; order Lamiales; family Lamiaceae; genus Salvia; species Salvia splendens. The sequence goes on from NC_056032.1 coordinate 12,859,606, forward strand.
TCCTGTTGGTTGCGCATTGAGGCCTGTCTAGATAGAACCTCTTCGAAGCCTAACGGTAACCCTCTATCGGGTGTGTCGGTCGATGTACCGAAAGAGCTAGATGCACGGTCGTCGCCTCCTTCTCGCGCTGCATTTGCGCATAGCATGCCGCCATGGCCTCTTCAACGGCTGCATCTAATGCTTCGTCAAGCGAACCACCGGATTCAGACGAACTAGAACTATTGGTGTCGTCGCCGAGATTCATTTTGGTTGGATGTAGAGAGAGAATATGTAATGAGATAGTCGATATGTTCGTATGCACAACTGAATGAGAAACGAGATTTAAATAGAAAATCAAAACCGCGTGCCATCGTCCGAGTCGATCGTCCGCCATCGCCTGGCTTGATTCGGCTCGACCCTTCCTCCCTCTAGCCGCCATCGCCGCATTTCTCCCTTGCGGCCGACGGCGCCCACGGGAGGTCCCCCCGGCATCGTCTGCCGGGGCCTCAACCTCCTGCAAGGCAAACTCTTGTGGGGCGCTGCCCGAACCGCCCTCACTAGACGAGCATTGGCCACCCGCCCTGTGCTTCGTGCGCTTCGAGGTCGAGCCCGAGCTGGATCGGACACCGTCGGCCCACATTTCCTTGTCTTTGACGACCTCCCAAACATCGACAGATTTGAATTGTTTGCCGGTGTCGTCGAAGTAGACTCGCAAAGCCGACCTCAGAATGTTGGCTCCCGTGGCTCCGCTTTGGTAATGAGCCGCTTCATTCTTGTGGATGGCGGCGCAGAATCTTTTGACCTCTCTGTCGACTCGGTCAAAGTGAGAGCGGATCATCTTATATGTGCGGCGGCGGGACCCCTTCGGCTTAATCTCGTGGTAGGCCTCAGTGACCTTTTCCCAGAAGCACTTACAGGGTTGTTGATTCCCGACGATGGGATCGTACGAGACGCTGATCCAGGCGTTGTACACCGCCAGCTTTTCTTTGGGGCCGTACGGATGTCGGCCTAGATCCTTCTCCTCCTCCTTGTCCGCCTCCGCCCTGGAGCTTCCACCGCCTCGGCCTTCTTCCGGAGTGGGATCAACGGAATAATCCTCCCTAATCTGGGATAATCCATGCGAATACCTCGGGGCGGAGGGACGGGCGTATGCATCCACATCAAAATGGGGTGGTTGGTACCCCCGGCGTCGACGAACCCTGGGTGCCCGGCATCGACGAACCGGAACCACCACCGAGGACATTATACATGCCCCCAGTCGCCGAACGCGTTGATGTCGAACCCGCCGGAGCCGCAACCGCCAGAGTTTCCGTCGCCGGACATTTTGTGATGAGAGGTTAGATGAAAATTGGAGAGGAAATGAAGATGATTTGGGAAGAATAGATGTGTATTTGTGTGTGAAATGAGGATGAATTATGAGTATTTATAGAGTAAAATAAATGAATAAAAAAATTGAAAAAATGGTAATATAACGGGTAATACTACCGTTTTTCATTTTTAATTTTTTTTATTTAATCTGAATTTTAAAAAATGAATTATTGCGTCAGCGTGATGATGCCCACTCGCCGGCCTGTGGGCGTCACGCATGGCGCCGGAGCGCACCACGTCGCCTCGGTGCGTGGCAAGACGTCTCGCCATTCGTCACAGCGGGACGGAACGGGATGGGGACGAGACGAGGCGCTGCAATGCGTCACACCGCCGTCTCGTCCCTTCGTGACGGAATACGGGCCACCCGTGTGACGTGTTGCGGGTGGCCTAAGACAACACAGTGGCCGATTTTAGGGAATAGGGGGCGGGTGACTTATTGGATCCTCCGAAGAACATAATTGTTTGTTCCGGGGATCTTATAAGATGACTTTTGAAAATCCATAAGTTAATTTGCCAAATAAAATTGACTTTATAACGCAAAAAGATAGGCATCATATTAGATAAAATGATAATTTGAGCATATTCCGACGAATCAAAGACGTATACTACCTTTTATGCAGATTTTCTTTTGTAGATGTTGTAACTTCTGTCACTCCACCAATTGGATTCAACCTCAAATTTTGTAGTAGTCAATTAGTCTTACTCAAAAGTTCGATTATTGCATGGGCAATAAGCTATCAAAAGTGTAGACAGAAGAGAATTTTGGAAATCCTCACTTATAAATTAGTACTATTTGTTAGGTTTGTTTAGGGATTCAAGGAGATATGAACATATCTTATCCTAATAGACTTGTGCTTGATAAAAATTAGCTCAATCTAATTATAATCTTTAAGCAATAATATTAATCAGTGTCATCAATATTGATCTAATAGTAGTAATATTAGATACATTGTGTATCTGTACAATGAAATGTAGTATAATCTTTCATATACACATCAACCACCACTTAGCACTTCCATTAACATGATGTAAGAGAAAAAGTGATTGATGATAGATTACCCAATCAACGTGTTATGGAGTTTGTTTTTACTATTTATGTATAAAGTAAACAGAGTTGGTACATTCAAAACTATGTCCCCTGCTCTAGCTATCTGACGTTGTGTTCGGGTGTGAATGAAAATTTGGAACTTGACTGCGTTGTTCATTTGTTTGTAGTAAGAAACTGCATTTTCCCTTGCTTAAAAAATCTTTTCACTTTTCATGGTCGACCCACCCTCCTAATAATACAACCCCAATTTTACAGAAAACTTTTAATATGCCACTTTTTGCCAAAAAAATATATCTACTTTCTGGTGGTTCGTGGAAATTAAAAAGGTGAAGGATTACTTTGCATTCTCTCTTGATTGTGTAGTATATATGACGCTAATATTTGACCAAACTCGGTCATATATTTTCTCAATTAGTTAGTGGTGTGAAATTGAGCCCATTTACTAGTACACTCTAAAAGCACTGAAGAGGGCAGGCATGAGAGGGACACAAACTACTCAATCAAGAAAGCAGCAAAATTTCCATTTCATACCTTTTTATCTTTACTGAAAAATCCCATCTACCACCAAATGGTAAAGACCAATAAGACACCATCAATCCCACTTGTTCTTTCTTCCATAACATACAAAACCATAAAAAGATTAGATACAATCTTCCCATCTTTATTATTATTATTATTATTATTATTATTATTATTATTATTATTATTATTATTATTATTATTATTATTATTATTATTATTATTATTAAGTAGTATATCTGTAATTAATTAATAGTAGCACAATTTCAACACTAAATCCACCAAGAAACCATAAGCTTATCAAATAATGAATGATGCATCAAGAATTAATCCATCATCTCCCCAGTCTCACATTCACATTACATAGAAGTAGAACACTGAGAGGTCTGCCTTGAACTCAATGGCGGCGAAGGTATAGTAGGCCCAAGCGGCATAATCGCCACGCAGTTGACAATGAACCGATACCTCCCCGAGACCAAAGTCCCCACTTTCCACCTCAGCTGCCCCATTCCCTTGATGCTCAAGGCCAGCCTCCCTGCCCCCTGATCGCGCTGCGCCTCATAGGCGAAGGACGGGGACACCGGGAGCTGGATTCCGACCAGCGAGGCGCTGAGGAGGTTGGTCTCGTGGCGGTCTTGGTAGAAGGGGGGGAGTGAGGTCTCTGGGGTGATCTTCTGGCCTTTGTAGGAGGCGTAGAGAAGGAACTCGTCGTAGTAGATGCCGAGTTTCGTGTTGGGATTGTGGGATTGGAGGGTGATTTGGATGGAGGAGTTGAGGAGGGATGGCCTGAGGGAGAGGTTGAGCTGGTTGATGTCGGCTTCCCTCAGTGAGAAGTGAGGCTTTGAGGGGTGGAGGATGAGCCAGATTATGAAGATCACAGATAGTAGAGAGAGGAGTAGTGTGGTGAGGTATAGGTAGAGCTTCTTGCTTGCTTTCTTGCTGGCGCAGTCTTTGGGGGATTTTTCACTGATTACAGTCATGATTTGCACAGAGAGAGAGCTTTTGGAGATTTCGTATGGTGAGGAAAGAAAGAAAATGTAAAGATGGGGGGTTGGTTAATAAAGGGCTTTTTTTCTTGGCAACCACTCTCAGTTCAAGATTTTGGAGTCGAGTGTAACTGTTTGCAACTTTGCATTTCTTCCTTTTTTCCAATAAAAATATTTGTAATTTGATGATGGTTTGATATTTCTAGCCATGGACTTGATTTACTGAGATTGGTGTAATTAGTTGATTTTTAATGAAGTTAGTTACTTTTGGTTGTTATCTGTTAATGATGAAGTTCCTTAACTCGTAGATTTTGCGTAGGCTGCCATGGGTGGTAATCCGCCTGCCGGAATTGATATCCGGTGTAGCTGTACGACATGTAGACAACGATTCGGAGGAAGAGATCACGATGAAAGCACCAATTGTTAAGGATGAAGTTCCTTAACTCGTAGATTTTGCGTCGAACGTCGCGGGAGCTTTTGCCCGTCGATCAATCCGGCGTCAAAATTATGATTTTGTGCGTTTTGCACGTTTGAAAGGAAAGAGAGTAAGAGAAAGTAAAATAGAAGGATAATTGATATTTCTTGAATGATAGAACTAAAGAACAATGTCCACTATTTCTAATAGTGGATACTAACTTAATGAGCAAGACAAAAGATATGAAAAAGATATGAAAATCCATAATTAACTAACTAAATAATTATAATAATAATAGCCGTATCATTATCTCACATTGTTAGCGGGATAGGACTCCCAAGCTACAAGCTACAAGCAACATATCAATAATGAATCATGAATATGCAGCCTCTCTTTAAAATTTACAGTATATTTTTTGACAAGTTATTTTCATGGGTTTAAGATTCCGATTGAGTTTCTTTAAGAATTATTGTTGGCAAAAGAAGTTACTTTTTCCAAGTGGTAGTAGCCATAAACCCAATAGCAAATAGCCTTTTTCAATTTTCAGTCCATAATTATGGTTAAGTAAGAAAGCTTGCAACTGTCAAAAGTCATGCATAGGGTTGCGTTAAAGATAGAACCATTCTTAAGTGTAGAACCTAGAACTCTACATATTTTATTCATTGGATGAGGAAAAAATGACGGTCAAGATTAAAAATCATACATATTAGACTATGTTTTCACGACATTCCGGACTCAACATGTGAAAAAACTCACATGTTGATGGAAGAATGAATGAAACGAAGAAGAGTCCATGCATGCTTTATTTTTTCACTTATCTGCATTCACCCATTAATAATAGTTTTGGTTGTAATGAGAAGTTTTTGTGCAAATCAACACCATTGGATTAAAAGATCTAACGACCTCCGTTTGGCATTTGTTCTACGTTTAAGAATGGTTCTACGTTTAAGAATGGTTCTATCTTGATCACAATCCTCTATATATATATATATATATATATATATATTACTCTTCTAAAACATGTCTGATTTTTTACGATTGAAATTCAAAAATTAGTGTAAATTGAAAGCAAGACATGGGGAATCTTAAAAAAATTGAACTATTATAGTTGCTTTTGGGTTAAGGAAAAATGTTTTCTAGGGTTTAGGTGAACATTACTTGACGACTCATCACTCTTCTAATCGCGCAGTGTTGAAAATTCTGTCACTTTTGGAATTTTGTGCTTGGGATGTTTATATGCACTTGGTGATTGAATTTGAGTGGTGTAGAGAAATTGTTAAAGATATGCTTTTTTGTTATTACTAGTAAAGAAGTTTTTAAATTTAGTTTTGTGAAATATGCATGATATATAGATGTTACACAAAAAAAAACAAAAAATAGATGTTACTAATACCTCAAAAATTATTACCGATATCATTAATTCTACAATTACATAATAATTAAAGCTCGAATTATTTATTTTTTCTATAACATCAAATTAATACTCCATCCGTCCCAAGTTACTTGAGTCGTATTCCTTTTTAGATTGTCTCAAGTTACTTGAGTCATTTCTCTTTTTGGCTAAAAATAAAACATTTAATCTCACCTACTTTATTCTGTCTTTTACTTTACTCTCTCTTTTTTCTCTTACTTTATTCTCTCATCTACTTTATTTAACTCACTAAACACTATTTTCTTAAATCTCGTGTAAAAAAGAAACGCCTCAAGTAACGTGGGACGGAGGGAGTATTAAAATAACAAATAAAACTTTCATCTTCATGTAATTTGTAATATAAATATAATATTTATAAAATCAAATTCAAACTAAATATGCATAACAAAATACTCCTATATAATACTGCTAAACATTGACTAAATAAGAGAAGTGTTTATGAATGATGCTTATATAAATATTACTCCGTACTATAAAATTTCTAGTAGTATATAATTACGTGTATATATAGGGGTGTATTAGGGTCCATAGAGCTCCTTAGTATAAAATACATCAATACTATAAAATACATCAATATCAAACCAGTTTTAAACGTTAAAACGCCGAACACCATCATTATAAGATAACATGTGTTCATTATAATGAACTAATAACAAATCTATAATGAACTTCAAAATTTTAAATTAAGCTAGATGATGTCATTGTTTTTAAATCTTTGAATTCCCTATAATGAACTAAAAATATTAAAGTTGTAATGAACTCCACGTTGTTTTATAATGATGTGTTTGGTGTTTAGCTTTTAAAATTAGTTTGGTATATAAAACAATATATATATATATATATATATATATATATATAGGGATGTATTCATTTCCTTTTCCTATATTTCCTCCTTTTTTCCTTCTTAATATCAGCCATTAGATTAGAGAAATGGACGGTCAAGATCAACATTGGGTAATTAATCCCGTGTTGCATTATTTGTCCTATTTTGTGCATTATGAGGGTACAATAGTAGTCTAATAATGGCTGGAAACCGCTACGAATAATGCACCACATGGTCACGAGTAATGCATATAATTGCCTATATAATGCACAATATGTGAACTGCAATGCATACGAATAAGATGTACCATGTTATGATGTTTGACACACGTTTCTTGTTTCCTCTAAGGGTTTAATAAGCTTAGGGGCTAGGGTATAGTACGTAGACATTACTAACAAATTGTTGTTATTGGAATATACGTATGTGCATTATTTGGTTTAGGTAGTGCATTATGTAGCTGTTAATTGTCATTATCTCAGTATATTATGCATTATTAGAGGTATTGTGTATATGGGTTAATCAACGGATTGAAGATTACATACGTGCATTTAGTAATGTCTACGTACTATACCTTAGCCCCTAAGCTTATTAAACCCTTAGGGGAAACAAGAAACGTGTGTCAAACATCATAACATGGTACATCTTATTCGTATGCATTGCAGTTCACATATTGTGCATTATATAGTTAATAACATCCATTACTCGTGATAATTTGGTGAATTATTCGTATCGTTTTATAATTTGTTATTAATGCGTACAACATGTACAACACAAGTCACATAATGGCTAAACCATGATAAATAATGCATAGAAATAGCTACATAATGTACAGATTCAATCAACTAATGAACATACAACTACCGCATTCACTCATTTACCCATGTACAACAACAGGCCTATAATGCCTAACACATAATGCACAACACTTCCTACAACAATGTATACATTCCATCGAATAATGCACGACATAATATAACATACACTCAACCAAATATCAAATCGGATACAATCTTCTCTCCAAATTCGCTCAATACACAATTGTCAACCAGTTATTAACTACAAACCTCAATAATAGACAGAACTCTAACACAAATGAACACGATTTTACGATTTACGAAAATCTCGACCAAAACAAGTGCGAAAAACATGAATCGACAATTAGGTGGTGTGTCAGCGGTGATAATCGGCGATAAACAGTGGGTATTACGAAAATTTGAAGCGTTAAAACCCTACCTTGTTGTCGACTCGAACTGGAAGTCGCGCGCGAAGGGAGTGAGTTTTCGACAGTGAAACGGCGGCGGAAGGTTGAATTAACAGCGAAAATCGACACTAAGGTTGATTTCCGGTGGATTGGAGTGGTTGCTAGGGTTTGGAAATGGGGGGGAATTCGGGGAGACGATGTTGAATCGTGGGTTTGAGGAGTGAGACGGTGGGAGTGAGAGAGCGTGGGTAGATGGAAGGTCTAAGAAAATCACGTTGAAATCTCGCTCCTTCCGTTTTAATTCCTCGTAGTTTTACAATTATACCCATATAATGCACAGAATGAGTCTAATAATGCAACACGGGATGATTTTGTGATGCTTCATCTAGTCCATCCATTCCATCAATCTAATGGTTGATATTAAGAAGGAACTTAAATCTAGGGAAGGAAAAGGAGATTAACACTACCCTATATATATATATAGACTCTTTTAATTTATGACAGATAATACTCATTATTTGTAAAGAAATGCAAGTTTGAGTGCAGTGAGGGACTATGACCATTTTACTATGAATTTTGAATAGGAATACTCCTTGGTCGACATGGAAATTACGGCAAAATCCTGATATATTACCATATTTTTGAGTTTGGGAAAGTTGTTGTCTTGCCCCCCATTCTCATGACTCATGAGTAGTGATTTCTCTTCTCGATTTAACTTTTCATGAATTTTGTCCATTTTAATGCATTTCCTTTCTCATTGTTGTTTTAATGCATTTCCTTCTCGTTTTAACTTCTCGATTTAACTTTTGCCCAATCACCCTACCATTGTTGTTTTAATGCATTTCCTTTCTCATTGTAAGGATTTTTTTTCTACATAACTACAAAAAAAAAACTCATCAAGGACGTTTTTTAATGCATTTAAGAAGGCTAATTAATTTGTATTTCTAAATATACAACCAACACTTCAAAAAAACATTTTTATTGTTGGTGTCTCAACTAAAATTAGAGAACGCAAGTGGAAGCGTCCTAAAATAACAAAAGATTAAGTTAAATCACCATTAAATTAAAGACAATTTCTTTTGCGTCCTAAATTGTTGTTATTTTTAAAAAATTTCCTATGCAAATAATTGCATCTCAAATTTTATGTCCTTAAAAAATAAGTTTGTTGTATACTTCCTCTGTCTGCGAATATGAGTTCCGTTTTCCATTTTGGTCCGTCCGCGAATAGGAGTCTCGGTTCATAATCTATCAATATCTAAAGGGACAGTTTTTGGGAGTCTATGTGGCACACATTTGAGCGGGAAAACTATTTATTGGGGAAAAAAAGGCAAATATTATTGGATAAAAATTGGCCCAATGAGATGCAGAAAAAAATGGCTTCTGTGAGAAGTTTAAGACATTTATAAACTTAACCATTCACTAACCCTGGCCCTCATTCTCTCTCTCTCAACTGGATTTCTCCAAAGACTGTGTTTATTCATTCATGTGAACTAATGTAAACTATTTTTTTGATTGCAGCTTATCTCATGGGAGTGAGTCAGCCCGGAATCCGTCGATCACTCCGGCGATAGACAAAGGTAGTATTTTTCAATCTACCCGTTTCTGAAAATTTGAACACCAAAATATCAAGTTTATTTTACAAATTCTGTAAAACATGAATATAATTAAGAGAAAGATTTCTCACCGTGAACAACGACAACGCCGGCATGAAGGAACAGAGAGTGACGGCAGCAAACCCAGCCACCTAATGCAGTAGCTGTCGGGGGCCGCAGCGGCAACAACTGGGGTGGGGCGTGAAACCGAGAGAGTTATGACACAATGGCGAGAAGAAGAAAAGTAGACGAAGGAGAAAAAGAAAAGCAGTGGAAAACGGTAGGCGGCTGACCGAGAGAGCTGCCGGAGGCGGCGGCTGGCCGAGGTTGGTGCGAAGTAAGCAGGCGTGAAGTACGGCGGATGAACTGGCGATGCAGGGCGGTGGAGCGACGAGGCGGGTGGAAGGAGCGGCTGCGCGTCGGGGCGGGTGGAAGGAGCGGCGGTAGTAGCATATTCAATTGGGAAGAGAGAGAGAGAGATAGGGGGTAATGGAGGCGCCTCTTGTGTGTGAAGAAGTATTAGGGTTAGATTAAATATTAATTTATGTAGTTAAATATTTGGGCTTTTTTTTCAGGCCTTTTTATGTATTTTCTACAATAAATAATAATAGTGATATAATAATTTTATACTAATTGATATTCTCTTTTTAGTGAAGGGGGTTTAATTTGGTTGTTGGGACTTGGGACGATTAATTTATTTTATATCTGTCAAATTTTTAATAAATTAAGCAATATCCATGGCCAAAAATAATTGTTAATAAAATATACTCCATGCAATAATAATTTGTTTTTTACTGAATAATATAATAAACTTAGTTAATTTCTCAATTAATATTACACACTAATATTAATTTTATGATAATAAATTTAATATGAAACTAAAGTACATAAATTAATTTTAATTATTCTTGAGTTTAACTGAATATTAAAATAATACTCCTACTATTTTTATATGGAGTTGTAGTATGTCATTGAAGTGTTTTTGCTCTATGTATTATATATTTTAAAGTGTTTAGTTAATATTTATTTAAAAATGTATAGTTAATTAATTAAAATATTTTTTGAATTATCTAATATGAGTATATTGTTATTGTACGTTTCTTATTCCAATTTCTACTCTTTGATCTTTAATCACACATATTTTCTTTATTTGTATATTTATTCTAATTAACTTATATTCTTTGATCCTTAGTTACACATATTTTTTTTGTCATTAATTTTATTGTTTTTACTCCACTTGGATCATAAATTAAAATTGTATATAGATAATACATCCATTAAGGAGTAGTACATTTTTTTTAAAATCTTCACATTGCTTTGAGTTCTTCTTTTCTATATTTTTGTTATATTTTGTATTCATTATTTGGGCTTTAGTTTAGCCTTTTTAGGTATAAAGTGGGTTTAGTGGGTTGGATCTAATGGAGGATTTTAGATTTAAATAATTTGTAATTGTAAATTTTTATTTGAATAGAGTTTTAGTTTGGGTGTTGGGTTCTATTATTATGTATTTTAAATTTTTTATGTATTGGGCTTTGTAAATATATATTTTTTAAATTAAATTCTTTTTCATTAACTTTGATTTAATTTATTAGATTATATAATATTTTTAAGAATCTTACTTATATGTTTTTTAATACTTCTAATTTATTGAAATAAACATATATATAATATAATGTATATAGTATTATGTATTAAAATAATAATGATGAGGAAAATCGAAATCCTTTATATCAATACTTATTTCCATATTACTAATCAAACTAAATGACAACACAAATATATAATCCTTTGTCTCATCCTATATTTACTTAATTGGAAATTTTAATATATTTTAGATAGTCGTATATATTTTCATAATATATTTTAATTAGTTTCCAATTAATTAAACAATACTATAAAGTTTATCGAATAAATTATGAAATTATATGAAATTATAAATATTTAAAATTAATCCAAAAAGTTTGTATGAGTAGGAGTTCAATTAATGTTAAATAAAACTCCATTTGTAATTTAGACTAAAGATAATACTAAAAAGAGATTTTACAAATATGTAAGAATAAAAATTAAACACAAAAAGTTGAATTTTTATTCTTACAAATTTGTAAGAATAAAAATTAAACACAAAGTTTGTATGAGTTCTTATAATATAAAGTGTAGTATAAATTTTAAGTGATGAACTGTTATCACTTATTTTAAGTGATAATTAACTTTTTATATGTATACATGGTGGAAATAAAAAATTATTTTTTTCGTGTGCAAAATTTGCATTTAATCTTAGGTCATGCATATCAAGTTATTCCATGGTCTGAAATTAAACATAAGAAAATAAGTAGTCAGCTAAGATGTAGTAATTAATTAAGAAAATATTTTAAAAAATCAACTTTTTGTGTTTAATTTTTATTCTTACAAATTTGTAAAATCTCATTTTAGTATTATCTTTAGTCTAAATTACAAATGGAGTTTTATTTAACATTAATTGAACTCCTACTTTAGATGTAGTTTGATGAAGTTAATTAGTTTATAATCTTTTTGGATAAATATGATGTTCGTGTTTATTTGATTGAGCTCTGATAGTATATCCAAGTTTGATACAATCTCTAATTATTTTGCTGAATAATTTGAAGTCGTTTCGTATTCCTAATCATGCATAGCTTTTGAAGGTTGGTTTCCATGTTTTGTTGATAAGGAACATTGATCATTCTAATGAGTTGTGTAATGGAACTTTGTTGATAATCACACGTTTTGGTAATCATGTTTTCGAGGCGAAAGTTTTGATTGGTCATAACGTTAGTGAAAAAGTTTTGATTCTTATAATTTCTTTAACTTCTGATCCAAAATTGTCATTCAAGTTTTACGCACTGTCAATTCCCTTTGACTATTGTCTCATGGGTGATTTAATTTGAAATATTTTAGTACGCAACCGTTGTGATTAAAGACATTAAGGTTACTATTGTTAATATTTTAATTATAATATCCGTGTTCCAAATTATTCATCATTTTGTATTACCATTTGCATTATGGGTATATAAAGAGGATAATATGGAAGCGATTGATAATTTTTTTTATGTCAACGTATAGATAGAAATATTTAAGTGTGCAAATGTGATTATAAGAATTTTGTTTAATGCTACATAAGATTATGTAAATATATATTTCCACATGCATAGAATTTATTTTTTGAATACATATGTTTTGTTGATTAAAATTAATGAACTATTTATTTATTTAAATTATATGATTTTTTCGTCTCATATCCTCATTTGCACATATATTTTCTTTTATTTATATATCTTATTCTAACTAACCCACTATTTATCATTAATCGTGTATCTCATGTTTGTCATTTGTTTTATTTTATTTTACTCCACTCATATCATAAATTAATATTGCATAAAATCGTTTGCCAAACATAAATATTACATTGCTCTTTTTGTTACTGTTTATAATATTTTTAATCCTTTATAATGTTATGAATACTTATTATAATTAACATATTTTTTTAATCATAAATATTATTAATTCTCTTTATCCACTTTTTTTTTATTTTTCTTATCTTAAAATTTAACTTCATTATTTAAAAATCTTATGCCCCGTGCATAGCACGGGTGATAACACTAGTTAATATAAATGGTAAAGAGACCCCACATTCCACTAACTTCATCCCCTCACATATTATTTAAAACTAATATATACAAGTGGAGCATATATTCCACTAACTTTCTTCCACCCACTTTTCTTAAGAGCATCTCCAAGGGGAGAAGTAAATGTAGAGGTAAAGTTATATAACTACCATATTTACCTTTTCTCCATGAAAAATCATTCTCCAATGGGAGAGGTATTTGAGAAGGTATTGTACATTTTTCCCATTTTGAAGAGGTATCTTTACCTCTCCATCAATAGAGAGGTAAAATCTTATAACTATCATATTTGCCTTCTTTTCATGAAAAACAATTCTCCAAGTGAGAAGGTATTTGAGAAGTATTATATTTTATGTTTTTTAATGCATTTTGTACTATTATATTTTTTTTAAAATGATTTACCTTTCTATATACCTTTTTCCTTTAGAATGTGTTATTTTTTGGAAGGGTATATTTCACTTTATGAGAAGGTAAATAGTTAATATAACTCTTTCATTTACCTCTCCTTGTTGGAGATGCTCTAACATTTCTTAAAACCCGTTCCGAAAAGAAATGAGACTCCTATTCGCAGATGGAGAGAGTATTTAATTATAGTGAACTCGAACATAATTACTACCACCTACTTGTATAAAACCCATTAATACCTCTTTAGATTATAAACCAAGTATTCTTGAAAGAATATCATAATTAATCTTGGGTTTAATTAATGACTATGGTTTTAGTTTACCATAATGCTTTGCTTTGTATTATTAGGTAGATCGAATTTTTGCAGTTGTTATTCAAGAGAAAAAAGAAAAAAAATCTGGACATTGGAAGCTGGCACTTGGCACCATTGACAATGACAGTGCATGAATGATGTGAGATTAATATCGCTACACAATTGTGGGTTCCCATCAGATAAGGCTATGCCACTTTTTGCCTCCAAATAATACTATTCCCACCTTCACAACTAAGATGATATATTTTCCTTTTTTTTGTTCGTCTCAATTAAGATGATACATTTTTTTTGAAAACTTTATCTCTCCAATTAATACACTCAACCATTTTTTCTCACTCGTATTAAAATATTTATCTTTCTTTCTCTCTCTATTTTAATATTTACACCACATTTTCTCTCTTCAATTAAACACTTTAACCTATAACTCCTAAAATATTGTGTCGGCCAAGAAATATGTCATCTTAGCCGAGACGGAGGGAGTACTATTTTTGTGTTTAACTTTTGCTTCCTATCTGAATGTAAACAATCTACAACTGTTGACCTCTACCATATAGTACTACTTACGTGTTGATTTTGTGAGGGCGGAATGTGTTCCAAAAGATATGAAGTAACAATATAGACTGACTAAATAATACTGATAATATTTCATCCAGCTCCACTTCAAAACACTAAAATCATAATAAAATCAAATTTGATAAACCTTGATTTACTTATACTACAGATATGAACCTACACAACTTAGTTAATGTATAGATGCCTAAAAATGAGGCAAAAAAAGAAAAAAGAAAAAAACATGTGCAAACAGTTGTCTTCACCATTAGTTGGTCCACCTAGCTAGCTTGTACATCAGCTCTCTAATACATACATCAGGTAAAGAATTAAGAGATGCCAAATTTTCTAACTCATATCATATCACACTACATGTTACTGCCAAAACTTGTTCAATCTTGCTCCTGCTGTAGCTAACCAGCCGATGAGCTTCCAGGTTGATCTGTTGGCACTTGTCGGACAAACTGTCCTTTTACACGAGGACGCTGCTCAGCCAGCTTCTTTCTGCTTTCATACCGCACCTGTTTCAAAATCGAATATTGATTATGAGAAAAGTAAGGTTGTAGCAACAAATAGTGTCATAGTTTTCAAGACTTGGGAATAGATGCTGTTTTGGAAGATCAATGTACCTTCTTTTCAAAGCATCTGTCTTTCCTCTTCTGGCGGAATTTTGTTAGGGCTGCCTCTCTTTGCATTGCTCGATGAGAGGGTCCATCGTGAACATGAAAGCTCTCTTCATGACAGTTGATCGTGCCATTACATCCAGAAACTTGACTGTGATGTTGGCTCATATTGCCATTGCATAAACTTCTATTAGCACTCTGATTCGTTCCATGCGATACGAGGCCCTGATCCTCCAACTCTTCAACTCTGTTGCCCTGTTTGTTTTCTGTCTGATCCACAGAGTTGCTGTTTCTCTGGTCTGCAGGGCTGTGTAGTTGCTGAGAAGTCGAGGGCTGATGGTCCGACTGAAAGAAAGGATTCCACTGTGGGAAGGGTTCTGAGTGGTGAGTTGTACCTTGACTAGGCAGTGATGGAGACCCTGACGGGGGCATCACAGAACCATAAGGGCTACTCACATTCCCAAACCCTACGCCTCTAACAGGAATCGGGTGAGATATGTCTCGATTTTGAGAGTAGGAGAATGTGAATTCAGGCCATCCTGTTTGGACAGAAGGCATAGAAGGTGAGTTCAGTGTTGGGCCACGAGCGTCAGGATTATAATCGACTGGTTTCTCCGAGCTTATCCCAATGTCATTGTATTGATTGCAAGTGCTGGGACTGAGCTGCAACGGCTTGTTTATGTATCTGCCAAAGAGTTGTTTCTTCATCAGTTTATGAAGTTTCGACGAATGACATACTAAAGAGAATCACTACTACATTCAAGAAACGATGATGGATAAAGGAGAAAAGGGTGCATGTTAACTGACCTAGAAAATGCAGAAGCATCAGAGTGGTTTAACCTTTGCCTGTCATCATTTACTTGACTCACAAGATGAGATCTTCTCAAAGACAGATCCAACATAGGCAAAATGTCTAACTTGTTTGCACTAGAAATCGAAGCAGCAATCGCAAGAGTGCCTTTGAGGTGACTATCAAAAGTTCCAATCAAATCAATGGCCTCTCTTAAAAAGTATTCAGTCTGTTCCTGATTATGATCACAACTCTTGTCTTCTCGTGTCACTGTGTGATCAGCATCCGATTTGGCCGCCACTTGCAATCCTATAACCAAATTGGTTGGTAAAAGCCCATGGAGGTGAATTCATACAAGGAAGAGTGGTAAATCTAACAGAACATTACCTTCGGTCTCACCATCACGAGTCCACTTTTTACTATTTTGTTGATGGCATTCTTCCTGCCTGGGAGTACTAACGCCATCCGAAAGGCACTTAGGGCTTTCACGTTTCGAGGGCTTGCCTTCATCTTCTTCTTCAGTTTCTGATCCTGGTTTTGTGCACGAACTCTGCAGTTCAAATAAGCGGTTCTATGAGTCTCGTGTTAGTTGAAATCATCCATTGTAGATGATCCAAATTTTAACTAATGATGGATAGGATAAAGTGTAGAGAAACCAAAGATACCTGAGCATCATTTCCTTTCTCGGTGCCCTCTTTGTTTCTCTGGATACATGACATGTAACCACTAGAACGGTTGCTTGTAGCATTGTTCTCAGCAGTCGCTTCATCCTTCTCTTGAGCTACACTCTCATCAGGAGGTCCCGGTCCAGCAGCAGTGCTCGACTAGCATAATACAACACAAAAATGATTAGTTTTTAGTACAGGATAGAAAAAGAACAATTTCTTGGAGAAAAAAACATGGGACAGAATCAACTTACAGCTTGTTTCCTCCAGACATGCTGCCACAAGTTCCTGAGCTCGTTTTTCCTGACTGGCTTGACAAGAAAGTCGGTTGCACCTCTCAACATGCATTTGTAAACTGTACTAACTGAGTCTTGTGAAGACATCACTGCCCAATACCAATAAAATGATGTAAGAATACATGAAGTAATTGCAAGGAATATCGAAAGGTTTTCCAAGTAGAACGTACTCACTTATTACTGGAATGTTTTTGCAGACGTTGTGCTCCATGATTAAAGTGAGAAGGGCGAATCCAGAGATTGATGGCAATTCAACTTCAGTCAAAATGAGGTCTATGTTATGGGGTCTTGCTTTCAGAACCTCCCAAGCTTTTAATCCATCACCAACTGCAGCAACTGTTTCACAAAAAAACATAGTTTAGTTTGCAAACAATAACAATCCAAAACTGCTTCTAACTATTGGTGCCATTATGATTTATGAGTGATACTATCCGACAAATTTAGGCCAGACACAGAACGTCAAAGAAATACTAGGAACTCAAGAAATTCAGGAAATTAATAGATGTGGAAATTCTAGAAATAAAAACTGACAACAATAGATGTATCAAACTGTCAATGATTGATGAAAGAAAATTTTGTCTTAACTCCACTTAAAATCACAATGTTTGAAGAAACTTGCGATTTTACAAAATGTGCAATCTTAACGACTCAACTATTTATTTTTTGCAAATCAAGTCATGGGGGAAATTTTCCAGAAATTTGCCAAGTGACTTGAACTACAAAAATTGAAAAGTGCTTATGAAACCAGTACGGTCTCAATCAAGGTCTTCCTTTTATAGTAGCTAAACCTGAAATCTTCTGAATATCACAATTCTAGCAAGCTAAAACATAATTAACTCAAAAGATTTACACAAAATTTCAGGATCGATACACTGGAACCATCTAGTGAGAATTTTTCTTCAAGACATTTTCAGGCACACAAAACAATTACTTAAAACCCAAAATTCACTGCGTAATCACGAATTTAAAGATTAACAGCCACAAGATTCAATCTTGGACAGAAAAATAATTGAATAAATCCCATCACAGCCATAAACAGTCACATTCCTCAAACCCCAGAAATCAAAATTCCAACTTTTTTTACTCTGTAAAAATAACTTCGTGATATTCCGAAGTGAAAACGAACCTCTGTAACTGCATTTCCTGAGAAGTGCAGAAATAATCTGCCTTGTGGAATCATCAGCCTCTACCAAGAGAACCCTCACCACCATTTTGGGGAGGAACCTCTCCCATCTCACAGTCTCAGCTGCATCTTTCTTATTATTAATTCTGCCCTTTTCACCGACTCTTTCCATCTCCGTTTCGACCCCTGTTTCTCGAACTTGCAATTCCATTTCATTTTCACCGCTCATCACAACTTCTCCCATTCCCCTTTTCTTTCCAGACTTCAATCGATTAACTGTTCAACTTGGAATATCCGAAATTTGTTTACGACTCGACTCGTTTACTATAAATGCTTTTGTATAAATTCATTTTTAACTCAAAATATCTAGAATTGGAGACCCGCAATTCTTGAATTTTGATCCTGTGGAAGTGGTGGCCTTCCTATTGGCTATTGTATCTGATGGCTCACATTTCTTCTAGTATAAGTATTCATTGGTTGGATCGTTTAGATATTTTTCAATGTTTTCTGGTTTATCCCATCATTCATGAAAATTATAATTAACACCATAAAGTTAACAAATTATTATTTTAAATATGTAGTTTGATTTTGCTAACGTTTTATGCATAAATTATTGTGGTTAATGCTATTATTGTGTGATTTTTTTCTTTTGCATATTTACACTAATATGTTTCACTTAAATTTTAAAATGCAATTAATTGTAACTCGTATGTTATTGCAAGGAGTATTACATTAAAATTGTAAATCATTTTGAAAATTATAGTGATATTAAAATCAAGACTTTGTGATTTTTCATTTTTTGAACTTGTGGGAGGTTTATAGAGTGATGAGTTGAAAGATGTGTAAATTTCTCATGTAACTAAACTTCAACAATTTCCAATTGGGGGTGCATTTCTAGAATTTTGATAACTTATGGGCAATTGAGTGAATATTCATAGTTGCTTAGTTAGTATAAATATCTAGTGATATTTATACTAAAATAATGAATGGCCGAAATTCGCCACGTCCTTCCCAATCAAAAAAAGTAAGGCGCCATTGGTTTTCAGTTTTCACCATTATTTTTTTGTTTTTTTTTTAATTTTATCAATCTCTAATTTAGTTGGTGGTACAAATATAAGAGTGTGGGGGACCATTGGTCTATGTTAATAAATTCCAATTAGAATAAAATACCTTTAACAAGATATTTAAGCAAGGCGCACAAGTTGTCGCGTGGGCCCCCCCACGAGAAAGAAGATATTTTTGGTTTCATGGATACAAAATCAACACGTGGATCTGGGCTTTGATGTATCTAATTTGTGGCTCTGGTTTGTCCAATGCTTATCTTCCACATCAAACTCTCTTCAAAGAAAAGAAAAAACTTCAAGCCCTTATTGCTCTCTTCTTTTTCCTTTTTCAATGATTACTTTTTCTATAATTTGGGATTAAAAGGATGACTTGACAAATGGGAAGTTGGAAAACCGAAACAATGTTTAATTTGGTGGGTCGTATGCCACACATTATTAGTGGGACAAGTTAGAACGTGGCACACATTTGATGCTCTTGACATTTTTCTCAAATATTAACATAATAATAATATCAACAAACCGCATCTTCTCAATATTATTAATAACAATAATATATGATGCAGAAAGAAATATGATTAAATTATCAATAAAAATTAGACAGTGGTAATAAATGTATATAAATTCTACATATATAAACAAATTCCATGTATATAAATTAAAATTTAGATATTGCTTTAGGAGTATTATCTATGTAGAGTTTATGCACGTTTACTTATATTCATTGATTAATGTAAGTTTGGAGTAAAGTGCCAACCAGCTTGTGAAATTTTGATTGTAAAGAACAAAATATCCTGAAAGATATTTATTTTCTTACGTGGATCAAATTTGAGTGCATAAATGAGAAAAGAAGATTAAGGTCCATATTTATTTATTTTCCAACATAGTCGCCCCTCCGTCTCTCTAATTGATTTCTCTTTCTCCACCTCCCAACTTGCCCAATTATTCCATGATTTTTATTTTATTTTCCAAGAAATGTTGTGGTATTTCATCGTACGAAGTGTTGATCTTTATGATGATTTATATTGGTACACCAAATTTCAAGTTGCAAAAGTGATAAGAACATAATACACGTCACAAAAAAAATGAAAACGGATAATATTAGGACTATATATGATTTATAAATATATATGGCTTTTATTTATTTTAAATCAAAATTACACTTGCCATTGATTCCAGAATTTACATAGTACTATAAGTCTATAATAGTGGTAGTATTTGGCTCTAGTTCAACCTTGATGGTCTAAATGTGACTACAATACTCCTTTTTGAACGGGTGACTATCGTAATCGAAATGATATCAATTGCATCTACATATTTACTAGGAGTAATATTTATTTAAAACACTGTATGAAATACGATATGTTGGTTTGTACCAACTCTAACCACAACCCAAGATGTGTTACAATGTGTAAATGAGCAATTGGTTTGTATTGGTAATTAGCATCTGCACAAGTGCATTTGATAATCTCAAAATCATTCTTTGGTGAGTGAGAACGTCGCACACTTAAAACTTAAAAGACTGCAAAATTTACTACTGCCTTGGGTTTAATTAAAATTAAGGTGTTAAAAGTTATAAAGATGAGAGAGTAAAGTGAAAGAGAGAGGAAGAGAGGGTAAAGTATGAGAGTAGATAAAGTTGTTGGCAAATAAAAAATGATTCAACTAACTTGAGACAATCCATAAAGGAATATGACTCGATTAGCTTGGAACGGATAGAGTATTATAGATAATACATAGAAATAGCTCGACACCTATGCAGACAAAAATTATTTGATATTCAAAATTTGGGTCTAGAATTCTTCTTTTTTTAGTTGATGTAGCACAGTAGTAGTAACTCAATAACTCATGGATGGTCGCAAATACTATGTCAATGTCCCTTTTATGTTAACGAATTGCAATAAATTTATGATCCATAATGGATCGTTCAAATATCCACGTAGTGGCCTCTCTAAAATAACTTGTTTTATTGTGGTTGTTGGTACATAACTTATTCGTGTTGGATTAACACGAATCACTTAAATGGACACATATTTGAGTTTTTGAAAATATGAATATTAAAAAAAAAAAAAGGGGGTGGTGTACCATTCAAAAATATCTATATGTGACATGGAAGACAAGGCCTATCCATATTCGATGAAAAGTGGGCCTTAAATCTTCGGCCCATTTCACCACACGCCAAAATGATATGTGCCCATGTGTCACTGTGTCGCCGCGGCTAGAAAAAAATATATTCCGTACTGCTACTTAGGGATGTCAATCGGGCCAACCCGTTCGGGTTGTTGGGCTATTCGGCTTATGCTTTTTTCGGGTTATAAAAGTTCGATCCTAATCCTAACCCTTCGGGTTTCGGGCTAACCCACCGGGTTATTCGGGCCAATGCGTATTTTTAATTCTTTTAATATTTTTAAAAAAATAATACGTACTTTAAATTTTCTTTAATTATATACATATTTTTAATTAATCATTGAACAATGAAATACATATTTTTAATTTTCATTAATATTTTTAAAAAAGATTAAGTTATTTAAATTTAAATAACTTATTCATTACATAATTATTTACAAAATATCTATCAATAGTATGTTTATGTTTATGTTTATGTATTTAAAACATAAATCAACACTTTGTTTCAAAATTCAAACATAAATCAATTCGTAGAAAATTGAATAAAATTTTCATAACGTGAGAGGTGCATCGTAGATGTAACAAAAATATTTTAAATTGTTAAATAGTGAATTATCAAGATGCTAGCTAATTGGAGTAACTCTAAGTTTTCTTGAATTATGATTGGTCAAATTTAATTTATTCCAGCTGTAAATAAGTCAAATAATAATTTATCTTTGTTTTAAGAATCATCAAAGTACGCATAATTCAATGACGAAGCGGCGTCAAAACACTTTGCACTATTATATTGGAAATATACTAAAAGAAAGCTTTTATATACGAGTATTTATGAATCCATGAACCACATAGTGATTTTTTTCGTGATCTTATATAGTCGGTTGACGTATTTGGATTTTGCATGGTTTTAGAGGGTTGCCTTAGATGATTTTGATTATATTTCTATATTTTGGTATGTTTACATGTTTGTTGAGAAATGATAGAAAATGGATTAGAAAATGTACACAAAATATGTGGATATGCAGCAACCTTGTTTGAGTCAATGTTTCTCGCGATTTTGAAGTCTGACAAACCTCTAATGCATATCATTCTCTTCGTCTTCGAAAGAGCTTCGCGTGGATATATTGCACGCCTCAATCGGAGCTTTGTAGATAAAGTTATGACCGTTACAAAAACTGCTCGCTGTGCAGAAGCCTTCAATCCGACCGGCCGACCCGTAACCCAAACGGGTTAGCCCGCCTAACCCGACAACCCGAACGGGTCAGCCCGAATGGCCCGATTTTAAATTCGGGCTGCGAAATTACAACCTTAACCCTGTATTTTTATCGGGTTATTCGGGCCGGCTCGCAGGTTCCGGGTTACATTGACATCCCTACTGCTACTGCACTAGTAAAAATATACATTTCGGGCTATTTCATCGAGTTCGAGCAAAAAAAAGAAAAAATATTTAAAAAAATGTTTTGTAGTTAAAATTATTCTTTATAAAATAATTCTAAGTTTTAGATATTTTTTCCTACTTAGTTTTAGAATTAAATAAAATCTTTAAATTTTCATGATTTTCAATAGGGCAATTTGCATATAAATTCATGAATTTTTAAAATAGTTGGTTTTTCCGTGAACTTAAATGTTGCACGAAAAATCATTAATATTACCAGACTGTGTAAATTTCCATCCGACCCGACTCGATAGATTTCCGACACAAACTGATCCTGCGTGGCGCGCAGGAAATGTGACTTGGCAAAACTCCACTAATTCTGATAGTTTACCTTCTATCCTTGCAATCTATGACCCTGGGCTTATCACAAATATACAAGTAGCACAAATGAAAACATACGAATCGAATTCAATATACAAATCGACATAAACATACAAATCGAATTTAACATAAAAGTAACATTAATTCCACAATTTGAATTGAACCATAAATTTGTCATTTGTCAAGTCACGCCTACGGCGCGCCACCAGTTGCGGATCCAGGATTTTTCGTTTGAGGGTACGATAAATAATTTTAACGATTCGAAGCTTCAAAATCTGACGAATTTAATATTTTATTTAATTTTTTCTTGCACAAAATCAATAATTGTAATTTTAATAAAACAAATATTATGTAGATGTGCATTAAAAGAAAATCGGAAAGATAAAAACTAATTATATATTATGATGAAACATGCATTACACGAGAATGTGTGTGAATTGTGTTGGTTTTTAATCCAATAGAATATTTTTAAAAATACTAATCCAATAGAATATTTTTAAACATACTAAAAAGATAAATAAAGTATAAAAATACATATTATTGAAATACAGAAATATATATATATATATATATATATATATATATAGGGGAGCGTTATTCTCCTTTTCACATCTTAGATCATTTTTCCTTCTTAATATTACGCGTTAGATCTAAGGCATCAACGGATCAGATTGATTCTATAAAACTGGTTCCGTGTTGCATTATAGAAGGTGGTTGTATGCATTACAGGGTTATTATTGACATTTAACGGAAAAGTAACTGCCACATTTTGGTATCTGCGAATAATGCACCACATGGTCACGAGTAATGCATATAATTGACTATATAATGCACAATATGTGAACTGCAATGCATACGAATAAGATGTACCATGTTATGATGTTTGGACACACGTTTCTTGTTTCCCCTAAGGGTTTAATAAGCTTAGGGGCTAGGGTATAGTACGTAGACACGTATGTAATCTTCACATGGTAACGAGTAATGGATATAATTGACTATATAATGCACAATTTGTGAACTGCAATGCATACGAACAAAATGTGCTGTGCTATGATGTTTGACACACGTTTCTTGTTTCCCCTAAGGCTTTAATAAGCTTAGGGGCTAGGGTATAGTACGTACGCATTAATAACAAATTATAAAACGATACGAATAATTTACCAAATAGTCACGAGTAATGAATGTTATTAACTATATAATGCACAATATGTAAACTGCAATGCATACGAATAAGATGTATCATGTTATGATGTTTGACACACGTTTCTTGTTTCCCCTAAGGGTTTAATAAGCTTATGGGCTAGGGTATAGTACGTAGACATTACTAAATGCACGTATGTAATCTTCAATCCGTTGATTAACCCATATACACAATACCTCTAATAATGCATAATATACTGAGATAATGACAATTAACAGCTACATAATGCACTACCTAAACCAAATAATGCACATACGTATATTCCAATAACAACAATTTGTTAGTAATGTCTACGTACTATACCCTAGCCCCTAAGCTTATTAAACACTTAGGGGAAACAAGAAACGTGTGTCAAACATCATAACATGGTACATCTTATTCGTATGCATTGCAGTTCACATATTGTGCATTATATAGTTAATAACATCCATTACTCGTGACAATTTGGTGAATTATTCGTATCGTTTTATAATTTGTTATTAATGCGTACGTACTATACCCTAGCCCCTAAGCTTATTAAACCCTTAGGGGAAACAAGAAACATGTGTCAAACATCATAACACATCACATCTTGTTCGTATGCATTGCAGTTCACAAATTGTGCATTATATAGTCAATTATATCCATTACTCGTTACCATGTGAAGATTACATACATGTCTACGTACTATACCCTAGCCCCTAAGCTTATTAAACCCTTAGGGGAAACAAGAAACGTGTGTCCAAACATCATAACATGGTACATCTTATTCGTATGCATTGCAGTTCACATATTGTGCATTATATAGTCAATTATATGCATTACTCGTGACCATGTGGTGCATTATTCGCAGATACCAAAATGTGGCAGTTACTTTTCCGTTAAATGTCAATAATAACCCTGTAATGCATACAACCACCTTCTATAATGCAACACGGAACCAGTTTTATAGAATCAATCTGATCCGTTGATGCCTTAGATCTAACGCGTAATATTAAGAAGGAAAAATGATCTAAGATGTGAAAAGGAGAATAACGCTCCCCTATATATATATATATATATAGAGTAGTGATCAATGTATAACTAATCTTAAGTGTATAACTAGAGAACAAATCTCAGCCACACATCTTAATGGAACAAATATTATTTATTTTAATTATAGAAAATATGATGAGGGTAATTTTGGAAATTGCTTTCTTAATTTAAATATGCGATCAAACATGCAAATCTGCGATCAAATTACTCCATAATCTGCGATCTTTTCTTTCCTTCCAAACTTGCGATCCGATTTTTTTCCAAATTTCGTTCCAAATCTTATTACTTCATTCAAATCGCGATTGAATTCAATTCGACGCGATTCAATTCGTTATTCAATCCGTTCATCGCGATTCAAATCAATCATCGTGATTCAAATCAATGGATTCAATTATGAGGTCGGACGAAGATTATTTCGATTCCGATTCATCAGCTTCGGGCGAGGAAGCTGAGACTTCTAAAGGTAATCATTATTCGTTCAATTCTATAACAATTACTTCACTCTTGTTCAATTCTATAACAATTCCTACTATTTATTAATATACAATATTTTCGTGTATTGTGATTATGAAAACCGTAGTTTTTGTGATTAGATTTATAGTTGTTTCATTGATGTTAAGTGATTATGAAAATCGTATGGTCTTTGTATTATGTTTACATGGTTAGATTTACAGTTGTTTTGCAAATAAGAGTGAAGTGAAATCAGAATAAGAGTGATGTGTTTTGTGAACAAGAGTGATGTGTTTTGTGAACAAGAGTGATGTGTTTTGTTAACATGAGTGATGTGTTTTGTGAACAAGAGTGATGTGTTTTGTGAACAAGAGTGATGTGTTTTGTTAACATGAGTGATGTGTTTTGTGAACAAGAGTGATGCCCTCAGAATAAGAGTGATGTGTTTACATCACTCTTATTCTGATTTTACTTCACTCTTGTTCACAAAACACTTCACTCTTGTTCAGAAAACACTTCACTCTTGTTCACAAAACACATCACTCTTATTCTGATTTTACTTCACTCTTGTTCACAAAACACATCACTCTTATTCTGATTTTACTTCACTCTTGTTCAGAAAACACTTCACTCTTGTTCACAAAACACATCACTCTTATTCTGATTTTACTTCACTCTTGTTCACAAACCACTTCACTCTTATTCTCATTTTACTTCACTCTTGTTCACAAAACACTTCACTCTTGTTCACAAAACACTTCACTCTTGTCAGTAACATCAAAGCATTATGAAGAATATGGGAAAACCAATAACATAGATGTGGAAAAAATGATTGTAAACTTCAAGCGTTCATGAACTATTGTAGAAAACTTCATCAGTGAATTAACAAGTACTTATTTTACATTAATATCTTGTTTACTATTTAGTTCACTGTTGTGTTTTGTAAACCACTAAATGATGTGTTTCGTGAAGAAGAGTGAAGTAAAATCAGAATAAGAGTGAAGTGTTTTCTGAACAAGAGTGAAGTAAAATCAGAATAAGAGTGATGTGTTTTGCAAATAAGAGTGAAGTAAAATCAGAATAAGAGTGATGTGTTTTGTGAACAAGAGTGAAGTGTTTTGTGAACAAGAGTGAAGTGTTTTGTGAACAAGAGTGAAGTAAAATGAGAATAAGAGTGATTTGTTTTGTAAACAAGAGTAAAGTAAAATCAGAATAAGAGTGATGTGTATTGTGAACAAGAGTGAAGTCTTTTTCTGAACAAGAGTGCAGTAATCTCATTATTAGAGTGCTGTGTTTTTTACAGTGGTTTGCGTACCAAAATGCCCAGATGAATTGAAACCAAAAATTGGACAAAGTTTCATGACCCTTGATCGTGCATTGGACTTCTACAATAATTATGCTCGATATGTTGGATTTGACACCCGTAAAAAGGGATCGAAAAAGGAAAAAGATGTCACTACTTGGATTTACGTGGTGTGTAGCCGAGAAGGTACAAAGCAAAGAAACAGTAAACAATCTGAGGTGAAACGAAAGCGTTCTTCTATTAAGTGCTATTGTAATGCTAAAGTGTCTTGGAAGTATATTATGGGTGTTGGTTATGTTATACAAAGTTTCGTTGAAGACCATAATCATGAGATGGTTGAGGAACGCCATAAGCGTTTTATGAATTTGAACCGTAATTTGGATTTAGTCCATCAGAAATTCATCCTCGATTGTGCTAATGCAAATATTGGTCCAACTTTAAGTTTTAGCTTACTTAAAGAAGTGCTTGGTGGATTAGATTATGTAGGGTGTACTGTTTTAGAAGTGCGCAACTATAGACGTGACCTTAGAGCTTATGTAGAAGGAGCTGATGCACAAATGTTATTGAATGAGTTGCGAAGGAAGAAGGAGTTGTGTAGTGCATTTACATATGAGTATGAGGTCAACTCAAAGGATAGGATGACACGATTGTTTTGGTGTGATCCTACTGCCAGAAGAAACTACCATTTGTATGGAGATATTGTTTCGTTTGATACGACATACTCCACAAACAGGTATGTGCACACTAATTACTCTTTTGTTAAATTGTTTTCTGAAATCATAACATGAGTGATGTGTTTCTGAAAAAGAGTGAAGTGTTTTGTGAACAAGAGTGAAGTGTTTTCTTAACAAGAGTAATGTGTTTTGTGAAAAAGAGTGATGTATTTTTCTGCATGCTTATATTGATGTGTTTTCTGAAATCATAACAAGAGTGAAGTGTTTTGTGAAAAAGAGTGAAGTATTGTCTGAACAAGAGTGACGTGTTTTGTGAAAAAGAGTGATGTATTTTTCTGCATGCTTATATTGATGTGTTTTCTGAAATCATAACAAGAGTGAAGTGTTTTGTGAAAAAGAGTGAAGTATTGACTGAACAAGAGTGACGTATTTTGTGAAAAAGAGTGATGTGTTTTCTGCATGCTTATAGTGAATTGTTTTTCATTTCAGATACTGTATGATATTTGCTCCTTTTACGGGCAAGGATAATCATGGTCGCCCTGTGACATTTGCTGCTGGCCTTTTGTCCAAGGAAAATGCCAACTCCTTTTCATGGTTATTTAACCAATTTGTAAAGTGTATGGGTGTGGCTCCCAAACTCATTGTAACCGACCAAGACTTAGGAATGAAAGTTGCTGTTGAGGAGGTCCTTGTCAATACAAGACACCGGTGGTGTATGTGGCACGTTATGAATAAAGTTGCTGACAAATTGCCAAAGAACATGCTTGGTAGTGAACAATTAAAGAAGGAACTGAATGCATGTGTATGGTCAGAGTTGATAGAACCTGATGCATTTGAGGAAACTTGGCATGCTATAATGGAAAGATATGGGCTGACCAATAATGTCTGGTTTTCATCAATGTTTGCATCCAGAAAATTTTGGGTTCCAGCCTTTTTTCCGTGATTTTTCGATGAGTTCGTTGATAAAGACAACTTCTATATCTGAATCACAGAATAACTTCTTCAAAGGTACTCAAAGTCTCGGGCTAACCTTATGCAATTTTATATGAACTATAATCATGCTCTGGAGACTCAAAGAAGTAATAGTGCAAAGCTTGAATACTATGATTCAACAAAAGTACCTATTTTGCGAACAGGATTGGAAATCGAGAAACATGCATCGACGATATATAGTGGTAGTGCTTATACTGAAATTCAAGAAGAGATAGTATATGCATGTTTCTCTTTGTCTTGTGCAACTCTAGGAGTGTCTACCAATACAGATATTGAAGTATATGACATAAAGGACAAGGATTCAAACTCATGGACAGTGACTTACTCCATTGGTGATGACACCTATTTGTGTGGATGCAAAAAATTTGAAAGACTTGGTCTATTGTGCAGCCATATATTTTGTGTGTTGAAACATAATTTTGTTAAGTTGATACCCGAGAAGTTGCATGGAGGAAGATGGTTGAAGTCACAGTTTGTGAAGCCAATACATGGAGGTTTTTGTGATGATCAAGAAATACACCTTGCTGTGGACAAGAAGAAGATTGCATTTAAAAACTTGTACGGATTATTCATTGAAACAGCACAAAGCATTGAAGGGAACATTGATCAAATCAATGCATTCGCTGCAATTATTGAAGAAGGTAGGAAGCAGCTTCTTGGCGAAGATGTTGTTCTGTCTTCCACACAGAAGAGAGCAATGATTGAGAACTTTTATGGCTCACATGTCCCGAACAATATTGAAGTTCATCATCCTGAGGTTGTTAGTACAAAGGGAAGTGGAAGTATGAAGAAATCGAAGAGGGAGTCAGCAATAAAGTTAGCAATGAAACCAGGCCGAAAGTGTGGAAACTGTCATGAGATTGGACACCATGATTCTAGGAACTGCAAAAAGGTTAATGAGAAGTCAAATCAGAGGCAATGAGGATTTGTATAGAAATAGTTCACATTGTAGTATTTTTAGAGTACTAATGATTCATTTTATTACACTTTTGAGTGAATTTTATCTCAATGCGAATTTTTAGAGTACTAATGCTCAAGTGCCAGTAAGTTCATCACTCTTGTTCACAGAACGCATCACTCTTACTGTCATTTTACTTCACTCTTGTTCACAAAACACATCACTCTTACTTTGATTTTACTTCACTCTTGTTCACAAAACACATCACTCTTACTCTGATTTTACTTCACTCTTGTTCACAAAACACATCACTCTTACTTTGATTTTACTTCACTCTTGTTCATTAAACACCTCACTCTTACTCTGATTTTACTTCACTCTTGTTCACAAACGCATCACTCTTACTGTCATTTTACTTTAGTCTTGTTCACAAACGAATCACTCTTACTGTCATTTTACTTCACTCTAGTTCACAAAACACATCACTCTTACTCTGATTTTACTTCACTCGTGTTCACAAAACACATCACTCTTATTCTGATTTTGTTACACTCTTGTTCACAAAACACATCACTCTTATTCTGATTTTACTTCACTCTTCTTCACGAAAGACTTCACTCTTATTCTGAGTTTACTTCACTCTTCTTCACGAAACACATCATTTAGTGGTTTACAAAACACAACAGTGAATTAAATAGTAAACAAGATATTAATGTAAAATAAGTACTTGTTAATTCACTGATGAAGTTTTCTACAATAGTTCTCAATCATAACATCACTCTTACTTTGATTTTACTTCACTCTTTTTCACAAAACACATCACTCTTACTCTGAATTTACTTCACTCTTGTTCACAAAACACATCACTCTTACTTTGATTTTACTTCACTCTTGTTCATTGAACACCTCACTCTTACTCTGATTTTACTTCACTCTTGTTCACAAACGCGTCACTCTTACTGTCATTTTACTTTAGTCTTGTTCACAAACGCATCACTCTTACTGTCATTTTACTTCACTCTAGTTCACAAAACACATCACTCTTACTCTGATTTTACTTCACTCGTGTTCACAAAACACATCACTCTTATTCTGATTTTGTTACACTCTTGTTCACAAAACACATCACTCTTATTCTGATTTTACTTCACTCTTCTTCACGAAAGACTTCACTCTTATTCTGAGTTTACTTCACTCTTCTTCACGAAACACATCATTTAGTGGTTTACAAAACACAACAGTGAATTAAATAGTAAACAAGATATTAATGTAAAATAAGTACTTGTTAATTCACTTATGAAGTTTTCTACAATAGTTCATGAACGCTTGAAGTTTACAATCATTTTTTCCACATCTATGTTATTGGTTTTCCCATATTCTTCATAATGCTTTGATGTTACTGACAACATATTCAGTGACTGATGGTTTTTTTCCGACAATAATAATGCGCTGCAATACTTTGCTCTCAGTCTTTGGAGTATTCCTTTGCTTCTTGTAGTTAATCCACACTTCCAATCTTGTTCGCGCTCACCATGATAACATTCCAAATGTCGCATCAAAAAAACTCCGCAATCTTCTACATTTGATGTTGTTCTCCAAGGCATTTTGAGCCTTATTATACTCACATCCTTTATTGATTTGGTTTGGTTGTGATGCCCCATTTTTGTCAAATAATGACAAAAATATAATTTCTGCAATATATCATCATGAATATCAGATGTAGTTCACTATAAAGAGAACTATAATTCATTGTAATCACAAAAATACTGCACTGTATATCGTGTATACTTACCACATTTTCAGGTATGCCACCATATTTGACTGTTATGTCCACATCGTCAGCATTCTTTGAATTGTCAATCAGCACTATACTGTTAGTACTAAATCTGAAGCATATGGTATAGTAATGTTCCGCAGCACAAATTGGAAAGAACACCTACATAGATAATAATAATAATTTCAGAATAAAAACAACTAGAGAATATAATAAAGAATCAATTGTGTTCAGTATTTACCAAATCTACGTCGGCCCATTTGAAATACGGAATTTGTTCAACCTCAGTTTGTAAATTGTCACAGAATCTATCAATTATGGTCATGAGGTCGACCCCATCAGGCCGGTGAACAACTGTATACAGCTGAAAAATGAGACAAGTTAAATCTGGATTGAAATAATTCACTTTGTTTTACTTCACCCTTGTTCACAAAACACATCACTCTTACTCTGAATTTACTTCACTCTTGTTCACAAAACACATCACTCTTACTTTGATTTTACTTCACTCTTGTTCACAAAACACATCACTCTTACTCTGAATTTACTTCACTCTTGTTCACAAAACACATCACTCTTACTTTGATTTTACTTCACTCTTGTTCACAAAACACTTCACTCGTAAATCTAACCATGTAAACATAATACAAAGGCCATACGGTTTTCATAATCACTTAAAATCAATGAAACAACTATAAATCTTACCACAGAAACTGCGGTTTTCATAATCACAATACTGTTCAAAATTTATTCTATTCTTACCGTTGGGTATGTTGTGAAAAAGAGGCGCCTCGATGAAGATAGGGACCTGTATTCTTCCATGTTATTTAAATAAGAAGCCCATTCACTTATCACACCCACTTCTATTAGCGTATGTGGCAACAGTGAACAGAATTCTCTTTTTGTTACCATTATGACATCATCATCATACACTATGGTGTCCTTGTTCAAACATGTGTGTGTGTTAGCACATCTTTTGTATGTTTTTTTTTCTAAATCAGAACTATAATATAAATCTTACTCATTTAATTCATTTGTTGTCATAATCCACAAAAAGACTTGTGACTCTTTCAAGGTAAACTTGGTTTTAGCCTTAACCACTCTTTCATGGAATGGAGATTTCAATGCAGCTGATATTTTCTTCTCAGCTTTTGAGCGTATCTCCATTTGTTCAATCCTAGCAGTTTCCTGTCAGGGCAAGAATGATATGAAAACATCACTATATAAGACATATAGTTCACTTGATGTTTGTTAAAAGTGTTGGTGAATGGATGAGATATATCATTGTTTAACACTTACAATGTCTGGATTGTAAACTACTATTTCGGTTGAAGGATTTTTGCCAGATACATTTAACTCTGATTGAACACAATCATCATCAGCATATATCTCCATGCATGCTTCTATTGCAGATGCAATTTGGGCATCCACAATGTCGTCCTATTTTCATAATAAGAAATGAAAACACATCACTATCAACACGATTTTTACTTCACACTTGTTTACAAAACACATCACTCTTATTGATATTTCACTTCACTCTTGTTCACAAAACACTTCACCCTTGTTCACAAAACACATCACTCTTGTTCAGAAATCACTTCACTCTTGTTCATAACACACACCATTCTTACTTCGATTTTACTTCACTCTTGTTCACAAAACAAATCAATATTATTCTTATTTCACTTCACTCTTGTTAACAAATCACATCACTCTTATTCAGAAAACACTTCACTCTTGTTCACAAAACACATCACTCTTTTCAGAAAACACTTCACTCTTGTTCACAAAACACATCACTCTTATTCTGAATTCACTTCACTCTTGTTAACAAACACATCACTATACACATGCAACACAGAAACCTCACTTAACAATGGAACACATCACTCGAAGCACTTTTTTATACCTTCATCTGTGTGTTTTGTGATGTTGCTTTAGCTACATCTTCATAAAATTCATTTGTCTCCTGCAAATAGTGAAATGCGATATAACATAAGAATAAAAAGTCAAAAAAGTAAATAAATATTATGCATTAGTACAGAACATAATACAAATTGTTTTTAGTTCACTCTGAATCAAATGTCAAGTGTTAAAGTTCAACAGACCACAATCAAATTGTTTAAAATATCCATGGTTTCTATTCCAAATCTTGAACTTACTGGTTTCTTTCCCAAGTTAATATCAGGGAAAATTGTTGTGCCTTCATTCACTAATTTGCATTTTTCATCATGGATTTCCATCAGTTTTTCCACAAGCTGAATCCATTCTGGATCATCTTCTTGATCCTCTTCCATAGCTTGTGTCATGTTTTCAATTGGCTTAGAAACAGCTTGGTCCCCTTGATCAACCTCCACACCAACCATCTTTAGTGCATTTATAGCTGCAACTTTGAAGCAATTGATGTCATTGGTATTTGCTGGAGCAACCTTTATATACCTCATCATTTTACTAATTGCATCTGCAGCCTCCCTAATTGAACTTTTAATTTCATCAGACGAAGGAACTTGATCAGTTGAAGGGGGGGCATCATCAGTTGAAGGGGGGCATCATCAGTTGAAGGGGGGGCTTCAACACGTAAAGTTGCTTCATCAGTTGAAGGGACAGAGGTAGTGACAGTTATTGAATCCTTGTTGGCATATAAAGATTCAATGGAGACAGGATCAATGATACTTTCTATGCTTCCTCTTCCAATGGTGCCTCCATTATCAAATTCCATCTGTCCTCTCTCCTTAAGAATGAATTCTGTCCAGTTACGGACAGTTGGGAATCTTCTAACCACCAGTCTTGTTCTGTAGACAACCCTATCTACATAGCATGCCTGCAAAAACAGATCAATAATAAAATGCATTACAAGGACTTCACTCTTATTCTGATTTTACTTCACTCTTGTTTACAAAACACTTCACTCTTATTCTCATTTTACTTCACTCTTGTTCACAAAAAACTTCACTCTTATTCTCATTTTACTTCACTCTTGTTCACAAAACACTTCACTCTTGTTCTGATTTTACTTCACTCTTGTTCACAAAACACTTCACTCTTATTCACATTTTACTTCACTCGCAAAACACATCACTCTTATTCTGATTTTACTTCACTCTTGTTTACAAAACACTTCACTCTTATTCTCATTTACTTCACTCTTGTTCACAAAACACATCACTCTTATTCTCATTTTACTTCACTCTTGTTCACAAAACACATCACTCTTGTTCACAAAACACTTCACTCTTGTTCTGAATTTACTTCACTCTTGTTCACAAAACACTTCACTCTTATTCACATTTTACTTCACTCTTGTTTACAAAACACATCACTCTTATTCTGATTTCACTCATGTATAAAAAACACATCACTCTAACCATGCATTTACTACTTAACCGTGAAAAACATCACTCTAAATTTGATTTTACTTCACTCTAAGCATGTTTTTACTTCACTATAAAAGGAGTGGTTAAAATAGAAAACTCACCAAGAGGAAAGTGATTGGTCCAGTGAATGGGGTGGATTTGTTCTTGAGTTTCCAGCTATCATGTGCTGTGATTAGCGTATCCAACACGTAGCTGCACCAATTGTACTGCCTCACATTTGAAATGTTGCCAATATCGTCCAAGATACGGCCAAGACATTTTCCGTTGGCAGTTGGTGAGATCAGAACATTGTCCAACAGAATAAGAAATATTTTCTTAAACCACTCACCACCTTCTAGATCACTATCAAGTTGCTCTTGCAAATCAGCTGGGGTTATTGCTTTGTTCTTCTTAGCATTGACAATGGTCTTCATCACATCATTCATTTCATGCTTCTTTTCTCTTTTAATCATCAACTCTCCTCTTGGCAGTCCCAACGTAGCATACACATCCTCCTCAGTGATGTGTAATGGTTGATCATCAACAAGTTTTATTCTGGAGCAGTTGTCATGATTAAAATTTTCAAGTAGTGAAAATGCCATGTCAGCAGGAATACATCGTATCTTCAAATGCATAAGCTGTCCGAAACCCATCTCTTCCAGAGCAGCTTTTTGTTTGGAGTTCATTTTCTCAATGGCATCAACCAAAACTTTCACCCCTATCTTAATGACCAATTTAGGTCTTCTGATTTTACAAGTAATAGCTTTGTCACTCTTTGCTTTAGCCTGTTTCTTTCTGGCAGGCATTTCTGGTTTGTCGATGCATTGTGACCTCCCACGCTTTGAGGCTAAATACATACAAGATTTTTGATCAAATTCGTGAATACACACTTAATATAGCTCAAAATTATACATTAATAACTATGCCCAATATATAAATAATTACATAACTCACTCTCTGGTTTCTGCATATCATTTTTCTTTTTTGACCTTATTTCGGCAGAAGTTGTTGTTCGAAGAACATCATGTTGATTTATTGTGCTTATTTCAGTTGTACGTGCAGCACTTTGTTGCAGTCTATCTTCACGCATCTTAGACCTTTTTTCGGCTGCAGCAACTTCATGGATATGAGGAAAAAAATCAATATAGCAAAAAATCAGACACATCACACTTGTTCACAAAACACATCACTCTTATTCTGATTTCACTTCACTTTTGTTCATAAAACACTTCACTCTTGTTCACAAAACACTTCACTCTTGTTCAGAAAACACTTCACTCTTGTTCAGTAAACACTTCACTCTTTTTTGCAGAACAACTATAAATCTAACCATGTTACACTCTTGTTCAGGAAAAACTTCACTATTGTTCAGAAAACACATCACTCTTGTTACAAAAACACATCACTCTTATTCTGATTTCACTTCACTTTTGTTCATAAAACACTTCACTCTTGTTCACAAAACACATCACTCTTGTTCAGAAAACACTTCACTCTTGTTCAGGAAACACTTCACTCTTTTTTGCAGAACAACTATAAATCTAACCATGTAAACGTAATACAAAGGCCATATGGTTTTCATAATCACTAAACATCAGTGAAACAACTATAAATCTTACTACAGAAACTACGGTTTTCATAATCACTTAACATTAGTGAAACAACTATAAATCTAAACACAGAAACTACGGTTTTCATATTCACAGCAAACGAAG
This sequence comes from Salvia splendens, assembly GCF_004379255.2. Lineage (NCBI taxonomy): Eukaryota > Viridiplantae > Streptophyta > Magnoliopsida > Lamiales > Lamiaceae > Salvia > Salvia splendens. The sequence goes on from NC_056032.1 coordinate 12,895,690, forward strand.
ATATTGTATATTAAAATTAATAAATAGTAGGAATGACTCACGGTTCGAGCCTGAGTGAAGTGAAACGGAACTTCCGGTTGTTTTTTTCTTTGTTCGTTCGAAAGCTACAAAGAATACAAATCTAAATCAGATCTAAAATAAAACCTAGAAATGATTGTTAATCAGTAGGAAACTTACTTTTCGAAAAATCCTTTTGATTTGTATCCATTTGTTTGACAAAGTAGATGATGCTGACGAGTTGAATTCGGTTTAATCGGCGACGGCGACGGCGACGGCTTGAATGCGGTTGAGTCGGCGATTCGGATTGAACAGAGGAGAACGAGAGAGACGAACTGAATCGGCGCGAATTTCTGAATGACTAACACAATTTTGGATTTAATTCGATGGTGTAATGACAATAATACCCCTGACTTGTTATTATGGAGTAAATTTGTGATTGAGGGAGCTAATATCTCATTAAATTCGAAAATTAATATTAGCCCTTGATTTTTTTGATCTTGTGGCTATTATTTGTTCTCTAGTTATATGGTTAAGAGGTGTTTGCCATAGATCACTACTATATATATATATATATATATATATACACGTTAGATATTTTGCCTTTTCAAATGCATTTTTTAATAAAAGCAAAGATATAAATAAAATGCAAAATTTGAAGATACTAAAACATCAGGAATGAAATTGATCAAGGCGTTGGTGAGAAGAATCGAACCCAAGCCTCCCGTGTGTAAGATCGAGATATATACCACTAGATCAACAACACCGACTTATTTGGTGGTACACTCGTAACCCTTTGTTCTCACTTGGATCCGCCCCTGACGCCAAGTAGGATAAGTTTGTGTCGAAAATCTATCAGGTTGTGTCGGATAGAAATTTTACACAGTTCGGTAAAGTCCATGACTTTTCATGCAACATTTAAAGTTCATGAGAAAAACCAAACTATTTTGAAAGTTCATGATTTTACCGACAATTTGCCCTTTTCAATATTAGTTAGAGATGAGCATTTCATCTTCAACAGAAAGATAAATCAAAATTAAAGCAATCAATTTGAATTAAAGTGTGTGTTCATATAATTATTTTAGCATTGGTTATAATCAATTTTTTTATGAAAATTAAAAAGCATATCGTACAAAAGCACTCTTAAAACAATAAATATATTGAAAATTTTGATGGGCTAGTTCTAAATTTTGTCTTGATTGGCTTTCGCGGTAATAAGCTTGCAGTAACAAATATTGGGACGACGAAAAAATGGGTCGAGGTAGAACTTGAATGTTGGTAGTGTGGAACCTAGTGGACAGGTGTGGAATGAAGATTGAAGAGACTAGTAAATTGCACCGCACAATCCAAAAGTACAAAAAAAAACTCTAAAACTTAGTACTTCGTCCGTCCTATAAAAATATGTGCATTTGAAATGACACGAGAATTAATGCACAATTGGTAATGTAAGAGAGATTAAGAGTAGTGTAGTTAAAGTAGTGTTAGTAGCTATTGTGACTCACATTATTATTAGTATTTAATTAGTTGTAATGGTGGTCATAGTGGTATAAGTTATAAATAAATTGATGTATATGTGTAATGAGTTGGAGACAACTTTCCATAAAAGGAAATGTTCATATTTTTATGGAACGGACGAAAATGGAAAATGCACATATTTTTATGGGACAGCTGGGGTATTTTTTTAATGAGTGAACTGCGCCATTAGTCCCTAACATTTAGGAATGTTGCACCATAGACCCCTAACAAAAAATATCCCCAGATAACCCTAACGTTTTATATAATCACAAATGAGGTTTTTTCTGACTAAAACACCCTCAGACCTTATTATAAGGGCATTTTTGTAACTCCATTATATTGCAGACACATGATTATTGCCACATTTCTATTAGCAAATTCTTATGTGATTTCCTAATAAGTTTTGGTACTTCATACGTGATTAAAATTGTCATTATTTACACTTTCTATTTTTTTTATATAATATATTACTAAGATTTATCATTATATGCATTAATTAATATAAAAATAATAAAATGAGACCTTTTTTCCTTATAAAACTCATTTTTTAGTATTTCTTTTGTTTCTATTTTCCCTATTTTTTTTGCCGTGTATATAGGGCGTAAAGTGTTCTTCGTTATGTTGGTTATGAGCAGTAGATAATCTCCATTCATTGTGTTTAGAGGTCATAAAATGTGAGTGAAGATGGGAAACAAGTACTGATTTCTTGCCTTGTTGTTCTAGGATGTCTAGTTTTTCTTTCAACTTTTGATGTGTGAGAAGTGGGTCGATTATTCATCCGTACAATGCATAGTCCGTTCTCATGCTATTATAATCACATAACATATTTCAAAACTTTGCAGCATCATGATGCTAGACAACATTATAGTACTTAATTATTTTGTCATGTTAGTGTTAATAATGGCTTCAATTTTTGAGGAACCAGTATTAATGAGTATTGCTTAAAATTTTATGAATACTAAATGTGTTCAAATGAAAATATACTAGGACGATTTAAAAAGAAAATTAGGTTTTTATCACAATTACCTATTACTAAAAAATTAAAAAAAAACATTTATATCTATTTTATTTTCTTTTTTTTCCACTTAACACATAGTAAAATAATTCCAACGGAAGGAATATGATACTAACTTAATTTCCAGCCCATGAAGGATGGAAGGAAGGAGTATGTTATAACTTTACAGCCCATTACAGTTGCAAGTTACAACTAAGCCGGTGATCTTGTTGACGTACATCGCCAGCACTATCGAGTTGAGTCATTTTAAAATTAATTATGTAAAAGTTATCCAGGGCCAAAGCTGAGAAGTATGGCTAAGCCAAGCCCTAAATATGTAATAAACACCCCAATATTATCGAGTCAGGTCAAAAAATTAAGAATATATACGGTAGATTTGTAGTCGTATTTTCACAAACTTGCAAGTCATTAATGAAATCATTACAAAGTGCAAAAATTGTGGAAAGTGAAATCTCTGTCTCTTCAACAGTCATAATTGGTGTCTTATATTCTTCTCTTCTGATAACGACAATTTAACATAGTGGAGAAACCACACATAAAACAATAGTATAAAAAAAACTATGTAGAAACACCACCTACTACATGTGACAATTAAAATTGTGTTTGGCATCTCAGCATTCTCTCTGTTGGAGCAAATAAACAAGATTTGATATATACCTAAAAGCATCAAAAGGATCAACTGATCCTTTTATTTCACTTTAACCAAAACCACGTCAATTTCAACTAAACCATAAAACAATAGTAAGTATTATGTTACCTAAACACATAAATTAGTTTATGATAATAAATTATAGTTTTTTCTTGTTGTCGTGTACTCATGTTTGATGTAATTTCATTAATTATACCACTATAATTTCCTTTGATATGTTCTCATGGGACAATCCTTGCTGTAAGCCTACGAACAATTATTTCCTATTTGGAGTACTATAATCTCATAACCTATTACATTGGCAAATTAATTAGGTCATTAGGTTAATGGAGAGTAGAGAATATATATACAAGATTTCACACAGAGATTAGGTGGGTACATTGTTCTTATATATATATAATTTCCGTGGATCATAGGAAATTTAAATTTTCAACTTTATATATAAATATGTGCGTATCTCGTCCCTATAAAAAATGGTAGTTGAGCATCCTAGCATGCATGAAGTAGTAGTACCCAGTGCTTTACGTGGTTGTACAGTGAAATCGTATAGGATGAGCCACGCCCATGCGCCATCATCCACTAACACACCTCTTATGCATGCGTGTTGACGTTTTTATGTAAAATAAAATATTTCACCAACTTTACCCTTTCCCTCATCTGAGTCATCTGCATTCCATTTATGCAGAATATTTACCATATTTTGGAATTTTGTTGTCTGCTTGCAATTGCATATAAGAATCTCCAATCTCCAAACCAAACGCACATGCTTCCCTTATATCTTTCCAGATTCCTAGAAAACCATTAGAAACAACTAATTATGGGTTGCCTCAAATTATCAATTGGAAGAAGGGGAAAAGTTTTGCAGGTAGTGAAAGAGGATGGCAAAATCATAGAATTCAAATCAGCAGTGCTTGTGAAACAATTGCTCCTCAATTTCAGAGGGTTTGGAGTGAAACAATCAAAACCATCTGGCAAGTTTTTGCCACCAAGCTTTGAGCTGCACTTGGGAAAGACTTACTATCTCTGCCCTTGGAAATGTCCAGTTCCTGCAGAAGATGCGGCGGCAGAGGTGAAGAGAATAAAGATAGTGATAACGAAGAAGCAGCTGGAGGAGATGCTGTCGAAGCAAACAAATCCATCAGCTGATTTAGCCGCCATCTGGAGGCCTAGTCTGTTTCCCATTCCAGAAGAAAATGAATTGTAGCTCTGTCATGAAATCCTCATCACATAATGTAAGAAACAAATAGCTAGCTTTGTAAGAGACACTGAAACCATGCTATATATATATATATATTCCAATGAATAATTTCTCAACAAGTTTAGAATTAGTAATGTCTTTTATTGCCTGAGTCTTGAGTGTTAGAGAACGTTATGTGCCTCAATTCAGCATCTCATTAGTTTTCTTGAATGTTCTTGGAATTAGTCATGCCAAATTTACAGCCCAATAGTCGATGTATTTCACTATTCGCAAATTTACTTAATTTTTTTTTATAAATCGATCGGTTACGCATGAAATGAAGGAATAACGTAATTTGATGCTTGAATTCATTTGTTTTTTTACAGAGTTAAATGAAATAATACATAGAATGTGTGAATCGATACAATTTTTTTGTTTAGATTGCAGGACTTGCCCGCTAGAAAATCGGGGCCGATATTTATAATATTAGTGTGTGATTTGGACATTTTGTCAATGACTGAATATGCAGATAAAGATATAAAAGTTGCAATATTGGATTGCTATTACTATAAGTGGTTGGGCCGTTTTCATTGAGCCCAGGCGTGTAGATGGGCCTGACTGAAAATTTGAGGCCCAGATTCTAGCATTTTGCTGATAGAACTTAATAAAATTATGTATTGGAATTTGAATCATATTGTATTTTAAAAAGTCTCCGTGGTTACTGTTTCATATTCAGACTGAATGTTTATCTTGGATTTTTATAAATATAAGTTTATTTGTAAATTTGAATATTCAATAAATGTATTTACTCCTCGGCTCCCTGTTAGGCCGACACCTCTCCAAGTTGCGCGTTGCAGATGCCTTAAAAAGTTGAGGTCTGTCAACTGATTTTCAGTATAGAAGATAACTCTAGAATTTATTTGTTTTTCTCATTTTTCCTCGACTTTGTGTAGCCTTATTCTATTTCTTTTTCTTATACCTACTTAGTTTTCTCAAAAACGCATGATAAGATAATTATCCAAAAAAATGAAAAGACTATATCGAGTATAATAAATATTTTATATCAATGTGTTTCAAATAATAAAGTGAGACAGAAAACTTACGTACTGCGATTTGCGAGACAGCGAAAGATGCTCTTTTCTAATGTTAGAAGTCCAAAATTTTATTTTAGGATGCAGTACTTTACTATTTCGTCCTGTATCAATTACCCACTACTGTAGTAGTAGTAGCAGCAGGGACGGATCCAGAAAATAATAATTGAAGGGGCAAAAATACACGTCAATATATTTGAAGTATTTGAGGAGGGGCATTTAAAGAAGAAACTAATATTAATTTTTTTCTACAATAGATTTTATACATAGATATGAAATTTTGAGGGAGGGCTGCGTGCACATTAGATCCGTCCCTGAGTAGTAGTACAATTTAAAATATGGAGTAACAAAATAAAAGGCAGGCTCCCTATTTCGTCCACTGCATCACATCACTACACGACATTAACAACAATAGTCCTTATGTAGTATAGTACTATAGTACTAGTACGATAAAGTAAGCCAAAAATGGATCACAAGAAATTAACGAACAGAATACTAGTAGTATAAAAATATAAAAAAAAAGTGTAGATAAATATGATCTATTTCACCTCTGCTACCCAATAAAGAATCTGTTGTTTGTTCATCTCTGCATATGGCGATCCCCATAAACACTAAGTTTCCTCTGCCATAAATCATTATCTACCATGTGGAGTTTCATCAACAATGCCCAAATAAAAGGATAAAAATAGTAAATAAAAAGTAACAAAAGGAAATTGCTTCTCATTTTTTTACCCTTTCAGCAGCAGCTTTCTCCCCCCTCGAGAAAAACATATTCCCTCATGCTGATCTCTCATCTAATTATTTGCCTTTATTTTTGTTGTAGCCTAATTCCCTGATTACAATGTAGTTTTAATAACAATGAAAATGGAGTACGTGTTTTACTAGAGTTGACCTCGAGTATATCGACCCATAGTATACAGTAGTAATATCGTTAATGAATAGTACTATGCTGCAAAAATGATTTATTGAGGTCATGCGTTAGAACTTGCTCTTTTTGGTTTGTTCTATAAAATGCAGAACTACTGTGTCAAAGTAGACCACTTTGTTAAATACTGTTTCCCACTACACTACTATTCAACATTTAATTTACCTCTATCCCATAGCATATACACAAAAAAAAAAGAAAAGCTCCAAATTCCCCAAAACTTCTTCTCATGGGAAACAAGAGTGGGAATTCTTGGTTGAATGCAGTGAAGAAGGCCTTCAGATCTCCCACCAACGACGATGAGAAGAAGAGAAGCAGCAGAAGAAGAGAAGATCACGAGCCAAAAGAAGAAGAAAAAGTATGCATCTCTCTCCCTCTACATCTCTTCATTACTCTTGTCTGTTATGAAATATGAACTAACTCAATATGTGTGTGTGTGTGTGTGTGTTTTCAGAAAAGTGGAAAGAAGAGATGGATATTCGGCAGGCATTTATCTGTGAAGACGACGACTCAGCACAACGTTGTAAATTCTTCGGCAGTTAGCGGAGAAGAGAATTTGGTGAGGAAGCAGCCCAAAATGGAGGGCGAGCACAAACATGCATTGGCGGTGGCTATGGCGACCACGGCAGCACTGGAGATCATCCGGCTCACTAGGCCGGCCCTTTTGCTCAAACAAGACAAGGCTGCTCTCTTCATTCAGAAAATTTTCCGAGGATACCTGGTAATTAACACCACAAATTCATGTACCTTTTGATTTTGGGTTACGAAGTTATAAATTCGGGTTGCATGTAAATATGGTTCAACTAATAAGGATGGAACAAATTAACTGACATGCTAGTTTATTTGGGTGCATATAATTGAATTAATCTAATTTTTGTCCTTCTTTACAAAATTCATGTTTGGACAATTTGTGAGACATAATTGGATATGCTATACTCAATCCATCCATGAAAAATAGGACCCATTGTGAATAACACAAATTTTAATGTAGAATTAGTAAAGTAAGAAAGAATGAAAAAAAAGTAAGAGAGAAGTAGTGTTAGTGGAATTTGGGTCCATATTATTAGTATGAGAAAGAGAAAAAAGTAAGAGAGAAGTTGTTGAAAACTTTCCTTTTTTAAATGTGCTCTATTTTTTGCTGACAACAAAAAATGACAAATGTGCTCTATTTTTTGTGGACGGATGGAGTACAAAAGACAAATTATACCCCTAAAGCCTAAATTACAATGCAATACATACACCGGTGTCTGTCCACTTGTGCTGTGTGGATAGCTTTTAAGTAAATTGGAATAAAGATTAAAGTTGCGTATTGACATAAGAAGTGGATAATTATTTTTACAATTAATAGCTCAAACGTTATTTGATTAGGCAAGGAGAGCTCTAATGGCGTTAAGAGGCGTGGTGAAGCTGCAGGCGGTAATAAGAGGCCACAATGTCCGAAAACGTGCAAAAAGGACCCTCCGATGCATCCAATCTCTCGTTCGGGTTCAATCCATAGTTTGTAACCAGCGCCGGAGGCTGTCCTGCGAAGCCGCAACCTTAGACTCAATGTTCACGCAGTCGAGTCGAGTTTCGAATCGCTCGGCCGTCGGTCCTACCGAGCTTGAAAAAATTCATGCTTTAATACACAAGACAAAAGAATGCTCACTCAAACAGGGCAACACGCTAGCTCATGCATTGTCTAAGCAGGTATTTCATTTTTCTTTATGCATATTAATTGTTAGTACTACATATTAGTACTTGATTGGATATCTTTGATGCACAGATTTGGGTGACTGAGGATGAAGATTCAAGCAGGAAAACAGGATATAGTTGGATGAGGAAAGATAGGAATCTATGCAACCAAAGAGATCCAATCAAGACTATTGAAGTAGATTCCATGCTTGTGCCTGCAGGTTTAAATGCGAAGCGCCTCAATCTCGGTCTTCAATCTCCTAGAACTCCCAAGACGAGGTGTTATCAGCAAGATGAAGCTGAGTCGCCTAGCTCACGAAGGATGAGCATGAGCGACAAGTCTTGCCCTTTGCCTCGACCAAACTATATGACGGCCACTGCATCAGCTATAGCGCGTGTTAGGCCAAGCAGCGCACCAAGGCACAGGCAGTCGAGCCCGAATAGAGATGATCAATCCAACTACCAAAGATGCAGAGATAATAAGCCTTACTACGCCACTGATTGACATGCAAGAAGGGATAATGTGCCTAGATTTCTATGACAATTCGTAGATGAATGCACATCATTTTAACTGTAATAAGCTCAGCAAGCAATCTTCGATGTGCCTTCAACAACTTATGTCTGATCTTGAAATTCCTCAGACTTGTTTTCCTCTGTTTTTCTGTGTTAGAGAATTTGACTCATTTTTGGGACAATGCTGAAATGGCTTAGAATACTGGTCCCCTTGGGATGTCTCGACAGCAAAAGACTTGAGATTTGAATTTCGTCAACTTTCTTCTATCACTCTGATGGTTGCAGATATTTTTATATATAAGTTCAAAGAGAACACGAGACATTAAGGATATTGGAGCGTTTATCTGAAAGTATCATACCCTTTAGATAATTGCCATTTAGTACCCCTCGTTTCGGCTTTGTGACCCGCTATATTTTTTTATGCATCAAGATGTCGCCGTGGCAATCGAAAATACACGCCCCCCACCTACGTGGATGTTGTATATGACGTGTAATATTAAATAACACTCCATATCGACAACCTCTCTCCTTGATCTCCATCTCCGACACCGATTCCTCTAACAAGCGACAACCTCTCTCCTTGATCTCCATCTCCGACACCGATTCCTCTAACAAGTCCCCCGTTCGGCGTCACTGCAGCCGCCTATTTGGCCCACCACGACAACGCCCTTTCATTTTTGGTTTGTCATAGAAAATATGTCATCTTTCTATATTTGAAAAATGTAGTAATAACTATTAATGTATTCAATTTTTTTCTCTTCCTTCATTACTACTTCAGCTACTTTTCCGCTTTCTACGTGATACACTAATTTGTGTATGTATTTCCTTATTTTTAAGGCAATTCCACAAGAGCGACAACTTTCAAGAGACAAAAAGAGAATTATATATTCCCTCGTCTCATTCCTATGTTATTCTCTTTTTTTTTCTTGTTCATTCTCTTTCAAACTTTATTATCTTTTCAATTAACTTATTTGAATACCAATTTCTTAATTATGGCGCCCCAAAGAAATCATTGTTTTACTCAGAGCAGAGCTGGGGTATTTTGTATTTTAATTAAGTGGTATTTACTAAAGTATCCTTTTATGGCTAGCCACGTTATGGCTCAATAAATTTATCCTAATCTTTTGGTTTCACACAATTTGGTCCCCATTTATCCCACATAAATCTATTCTAAATTTAGAACTTGTGAACTTGTTAGACAATGCAAATAGGCCACAAACAACACATGTTTTTCACAATCTTGATCGATATCATTGTGGACGACAATTTTTCAAATATCTTAGGTCACATGAGTCCACATGCGAATTCTCAATTTATCAATTAATAAATGTAGCCAATGCTAAGCAGAAAAAAAGTTTTAAAAAGTGGTGACAAGCATTCATTATTCATCTAAGAGAGAGGGGTTTTCAATCAAACAATACATTTCCCGACAAAAGAAATAGGACATTGTCCCACAAGCACAAGCAAATTTCAAGAAGATAGCCAACACGGTAAGAACACAATCTGCTTTTCATTTATCTGTCGCCAAATTCAAACACCTCGCCTTCTCAAATTTGATAAACAAATTAATCATCAAGATTCCAAGATTACTAATTCTTTAATATAGATTCTTTCTAGTTAGTTCACTGCCAAACCCAATGTACCATCTCTATGTAATTTAACATATTAAAAAATAACTTGGAATTCACTGAAATTAATGCAGTAATGCAAAGTATTCAAACATCCAGAAATCAAATTCAACAACTAATACCAGCACCAAAAGTAAAAGAAAACATTAACAGCTTCTCACTAGCCTTAGTAGAGCCCGTTGAATGCAATTTCTGTTGTCGGAGCTGCAGGAACTGGGCTACTGCAGACACTACCATCAGAGTGCGAAAACAACGTCGTCCTATGAAGAACACCGGTGGGTGAGGAGACATTAGTAGCCGGGGCGCTTATTGAGTAGCAACTGGAGATGGCAACTGATCCCGGCTGCAGAGCCTCAGCCAAAGGCCCTCCTCGTGCAAACGGCTCCCAATAGAGAGGGTCAATCCATCTTGGATCTTTCTCGTCAAAACACTCAATAATCCTCATTGCGTGATCTACGATGTCGCCAGCAGCCATGGCTATTGACAGATTGAGTGAAGGAGACAAGTTCCCGTGATTCGTTGTCATGGATGATTCAGTATTCCCACTATTGCTGCCATCAAGATTGTTGATCGACCAAGCATCGATGAAACCAATGGGGGTATTGACTTCAGGGGCCGATAAATTTGAATAGGACAACATATTCAATGACTGCTGCTGCTGCTCCAAATAATCTTGAGCAAAAAGGGAACTAGAGTCATTAACAGAAGAAGTGCCCACATTAACAAATCCCATATTTGATTCAATCAAATGCCGCCATCGCTGATCACTCCCATCCATCTGTCCCTCCATCATCAAGCTCGAATTCCTTCAAAATGCATCAAAAATCAACAATGAGGATTCAGGAATCAAATAAAATGAAACGCACACAACATCAGAATAAACCAAACCTAGTAGGTCCTTTGTAAGAAGAGGGTGCAACAGAAACGCTGGGATCATTTTTAGCATTGAAAAGCAAAAGGGGCTTATTATCATTCCCTGCAGCAAATTGGGTAGCAGAAACAGTAGTACTAGAAGGAACGTGGCTTTTCTCAGTGCGAGCTTTTTTGAGATTTTCGCCATTGTTTTTAACTTCCACAGGCTTTCTTGAACGGGGGCGGCCCCTGTGCAGGTGCCGCTCACAGTATTTCTGGTGGGGCGCCACCTCTCTCGAGCACCTCCACTTCTTTCCATCTGTTCTCTTACATCTACCCGGTTCCGGATCTCCATTCCTTGAATATCTCACGTTGTACACTGCTTCCAAATTCAACAAAAAGCGAGCTGTGATTTCAAGGTATAGCCAAAGCCAAATAAAAAACAATATAAAAACCAAGACTAAATTTTACATGAAGCGGCGCAATCTAGAGGTGCAGCAGAGAAATTTCTTGAATGTGGGAAGAGAAGGTCGGGAGGGACAGGCACAGACGAAATCATGTATTTGTAAACCATTGCTTGTCTTTCTAACTCTTTCCATTGAGCAAATGTGAAAGGGAACGCCGAGGCGACAGCCATTTCTTCTGCGTGAGTTCCAAGTTACAAAAGAGAAAGATGAGAAACAACCACTTAAAACTGCGTCCAACTTTCTATCGCGCATTTAATCAAACACATCGCTTGCACAAAAAACCATGACGGAAATGAATTGAGAGAAGAGAGATAATGAGATGTACCTGGGGATTTGTATGGCGCGGCGCAATAGGCAGCGGCAGCGAAAATGTTAGTAGGACCACTAGTGGCAAAATTTTCACCACCAAGACGAAAATCATCACCGTACGCATGGCCCACCGCCTCGGTAGTTCCGCCGCTACTACAGCTATTGGGCCCACATCCTCCTCCATCAAATGGTCGCCCCAGATTAACTTCTCGCCGATGGCAGCTCATCATCTTCTTCAATCGAACTACATCATTGCCAGATGATGATTTGTTTTCAAGTGTGCTACACTCCCTATTTGGTGTAGCTACTTTTTCCAAACGGCTCATTCCAATAATTGTCAAAATCGCCTTTACTGAAAACCTATCGAATTAGAGGGAACCCTAGAAGTGAGGAAAAAGGGGAATTTGTTGAAGGGATTTGGAGAAATCAGTTGTGAAAGTGATTTGAAGAAATTAAACGGTTTTTATAGAGGTATGATGATTTATGTAATGGAATTGTGCGAAGAGACAGAAGTGAGATTTTGATTTTATGAGGGATGGGGTGTGGGGCTCAGAGATGGAATTTAGTAATAGCCTTGTCGCCATTGTTTTGCCTCCGCGCTTCCGACATTTTCACCGTTGGATATAAAAATGCACTAATTATGAAAATAGTGAACTACGCAAATGGTTCATGAACTATGCCTTTTGCACTTCAATGGTCACTGAACTTTAAAAATATCATAGATAGTCCATGAACTAAGGAATAATCACATTTTTTTATATTTTTTCACTTTTCTTCTAATTTTATACCAAAAATACCCCAAAAGCTTGGAGGGTATTTTTATCCATAAATCATGAATATCAAATTTTTAAATGATTTTCTTGTTTAATAGATAATAACTTATGTTTATTAATCGTTGTAAATTAATTAGGAAGTGATCCATAACTATTTAACTTCATTTTTATCTTCTTTCGATGACTTTTGTCGTTGGAGAAACGTAGGTTCATTAATTAAAGAAGGTCAAGTATCAACACTATAAAACAATTGCTTAAATTGTCTCTTTACCTGTAAATAAAATCGAAATATTTTATTTTATTAGTTATTGTATTTTATTTAAATTTAAATTTATAAGATCCGAAAATTTTCTATTCAATTCCCATATTCATTTCATATTTCTAAATTAATTTCATTCCTAACTAGTTCATTCATTTGTACTAATATTGGTTGGATTGAGAAAATTAGTTTCATTCCTAACTTGCTTGGATTGAGAATAACAATAATGAATTAATACCTCCGTCAAGAATTTTTTAAGCAAGCAAGGAATTCTTCCACATTAAAAATTTAAAATTTTATTAATATTTAAATAAACTGTTGGTATGAATCTAAATTTTATTACAGATAGAAAGATTGACATCAATTAATAGACGGGTATTAATTCATTATTGTTATTCTCAATTTAAGCAGCTACTTATGCGAATTTTTTCAGCTTTTAAATTAAAAAATATTAATATTTAAATAAAATGTTCGTACAAATCTGTATTTTATTACAGCTAGAAAGATTGGCGTCAATGAATTTGATCTTACTTGTAAATCTTCTAGATTCTCTTTCAACATTTATCTTGGATGATTATTGACACACATGACCTACCTACTTAAAATAGAGAATCCAAATTAAAAAACAATGCTGTAAAATAGTTATGGATCACTTCCTAATTAATTTACAACGATTAATAAACATACCTTATTATCTATTCCGCAAGAAATTCATTCAAAAATTTGATATTTATGATTTATGGATAAAAATACCCTCCAAGCTTTTGGGGGTATTTTTGGTATAAAATTAGAAGAAAAGTGAAAAAATATTAAAAATGTGATTATCCCTTAGTTCAGGGACTATCTACGATATTTTTAAAGTTCAGGGACTATTGGCGTGCAAAAGGCATAGTTCAGGGACCATTTGCGTAGTTTACTCTTATGAAAAAAGATTTAGTAAGCCAAAAAAAAATCATAAACTATTTAACGTCTGGATTTGAATTTTATCATGTTTTTAGTTTGGATCGTATTAACGATAATTATTAACTATATATAAAATTGATAGTGATATAAGTTGCAACGGCAAATTGAGAATATTAGTATATCAAATCATTTATGACCATGTTTGGTTGACGGAAAAGTAAAGTTGACAAAGAAAATTATTCATGGGAAATGAATTCCGAGAATATGATTCCTATATTTTATATTAGATTCAAAAATCAAACTAAAAATATAATACTTATTATTTTTTATTATAAATAAAAAATAGTAATTTAAAATTTGTAATAAATTATTTATTACAAATGATAATAATTATATTATTATATTTATTATTACGATGAATAGTTTAAATATGGATCATCCATCATAATATATAATTGTCATTATAGTTACATGGTGATATTTATGGATATTATACTTAAATAAATTTTATAATTTAAAATTTCACTACGATTTTTATTGATTAATTATTAATTTATAAAATAATTATTATTTATTATAATTAAATTTTAATTATTAAATAAATTATTAATTATTATTATAATTATATATAAATATTAGTATGATAATATAGTTATTTATTATACTGAAATTAAGTATGATTTATAATTTTAAATTATTTTTAAAACATTATAATAATATTATATTGCATTAAATATGTGAGAATCTTAAAACTGGGAAAAAGAATACCTAAGATAAGTTGAGATTCAGAATCCTAGAAAGTTGTATTAAGTTTCCTTATTCTCGGGATTCTGATTACTCTCCCAGTTAGGTTAAAAATCGAAATAAACGCAGAAATTTAAAATGTAAGGAATCAGATTACTTTCCCAAACAGAATCCTGACAACCAAACATGGTATGAATATTGTTTAAAGGATATGTTTGGCTAAAAAATTGTTTCGAGACAGGAATTATTGAATTTTGAAATAAGTATAAGAATTCACAAAATATAATTTGTTCAACTTTACATATTTGGATTATTTTAAAGGCGTATGCAATGAATGAACACTATGAGAGCCGAAGAGTTTTACTGTGGTAGTACTACTCTATTATTTAAACTATGGATGACAAATTGTGCGGATTGGATCGTTATACTCCAATACTCTAATTTAGTTGAAGTACTATATTGCTAATTTAATTTGGTTACTTTAGTTCAAACCGAATGATTCTCTGTTAGAGTGTCCACTATAAGGCGGACACGCCCAATAGCCACGCCCCAGTTTTTGTCCATAGCCCCAGTTTTATTATCTATAGCCCCAAAATTTTGTGTCCGCCACTATAGTGGACACCTCCAATAGCCCTCAAATTTTATAATCAACTTTCATTTTGTAACGTTTCAAGTAATTATGAACAAATTTATCGGGCTATACGTAATTAGAAGAACACGACTATACGAAGTAGAATGAATTAAAATTAAAATTAAAATCAAAATTAAAATCAAAATTAAAATTACACACTAAATTAAAATTAAAATTAAAATTACACACTACATTTAATCTAGGCAAGCTGGTCCGGATTGCAGCGGTGTACTTCTGTTGCGTAGACAGCCCGATCCGGCCAGCCGCATCATGCTGGACGGTGAAGCACCGGTAACGCTCCGCCAAATTCGTCGCTATATAGTTGAACAGCCGTCGCGACATCCTGAATTTCCGGCGGAATATCTCGGGTGGATAACGGGGGTTATCCACAAAGTAATCATCCATTAGACGTTGGTGCGCACCGACGTGGTCTCGTGGGATTGTCCGCCGATGAGTAATGGCACGAGGGATCGAATCCTCCGCATTCTCCGCCTCCTCCGCCAAACGGGCCACTTCCTCCTGGGCGGCCTGGTGTTGCACCTGTTGAATCAGAGCATTCCAGCTGTCTCTCCACAAATTGTTCATTTCCGACCCCAAATTGTAGTGAGAGAAATTTTTATAGATGTAGAGTTGGAATGGTGTGAAAATAATGAATGGAGTGGGTGTATTTATAGGTAAATTGAAATGTAAAAAAAAAATTAAAATCGGCTATAGCCGCGGAGGTCGGTGATGCCACTATAGGCGCCGCGCCTATAGCCGCGTCTTCCCCCATTTCGCCGCGTCCTCGCCCCGGAGTCGGCTGAAGCCCGTCCGCCCCCTACCGCCCCCATTTCGGTGTCCGCCTCGCGCGCGGACAACTTTTCCACTATAGCCCGCCCGCCCTCCGCCCCAACCCGCGGCTATAGCCGCGGGCTCCCCATAGTGGATACCCTTAGAATTGATAATCGGACCCAACACATCATGCTAACCATACTTGAACTCATAACTGACCTTAATCGGTTCAAGTTTGGCAATCGATAACCATGTAACCATTTTAGTATCTCTATATTACTATCTTACCCTATTTATCCGAGTGGGTAAGTATAACTGTGTAATCAAGAAATCACTTACTTTCCCATAAATGTGTGAATTATTTCTTTTTTAGTTCGTCCTACAAAGGTATGCATTTACTAATTTTAGAAAGTTTTTTTAATGAGATGAGACTCATTCTCCACTAATAATACTTCAATTACTTTTTCTTTCTACTTCTCTTTTATTTTTCCAATGTGCATTAAAATTCGTATAAAACCAAAAGTGTATACTCTTGTGGGATAGAAAAAGTATTAAACTACCGTTAATCCCTTATATACATCCTAACGGTAAAATATGCTCTTCATATGTCTCATTAAAAATGAAACATTTTCCTTTTTAGGTTGTCCAATTAAAAATGAAATGTTTCATAAAATAGAAACTACACCATCACTACCTTTTTCTTCTTACTTTACTCCCTCTTTATTAACTCATAAAACAACACTACATAAAATCTCGTATTGGAAAACAAACGTTTCCTATTTATTGGGACGAAGGAAGTAAATTTTCAATAAAATAATTTTCTCCGGGAAGTGAGGAAACTGATACAAAATCTATAAACTTAACACCTGAATACAAAAAAAATCATCAAATCCATGATAACAGTGGAATATAAAAAAAAGTCATCAAAGCCATGAAGAGTTGATACCAAAACTTTTCAAAATCTAAGGCTCAAAAATTGAATGTGGTCTTGACGAGACATGGAACATAGTCATGAAATGAAAAGGAAGAGAATATCATTATTTTATAATGGATTTCTTAATGAGATCTCAGATGTAATGACTAATGAGGATAAGTGATATAAAGGGAGATCATTTTCTCATCCATTACTCAATTTAGTAATCATTATTCAACGTATACTCATTTTATTTTGCTATTTTTCGTATCCAAAAAAAAAAGTTCCATTCTGAAAATGAAAATTTCCTCCTTTTCACTTTTACTCTTTCTCTTTCTCAATTTCTCATTAAAACTCTATCGTTCACAGATAAAACTATTTTTCATGAAAGTAGAGAGCATTACCAAATAAATAAAACCAAAATTGAATACCATCTTATTTCTTCTGCCTTCGTGATATAGAGAATAATGACAGGGAATATTTAGAGTATCATTTATGAAATTAATTGAGAATATAGTCTACATAGATACATGTACCGTAGCATTATGGGTGAGGATGAAGTGAGATATGACAATAGGAAAAATAAAAACAGAGTGGGACTCATTAGATAATGATGGAGGAGGTGTGACAGTTGCTGAATGAGATAGAAATCATAGAATCATACTAGAATGGATGGCAAGACCCATCAAGTGCCTAACAAAACAATTCTAACCCTCATAACTCATAATCTCTGTTTAGACTATTACCATAATATTTGGGCACATCAAGTAGTACTCCATCTACTACCAAGTCCCAGTGAGCAACTGCTTTTGGATTTTATGATTAATTGTTCATTTCTGTTTGGAAAAAACTATTACTCCATTATATTTCATCATATAAACAATTGTTCTCATTTTTTTGGGGAATATATTTGACCTTTGGAAATATAGTTAATCGACTGAAAGATACAGTAGCACACACTCAATTTTTTCTAAAATTCAAATTATTTTTAACTGATTTTGGAAAATTTTCCCCATGTGTATCACCATTCATCCGCATACATCTTATCTCGTCTCCAAGATTTAAATCCACTCTCAGAACTTATTGTTACATATATGGATAATCCCTCTTAACTTGTTACATTTAATAGTTTCATTTCACTCCAACAGTTTTTTACTGAATCCCCTAGGTATGTTTTTATTCCAAAAATAACGTATCAATTTATTTTGCATTGCTAGCAAGTGGGGTTTAGGGATAAGATAAGACGTATCAGCATCTTGATTTTTCTTTGGTAGAAAAGCATGTACAATGTACTCCCTCCGTTTCACAAAGATTGTCTCACTTTGATCAGACATGAGTTTTAAGAAATGTAATGAAAAGTGAGTTGAAAAAGTTAGTGGAATGTGAGTCCTACTTTTATATATTAGTTTTATAATAAAATGTGAGTAGGAATGAGTTAGTGGAATATGTGGTCCACTACCAAAAATGATAAAAAGTGAAATGAGACAAATCTTATGAGACGGACGAAAATGGAAAAATTGGACAATCTTTGTGGGAACGGAGGGAGTATATCCCTAAAGATTGTGTTTAGTAGCACAAGTTTTTTCCTTTTAATAATAGAATTTATGTAGGACTAGGAGTATTCAATTTAGGCCATGTAACAATATTAAGGGTTCGTTTGTTATCCGTGTTGGCCTATCATAGGTTAGGTTGTTGTAACCTCCAATAGCATGTTAAGTGTGTGAGTTAGTAATCTTTGCCATTTGTTTGTTTGTACAGACACATATCCCACCCCTGTAAACACTCTGTTTGGTACGCGATCGCCAAACTGTAGATACACATATGCATTCCCGGTTTTATCCTCCTTGATTTTGCAAAATGCCCAGATTGCCCTCATTCCCCCTAATTTGGCGCTGGACTCAATTTGTCGTCAAACCCTACTTCCCGACCACCTATTTCATATCCCCCCAACTATAGTGGCGACGACGGGCGCCTGGCTGTTAATCGGCTCCTCTGAAGTTCAATCCCCGCGGTAATCTCAGGTATGTATTTCGCTGATGAGGGTATCCAGCCACCGACATGTAGTCGCCGAGCTATTTGGAGATTATGTCTGATGTTGTTGTCCAATGGTTTCATTTCTGGTCATGTTAATTGAAATTTATACAACACGTATTCAATTCAATTGAATACGTATGCCTGTATGTAATTTTTTTAGACTTTGAAGTGGGTGTTCACAACGAAGCTCATTCATGGTTTCAATTTGGGCAATAGGTTTATTTCAATCATTACTTACTTGGTTTGTGGCAAACCTTGTGTTTAGTGTTTTGTTTTCGCTTATTCTAGTGAAACTGCAGCCATAGAATTATAGGAGTAATTTGTTGGGTTAATTAGTTTTTGTGCATTGTCACAGACATACTACGCTCTTATTATCACCATCATTTCCTATAATGGCTTCTCAACACCATAGCGGTAATGACACTGACGGCAGTCCATTACCAGAGGGTAATGCCTTCATCTAACCCGTGCCTTACTCTTCGTAGTAGCTATAGACGTGATAGATAACTACTTTTTCTGTGCAGGTTGCTCTGATATGGTAACCAACAAAGGAGTAATAGCAGCTGGCGCTAGACGTTGTTGGACAGAACGCGATGAGACGATCCTTATGGCAACTATGAAGGAGTTGGCTGCAACCGGCTGGAAGTCGGATAATGGTTTCCGTTCAGGGTATCTAACCCGTGCACTGGAGGCACTGAAACGTGAATTTCTAAAAACTGATATTGTTGTTCATCCTAACATCAAGTCGAAAATCAATTTTTGGAAGAAGAATTACTATTCGCTAATGCAGATACTTGACCGCAGTGGAGTTGGTTTCAATACGGATGGTGAGTATAAGGTAGATATCGACGATGAACAATGGGCACAAGTCGTGCAGGTAAATTGTTCACAATTGGCAGTTTTAATTAGTTGTTTGGGTATATGTGTTGATATATTTCCCCATGTTTCGGGTGCAACCAATAACATATTTAAGATGCTTCGTAGATAATTGCCTAGATGTTGTTATTATTGCCAATTTGTTTTGTTGTTGTTATGCTATTGGCAGATATATATTGCTAACACAGCAATGGAATGTCTTGGTTACGTAGTTGTTTGATTATCCACTGTTATCTTGGGTTGTTTGAGTCATTAGTATGTTGATTGAATTGGTTTGGTGCTTCTAGTTCATTGTAGCTCATGCACATTTTATTGATTTAGGCCTTAATAATCATTGCAAGTCCATTGTTTAGTGTAAAGCTTTCTGGATAGACAGAATGAAAGCAACTGTTTTGATTCAAGGCAGAACTTAACCATGAAAAAATGGGACATGCTGATACCATGAAGATTTTAAGTCCTTATGCATATTCTGTTCTAATTTTTTACAGTCATGCTCCTGCAACAAAACTATCATAAGCACTCTTACCATATGCATGCTTCATTTGGTTGTAAAATTTGTAATTTGTGTGTAATAATGGAGTGCTCATTTCAGTTGGAAGAAGAAGGCAGAAGAAGGAAGCTCGGCTTTGAGCTGGAACTAGCCGAGAAGGGAGTTCGGTTTTGAGCCGAGAAGGGAGTTCGGTCTTGAGCCGAGAAGGGAGTTCGGTCTTAAGCCGAGAAGGGAGTTCGGTTTGTGAGCCGAGAAGGGAGTTCGGTCTTGAGCCGAGAAGGGAGTTCGGTCTTGAGCCGAGAAGGAAGAAGCAACCTAGAGAAACTAGCCGTTGGAGCAGCAGTTAGTTAGCTGAGATGTAGCGGTTATTCTTCTTGTTTTCTTGATTCTTGTTGTAGTTAGTTAGTAGCAGTTGCTACTTGTTTGTAGAGCTTTAAATAGCTCAAAAACCGTGTATGTAGTTTAGGAGTTTAATCAATAAAGAGTTTTCCAGTTTCTCTCCAAGATTATCATCTTCAATACTCAAAGTGTGAGTGTGTGTGTTTCTGCATTGTGTGATCTCATACAACAGTGAGTGTGTGTGTGATCTTCTTGAGTGTGTGAAAGCCTTGTGTGTGTAAACCCCAACAAGTGGCGCCGTCTGTGGGAAGGGATATTGAAGCTGATTTGCAGAGGATCAAACGGTTTCAGAGATGGCAGCAAGGCTTGATGCAGAAAAGTTCACAGGCAAGAATGATTATAGCCTGTGGAAGATGAAGATGAAGGCGGTTTTGATTCAACAAGGCTTGGCCGCAGTTCTTGCAAAACCAGAGGAGAAAGGAAAGGCTCCAGTGCTTGATGATAAAGCTCAGGCAAAGATGGAGGAGATGCAGCTCAAGGCACATTCTGCAGTGATTCTGTGCCTTGGAGATAAGGTCTTGAGGGATGTTCAAGAAGCCAAGACTGCGGTAGAGATCTTGGACAAGTTGGATGAAGTTTACTTGGCCAAATCCTTGGCTAACCGGCTGTATCTCAAGAAGAGGCTGTATGCCTATAGTTTTTCTGGAGATAGGTCCATCATTGAGCAGCTAGAGGAGTTCAACAAGATCATTGATGACCTGGGATCTGTTGATGTCAAGATTTCAGATGAGGATAAGGCCATTCTCACATTGAATGCCTTGCCTAGCTCGTATGACCAGTTAAGTGATGCAATTATCTATGGAAGAGATAAACCTATCACCTATGCAGAAGTCTATTCAGCCTTGATGGCCAAAGAACTCCAGAAGACAGCCAACAGAGGCTCTGCAAGCTCCAATGTTCAAGCTGCAGAGGCCTTGAATGTGAAGAAGTTCAAGAAGCAGAACTTCAAGAAGAAGTTTGAGGGCCCTAAACCCTCAAGTTCTGATGCTCAGAAGGAAACCAGAGCTTGCTATTGGTGCAAGAAACCTGGACATTTGAAGAAAGATTGTCATGCATGGAAGAGAAAGATGGCCTCTGAGGGACACAACCAATCTGATTGTGTGGAGAGTGCTGATCCCCCGGCTCAACTTATGAATATTAGTGACAGTGGGGTCAGTCACAGGTGGATAATGGACTCGGGGTGCAGCTTCCATATGTGCCCCAATAGAAGCTGGTTTCATGATCTTCAAGAAGCATCGGGTACGGTTGTTCTTGGAAATAATCATACTTGTCAGATAAAAGGGATAGGGAAGGTGAAGCTAAGCCTACAAGATGGCTCTGTGAAGATCCTGACTGGGGTGAGGTATATTCCAGAAGTGAAGAGGAACCTCATCTCATTGGGAATGCTGGAGCAGAGGGGGTTCACTATATTAATGAGTCAAGGAAAATTGTTTGTGAAATCTGGAGATGCAGTGATGATGGAGGCTGACAGAGAGCATATTCTCTATTATTTGAAGGCTAAGGCTGTTGATGGAGAAAGCAATGCTGTGTCAGATGATTCCCTAATGCTATGGCACAAGAGGCTGGGCCATCCAGCAGAAGGAAGCTTGAAAGAACTCATCAAGAAGGGCCTGATCTCTGGAGATTTCAACAAGATGGACCCCTGTGAGCAGTGTATACTTGGAAAAGCAAAGAAGGCACCCTATCCTACAGGTATTCACTCTTCTACAGCCCCTTTAGACTACATACATAGTGATCTTTGGGGGCCTTCACCGGTGTGTTCAATTGGTGGAGGAAAGTATTATCTAGCTATCATTGATGACTATACAAGGAAGTTGTGGGTATATATTCTTAAGGAAAAATCTGAAACACTCACTAAGTTCAAGATATGGTGTAAGGAGGTGGAGCTAGAGAAAGGAAGGAGTGTTAAATGTTTAAGAACTGACAATGGCTTGGAATTCTTGTCTGCTGAACTTGATATATTTTGCAAAGAGAAGGGTATGAAGAGGCACCGTACTGTTCCTGGTAATCCCCAGCAAAATGGTGTTGTGGAGAGGATGAATAGGACTATCCTAGAGAGGGTGAGGTGCCTGCTTCTTGGTTCTGGTTTGAGCAGCAGGTTCTGGGGAGAGGCGGTGTATACAACAGCCTATCTCATCAATAAATGCCCATCTACTGCCCTGAAATCTGAAACTCCTGATTACATGTGGTATGGAGCTCATAGTGACTACTCAAAATACAAGGTGTTTGGGTGTGCAGCCTATGCTCATGCTAGGCAAAGTAAGCTTGAAGCTAGGGCTCTGAAATGTATCTTGCTGGGATATCAGAGGGGTGTTAAGGGGTATAGGCTCTGGTGTATTGAGCCTGGTAGGCAGAAGGTGGTGGTGAGTAGGGATGTGGTGTTCTTGGAGGATCAGATGCCCTACTTGAAAGGTAAGCTGGACTCCAATGACTCCAGTGAAGTTGAGAGTGATTTCTTCAAGGTGGAGCCTATGGGAGTTGGCTTAGGAGCAGGTGGAGTCACTGACTCAGAAAATGAACCTGATCCAGAGGGTGATGGTGCTCCAGCTCAAGGTAGAAGAAATGATGAGCCCACAGCAGATCCTACCAGAGAGTACCAGATTGCAAGAGATAGGGGAAGGAGAAATGCAAAGCCTCCTGAGAAATTTGCAGATATGGTCTATTATGCACTGTGTGCTGCTGAGAGTATTGATATTGCTGATCCTCTCACCTATAAAGAGGCCATGAGAAGCAAAGACAGAGAGAGATGGATAGAGGCCATGAATGAAGAAATAGAGTCTTTACTCAAGAACAAAACCTGGATTTTGGTGGACAAATCCAAGCTGAATACAGATGAGATTGAGAAGGGGAGAGTGAAGGTGATTAAGATTAACACCTTGCACAATCCGGCTGACATGCTAACAAAGTCTCTAGGTAGAGACAAGTTTGATCGTTGCAAGAAGTTGATCAATGTTTGTGCAAGAACTGAGATGAGCCCTCAGGTGGAGAATTGTAATAATGGAGTGCTCATTTCAGTTGGAAGAAGAAGGCAGAAGAAGGAAGCTCGGCTTTGAGCTGGAACTAGCCGAGAAGGGAGTTCGGTTTTGAGCCGAGAAGGGAGTTCGGTCTTGAGCCGAGAAGGGAGTTCGGTCTTAAGCCGAGAAGGAAGTTCGGTTTGTGAGCCGAGAAGGGAGTTCGGTCTTGAGCCGAGAAGGGAGTTCGGTCTTGAGCCGAGAAGGAAGAAGCAACCTAGAGAAACTAGCCGTTGGAGCAGCAGTTAGTTAGCTGAGATGTAGCGGTTATTCTTCTTGTTTTCTTGATTCTTGTTGTAGTTAGTTAGTAGCAGTTGCTACTTGTTTGTAGAGCTTTAAATAGCTCAAAAACCGTGTATGTAGTTTAGGAGTTTAATCAATAAAGAGTTTTCCAGTTTCTCTCCAAGATTATCATCTTCAATACTCAAAGTGTGAGTGTGTGTGTTTCTGCATTGTGTGATCTCATACAACAGTGAGTGTGTGTGTGATCTTCTTGAGTGTGTGAAAGCCTTGTGTGTGTAAACCCCAACATT
Source organism: Salvia splendens (assembly GCF_004379255.2). Lineage (NCBI taxonomy): Eukaryota > Viridiplantae > Streptophyta > Magnoliopsida > Lamiales > Lamiaceae > Salvia > Salvia splendens. The sequence continues at coordinate 12,919,839 of NC_056032.1, forward strand.
GTGTATTTGGTTTACTGTGTGTGGCAGAAAGATAACAATGCCAAGTATATGAGGAATAAGTCGTGGCCTATGTTGAATGTCAGGAAGGAGATTTTCGGCAAGGACCGTGCGGAGGGGCTTAAGGGCATGGACACTGGCGAGGCAGTGCAAAAGATTTATGGTTCAAAGGTTGCTGTGGGTGAAAGTTCAGCGAAGTCTTCTCCAATTACTTTAGAGGAACTATTCCCTGATGAAGTTTTCCCGAGCTCTGTTCTGCCAGAGATGGTAGATGTGAGCACTTCCGCACCGGCACCTGTGAGTGTAAATCCGAGGGTGCAAAACAAAGCACCAAAGAAGAGGAAGGCTGAGGACAAGATGGACAGTGTCCTAGCTCTGATGAATCGCATCCATGAAGACACCAATGAGCGGTTGAAAGACATCTCTAACCGAATTGGTTATGAGTTTGATCTAAGCACGAAGAGAACCGAAGTCTTCAATCAGTTGAAAGGGATGCCCGGGCTGACCATCAAGCAACAATTTTATGCCGCAAAAAAGTTAGTCAAGGAGCCTGAGCTTATGGATCTGTTTAGGGGTTTGGATGACTTGGCGCGACCGGCATTTGTGCTCGACCTTCTAGAGACAGATGGAATGATTTGAAGAGGGTAGAGTCTGTGTCTTTTTGGTTATTTTGTTATCTATCATGGTTTAAACCTTAATCCATGTAGCTATCAAGTGCATTTGCATCAGTATGTAGTATGACACTTTTTTTTGCGTTTAACATGGGGATGCATTGGCACTGGTTGTATTTTGTCTTATTGCTTTTATCACTCAAGAAACTGTGCTTCTAATGCCCATATGAACATCTGCTTTCTTGATCTTCATCTTTGGTAATCGTATAGAATAATTTTGATTGCCTACTTGTGTTCCCATCGGCCCGTGCTTGGAATCAAACATCCAAGACTTTGAAATGTTTCTCATAGTGCACTTAACTTTCTAGTGTTAACATGAAAGTGGAAATAAGCACATACAATACCTAAGTGGTGGCATTAGTACACAATGGAAAAATCGCACACCACATTGTTCACAAACATAACAGACCGTAAAAACTAAGAACATGGCCGCGACACAATGAAAACACACAAGCTTCTAACGGCTGATCAAACCATACATAGAACTGGATATCTTGAGCATCGACGAGCTTAAAGTGGCAACAAACACCCGGGAACAACGCGTTAGCATCTTTGAATCAGCGCCAACCATGCTTGATCCAGATCTTGCCCGCGCTATGCTTGAGCATGAGCCGCCATGTTTGCCCGTCAACCAGAAAATGCACGATATTCTGCTGCGGGCAGCACGGAGGTGGAGTTGCCAAAAGTCAGTGGAATTTCTATTGTTCGCTTGGTATTTGACTTGGTCAGCTTCAACGTCCATGTGGGATACTCGTCGTCATCAAGCGCACCCCTATCATCGTCGTAGTCACTGTCGTCCGCCGACTCGGACTCCACGTCGGAGGGGGCATAATCGTCCGACGATTCAATGTCAGGGGTGTAGACCTCATCGTCCTCTTCTTCCTCAGTCAACGCTATTTCAGAAATATGAGTAAGGGCAATGCATACAGCTATGTTTTTAAACTGAAAAAAGGAAAACAGAAGCATTTTCACAAGAGACTCACTTTCGAGATCACCGCGTGGTGGGCAACCGGTCCCCGACTTGTATCTTTTTACATGGAAAATCCCCATATCGACGAGGGTGAAGGTTAGTTTCTCACCATGGAAAATATTATTCCCATGCCAGAATTCAGACCATCCAACGCAAAAGTGGCATCCACTGGCTATTTTTAGTAAACGGACTGGCCAACGGGATCCATTTGGCATTACGAGCCGACAGTCGAACGGTAGGTCATCCCCATGTTCCGCAACCCATTGAGGAGGTAGACCTACACACAAGACACACTTGGTAAGGCAGTTCAATGGACCCAACACGAGAATGTGAAAAGTGGGCAGAAAAGGAAGCATACCAATTCCTATTTGTTGCGAGAGCCGAAAAACACCTTGATGAAGGAAGGAAGCCTATGGTATTCTCCATAGGAGTCGTCGTCCGCCATAGCTAGCTTCAATGTAGTTGCACATAGTGAGGCATCAGCTAACATATTTATTAGCCTTCTTCCCCTATCAACACCCACCCCATTTACTACGATGACAAGCTGCGTCAATGGCAAAGGCTGCAAGAAAGTAGGAGGGGTTGGTTTGCATTTGATGAATGCATTAAAAGGAAGCGTGTATCCATTCGTTTACACTGTGGCGGAAGAAGTGTGTACTTTATGTTAATGCAGCTTTTTTACATAAATGAAGCAATCGAGGTTGTGCCAAAAATTCAATGTAAACGCAACACATCATAAGACATGTGTTATCCTCCCAATTTTCCTAAATAAGATATAGGGGGTAGAGGGGTTACGTACCACATGGGAAAAAAATATATGCACACTAACACATTATTCATACCTAAAATAATAGGCTTAGGTTATAGTAAAAAATAAAAGGTTTTCTAATATACAATGATTGGTACATGCCCATATGGAAAAATTATAGGATTTCTAAAAATTGAAGGATTAGCTTATAGGGAACAATAAAAGGATTTCTTTCATTTTAGTGAACGCATGTGATTTTTTTTAAAATATATACCATACTGAATAGGAGCTTAAATTTATTCTTTGAAAAGGATAAAATTTTGTTACGATTAAATTGCCAATATTGTATTCATCTAAACAATAAAACATATGACCATTTATATTACTCCCGTCGTTCGCCGTTAGGAGTTCCGGTCACTATAGCTCACGCTTTTTATGAATATGATTGTAAGTTGTTAACTTTGATAAATGGTCAAGTAAGAGAAAATACTATAAATTAGACCATACTCAAATTTTTCTAAAGGTTTATTATCATTTGTTTAAAAACATCTATTCAGAATTGCTTTCCAATTAATATGAAAATGGCCAAGATCAGCTCCACACCGGCAACTCCAAATTTTTTTTCCATGCAATCGAATGGTCAGCTTACAAAATTAATGACATTGGTGGTTGCCTAGTACGCTAGCATCCGAGCTCGGTGGAAGAAGTAAATTTTTTTTTGATATGACATATATCTAACTTGAGTAAAGATGTCTATGAAAACCACTTTAGGAGTTGCACATAGGGGTGTTCCCTTAGCTATTACATAAGGTGTCGTGTTGAGTTAAAAACCACCCCAACTTTACAACCCACTACTCATCAACTAGGCGCCATGAACCCACTTATCCATAATCAAGCGACCTTCTTCTACCGGGGCAAGTGGAACGCAGCGATGGATACGTTGCTACTTTCTACTGTGATCAAGCTGCGAACTGGGAGCTCATCGACCGATGACTTTGTGACTGATTCGGTGCTCAACGAGGCTTGTAAGTTAATCAATCTTCGCTTTGCCACTAAAATAACTTGTGCTGATGTTGTCAGTCGGTTGGAGCTACTCCGAGTTCGCCACCAGACTTTCAACGAAGTTGTTACTACACCGGGAGTCCGCTGGGACCTTGATGAGAAGCTCATCGTTGCAGACGAAGAAACTTTGAAGTTTATATTTCGGGTATGTCGTTGGCGTGTGAAATGTGTTGTCATTATCTTTGAAGCAGATCGGTAACACAGGCGGTTTGTACTCCCTTTTTTGCAGACAAACCCCCTTGCCGGAGCTTACTATTACCAAGACGAGGCGGAATATAACCGCTTAACAACCATGTTTGGGCTTCAGGATGTGAAAAAGGAGAAGTCGCGAGAGGTGATAACCATGTCCGACACAACGGAGCTGATCGTGATAACTGATTCCCCCGTACCAAATGCACCTACTCGTGGGAAGCATGCTCCTTCGCCAGTTGATCCGGACGAAGTCAATTCACCCTTCATCGATCAATATACAATGGTTCGCCGGAAGCTTTTTGATGAGCCATCGACCAATACCAAACAAGGCTCGCCAAGCAGGGCTGGTGGACTTGTTGGACGCATGGATCCAACTCGGTTGTTGCCAGTGAAGCAATTGTACTCATCGCCGAAAGGCTCATCGTGCGCGTGTTGGAGTCCGGCAGCACCATCGCGCAAATTGACCCCTTAATTATCTACGTTGTGCCCCCGACCAGTCTCGATATCTTTTGTTAACTTATTAATATGTTGTTTCGTAGGTGGAATTAAAAAAATGATTGTTGAATGTAGGTTTAACTTATGTTGTTTGCTTTAAAATGTACAAGCGAGACTGCTCTGCTAGGTTATGTATTATGTTTGTATAATTTTCATGTGAAATGCACTGTTAGTTTAATATTAAATAGTGCCCAATAAAAAGCCTCAAAGCTCGATCAATTTCTAGAAAGATGTCAAACAAATAAGCATTACTTAAAACCAAGTGTGTTAATAAGTATGTTATGAAACATTTCAATGCAGTAATACAAAGTGATATGTTATCTGACGAATAATCGCAACCACATCGATCACACGTTTGTCCTATGAGCCCACATTGCAGCAGCAAGGTCGACCCTCTTCTTCGTCCACATTGGTGTTGGCGTGACCGTAGTGTTAGTGGGCACCACGGGCTCATCGTGATCACTCCCATACCCATCTTCAAGTTGAACTCCTACCAATTCATCATACGGATCCACCTCCATCTAAGTGCGTATAAAATTGTGGATCAAGAAACAAGCAATGATCAACCCCGTTTGGACCTCAATAGGATAGAAGCTTGGGCTGCGAAGTATTCCCCAATGCATCTTGAGTACTACAAAAGAACGCTCAATCACATTCCGAGCTTTAGAATGCTTCAAGTTGAATAATTCATCGGCTGTTTGCGGTGCTTGGGTTCCATGACCCCACTCCTTCAAATGGTAACGAACGCCTTTGTACGGTGTGATGAATCCCCTGCTGTTGGCATATGCATTGTCGCAGAGGTAATAGCAATCTACAAATGGGAAACAATGTGAACAGGTGAGTGTCCAGCCTACCAACTTTACTAACACAAATATCAGACTGCTTGACCTTTGGGTACTTTAAGCCCGAGAGGCCGGCTAATTGCATCGCGTAATATTCGTGAATCACCCGCTAAACCCTCCCATCCTGGCAGCACATACACGAACCGAAGTTGTCAATCACACACTGCAAGTGTGTTTGTTGATACTTGCCCCTTTCTATTACGATAACGTGGTGTGTCAGCAATGGGCACTGGTACGTGTATGTATGTCCCATCTAAAGCTCCTAGACAACCCTACAACATTTTTTGGTTGCAGAGTCAGCACAACGTTCCGGAGAAATTAAAATATGGCGGACAAGATATTACACATACCTTGAACCACTTCCATCTGGAGTCCGTGCAGTCATCACCAACCGGTTCAGGTTTCACTAAAAAATCTCATGCAAAGTAAGCACCCCACGGAGCACCATATGTGTGTACTTAGACACTGTTTTAGAAGAACGCATGAAATCATGTCCCACAACCCGTGTCTTTTTGTGGTGAGCTAGAATTGACAAAAATATGGCAACTTGTTCCTCAACAGTGACAAATTTTGGTCTATTAATCCAGCCCGGTCACGTAGAATGCGACATAATCTACTGAAAGTGTTTCTATCCATCCGCAAATTGTCTATACATAAACGATCAGAAACCCAGACAAGCCTATCCAGCTGCTTTACATGAGCAGGAATGGAGTCAATCATTACCTCTGGGGTAACTCTTCCCCCCCCCCCCGGTTTCCTTTTCTGTGCATTGGATCTGGCCAGAGCGATAAACATTTATCCGATGGTTTCTTAGTACTTCCTCAAGCAAGATCAGTAGCTCGGTTGGCTCCTTTCTATCCACCTACATGAACAAATCTCTGGTAAGCTTGCTCAAATTGCTTCAAACACCACATCATCATAACAAATGACATACAATCACAGCAGAATCATCACATTACAATGTCATCACAAAGACGTAACATAGATGCATAAATCAATTGCATAAACTGGATGTATGAGTGCATATACCCTGTCAGCATAACAACATAGATGCATAAATCAACTGAACAAATATGACGAGTTCAATCACATCAGTAACAGCCTCAAATCCATGAAATTTTATGCAACAAAATTCATACAATCACCCCCCATATCACAAAGAACAACAAACAATTGGACAGTTAGGCACAAATTGTAAAGGCCATGGGTGCTCATGAGCAAATGTATTTCATAGCTTGCTTACAAAACCACAAATGACCAAGGTAGCTATAATGAACTCCAATGTTGTTTAAAAGATAACAAACAAACTGAATTCAATATCATCAGACACAACATCTGGAATCAATTCAATTTATTCAACACAATTCATACAACCGCACTCAAACGCTTATTACAACCTATATGCTGCCATTTAGCAACAAATCGTGACGGCCATGGATGCGCAATAGCAACCAAAATTCACTTCACCTGCCGAGTTATGAGGAACTTACCTTCTAAACAACGTCATGTTCGGCCATGGCTCCTCGGCGTTCGAATTACCCAGGGCATTAGCTTGCAACCTACCAAAATAGGCAAATGCGGTGAGAAATTCGAATTGGGTTAACCCATTATGAAATTGTAAACAACACCAGCAACAACTGCCACCAAGATTTTCGACCTAGTGTTTCTCACAGAACGCGTCGCCTATCTGCAATTGTTGGTTGATTGTGGAGTACAGTAGATGGAGATGGAGTAAATGAAGGGGTATTCATTCAAGTCAATTGGTTGAAATGCGAAATCTTCACCACGTTGATTCATCCCTATCGCATGGTGCAACAGAGATAGAGATATCTATGTTTTGGGTTCCCATATCACGGCGTGTGTCGGGTACTGGGATGTAGGATTCGGGTCAGGTAGATTGCTAACATGGAAACCAAACATGGAAATTATGATAGATAGGGGGACTATCTATGCCTAATATGGATAGCAAACGAACACTAAGATGGTATAGTATAGAGAGTGGGGGTTGCTACCGGGGAAGGAACAAGAGAATAATAACCAAATGGACCACCAACTGTGGATTCATCTGTGATTCAATAGCTATCAGTTCCACACTTTTCCCCACCAACCATTTCTCTTTTCCCATTCTACCCCCACCTTCTCCAATTATTTGATTTGCCCATGTTTAATCAAACCCCATCATAAAAACTATAATTTGCGTCCTCTTTTTTAGTGTATTCATGACATTTTTTCACTTTCCTCCGTTCTCTTATAATTGAGTAATTTTATTTTATTTTGGGAAGTTATCTCATATTTGAGTCATTTCTATATACGGTACTCCCTCCATCCGGGAAATGTTGTCCAATTTTGTCATTTTGGTCCGTCCGTCCACTTTATTTTTTTCTACTTTTGGTAAATAGATCACACTTTCCACTAACTCTTTACGCTCACATTCTATCATAAAACTAATATATAAATGTGAGACTCTCATTCCACTAACTTTTTCAACTCACTTTTCTTCACATTTCTTAAAACTTGCGCCGAGTCAAACTTAGACAATATTTCATGGACGGAGAGAATATCACTTTTTATCACTCTTATTTTATCATCTCTACTTCATTCACTTTCTACTCTATACTCTCTTACTTTTTTCTATCTTACATTTTTTATCTATTTACTTAACACACTAAACATCAATTTTTTAAACTCCATGTCGAAAAGTTTCAATTCAACTATGAGGAAACGAATGGACGGAGTAATTTGCATGGAAGTCACGAGTGTCCATACTTTTAAAAAAGTGTAGAAGGTGATCCTATTAAATTTGTTTCAATTGGCATGTCTCTTTAAATGATGCCCTTATAATCAAAGGCTCACTTCTCTGTTTATATTTCCTCTAAAAATTGTACTACTAGTCTTATTGTTTATTTTAGTTTGTCAATCAAATTTACTATCATTTGTGTTTATGTAAATTGTCTTACTATTTTTATCTTTCTATTCTTTACATATTCTTTACTTTTTCTATTTCTCTTATCTGCCATAAATTGGAATTTACCAATTACGCAAAAATTAGGGCTGGCAATTTTTGACACGACACGATAACACGACACGAACCGGCACGAAAATAATGGGTTTGGGTCAGAGCTTATTGGGTTCGTGTCCTTATCGGGTCGACCCGTTAAGGACACGAAAATTTCGTGTCGTGTTCGTGTCGTGTTCGTGTCATCCGTTAACAATACGTGTTCGTGTTCGTGTTCGTGTTATCCGTTAACAAATAATATTTTAATATTATTAATTCTTATTATTTTCATTTTTAATAGGTTTAACCGTTATCAGGTCGTGTTGTTATCGAGTCGTTATCGTGTCATCTCGTGTACGTGTTGTTATCGTGTCGTGTTGACCCGAATTAGTTCGTGTCGTTAATTGGTTCGTGTCGTGTTCGTGTCGTGTTCGTGTCTGAGGATTTCGTGTCGTGTTCGTGTTCGTGTTTGAGGTTTTCTTAACGGGTCGTGTTCGTGTTTGCTGTTATCGTGTTCGTGTCGTTATCGTGTCGACACGATAACGACCCGACACGCACGATTTGCCACCCCTAGCAAAAATACATGTCTGCCACAAATTGGACTAGTTTGGGTGGTATTTTTATCTTTCTATTATTTTACTTATTTTTTTTTACTTTTTATCCTACTTTACTAATTACTTTATCCACAAATTAGACTATTTGTTTGTTGGTAGTTATGCCATGTTTAAAGGCAACTAAGGATACAAAAAGTCACATGTTAAAAGGGAATTGAATTGATATGCCCCAATTTCATGCAGTTGGCCCAATCCGGATTTTCAACATGGCCCGTTGGGTCGAACTCACCCTTAAATTTTCATTGAGAAATTGCGTAAGCATCGCTTGAAAGCCCAATTATATATGGCACAAATTGGGCTTCATAAAAACTTCTTGAATGGAAGATTTTATAACCATGTCTATTTTTATCCTTTAAAATTATATTCCCTCCACGGACAAAGAATAAATGATTAGAAAGAAAATCTCTCAATTTTCGAATTCATATAAACAAATATATTTGTTTATTAGAAAAGTAGTATTATTGGGGATGTGATATATAATACAGTAAAAACACAAAATATAATGTAAAAAAAAAAAAAGAAAATTACTCGAAAAAAAAACCTAAGTCTCAAACTCAAACCCAAATGTGTATTGCGATTTTGAAACTACGCTTCTCTATATATGCGTCGCCAAATTGTAAATAAATATTTTTGCAAGGATTAAACTGAAATATCCATAAATAGGCACCGAAAACAGTTTCATCTCATGAATGGAAGTGATTCTACTCAATTGAGTTTTTACCTGATTACGTTCTGTTCGCCCTATTTGGGCAATTAGAAACCAAAACCCCCTCTTATTTTAATACATTTTTTTTTTCTATTTTTGTACTCTGATGATAGATACTGCCTTAATTATTCAATACCAATACAGACAGGAATAACTTACCGAACATGGAACATAAATAAATTTAAAAAATATGGATTTTAATTTCAATGTAATGCAAGTGACATTATTTATTTAGTTTTTTGAATGTTGGAGCTGTTCAATAATTTATTTTATTTTTTTATAAAAAAGAGAGGAAATAGCGCACTTTGCATACAACCAAAATACTTGTAGATACAGACCATCTAATCTAATGATCTAAATATGAGTCATGTTAAATACAGCTCAAAACTTCACAATATACCAAAACCGCCCCACCAACGGAAATGTCCTCATCAGATATAAATATTACAACATTCCAAATAAATTGGACATTACTGCAAAACTACAAAAGACGACTGTGATAACATTGATAAGAATATGGGTAGTTTCTATTTTGTTAGGCCGACACCATTACTATAACAATTTTTTGTTGCTAACAAAATTATTCCCTAATCTTTAATTTGATCTCTCTTCAAGTGTTCAGCGTCTACTGTAATAAAATGTCAGGCAGAATACCACCTGGAATTACCAACTTGACAAACCTTACGGATCTTGTTTTACAGGAGAGATTCCATCAGATTTGGGCAAGAATATGGTTCCTGGTTTAGGTATCTTGGATCTTACAGGAAATCAGTTTACGGGAGAAATTCCTAGTACTGTATGTTCTGGAAACCGCCTCGTACGTGGATATTAGGCCCTCTATGAGAGATGGTGGATATTGCTTTACAATGCACTGAAATGGTTCCAGATATTATGCCCTCTATGAGAGATGTCGTGAGTTTGCTTCTTAAATTTCAAAGCAAATCCGAGGTGAGTGTGAGAATTCATTCAACCCCTTAGTTTTAAAGTGAATGCTGCTACATCAATGCAAGGACAATCGAAGGAGAAGTTGATATCGATGTTCATGCCAAGCCAGTAGTTAGGACTTAGGATAAGGGAAGATACGTTCTAATATGTTTCAATTATCCATACATTATTAAGTATTAGGATTTGCTTTGATTTGTTTAACAAGATTAGTTTGAGTTGTTAGGAATATTTATACACTTTTGATTTGTTTCCAGGATTGTAAACTCCTATAAATATCACATTGATGATAGATATAATTATCTTTTGGAGAAGATCACATTTTGGACGGAGAAATCCGTGGCCTTCTTCACTCTCTGCCTTTCACTCCATATCAAATGTCCTCACAGAGACCAGGTTATGATTACCATCAGTTACAGGTAAAAGGTAAACACTCTTCTAAGGATCCAGTTGAATGAGACATAAAAGCAGTTGTGTTATCAACTTACACTTTTTGTTTAAGAAGGCCGGGGCAGGTAGACAAAGATTGAGATAGAGATTGTTTGGCACCAATATCAGCAAGTACATAATCAAATCAGGGAGGGTTGCTGCTTAGGAAGCCAAAACATATAGACCTGCAATAATTTCATTCAACTTTATAGCACCTAGTATATAAAATCACTAGAATAAGTAAAACAAATAATCAACTACATGTCAAGGATATGATATAGTCAGAGAAATGAAGACAAATGTAGCCTTGAGTCCTCAATCCTGTCAAATGTTTCAGGCACCAAGCTATCCTTCAGAAGAATTTAATGTAAATAGCTGCTATTGCTGATGCGCAGCCTCCAGGTTCCGGAATGCCTTCACAGGTTCGTATATTCCTCCAGTGTGGTGAGGTGCATAATGAACGGATATTCTCATGCAACTTCCTAATAGTTTAGTCGCAACCCAAGGAACTGCACCGGGCCTGCTAAACCATACTCCACTGATGCAACAGCTACCCAGTGGTTCTGTTGCAAAGTCACCATTTCAGCTGAATGCTCTCTGGCCTCAACACCAGCAGAATCAGCTGCTCCAGTTCCAGCAGCAACTGCCAGCACATTTCGGCCTTGGAGGGGTTGCAAACAGTTTGCAAGTACCTAGTCAACCAGGTACAGGCGGTGCAATGGACTTTCAAGGAAGCCAGCCAGGCATGCTGGAGGGTGTGTGCAGTGATAGCCAAGGCAACTCTGGTTTTGAACCTTCTGGGGGCAGAGAGTGATATTTGTAAGGCTTGCTTCCCTTTACGTAGTGGCTGTATTAAACTGGTGGAAAACTCTCTAGTACCTTTCCTCGGTGAAGTCATACTTCATCACCAGTGCATAATATGAACCAAAACTTAGTTAATACTCCATGAATGATTTTATATTATACAAATTATTTAGGTTTAGATATTGTAGGTTTCTTGGGCTTTGCAGAATGATCTCAAAAGCTAAGGCATGTTGTCCCGGTTGGGATTCAGTTTAGTCATCACCAAAATTAAAAACATTGACCCCAATAGATAAAAAGGCCCAGTTTTTTTTAATTTAAGAGAATATACGGTCGACAATATATACTTGTATCTTGAATCACATTGTCATGGTGATAAGTAGAAATGCATATTTCAACTTGACATTTTACAGCTTCAGCATCCTGCTCTGCCCACTTGGTGGCACATAAAGTTAGTCATCCCGTCACTTAAATTACCAAAATATCCTGCACAGGGAAGTCGAAAATCTTTTCGAGGTGATGAGTGAATCATGTGGAATCAAACATAATAGACATTTTATCAGATTGAAAGTTCAAATACTAATTTGGTGCACGCTTTTGGTGTCCTTGGATCATATGCAAGTGATGAGTTATAAGAATGGATCATATTTTTTGTCATCAAGGAGTAGCCAGGAAATGAATGAGCAAATTCCGAATATAAATATACTTACTATCTTCTGTGAATTGATGCAGCACCAGTTGTTCTGAAAGAGTATAGTAGTAAGACTTTATTTCTAATAAAGGGATTATTATTGGAAATTTTTATAATATCTAGTGCAGACCTGCTCTGTTTTTGCCCAGCCATGCTCATGCCAGTCCTCTGAAATGGACCTTTGCTTTGAGGATGACCAATTCTGTCAGGGCTCATTCCATTTCCAGTTGACAACATGGTAGACCCCACAGTAACAGAGCTCGTCGGTTCTGCATGATCATTTGATTTGCTCAAAATATCATTCGAGACTCCTCCAGCAACATGAAAGGTGCTTCTGTTCAAGTTCTGACTTTGCATTGCTGAGAACTGAGTAGGATGATCAGATCAGACACATTTGAAAGTTCAACAGCTTCAAAATTATGAAACTGGGGCCTTGTTAGAATTTACAGAAAAAATTCAAGAGGAGACCTTTTTCGATCTGTGGGAATGTGCCATGGGAGTGACTGCTACAGAAGGCACAAGTGATGAAAGAGAAGATGGAGCAGCGGCAGCAGCAGCAGCAGCGGCCACTTTAGCAGCAGTTGCTGTGGCTGCTATGGTTTTCTGTGCACCTTCTCGAAGCTGAATGTAGTCTCCCTCGATCAAAAATAACTACAGGAAGGTAACAGTCACACTGAATAATCATCTACCCAAGAAGTTGAAATATAAAGAAGAAGGGGGGACTTACATCAGGATGACTGGCAACAAAATCATCAAGCTTCCCGTGTTTCTTTTTATAATCATGACAAAGAAGAGGTGCAAGCACTTTCCCAAGTCTATTTGGAAGCTGTTCAAAGACATGTCAAGCAACAAATAACATTAGCAGTACATACATTTACTAATATCAAGTGAGGGCAAATAAATTAACTCACAGTCGTACTAATTCTTGTCCTGCCACAAGATCCTATAGCACGAGCTATAGAAGCCAGTAATGCTCTTTCATCCAATTGATAACTTTCGCCAAGATTTCCAGTTATATTACTTTTCTGACCCATGGAAGCAAAGTCGATGGTTTAGGCATCACTTAAGGCAGTACTTGAGGTTGTTTCACTAAAATTAACAGCACGAGTTTGTCCTTCTGGTGAAGATGCATTGACTGTAAAACTAGGATTTTCCATCTTTGCATTTCTGTAGTCCACACTGTGACTAGTTACAGGTTTGCCTTCCTTCTCCTGAGGTTGTAGTAGTAGTAGCAGCAGTAGTACTTATTAATTTGAGTTTTAAAGAAGACTAAAACATAGAATCAAGTTCAGATTCAAGACCATAATTTTCAGCAAATAGGCTACGGAAAAGAGATTATGTAGAAGTAAATTGCATGTGTGCTAAAAAACCTTAGTGTCAATTTCAATATCAAGGGGATCCACTCTAAGCGCCTCATGAAACTGAGATGACAATTCCTGCAAGTTAAGGTGAGATTTGGCTTTACCATGGCTCTCATCTATAGAATAATTCGTATAAAAACGCATGACATAGTTATAAACAAGATATTTAAAGGCATAAAAGTAAGCAACAAAGCCAAGGTACAAGAGTAATCTTTGAGCTACCAACCTCTATCTCTCCATTTGGTGATGGAACCACAGAATCAGTAGCATCTAGCTGGGAATTGATGCTTGCATATCCATATAGTTTGTTTGATGAACATGCTCATTTACTGCTAATGCTTCATGGTGAAAATGAGAATCTGCCCTAGACAAATTTTCTTCAGTTTGCTCAGGATAGTGGTTGTGTGTTGGAATGTGTTCGCCATCTGACAGAGACTTGGAACAAAGAAATGCACAGAATCAGCTAACATAAATTGCAACTGATGAGACCAAAAAAAATTCCAATAAACCGCTGATACGGCAGGGGCGTGGAGGGTCTACCGCCGAGGAAATCGGGGGGTGGTTTGGCCAGCAGAGAAGAGTGAGGAAGCAGGCGAGAAGAATAAGGAAGCAAGCGCGGCAGACACGGCCTGCGGAGGAAAATAAGGAAGAAATCAAAGGAAACGGGAAGCGGCTAGTTGTTAAGTTTGTTCCTATTTTAGTGTGATTCAATTATTTCCTGTTATGTCCATAGTCTATAAATATGGAGACTCTAGTCAGATTAATTATCGAGTAGTGATCATTTGTATTGGACGACAGATTGTCGTAGGCCTCCGTAGTGAGGATTGTCTTTCGGTTCTTGAATTCTATCAATAAAGTCCGCAAATTTCCCTACAAACAATATTGTGAGTGTGCGTGCGTGTGGAGAGTACAATCAAAGGGGTACAACTCGTGCCCAGCTCAATCGTGCTGCCTTTACTCCGCTAACAATTGGTGCGGTGAACGATGGTGAACTCTCGAGGTGATTCTCGCCTTGACGCAGTGGAGAAGGCAAACGAGGAACTCAACGAACGGGTCACATCATTGGAGTCCAAGCTCGACTCCTTGTTGGTCGAAATGCGCACGGGATTCGCGTCCCTCACCCCCGGTACCAAAGTCCCTCCGGAGGACGGGGCTTCTTCCGAGCACCGGGAATCAAATTCGGTTTCAACTGGCAACAATCCCCCATCCCCTATGCCGACGTTTGACGGCACCGACGCCCTCGCATGGCTGGCACGGGCGGAGCAATACTTCCTGATTTCGGATACGGCGCCCGAGAAGCGGGTGGGCGTAGCCATGGTGGCGTTGGCCGGCGCCGCCCTCCCCTGGTATCAGCTTCTGCGGAGACGGAATCCAGACCTCTCCTGGGCCCGGTTTGCTCGCGAGTTGATGAAACGTTTCGGGGGAAATGGGGCCCTGGACGAATACGAGGCGTTTGCAGCAGTCCGGCACACGGGCTCCCTCGCAGAATATGTAGCAGCATTCGAGGCACGCCTCGCTCAGGTACCGGATATAGCCTGCCACCAGTACCTCGGATTTTTCATGGCGGCCCTCCGCCCGGAGGTGCGCCTCCAGATGAAGGCTGCAAAGATCACATCATATGAAGATGCAGTAGAATTGGCACTGGACATAGATGTGCTCGCATCACAGCATCCTCAGAGGACAGCCCCTGCCCCCTCCCACACGGGGTCGCAGCCCTACACCGGGCAACAGCGTCGCCCGTCGACCACCGGTTACTCAAGCGCGCCCTCTCAGCTCTCTTCCACAGGACCGTCCCGGCCAATGTCCAAACGCTTCCGGAATATCTCCCCGGAAGAATATAGGCGGCATATCGCGGCTGGCACCTGTGTCAAGTGCGGTCTCAAGTTTAGCCCGACTCACAAGTGCCCGCCCAAGACCCTCAATGTCCTCATCTGCGACGACGACAAGCTGCCAACAGAGGACCTGGAGCTAGAGGAGGAGCTAGAAGATGCGAATAAACCGGAACTCTCCGTTCTATCCCTACATGGCTTGGACACGGCAAATACCATGAAATTGTTCGGCCATGTGGGGCAGCAGCAGGTCAAGATTATGGTGGATAGCGGGGCAAACTACTGTTTCATCTCCGAGCAATGCGCCCAACAGCTCCAACTGCGGATCACCCCAACGTCTCCCTACTCAGTCGTTCTAGGGGACGGCTCCACACGGCGTGCGGCTGGAATCTGCAAAGGGGTCACAGTGACAATGGCAAACGAGGACTTCACCATATCTTGCTATGTATTTCCCCTTCGCAACATCGACATCATCTTGGGAGTGTCGTGGCTCGCCTCCCTGGGGTACGTCATGGTTAATTGGCAACATTCCTCGATGGATTTCTCCATCCACGGCAGACCCGTGGCCCTCAAGGGGAATCCATCCCTCATGCGGCGGGCCTGCTCCACCGGGGACCTCCGTCGCCTGGAGGAAGGCGACTGCGGATGGGTCCTCCACTCAATAGACGCCACGCCATCAGCCTCTCCTTTCGGCATCGACCCGACCCTAGCGACCGAAGCCGTGGACCAGTTACAGCAGCTGATCAGGCAATACCCCGCAATCACAGAATCCGCAACCGACTTACCGCCCCGCCGCCAGACAGACCACAGGATACCGCTTCTACCAGGTACGGAGCCCGTCTCCGTTCGTCCATATCGTTACAATCATCTACAGAAGGACGAAATGGAAAAGCTCGTCGCGGAAATGCTGGAGTCAGGCGTGATCCAGCCCAGCACAAGTCCATTTTCCAGCCCGGTACTCCTCGTTCGCAAGAAGGATGGCTCGTGGAGATTTTGCGTGGACTACCGGGAGTTGAACAAAAGGACGGTCCCGGATAAGTACCCCATTCCGGTGATACAGGAGCTGTTGGATGAGCTACATGGGGCTCGATGGTTCAGCAAGATCGATTTAAAGGCGGGGTACCACCAAATCCGGGTGGCGACCGAGGACGTCCCCAAAACCGCATTCCGAACCCACTCCGGCCATTACGAGTTCTTGGTAATGCCGTTCGGCCTCACCAACGCCCCGGCAACCTTCCAGAGCCTCATGAATGATATTTTCAGACCGGCATTGCGGAAGTACGTCTTGGTTTTTTTCGACGATATCCTCGTCTACAGTACCTCGTGGCCCGACCATCTGCACCACCTACACTTGGTTTTCACGGCACTGCAGGCTCACTCCCTCGTGGTGAACGCAAAGAAGTGCCTCCTGGGCCGAGACAGCGTCGAATACTTAGGCCACATCGTATCCCTCGAGGGCGTAAAGATGGACCCGGCCAAGATCTCAGCAGTCCTCCGCTGGCCCACCCCATCCTCGTTGAAGGGCGTGCGCGGGTTCCTTGGCCTAACCGGGTATTACCGCCGTTTCATCCGGGACTACGGCAAAATTGCAGCGCCCCTCACGGATCTACTGAAAAAACCGCAGTCCGCGACCCCGAAGCGACCATGGGCATGGCCACCGGCGGCAGCCTCGGCATTTGAGGCACTCAAGACGGCTCTGACGTCAGCCCCCCTCCTCAAAATGCCAGACTTTTCCAAGGATTTCGTGATCGAATGCGATGCCTCCGGCCGTGGCCTCGGAGCGGTTCTCATGCAAGATCGACAACCGATTGCTTACTTCAGCAAGACCCTGGCCGGCCGCTGGTTAGCCAAGTCCGCGTACGAGAAGTAGCTTATGGCTCTCGTCCTCGCCATTCATCATTGGCGGCCTTACTTGCTAGGCCGCAGGTTTGTGGTCCACACCGACCAACGCAGCTTGCGGCAACTCCTAGCCCACCCTTTGGCGACCCCGGCACAACAAAATTGGGCAGCAAAGCTGCTGGGCTACGACTTCACAATTGTCTATAAGGAGGGACGGTTGAACAGGGCGGCCGATGCCCTCTCCCGACAAGACGACGAGCCATTGGAACTCTCGGTCCTGTCCCGTCCAGCGTGGCCGGAGTGGTCAACCGTCCAGAGCGACTTAGCCGCGGATCCCGCGCTCCGAGGCATCAGAACGGCCCTGGAGGCGGGCCAGCCAGCCGCCCGGCACTACGAGCTGTTGCACGGCACCCTGTTCTACAAAGGGCGGATCGTCGTCCCTCCCCACTCACCATGGGTACCCAGGCTCCTCGCCGAGTTCCACGTGACCCCAACAGGGGGGCATTCGGGGGCATACCGTACCTATCGCCGGCTAGCCTCCAACGTCTATTGGCCAGGCATGATGAAGAGGGTCTCCCAGTTCGTCGCGGCATGTGCGACGTGCCAGAGGCACAAGTCCGACACGAGATCGCCGGCGGGCTTGCTGCAGCCACTTCCGATTCCAGCTCGGGTTTGGGAAGATATAAGCATGGATTTCATCTCGGGGTTACCTCGAGCCGGAGGGTTCGATTGCATCTTCGTCGTCGTCGACCGCCTGTCCAAGTATGGGCACTTCATCGGATTGCGACACCCCTTCACAGCCAGACAGGTAGCAGAGCTGTTTACCAATGAGGTTGTTCGCCTCCACGGCATACCCCGGTCCATCGTATCCGATCGCGACCCCATATTCTTGAGCTCATTCTGGAAGGAGCTTTTCCGCGCCACGGGAACTAAACTAAAGATGAGCTCCGCGTATCACCCGGAAACAGACGGCCAAACCGAGGTACTTAACAGATGTTTGCAAACGTACTTACGTTGTTTCTCGTCGGACCGGCCGAAGCAATGGAATAAATGGCTTGCTTGGGCGGAGTACTGCTACAACACCAGCGTTCACTCCGCCTCGGGGATGACGCCATTCGAAGTGGTCTACGGGCGACCCCCCCCTACCTTGCACTCGTTCATTCCCGGGGAGATTCGAGCGCAGGCAGTAGTCGACACCCTTCGCTCCCGCGACGAAGTGCTGGAATTATTACGTCATCACCTCCGGCGAGCCCAGGACCGAATGACTGCCTCAGCCAACAAGAAGCGGCGGGATGTGGAGTTTGCCGCCGGGGATATGGTCTATGTCCGGTTCCGACCACACCGGCAGTCCACTCTGTTCTCATCCCGCAACAGGAAGATGGCGCCTCGTTTCTTTGGGCCGTTTCGAATAGAGTCCCGCATCGGGGCAACAGCTTATCGCCTCCAGCTGCCCGAATCGACACGCATACACCCCGTGTTCCATGTGTCGCTGCTCAAACGGGCCGTAGGGGACGCCGCGGCAGAGGCTGATCTGCCCGAAGGCCTAGGCGGTAATGACCCCCCTTTTCTGCCGGAAAAGGTGCTGGACACCCGAACCGACCACCGGGAAGGTGAGGACCACAGCCAAGTCCTCATCAAGTGGCAAGGGATGAACGATGATGACTCCACATGGATGGACGTGGCGGACGTACAAGGCCAATTCCCCTTCTTCAGCCTTGCGGACAAGGCTGTTTCGACAGGTGGGGCAGTTGATACGGCAGGGGCGTGGAGGGTCTACCGCCGAGGAAATCGGGGGGTGGTTTGGCCAGCAGAGAAGAGTGAGGAAGCAGGCGAGAAGAATAAGGAAGCAAGCGCGGCAGACACGGCCTGCGGAGGAAAATAAGGAAGAAATCAAAGGAAACGGGAAGCGGCTAGTTGTTAAGTTTGTTCCTATTTTAGTGTGATTCAATTATTTCCTGTTATGTCCATAGTCTATAAATATGGAGACTCTAGTCAGATTAATTATCGAGTAGTGATCATTTGTATTGGACGACAGATTGTCGTAGGCCTCCGTAGTGAGGATTGTCTTTCGGTTCTTGAATTCTATCAATAAAGTCCGCAAATTTCCCTACAAACAATATTGTGAGTGTGCGTGCGTGTGGAGAGTACAATCAAAGGGGTACAACTCGTGCCCAGCTCAATCGTGCTGCCTTTACTCCGCTAACAACCGCTTACCTGCTGGCTTTGCCAGTTTTGCAATGACTGAAAAGGAGACGACTGTGTGACTTGTGATGGATGGGGTACACCATGTTGATGCATTACAAATGGGTGCAATGCAGTTGGAAGATAGCTCGGCATACCAAATAGGGATGATGGAGCAAATGCAACACCATTAATTTGGTCATTCTGTTAAAAAGAGAAAAAAGAGGGAGTAAAATTCATCAAACAGAAAAAGCAGGAATTCTTCCTTCTTTTCAATTCCTATCCAAAGATGGAAAGTTTTTGGGATCTATGATTTGCAAAATCTTGTGCCAATATGACAAACTAAAAGAAATGGCAGCAAAGCTGTAGTTCTAGTGCTAATTACAGAGTTACTATGCATGCAAACCAGTGTTGTTAGGGACGAGGGGCGCACCGGGTCGATGAGGTGAAAATTCGGGTCGCGGGTCGACGAGTCGACGGGGTCGAGAGACCCACAAAGCTAGGTTAATTTTTTTGCCTTTTAATACTAAATAAAATAAATATATTGCTCTAATGTTTATAATATATCAAATAATATAAATGTAGACGCAATTCATGTGAATAGAGATAAAATGGAAAATAGAAATGATCAAAATATCAAAACAATTCATAAGTCATAACACAATAAATAATTGAAACCATTGTCTGAAAATATCAAAACAATGGAATATATGAAGGGTGGCAGCAAAAGATCTTTGAATTGTTTATTTGTTTAGGAGTGAAGAGGCCGAATTCTAAAGTTTAGAAAGTAGGTTTGAAGAGTTTGATGTGGTGCATGCATATATATAGAGAATTGTGATTGAGAGAGTCAGAAAACAAGTGAGAGATTTGAGAAATCAGAGATAGCATGTGTTTAGGGCGACCCAGGCGACTCACTCGACCCAGGCGACCCAGCGGCGACCCGGTATCTCGATCAACCCACCCATGTTGGGGCGGTGATGGTCTCGACCCAGGCGACCCGAGCGACCCGAACGACATTTTGACAACACTGATGCAAACAATGTATAATACTTCTAACTCCAAAAAAAAACACAAATAGAGAAGCTTATAACGAAAGGACCAACAAAAAGCAGCTCTGCAGATTTACCTGTATTAGAGTGCTCCCTTCAGAAGTTTCAGAATTGCCATTTTCTAAGCTACCAGTGTTTACAGTGGGTGATTTGTTATCATTCACCTCCGACTGGATACCATTGGCATGTTCAAGTCGAGACACATCATTTGAATTTGAATGGGACACGTGAGATACATCTGATTGACTTCCACTCTTTTCTCTTGCATCAGCCATTTCAAGTTGGAGCTGTTGTACATGCAAATGAAGCCTTTCCATTTCCCCGAACTGATAGCAGAGCATAATATTTAGTAACAACAAAAAAAATGATAACAACCAATTTTGTAAATGGCTTCTTCTATGATTGTTTCCTTTTAAGCACCTGTCTTTGACAACCAAGCCACAGCTGATTATACTGTTCTGTTCGTTCTCTCAGTTCAGATTGTAAAGTGTGATTGGCAGATGTTTGCAATGCATCAATTTCCTGAGCACGAGGTATCCAAGTGTGTGCCTCCCTTATCTGCTCAGCTTTAAAACTTACATTTTCTTGCGCAATCCTATTCTGCAACAGAAAAGGAAACCTGCTATTTTACAACCTCAGAAATTTGGCATTTGGCAGATGAAACATACACTGCCCACTGCCCAGTGTCGAATAAAACTTCATCTAGAGAACGAACTAATACATCTCAACAGAACTATCAATCTAGCATCCCTCACACACACGAAGACAAAAACAAATATGATACGGTGATACCATCAACCGACAAGTGTAAGTTAACAAGACCAAACCCATATTGTATACACAAATACAATAATTATCAATCTGAATTAAAGAAGCTAGCAGCTAAATAGTGATTATACAGGTGCTCCACAAAGCATAATGAGACAATGTTGCACAGACAAACATATGCATGCTATAAAATAATGAAGAAACCTATTCCTGCAATTCAAGAAACTGGCGCTCTTTTTCTTCAATATGTTCCTGAAGATCATGAATTTGTTTGATATGTTGTGCTCTTTCCGTTTCGACATTATCCCTCTCTCTCCTACAAAGAATTGTGAGAATATGAGACATACATATACATATAGTAGTTGCAAGACACTTAAAAAATTGTTAGGCAACAAGTATGATATGCAAACAAATATAGATGATCTCACAATTATACATGATGCAACAATAGCAAGAAAAGCATTAAAGTATAGCTTGTTATGATTTATGTTAGAACAACCACTTCCAAACAAGTAATGAGAATATGAAGCACACAACAAAAATATTACATAAGCAAGAAACGTGATTACTAATATCATATAGATGAAAAATACAAATAAGAAATAGGCAAAGACACAGTAAAGATTAAAAGAAAAATACATATAGCTTTGGAGCTCTTTGCTTTGTTCCCTTAAAAGACCCTCTTTGGCCCAAGCCTGCTAACAAGAGGGAAGGTCAGATGACTCAGATGTTATCCGTGAACCAATAGCAGAGTCCCAATCCAAAAGAAAATATCAAGTATTCAAACTAACCGATTCATTGTTCAATTTAATGGCATGCAATTCTCTTTCCTTTTCACCCATCCTTCTCTCCAACTCATGTATCTTATGTCCCTTTTCATGCAGTTGCTCCTAGAAAATCAACCAGCCTTCCAAGTTTAGCTAAAACATCAATTATTAGCACACATCCATGTGTCCTACCCACATGGATGGCACCTTACCCAAATTTTAGCAAGTACACACAAATAAGCACCAGAATGTACAAAGTCATGAATGTCTTGTCACAATGCAATATGCATGCATCAAGGTTTCCATTCAAATTGTAACAAATAAATACAAAACCTGAAGTTTGACATTCGCATTCATGTGCTCTTTTATCTGACCATCAAATGTATTATGCAATCTCACAATTTCAGATCTTGCAGATATTTGGGCTCGAAGTACAAGCTCCATGTTGTGCAACTCCTCCCTTTTTCCCACTAGATTGTGAAGTCTCTGCTCCAAAATATCGTTGTCCAGACCCCCATCTATAATGATCGAGCAAAAATCAACATCGAGAGACCTTCTGCCATCCTGCACCTTCACATAAGAACACACATTTATTTCCTCTTTGTCATATTGTTGCAACAATGTAGCCAACTAAAAATAAGAAATAGCTCAGCAAAACACAGCTATCACCTCGTATATTAATCTCTCATCGGATCGACCTATCGTTGAGCGCTCCAACCCCTGTGCATGCAGCCATGAAACATACGTACAAATATATAGAGTGTGTGTGTGTGTGAGAGAGAGAGAGAGAGAGTGAGAGAGAGTGAGAGAGGGGGGAGGGGGGTTTACAAAAATACCCAAATTTAGTGCAGTGTTACATCAAACATTATTTTCTAAGTAGAACTCCGAGAACCAGAAAACTAAACCGGAACAAAGCAACACCAGCAGAGCATTGACTACCTGCCAGACATTCAGTTCATTTTTCCCAAATAAAAAATTTCACAATCCGAATATTAAGGCGAAATAACGGAGCAGTTCATTACAAGCAGATTCTCACCTCGTTAGCGGAGCTTCTAACCGATTGCTCAGATACAACGCGCCGCTCCTCGCGGGAAGGTTGAAATGAGGAAGAAGCCGACATTGCCAGCATAGCAACCCCGCCATTGCGCACGGCGGAAGTAACACCGGGCACGGCCTCCATTAACTCAAAAGTCACACCTTTTTTCCTAAAAAAGCCCTAATTAGTCATCAAAACCCTTACTTGTAAAGGCGAGAAAAAGACAAGAGAAAATCAGAGTGAGCCAACCAAAAATGGAGATGGAAAGTGACGGATAGTAACGATGAACTGAATCCACCAAATATTTTGCGGCAGAATTTGGGGTCTTGTTGTGAATTATGAGTTTTAGAGGGACTTAAAATTTGTGAAAAACTAGTTGGAGACGAGGGAAGTTATTGCCTGCTTCGCTTCTTTGACTACCTTCCAAAATAGGGTGCAGTTTTTGTCTTGTACAAATATTGCGGCACTTAGAGCATCTCCAATGCCGGCGTCAAAATCGCGATGCCGATTTTTCACCGACGCCGGTTCTGACGCCGAACCATTGGAACCGGCGTCGGCGAAATCGACGTGGTCATGCCGATTCGCGCGATGACGCCGGTTCCGACGCGGATCCTCACGGCGCCATTGTGGGTCCCGGATCGGCGTCAAACCGGCGTCAGATTTTATTTTTTTTTCTTTTGAAAACACTATATATACGCGCTTTGAACGTCATTTTCAGTCGCACCACTTGTTTTAACGAGTACTCTCTCTCTACATTACTTTCTGTACAAGATCAATTTAAGAAATGAGTAATGCCGGTGGTAGTGGTGGGGATGCGGATGAGTACGAGCGTATGCTGAACGAAGAGCTAGATGCCTATACGAGCCGTGAGGTTGATCGATGGATGCAGAGTTATATGCAGCCGGCGGCCCCTCGACCACGACCAGTTGTCCACCGTCGACAAGTGGTTGATCGTGATCATGAACCTGCACATCAGCGCCTGTTCACAGATTACTTCGCAGAGGAGCCGCGTTTTAACGCCAACCATTTCAGGCGTCGTTTTAGGATGAGGCGGGACTTGTTTATGCGTATTGTTAACGCTTTGGAGCAGCGATATCTGTATTTCCGCTTTAGGCACGATGCGGCTGGCAGACCCGGCCACACCCCTATTCAAAAGTGCACTGCGGCAATCAGGCATTTGGCCTACGGCACCGCGGCAGACATGTGGGACGAATACCTCCACATCGGTGAGACGACTACCATCAAATGTATGAAGTATTTCTGTCAGGGCGTGATCGAAGTATTCGGTGATCAGTATCTCCGAAAGCCTACCCCCGAAGATTGCCGGAATCTGCTGCGGATGCACGGGGATCAGCATGGGTTCCCGGGAATGTTAGGCAGCATAGATTGTATGCATTGGGAGTGGAAGAACTGTCCCGCTGCCTGGAAGGGGTTTTACACGACCGGCTACAAGGGAAAAAATCCCACGATGATCCTCGAGGCCGTAGCTGATTACCGGTTGTGGATTTGGCATGCGTATTTTGGGATAGCCGGTTCGAACAACGACCTAAACGTTCTCAACTCGTCGCCCCTTTTCAACGAGCAGTGCCAGGGCGTCGGTCCGGCCATCAGTTTTGTCGCCAACGGCAACCAGCATGATATGGGCTACTACTTGGCGGATGGGATATACCCTAGGTGGCCCGTCTTTGTGAAGACGATCCGGTGCGCATCAGATGCGAAGAAGGCCTACTTTGCGACGCGGCAGGAGTCGGCGCGAAAGGACGTGGAGCGCGCATTTGGTGTGCTTCAGGCTCGATGGGCTGCAGTTAAGGGACCAACGCGTTTGTGGAATGTCGACTGCATTGCTGATATACTGTACGCCTGTATTATCATGCACAACATGATTGTCGAAGATGAAGGTGTACAACTGACTGATTGGGCCAACGACGATAATGAGGCCGGCCCAAGCCACGGCGTCGCCACCGCCAACGTACGAGGTGGGGTACCTCACGATGAAGAAGCCCTCCTCCAAGCACATGCCGACATGCGTCAGACGGAGGCTCATATTCGACTCCAAAAGGATTTAGTTGAAGAGTTGTGGGCGCGGAGGATTGCAAGGCGTTAGTTTTTATGTAAATTTATGTAATTTTTTTAAATCTAATTTTTTTAAATGTATTTTTTTAAATTATTGTACTTTTTGAAATTTTAATAGTATTATTCAATTTAAATGTATTTGTCTCGTAAATTAAATTCCGTATGTTGATACGATTGTAAATTAAATTATATAATTGTTATTAGTGATGTGGATATGTAGTGTGAATGCTATGTGAGGGCTATTTGATGTCTAGTTGATGTGGCAAGCTGATGTGGCAGGAGAATTGTAGTGCTGATGATGTGGCAGTGTGAAGGCTATGTGAGGGCTATTTGACGTCCAGTCTTACTGGAGATGCTCTTAAAAATAGTCTAATTAGTCCCCTAGTCGCATTTATATCTTATTTATATTTACAGCAAATAATCAAATTAAATAATAAAAGATGGAGAAATTATGATGCGTTTCACATGGCATTTGTAACCCAATATTTTATCCATCTCTTTTCTAACTATTCATTAACGTTAGAGCATCCGCAGCGGTGAGCAGGACGCTGTTCGTCCGTCCGTACCAGCGGCAAAGCACCGCTGTCCACCGCTGCGCTCTTGCCGCTGGCGCGGCGCTGCTCGATGCATCGAGCACGTCCGTGCCAGCGAGCAGCTAATGTGGCGCGTTCTGATTGGCCAACGGCATTTCCATTGGAAATTCAATATTTTTTTAAAAATAAAAAATAATACCAAAAATTAAAAAAAAAAAAATCGGAATCCCAAAAAGCTGGCCATTTTTTACCATTTTTTTGGATTTTTTTATTTTTATTTTTATTATCCCCAAAATCATCTATAAATACACACATTCATCATCCATTTTTCACATCAAATCATCTTTCATTCATATTTTTTCATACAACTTATATCTACATCTTCCTCTCTCACTCAAACCCTCAAATGGATTTCACTCATCTCATTGCGGAAGCGGAGCGCGAAGAACAAGAATACTATAAACAACATCGTGCCGCCTATGAAGCCTATGTCGCAGCGAATACCCCCACCCCTCCTCCTCAACCAACTAGATCAACTCGTCGATATATCCATCGTGACCGGGAGGGAGCCAACGAAAGGCTCGTTGCCGACTATTTTTCCGACCAGCCATGGTTTCCGGAAAATTACTTTCGGTGCCGTTTTCGCATGTCAAAATGCTTGTTTAAGCGTATTGTCAACACATTGCCCACCCGGCCACCCGTGTTGAATACTTTCAAACAAGTACAGACGTAGCCGGTCGGCAAAGTCTCTCGGCGTTGCAGAAGTGTACGTGTGCCATCCGACAACTTGCTACTGGATAAACGGCTGACCTATTCGACGAGTATTTGCATGTCAGTGAGTTCACTGGAATCCTTTGTCTTAAAATTTTTTGCGATGTCCTTCGGGCACCCACCACCGATGATTGCCAACGGTTGTTTCGTCTTCACGAAACAGTCCATGGTTTTCCCGATATGCTTGGCAGCATTGACTGCATGCATTGGAGGTGGAAGAATTGCCCGACTGCTTGGAGGGGACAACACTTAAGCGGCCACAAAGGTGGTGGCCCAACACTTATCCTTGAAGCGGTCGCTGACTACCGCCTATGGATTTGACATGCATATTTCGGTGTTGCCGGATCCAACAATGACTTGAACGTGCTCTATTCTTCACCACTCTTCAATGATGTGTTGAATGGTGTAGCACCGGCGATCGACTACACTGTCAACGGAAATACATACCATATGGGTTACTATCTCGCCGATGGTATCTACCCAAGGTGGTCGACTTTCGTGAAGACGCTCAGCAACCCACAAGACCCGAGAAGGGTTCTTTTTGCGCAACGTCAAGAGTCCGCTCGTAAAGACGTCAAAAGAGCTTTTGGGGTCCTTCAAGCCCGATTCAACATTGTGGAGCCCATGTCTCGGCTGTGATACGTGAAAATATCACCGACATCATGTACACGTGTATTATCTTGCACAACATGATTATAGCCGACGAAGGACCGAGGGCGGCTAGCTTTTACGACGAGGATGAAGCCGGAAGCTCGACCGCGAGGTCTCCCCCACGCCGAGGTGTGCATACGACGGTGGGTGAGAGAATCGAAACAAGGCACACAATGCGCGATACCCGAACCCACGTTGAGCTACAAGAAGACCTAATCAAACACATTTGGGCGAAATTCGGCCACGAGTAGTGGTTTTTTTTAATTTTATGAATTTAATTATGTAATTTTTAATTTTTAGGATTTAAATTATGTAATTTTTTATTTTTAAGACTTTAATTATGAAAATTTTAATTTTTAGGATTTTAATTATGTAATTTTAAATTTTTTTGTAATTTGTAATGTTATTCCAATTATTTTTAATGCATTTTAATATTGTGGAAATGTTTTTATTTAAATTGAATAATAGAATGGTGGGACCATTGAGCTTGTCCTTGCGGAAGAGCACGGATGTGAGTGTTGTGCTCTTGCCTAAGAGCATGGAGTAAAAGTGGGTCCGGGCCCACATCCGTGCTCGTTGGCAAGAGCACGGATGTGGATGCTCTTACACCACTTTTTATTCTATCTCATAACTAAGAGATAACACATGCATTTCTCTATGTTTTAACCATCTCTTCCATTTACTATTTAAGAGTCCCACAAATCCATTCATTTTAATTTTTTTCCCAACAAATTTAATTTAAATTTAGATTAGTTACTATTTAATATTAAAATTCATAGGAGTATATTTTATTCTTCCTGCTATCGCTGTTGCTATTATTACTATTATTATTAAAAAAGAATACCAGTAGAGGAGAAAACAAATAAAATGCTTACAAAATTATTTGCTTTCCAACAAAATTTAGACATGCTTAACTTTATAGCATCCATAATGGCGGATATCTCGGCGGACGTCGAACCGGCGTGCAGGACGTCCGCGCGGGACGTCCGCCATTAGGCAGCATGCATATGGATACGGACGTCCGCTGCGGACACCGGAGTTCCGCGGCTTTCCGGGACGTCCGTCATTGCGTTGACACGACGGACGTCCCGATTTTTTATTGTTTTTTTGTGGATGTCCGTCGGGATGTCCGCCATTGTGTAGTGAGATGTCCTTATGCCGTGACTGTGTAGTGAGATGTCCTTATAACGTGACAGTGCAATGTGACGTGGCAGAAGGTTTTTTTAGGAAGTCCGTCGGGATGTCCGCCGAGACATCCATCCCATTGTGGATGCCCTTATAGGGGCACAGATCCTCTGCTGTGGGAGGAATCACAGCATTGCATGCTGTGCTGTTATGCGACGCCGTTTTGGCATAAAATTAAGCACCATTTTTTATTCTTTTAACAGCTTTTGCATTCGTCAATCAAAGATACACTTATTTTGCTTATACTTAAATCATTTTTTTACTATGTTTTTAGGATTTATATAAGGAACTCGATTTTCATTAGGCCATTAGCAATGGGGCGCCCTAAGGCACGCCACGTCATCAGTTTTATCTTCATACCCCCACCTGCAATGTGGCGCTTTATGGCACGCCATATATATTTACTATTGTTTTGTTAATTAATTTAAATGTTTTCAAATATGAAATGCAAACTAATTAAAAAACACAACGAGTAACTAAAAACCGGCGAAGATTGCATTGATTAAAAATTAATACATTTATAAAAATTTAAAAATTACAATACGAAATAAAAATTAATACATTTATAAAAATTAATACATTTATAAAAAGCCTTCATTTCAATCACACAACATAATAATCTTAATAACTCGAAGAAGCAAATTCTCGTTTCAACGAATTCTACTTTTTAATCATAAATTATCATTTTTTTATCATATTATCATCTTAATAAATGTATAAAACAATTTAGTTTTCAAGATATCTCAACTATTGTTTGTTGTCCAACGGTATGGATTATTGCCTTCCAAGCAATAGACCCGGGTTTGATCCCCGGCAAACGCATATTTTTAAGTAAAATCGTGCCATTGTTCGCGCTCATCGTCCGCGTCGCCCACAATGGCGCGGACGATGGACGCCATCGGGCGCCCCATTGCGGGTGCCCTTAAGTGTGTTTCTATGAGTATGATTTTATATATTCCTCTGCTTCAACATAAATTCATTATGTTAGAAACAGAATATTAGTTTGATCAATTATTTAATTAGTTGCTTAAATAAATAGGTACAGTATATTTTTCTATAACACTTACTTTAATTAATGGAGTACAGAGTAATACTTTAGAGAATAATTATTTGTGAAATAATAGAAGTCCACATGCTAGAATTTAGAACGGTGATTTTTTTTTAAAAAAAAATTTATGTTATTTTTTTATTTTATCAATTTTAGAATTTAGAATTCATTTTTATAATTTTTTCTCCAAATTAAATAGTATATACATTTATATAGTGTGTGACACTGTGTTGACATTTTCTGTTGCTGTTATTTTATCATCTGTTGACATTTTTTAACGGTGCAGATCACAGTTTGGAAAACAATATTTAGAGTTTGCATTTGATCACATCCCTATATAGTGTAGTGTTAAAAAAATAATAAAGGTTGAGATCATTTTTAGATCGTTTTAGTTCATCTTTCCATTTGTAATCTAGTGACTGGCATATTTCTAGTTACGCTTTAGAATTTAGTTATTTAAATTTGAAATTTGAAATTAGTATTTTGTTATATATTTTATTAAAAAATCTACTTGCATACTTATACTGTAATTATAATTGTAAAATAATTAAATTTGAGAAACATGTACGACAATAAATATTTGGTCATAATAACAAATACATGAAACAAGAAGAAAAATTATCCTATGCAAAATAGATGTAGACATAATGTTTGAGCAAAAGCCAAAAACAAAAACGGTTGAAAAGAATAAACAATTGACAACCAAATTCAAGAGATAAATACTGAAATCTCAAAGCGAATTTATTATAGGCAAAATATATCAACCATTTATTGATAAAGACACGACATTTAAGTGAAAGAAAAAATACATGAAAAGCTGTCGAAAGAATTAAAAAATGGGTGCTTAATTTTATGCCAAAACGGCGTCGTATAATATAATACTATTTGGTAAAATTGGATGGTAATTTGGTAAACATAAGAGAAAAGATAATAAAAAAAATAGATTAGATTACAAGATGAAGTCTATGGAGTATGGACCATTGATTATGGTAATAACTTTATAATACTATTTCCGATTTTATTAATTAACACAGTTTTTTTACGTATGCAGTCTATGGAGTATGGATCATTATTAATAAATATTTATTGAACATTGTTTAATAAAACTTAGAAGAATTGATTACTTTAAATAAAACATAATACTCTAATTAACATTGGTTAATGAATTTGTAGTCTTTAAAATTGATTAGTTGAGTCTTCAAAATTGATTGGTTGGAGGTGGGTGATGGTTGCACTATTCAAAATTGATTGCACAAAACACCATTTCTTTTATTTTTATTTATTTATTTATTTAAATGCTAATTTGAAATTCAAATTGAAATCTCATTTCCTCCTATTTATATCACTTTGTAATTTGTTTGTAAACTATATCACATTGTAATTTGTTTATAAATTTTATCACATTGTAATTCGTATATGTAAATTGTAAATTTGATATCAATTTCACCTTATTCGTCTTAATTCAATTTAAACTATCATTTTCTTGTTCCAATTTATTTTATAATTTCAAACTACATGGCAAAAAAAATTAAGGAAAAAACGAACCGAAACCGCCGGTTTTCGAACCGAAACTGAAACCGTGAAACAACCTCACGGTTCGGTTTCGGTTCCATATTTCCCAAAATCGGAAACGGCGGTTCCGGACCGTGGGCAGGTCTACCCACAGCAAATGATCTCTGACAATGCCAGTGCACAAAAATATAATCTATTTTAATTTTACTTTTAATCTATTTCTGGGTCCAATCACAATGAAAAATCCAAAATATTAAAAGAAATGTGAAAATCCAAAATTATTTTCTTGAATCTTCATAAAAGTAATCATATCAACCCATATGCATATACTAGTATAGTGGTATTAAAACTAAATTTGAGTTTTTTTGTCTTGAATCAAATCTAAAACGTCGTCGCATAATAGCGCAGCATGCAATGCTGTGATTCATCCCACAGCAGAGGATCTCTGCCCCCCTTAATGATTCGTTATTGAGATCTGATAAACGTACTGCATTCCAGGAGAGGACCCTACTTTTACTTTATGCGAATTCAACTGACTTCAGTGGTCAGCGTGCGTCTTAAGGTAAAAGAATGCGAAATTGGCTTAAAAATTGGTTCTTTTCATCACAATTTTGATGGGTTTTTATCTTCTCTCAATGTGGTGATTAAATCTACTACCAATACCGTCTGCCCTCTTTATATTTTTTAGTATTTCTGTTTTTGTAGTTTTACTTCTTGTAGAGGCCGAGAGAGCTCGAAAATGTCAAGCTCTGCGAATGAAGATCGAGATCAGAGGTACTCCATATATTTACTTTTCATTTTATGATATTTTTAGCAAGTTATGCTACCGTTCTTTTTTTTTGGCGGCGGTGGTGGTGGGGTGGTGGGGGGGATTCTATTGTAAATTTCGGTGGTTAGCGCATTTTGTGATTTTCTGTATACCTCTTTATCATGTTCAATAAATTCAATGGCCAAATCCATGATGAACTAACTGAGTTTGAATTAAGTAATCAATGCTGTCCTGTGCTAGTTTTGAGACCCATGGTATCTTCATCATGATATGTCACAATGAAGTGGAATCAGAGACGAAACACTATTTATAGTACTCGACCCTCGTGTGAATAATGTGTCGAATTTATGGCTTGCATATGGAAATTAAAGTTACTTTTTTTGTGTGATTTACCTGTTTTAGTAGCTCAGGGATCAGGATATTGATGTTTCTGGATCACTCTGCTAAGAATATGAAACTGCATAAATGTTAAGTGGTCAAGAATAGTAAGTAGCAAACGGTTTCCGTTATTCTCCTCATCCTTCATTGTGGTGGTGTAATTATTTGGCCTTGCCACTTTCATATATTTACAGCAGTGTACTGCTGGAGGCAATTTCCAGCTTGTTCAGTATTTCGGTTTAGAAAGGGAAAACTGCTTAAAATTTTATACTATTTGGAGTGATTGGTTCCCTTGGATCTTATTGACTACTACTATAAATGGATTTTAGGATGTGAATGCACTTCTTACTTCTCTTCATTCCATTGTCCCAGTCCTACCATTTTAGATAATTGATTCTCTCTGAACCTGTAGAATGCGATTCAGTTGGCAGAACTTGAAGAGCAGCTAAAGTTTGCACTTCTCTTTACTAAAAGAACTAAGAAAATTTATTATTATGCATTAAAGATACATATGTATGCAGTCAGCAAAAAATTGTACGTATGTGTTGTGGGGGGTGGCCACACTGCCCCCAATCTACCTGTTACCATAACTCCACGTTTGCTTCCACCCCATGCCAATTGCGAGTTACCACCTTAAATTTGCGTTTAGTTTCTTCGTATTTTCATGAAAATCAGGCCGTGGGAAAACTGAAGACGATTGCTGGAATTCATTTAGTTATAATATTGGATGCACTTCCATTGTTTTGGATATCCCATGAAATTAGGTATAGTGGAAAAAGGAAAGAGAGTTTACTGATCCTTTCAACTGCTACTTTGTCAGGAAAACTGATAACATGGAAAAATCAGATTCAATGACAATCGAGTTTCTACGAGCAAGATTGCTATCTGAAAGATCTGTCTCAAAAGCATCAAGGGAAAGAGCCCGTGATTTGGCCAACAGGGTGAGTTGCAGTAAGTTTTTAGCTCTTTTTTACTTCATTGGCTGTCACATGGATTTTTTGGTCTGCATTTTCCACCCATTTTATGACTTTGAGGAATGAAAGCAATATAAAAATGCAATGAGTTCAATACCCTCAAAAAGGCTAGTGATTTGTTCCCGCGGATCTTGTTGACTACAACTAATAATGGATTTTAGGATGTGGATGCACCTCTTCATTCCATCGTCCTACCATTTTAGACAATTGGTTCTCTCTAAACTTGTAAATACGATGCAGGTGGCCGAACTTGAAGAGCAGCTAAAGTTTGTATCTCTTCAGAGAGAAAAGGCTGAAAAGGCAACATCAGATATTCTCATAATTCTGAAAAACCATGAAATAGGTGATGTATCTGAGGAATTTGATTCATCTTCCGAGCATGAGGGAAACTCACAGGACTTTGAGGCTCGTAATGGTTCGTTAAAGATGGAAGAAACTTCAACGAACTTGAAATTAAGAAATGATGAAAAGGAGGCATATTCCAGTTCCGAAATTGAATCTTGTCCATCAACTGGTAGAAACTTGTCCTGGAAAAGTACTAGAGATTCCCAGCATTCCCTTGAAAAGAAGAAATACATTGATCCCGTCAGGAGAAGAGCTAGTTTTCCATCCAATAGTTCGTCATCAAGAAGGATCGGTAAATCATGTCGTAGGATAAGGCGCAGAGACACTAGGTAGTATTTGCTTTCCATGATTTTTCAATATGCAGTTCCTTCCAACATTTGATACTTATTTTGCTTATGGAGTTAATATTAGAGTCATAGGTTTAATACACGAAGTGCTATTCGGTTGCTATGACTCATTATCATATGATTATCCAAATAAGATTAAGTTGTGAGATTCAATCTCATGAACCAAACATAATATTCAATCATGAGATATAATCTTTCAATCCGAACTGTTAGTTCTAACATCTTAGTGGGGGTAAGCATTGCATAGAATGTACTTTGAGAAAATCTTGAACATAATTGGTAAAATATGAAAAAAATGGACTCTTTAACAAACCTTTCAGTATAGTGATCGGGTCAATGAAAAATCCACTTTATCTGACAGTTAGTTTGATAAAATTGGCTATTTATGTTTTTGCTTTTGGTGTTTGAGGAGAAGTGTGTTGTTCTTAGGTGTTATGAAGTTTATACATGGAATGATGTATGCTTATTTTATTTTGGGAATATTTCAATTGTAATAATAGATGTTTTGGTAAAAGTAAAATGGACAATCAAAATAAAGCAATACCAAGTATAGCTGAGAATACACATTTTCTGCCCTTTCTTTTAATCTGCTGTTTCTTTTGGCTATCTGCACATCACTTTTATATCTCATCTTGCTACATGCTTTTATTAATTCTGGGATTTGCTTGAGCTGAAAATAAGGTTCCTCAGATTATCAATAATGATGTGATTCTATTTTGTGGTGCCAGATCAGTAGAAGGGTTACAGAATGACAGCATTGAGAAGACTGCATACTCCAAATGCTCTTCAAACTGCTCTGATGGCAAGGCCATTGCATCACCAGAGAGTTCTGGATATGCTAATGGGAAAGACCCATTGTCAGGGCGAAGTAATGGAAACCAAAAAAATAGTGGCCACTATTTTAATGTACTGGAAAAAGACGAAGACATGGAAAGTGCATTGTTGCATCAGGCACAGCTCATCTATCGACATGAAGAAGAGGAGAAGGCCCAAAGAGATTGGGAAGAGAAGTTCAGAGAGAATAACAGTGGCACGCAGGTATGCTTTATCAGTTTTTTGAGCACCTTATATGTCTACTTTGATCCATCAAAATATCATCTTTCATAATGGTTTTTTGGGGGACTACTTTCTCCTTTGCCATCTTCTTTTGGGTTGCATTTTGGATTGAATGGTTTGTGATACGCGCTGGAGAGTGTACAAGCGCGGAAGCAGGGAGGTAGTTTGGCCCAACCAAACGGCTGAGTAAAAGGAGTCAAAGCTAGAAAATCTCGGCAGTAGTTAGTTGTTATATCCTAATTTATTGTTGCATCTTTTTAGCATTATTTGTTATTGTAAGCCTATATATATTGAGGAACCGAGAGAGGAGAAATTATCTTTGGGGATCAATATTTTGGGCGAAGTATTCGCAGGCCTCCTCGGTGAGGATTGTTCTTTCAAATTCATTTCCTTTCCAGTTCATTAAATCAATAAAGCCGAGTTCTCCTTTCCTATATTTATTGGTTTACTCTGTGTTTTCAGCATATATTGAGTTCTCCTAAACTGATTACCTTGAGCACTCCTTGTGCTCGTATATTCCGGTGGCCTTAACTCTTAACAGTTTGATCCAAGGAGATAATTTAAGCAAAGCAATTCAAGTGTCTTCATTAAAGGGGGTGTTAAATCCTCTAGAATAATTCAGAAATAAGTCACAATGAGAGTCACCAATTCCATATGGCATTGTATAATTGATTCATCTGAAGATTCTGAACTACCTCCTGAAAGATGATCAGCATCAATTTGCATGCGCCTCTGATCGTTGTGGCTAATCTTGAGAAATGTGGTCGGGAATTTTGTTGGGGGAAATTGTGAATCCTAACGGGATCATGAGAAATTATCTGTCACTAGTTCGTTCCTTTGCTTTATCCATCAGCTAATGAGCGAGCACAATGTGGTTCCATCCTAAAACCAATTGATGATTGGAGGAGAGGCTCATAAGACCTATATAGTGGTTTCAGTTCTTTCTTTACGCCGATGTGGGATCGTTATGTTTTTATTTATAGTTTCAATTGCCTACAAACACCTTTTGGAACTTCTCCTATTGATAGAGTTTAGAATACCAATTCAATGCCATTATTAGAATGTTTTCTTCCCTATGTTGTTTATATGCTCTATAATTAGTTCTGAAACCATTTTTCCCCATCTGTAGTTGCGCTTGCAAGTCTTGCATTTCATTACAACTGTATTATATACTGTTCATGTTTTCTGACAATTCATTTTCTCCAATAACCACCAGGATTCATGTGATCCTGGTAACTATTCGGATATGACTGAAGAACTATACGAGGCAAAGTCACTTGAGCAGTCGGGTGCTGCTGGGAAATTGGATTCAGACAACCAAGAAGTAAAGGAACAGCCAGCGAATGCTCATGCCGGTGAACTCCCCCAGATTTCTAAAGTTTCACCACCTGCTGCAGACGACAACAAGGGAAGCTTGCGGGATCAGAAATACAGCACCAGCATAGCTGCCCCTGAATCTCTAGCATCCGAGTTTTCATTCCCCAAGTCAGAGAAAAGTCTCGAAGACTTCGCAGGAAGAGCAGCAGATGAAGCATCCAGACACAGACCCCAACAATATGTCCCCACAGTTAGTCAGATTGAACATGCGCTGCGAAACACATCTCCATCTTATGCAGGGAAAAGCACCCTGCTCTCTAGGAGCTCTTCATCCCTCGAGCTTGCAGTCGTGCCTCAAGAAACTTCTAGTAGTTTAGGATCTGTTCTGGAAGCACTCCAGCGTGCCAAGCTATCACTGAGTGAGAAGCTAAGTAGCTCACCTCAGGTAGCAGAAGGAAAGTCTGGCAATGTCGTTCAACCTCCCAACGTCTATACAAACACAATGGATGGCTTCCAAATTCCCTTCGGTACCTCAGGCCCCTTCAGATTGCCAACGGATTATGAGTTTGACGCAACTGCTAGTGTCAATCCCGGCATTGGCGTGCGACCAAGTTTAACCAACATTCCCTATGAGTATGCTGCTGATAGGTTCCTCACTGTACCATATGTAGAGCCAAGAAGTGCTGTACCAGGTGACCTATTCCACACTGCTTCCAGCAGAAGCTTAACTCCAGAAATGAGGTCTGCTGCAGCTCCTCCGCATAGGTTTCTCAGCCAGCCTTGGCTACAGGGAGGCGACCCCAGCCCCTCTACCTCAACTAACCATCTTAATCCTCTTGTTCCACCATCTCAAGAGTTGTATCCTTTTTCTCCGCATATCTCAGTTCCCAATATACCTTCGAACGAAGAAGAGATTTCAAGAACTTTGCTGAGCTCCGAGAGGGGGCTCCCTCCATTCATGCGCTTGTCTTCCTATGATGGACATGCCGGACCAAGCATGTACCGGTAGCCTTGAATTGCTCCTTTTGGCAGGTGTGGATTATTACATAAACTCTTTTTGCTTCTTTTCACCTTAATTATTTAGATACGTTAAGAAACAGTTTCTGGGAGTGAACATCTTTGTTTGTTGTAGTAAATAGGATTGTAGCACCATCAACTTTCATCAGCCTGTTTAGTTATGTAGGGAGCATAATTGATGCATATGTTGTATATGGCTAATTTGAGCAATGAAGAGAGTTTCTTCACTTGTATGATAGTACAATCTAGAAACATGCCCTTTTCTATTTTTAGTAGATATATTGAAGGAGGGCAAACAAATATATATTGTTTTGGACATAAATTGATGTAGTAATAATTATGTGATGCTAGTCCAGTGTAGAATTTCTAGTACGCTAAAGTCTGAACCCAAATTAAGGTAGATGACCATAAATAAATAGTGTAAATTTAATTTGTGAGGCGCATGCATGCATGCATGCATCAAATTTTTGCCCAAGAATTGTGTATATCCAAAATTCATAGTAGTACTAATCTGGGGGACCTCCTACTAAACTCCAAAAATCCAAATTCTTAGGCTCTATCCA
The DNA here is from genome assembly GCF_004379255.2 of Salvia splendens. Classification (NCBI taxonomy): domain Eukaryota; kingdom Viridiplantae; phylum Streptophyta; class Magnoliopsida; order Lamiales; family Lamiaceae; genus Salvia; species Salvia splendens. Next base: position 12,957,363 of record NC_056032.1, read on the forward strand.
TTCTTAATTAGGTGTTTCTTCCACCTTTCTCCAACTCACATAGCTTATGCACCTGCCACGTGTCCAAAAAACAAGCCATTTTCTCCGGCCACACCACATAAATACACAAAATCCTCTTCCTCCTCCATTTACCAAAAAACAGTTAGATGGATACAAGTAGTAAAAGCATTAGAGTTCTTATGTTGCCATGGCTTGCTCATGGCCACATTTCACCTTTTTTACAGCTCGGCAAATCCTTAGCAAAACGAAACTTCGTCTCCTACATTTGTTCTTCACAAATAAATCTCGACCATATACGCAAACATCTCTCCCCAAAGGACTCCATCTCCATCAAGCTCGTCGACCTCCAAATAGCCGCCACCCCGGACCTCCCGCTGCACCACCACACCACCAACGGCCTCCCGCCCCACCTCATGGCGCCCCTCAAGAGGGCCCTCGACCAGGCCCGCCCCACCTTCTTCACCCTCCTCACCACCCTCAAGCCCGACCTCGTCCTCTACGACTTCCTCATGCCATGGGCACCCGAAGAGGCCGCCGCCGCCCTCAACATCCCCGCCGTTCTCTTCTTCCCTACCGGCGCCGCCTCTACCTCTCTCCTCGTGCACCACTGGCTCGGGGACGCCTCCAGTTATCCCTTCCCGGCGATATACTTTCGTGAGAACGAGCACGAGATCTTCAACCGCTTGGTGAACTCCGCCGGCAGCGACACCGACGACCATATTAGGGTTCAGGACTGCCTCCGGCGATCCTCGGAGATCGTCTTGATCAAAACATTTCGAGAGATGGAAGGGAAATACATTGATCTCTTGTCGGAATTGACGCAGAAGAAATTCGTGCCGGTTGGCCCTCTTGTTCAAGAGGTAGGAGAAAATGTCGACGAAGACATGATCGTGGAATGGCTCGATCGGAGAGATCAGCAGTCGACAGTGTTCGCCTCTTTTGGAAGCGAGTATTTCTTATCGGAGAGCGAGATGGAAGAGATAGCGCACGGGCTCGAGATGAGCGGTGTTGGCTTCGTGTGGGTGGTTAGGTTTCCGGCGGGAGAGAGTAAGACGGTGGGGGAGAAGCTGCCGGAGGGGTTTGTAGAGAGGGTGAGAGGGAGGGGGATGGTGGTGGAGGGGTGGGTGCCGCAGCGGCGGATACTGTCGCGGGAGAGCGTTGGGGGGTTCATGAGCCACTGCGGGTGGAGCTCGGTGATGGAGGGGGCGTATTGGGGGGTGCCGATAATCGCGGTGCCGATGCATTTGGACCAGCCGTTGAATGCTAGGGTGGTGGAGGAGGTGGGGATTGGGGAGGAGGTGGTGAGGAGTAGGGCGGGGAGGTTGGAGAGGGGGGAGGTGGCGAGGGTGGTGAGGAAGGTGGTGGTGGAGAAGAGTGGGGAGGGGGTGCGGCAGAGGGCGGAGGAGATGAGCAAGAAGATGAGGGAGAGAGGAGAGGCAGAGGTGGATGGGGTGGAGGAGGAGGTAGAGGGGTTGTGTAGGAGAAGAGAGAGATGTAATCTCGTCTCCGAGAATTCAATGGATAGGTTGGACTTTTTGGTTCAACAAAATAGAGAAAAAATGTTGAGTGAAAATACTTGAGGTTAGGCCTAGACTACGCCTTCATTTCTGTACTTGTTTCATCATCAATTACATTTTTAGCAACACTCGTTTCTTGTATGCTGTACAATATGATATTTTGTAAAGTTTATTACACCCTTCTTCTAACTTTAATTTTTATTTTTATTTTTATTTTTATTTTTATTTTTATTTTTACTTGTCTCATTTTATTTTTACAATTACTACAATTTTTTATGATGAATTTAATATTTCACAAACTCATTTATCCACATTTTATATAATATTATATAAAAAATATTCCCTTTCGCATGGGCCAATTTTTTCATTCCATCCAATAAATATACGAGTATTTTTCTTTTGAGCATTTTCTCTCTTACTTTACCAATTGTGCATTAATTCTCGCGCCATCTCCAAATGTTCATATTTTTAAGAGAGGACGAGAGGGACTATTGTAATTTTGGTCTTCAAAACTACAACTTAAAAGCATCATATGCTTGAGCATTGCATATTTTGTATGGACATTTTCTTCGATCAAATCCCCTCAAATCTTCAATGTCGGAGTATATCAAACAATTCATTCTAAACTTGGTGCATCACAATCAGAAGACAAGCGTTCAATCCAAAATTACCAAAGTTTCAACAGATTTGATACAATTCACAACAGATGTAATCGAGAACAGCAAACATGATAACGGAATGGAGCCAAACAGGCATCGGAAGCTTTGTAGTATAGATTTATAGGTAATCTTTCAGGCAAATCTTCTCTAGGAAAAAAAAAGATGTAACTGAATTTGCAAATAGTTACTGATTATACCTAAGAAAGCTGTCAGTCTGTCAACTTATATTTGTAGATGAGAGAAGCTCTTTGTACTCTGCTAATAAATTGGGGATGTCGTTCAAGCGCAGCTGAAATTAGAAAAACAACAGGATGTTACAGAAATGCTTTAAAGTTCATATGCAGGTAAACATGAACAAATGCATCAACTCTTGCTAACATGAAAGAAAGAATGATGTATAATTAAATATTGTACCTGAGAAGCAGTTTTGATGTGGTAGAAGCGAAATGATGCACCTTTTCCAGCGAAACCAAGTAGCACAAGCTCAAGATTAGATCCATCCTTCTCTCTGCCAGAGAAAGGAACATGAATAACATTTAGTCATTTAATACAAAAAATTGATTCAGTACGAAATTCATTCCAAAAACACAGTTCAAACAGTGAACAAAATAATAAAGGCAAAAGAGACAAATCTCACATATGATGGCGGGTAATTAAGCGTTGGTAATCATGGAGTAATGGGGTAATCTCCTTCAATGTTATGGATTCAGGACCAGATCGCATCCAGTGGTCTCGGAGTGCCTGCACAGCCTTTTACCAAGATAGAGTCAGGAAGCACTCTAGAATGCTAATGTCTGCTAAGACAAATGCAATGTTAGAAACCTGCATGTTACTGACAGCCTCTTTACCGCCAACTCTTAATGCCTGTTGGATAAGTTCTTTGTCTTCCATTTCATCGACAATGTGCATAGAATTAGAAAGTAAACCTGAAATTTCTAATCGTTTCTGCAACTCTGTTATTGCATCTCCTTCTCTTCGGCTTTCCTGCGAAAAACTTGGTTATATTAGTTCTCCTACACAGTCATGAATATACTCAATAGGTTCTACCGCTATACAGTTGGGTAAGCGTTCTGTAGAATATCCTGAACGTTAATGCAGCATATGTGGCTCATTTTAAAATATTTGTACTGCCTCTCACGTTATTGATGCATTTAGCTAGAATGTATGTCAACTCGAACACGATAATCAACTTGGAATTCTTCAAAGAAGACATGCATGCTCACACAGCTCATCACAGTAAAAAGAGGGAGGAAAATCATCTTCATATTCACACCTTTTCTTCCATGGTTGTATCTCTTTCTGGAACAACATCAGAAGAAGATACTCCAGGCCTCTTTGCAATAGGATCATCTGTAATGAGGAAAATCAATATAACACTATCAAAAGCTAATGATGTTAAATTACGGAGAACTTTCCATAAATGGAAATGGAGTAATACCTTCAGGTACAAGCCACCAGAGATCACCATAAGTTGATTTTCCATCAAAGCCACCGAACAAAAGGTACCGAGAACCAACACAGTTCATCGAATGATATGCTCGAGCAGCTGGGGGTTCGTTGCTAGTAGACAAGTGTTTCCATTGCACAGACACTAAATAACATGAAAGTAGTATATTGTCAAAACTCAAACTCGTGGGAAAATGCAAAACATTCATGGAAGATCAATCGTGTGCTGACAATGAATAAAACAACTGATTTGTGGAATCCCCCCCCCCCCCAATTTTCAGTATCGTGTTTTTGCATGACTTATAGAAGCGGGCAACTTCATTAACATGAGACAGAGACAAATGATTACATTACTGAGAGAAAATAGTGAGGCGAGGCTAACGGCATTACAAAATCAAAGTAAACAGTCACAATATGATCAATGCAGGAAATTGGAAACACGGCCAAAAATATGATATTGCAATAACATTTGAAGTGAAATGGTGAATATAAACTCACCCCTGTCTAGAACAACACAGTCATTGTAATAAATATCATAACGGCTCAACCAACCACCGGTTCCATGCCCTCCAAATAACATAAGCTGCAACATGGAAACATTGTCCATAATTAGCATAATATATGACAACAATGACAATAACAGTCAAACTAACCAAATCATATTTGACTCAGAATGTTAGCACATGCCATCTTCATAGAATCACATATAACAGTTAGTATTCTCCAACCATATTTGGTTCAAATGATGAGTGAAGCTAAAAATAAATGAAATCTAGGAAAAACCATGATATAGGCATGTAGGTTATAAAGATTTTAAAACATTAATGTGCTTGCTCAAATAGCCTTATTATAAGGAGTGCAGGTCAGGAAAGCTTTTAAATACTCCTACTAGAACTTGTTTCGGCAAGTTGAAGCAGGGATTTGCTATAATGTAACCGATTGATCTAAGAGTTGAAGGCTTTATGGAATTCAGTTCCATTTCTTATAGTTAGTCTAATGAGCACACAAGCTACAGAGAATGCAGAGTGTTTATAAAAGATGGGATTAGATGATTACATAAGGCCCTCCAGAAGCCATGGTGTGTCCACAACGGGGTGAAGGAGCTTGTCCTGGAAGCTTTAATTGGGTCCATCCAGGTGGTTCATTCTCTTCCTTCCACAAAAAATATCCAACCATCAGGAAACCGATCAAGCGTACAAGAATAAGCATAATTAGCCAATGAGTTTGGATATGAAACCATAATTATAGTACGTATTTATGTATGTACCAGAGCTGAAAAGCTAAAAGCTGAGTGATGATGCGATTAAGAATAATACTCACCTCGTTCCACAAAATAGTGAACACTTTGCCATTTTGGGTGTCCCCTAAAAGAGTAAACACTTCTTAACTTTCAATTTTTGGACACAATTCTTTTACCATTCAGCCTCATTTCGAACACTTATTTACAAAAAACCACGCACGGCCCACCATTATCTACACTAACATAAAAAATGGAGTAATAAATTGGGATACTTTCTCCACTCACAAACACACTACCTAACTTTTATTAAAACTTGTACCACATTTGGGGGTGCACTATTTTGTGAGACGGAGGGAGTACGAGGAAACAATGCCACACTTGAACTCTTCTATCATTTTTATTCCTTCTACAACATAAAAGATGAGGTACCTTCTTTAATGAGTCCTTTTAAAGCCCATAGATCACCCATGATTGGACCCCCACCACCTGAAAAGATGAAAAAATACAAAGAAAAACATATATTGGTATCCATGCTTATTAATGTTGCTTTTGCAAACTAGTTGATCAATAGGAAATTAGTTACTAAATTAGAACATTCAAGCTTGAACTGATGGAGAAAACAGAAGGGGTAGCACAAATATGTCCAATTCAATTACAGCAGTATCTACATTAAAATGGAAGACTGAACTAGCACAACAAGCAGTATTTGATAGAAGAGACACCAGTATCTTATTTTTGGAGGGAATTCTCCTATAAAGTGGAGTAGTATTTTACTACAAAATTGGGAAGGAGCAAGTAGCCAAGTAGTAAGACAATCGAAATTACCTCTGCCACCATAGATGAGTAACCGCTTCTCAATCATTATAACAGAATGGCCACATCTCGGTGGAGGTAATGTTCCTGAAATGGACAACTCCATCCACTCAAGTGAAACTGTGCAAGAAGAAACAGCGTATTAGCGTGCAATCATTCTAAATAGCTAAAAACAACTAAATTTTCATCACAATAACATAAAAATTACTTGTGTCTAGGACATAGACATCTGAGAGCCACTTTTTGCCATCCCAGCCGCCAAACCTGCATAATAATAATATAGTCCGAATAACAAGGGTAGGAATCCAAATATACAGCTACAAGAAAGAATCACCCCTTACATTACAATTTTACTGTTTCCAACAGCCGAAGCAGCTGCAAAATCCCTAGATGAAGGCAAGTCGCCAAATGTGGTAAGTTCTGACCACTGCCAAATATCTGTGACCACAAGAATCAATTAGAATCTTCATGTCGCGTTCCCAATGTCAGCTCGTGGTCCAAAGTGGTAGTGAAAAAAAGCTTACCAGTATCCAGAACCCAGAAATCACCTAACCTGTAAATCAAATTTACAAATGAGTAAAACCAATTTTAACAAGCTTCGTAATTGTGCTACAGGGATGCTTTGTAACTGTAATCTACTAGATACCTCTTCGCACCAGACCTCCCACCAAATATGAACATGTGACAATCTATTGAAATAGCAATATGAAAAGCACGTGGACTTGGGCCCACATTCCCATCAGAACCACTGCCCGTGCACTCTGGTTGAAACCACAAATCGTTGTCTGTAACAGCGCAAATACATATCTTAAGACAAGATAATGTCTGTTGTAAACCACACAAGATTTTGGATATAATTGCATTATTAAAAGATGCATGCTTCGCTTGAATGCTTTCGAAATATTGACTTTGAGATAATCCAATCCTATTGAAGGATAACGAAGAATAAGATGCTCCTAGTACATCAAGAAACATGTTTGTGTTCTTCTGTCCTGGATGTTAATTTGAGCTATATGTGCTCAACAATTCAATATAAAAGGCTCATCTATGTATATGTGTTAGTGTTAGAATCCTATGTCGAATGCAGAAATTGTCTTCTCCATTTGAATTATCAGCACCAGTCTTTGTTCAACATACTCAATATTACAAAACCCGTACTGTCTGAAATTGTAATCACCCTCAATCTATAACAGCATAAAAAGCTTCTCAACTTTTAAATTCCACTAGAAATTGTTCTAATTAACCACCACGATCACCTATATCTGATCATATAGCGAAAAAAACAAGTAATCACAGTTGGCACTTGCGAAACTTGATGTATGTATCGAGCAAATAGTTGGGAGTAGAGAAAATTGGAGGAAAAGAAGATGTAGATTAAAATACCAATGTCATAAACAGTGACGTCATTTAAGAATTTCTTGTCTACTAGGCCACCGAAAAATATGATCTTCGAATTCCCGATGTTCACAGCTGTGTGGCCACTGCAATTCCAAGAGATGGCACAAATAAGTAGTAGGATTAATTAAATAGAACAAGATTCAATCTTCATTTGATCAGGTAAAATCTGGTTTTCGTAGAGACAGAAGTGAGAGAGAGAGAGATGTGTATTTACCTTCGAGGTTGGGGAAGTGGCCCAGTAAAATCAGAATCAGAAGCTCGAACCCAGAAATGAGTCTTCATCTAACTCTCTCTTTCTTTGTATCTCCGTAGGCGTAACTGGAAATGCCTCCAAGATGGTTTCGGATATGGGTTTATGACTTATGACCCGTTTCTTGTGGACCTAACGGTCACCGTCATCTGATTCCGACGTTATAAACGTAGAGAAAATTTTCTGATTTCAATTATAATTATAAGTAAAAAATTACTCTCCATTCGTTCGACGGTAGCAAAGGCGTTTAAGAAAAAAATATAAGTATAAATGAGAAAAAATGTGTTGACTTTTATTAAAAATGAAATCTATCAAAATGGTACAATGATTCTACTACTATGGAATGAATGGAGTAGAACATTTAATTATAAAAAAATTTGAAAAAAATGTTATAATTTATAGTACATAGAGTTTGATAATCAAATGCAAACTCTAAATAGTATACAAACTCCAAACTATATTGTCAACATATACAAAATAACAACAAACAAAAAATATTAATATAGTGTCAACTGTTGGAATCTTGATTTTAAGATGTCCGGTCAATAAAGTTTGACCAATAATAAATCTGACGAGACATTTAATTTTGGAGAATTAAATGATATAGCGTCGATCTACGTTCTGGGTAGATGATCGTAGTATATTCACTTTCTCAAATCCGATTCCCGGTGAGTGAGAAATAGTGGATAAGAGTTGGTCACATTGTAGCTTTTGATAAAGCTATGGGTTGAAAGTGTAGGGAGTAATTAACTAGTGTTAATTATCCCACATAGGAGATGAGACACATCTTTAAATGTGTATTTATTAAGTGACTAAATTGCACTTAGTAATTATCGTGGACTAAGATGGGTGAAAGAGCCCACACATGCGCACACGCGCGCCGAGCCGCGCCCTTGCCCTTGGTCTTGACAATTGGTCTTTGGGTGATCTTTGGGCTTGTCCCTGGATCCAAACTTAATGTTTTGAACCACCTCAGTTTTAGGCAGCAGCCTGATCAACTTGACATGCTGCGCCTTGATCAACAGCCTGATCAACTCGGCCTGCTGCGCCTTGAGCGATGGCTTGATCAGTGTCTTGATCAAGTCGCTTCACGAAGTCCACATGTGACGATTGAACTAGGGCATGTACATCGTCTAGATTCAACGTCAACCACTCAAGCTTTCAAACTCGTAACGGCCGGCGGTTACAGCCCCACCATAATGAGCTATGATGACAGCCATCAAGGCTGAGTTGACCCCCGTAGTGGACCAAGCCTATAAATAGGCTAGTCATTCCTTGCATTAGATATATAGAACAATTAGAACACAAGCATCATACTCTTTGCATTGTCTTTCTTCCCGAAGCTCTGCCCTCTCCTCTTCTAGTTCGCCGGAGCTCTGTTGATTGCGTTGCTGCTTCACCAGAGACGTAGCCGTTTTATCTTTGGGGACGACACGCCAAACCGAGAGCACTACCGGGGCGTATCCCGTCTTGCGGAAAGAGGCCTCCTCGACTCGGCTAAGTTTTATTTCCAGTTTACAGTTTCGATTTCATTGTAATTTTCAGTTTTTAGTTCTTCCTTCTTGGGTTGTATTACGCCAGGTATTGTTTATCTCTTGTAATTTCAGTTTTTCCCCAACATCAACTGTTGATGCTGTGTTGACAATGTATTGACCTTAAAATCTTAAAATTTTATAATGCGTTAACATTGTGTCGAGGAGTTTGGAATTCGTATAAATTTCATTTTTTTTTCAATATTTATATAAGTTTATTGATGGTATATAAAAAATCATTACGTCTCCCCTCATTATCTCTCTTATTTTCTTTCAGTACTTTTTCAGCCTCAATAATTTTATTAATTCTTTTTAATAAAATTTGTAATTAATTTATTTAGAAGTTGGGTTAGTTGAAGTATATAGAGAAAATGGTGCGTTAAAATGCTTACTTTTCTTAAATTGTTAACTTGCTAACTCATCAACGTAGTGTATTAAAAAAGTCAACACGAGCACAATAAATGTCAACACATATTTATGTTGACATTTTAATAAACTGTGTTGACATTTAAATATCAATGTCAACATAATGAATTAAAACATCAACTTAAGTTTATGTTGACATTTCAGTATCATCGTGTTGACATTTTTATTACATAGCATTGATGAGGTAACAAGTTAACAACTTAAGAAAAGTTAACAACGGATCACACCCCTATAGGGAGTGATCAATTGCTAACTCGTCATTTAATTGCTAACTACAATTAATTTAATACCATAGGATTTTAGAAAACTTGTGGTCTATAATTTGTCATGTGGAATTTTCATTTTTATTAATTAAATCGAAAAAGATAAAAAAAAACTACCAAATTAGGGTTTTGGATGAAAATGTCAATATAGTGTTTTGAGAATATCAACACAATGATTTGAGAATGTCAACACAATGCTTATATTGACATTCTACATGTATTATATTGACATATTTTATATATCATGTTGACATTTGTTGTTATACAAAAAAATTGAAAATTTTCAAAAAAAAAATTCAAATTTTGACATCGGAACATATGCAAGTGAGATCTAGTTAGAATCCTTATGAAATTATCTAAAATTTGATATATGTTGTGCGAAAAAATAATTTAAATCAAGAAAGTTATATGCGTTTTAAAGTTATGAGATATTTTTCAAAAGTTAGTTAAAACTAATTGATTGTAAATTGACTTTAATACCCTTATTGACGTTTTTTGTTGATCGTATTGACATTCCGGGGCTAATGATCTAGGCCCTTAATTTGAATATCTAATGATTATTATTTAGTAATAGTTAACCATTAAGTATTGAGTTAGCAATATAACATAAATTACTTTTATTTATGTTTCTTGTTTTCTCCGTCATTAATAAATTACTTACATACATAAATTATTTTGTTTATTAAATGACAGCTATATTTCTTGTTTTCTCCGCCATTAATAAATTACTTACATACATAAATTATTTTGTTTATTAAATGACAGCTATCGATTGTCCGAGATCTTAATCGTTGCCATATCTAACTAACTACACCACCCTAATGAAGATCCATGAAGATAGCATTATTTATTTATATGCCTTTGGTAATAAGGCAACGATATCCATACACGAATTTGCTCGTATAAGATATACTATTCCAATAATAATTCAAGAATATGGGCATTGGGCAATACTACAAGTCTACAACCCAGCAACCATGATAAAAATGAGGTAAAAAAACAATACAAAGAACAGTAGCAATTTACATAAAAAAAGTGTAAGAGAAATCTGGCAAACAAACTGTGGAAAATGTGTATTTTCACACTTGTAGATGCTTGTGTGCAGCAAATCAGTGATTCCCTTCACCTTCTTTGGAAGTTGAAGAACTTAATGCCGTAGGCGAAAACGAGACAGAAGATGACCGCCCATGCAACATGTGCAGCAGCAACTGCACCTAGGAAGTCATACCTGAATCCTAGGTATTCTTCTAGATACAATTTCAATGGAACCAGCTCATCAACCCCGGGCACCACCATGCCATCGCTCTTGTCCCCCACCTGAGACGTGATCAGCCCGTATATTGTCCATGCCACCGGAGATGCCCAGTAATACCATCTCCACCATATGGGAATTTGCTAAAAGATAGATAGATACATAGAAAGATAGATATCAGCAAAAACTCATGTGTTTTTATGTTGTAATACTATATATATATATATGTATGATGCTCACCGTTCTTGGGATGAGGAAGCCGGAGAAGAGATTCCAGAAGCTGAGGAAGAAGGACATAACAATGGCAGCAATCATGTAGTTGGGGGTGAGGGCAACAAGCATCATCCCGTACGAGGTGAAGTAGATGAAGCACATGAACACAAAGAAATAGAACCAGAAGAACTTGTCCACGCGCCAATGGAATCCAATCATCGAGTAGAGGATCAGGCTGTACACCAGCGTCTGGATGCACACATAGATTGTCTCGATTGCCACCTGCGCAAATGCATAAGGCAATGCCGAGTACATCCCTGCAGCCTTCTCCCTGTAGAACACCGTCCTCTCCACTGCCACCACAGACTGGACAGCAGACGTATTTGTGCCACCCAGAAACATGACTGCAGAGTACATGGCCCCCAGCAGGTTCATCAGGTCTTGCTGCTTCGACCTATCCACCAAACTCCTATCAAAACACACGTGACATGACAAACATATCTATCTTATCAACACTCACATTTGATTCCCTTTGTTCCAGAATATGACACCGAATATGACACCGATGATTGCTGTCATGAAGAATCTGATGGCATTATACTGAGGGTTCCTCCAATAAGACAGGTGCTGTTTCCAGAAGCAAGCTCTGCACTGGCTAAAGAAAGACTGCGCGTATTTGGTTGGGAAATGCAGGTCTTGTGATCCCGGGGCTGGAGTGCTGAGTTCTTTGATGAGCTCTTCATTCCTCCTGTGAAGATGGAGACACAAGATTGCGTTACAAAAAAGGGATTAAACGAGCAAGAAACCAACATTCTTATAGTATTACCGGTAGAGTTCAGATTTCGCGTAGATATCAGCAAAGTCAACGTTGAGTTGAGCTTCCATGACAGGAGTGCTAACATCCAACATCCAAGTAGCTGGATTATAGCCGTCTTTGATCTCAGGCACCCCAGGCACAGACTATAGTAGAATAAACAATAGCATGCTTAGTTCATATATACGAAGTATGTTTTTTGATGTTGATGATTTGCAATCTCGCATTTGGAGCAGAAATACTTACTTGAAAGTATTCCACCAACAAGCGAGAGTGATGCCCAAGAGGCCCTCCATAAATCACCTGCCCGCCTCTCTTCATCAACAACAGCTACGCGACGACACAGGTAGGTTGAGAAACTCTAGAAAAAGTCGGAAAGGGAAAAGAAGAAAAATACTTTTATGGTGTTTTGCTTAGTTTTTACCTCATCAAAGGCTTCAAAGATGTCTATGCTCGGCTGATGGATGGTGCAGACCACAGTCCGTCCAGTATCCACCGTGTTCCGCACAGTCCGCATCACAATAGCAGCAGCTCGTGCATCGAGGCCCGATGTAGGCTCATCCATGAAGATTATAGATGGATTGGCAACCAGCTCCACTGCTATCGTCAGTCTCTTTCTCTGCTCAGTCGACAGACCGTCCACTCCAGGAAGGCCAACCAAGGCATTCCTCAGAGAATTCAGTTCTATCAAATCCATCACTTCCTCAACAAACATCTACCACAAAACAAAACAAATCAAGGAAAGGCTCATTCAAAGCCACACAAAGGGATTGATTGACTTTGCAAACCTTGCGCGTTTCCTCATCTACGTCTGGAGAGAGACGGAGCCAGGCAGAGTACACTACAGATTCATAGACTGTAACATGTGGAGAATGGATGTCGGTCTGCTCACAGTAGCCGCTGACACGTGCAAAAGTTGATTGATTTTTTGGAAAGCCGGAGATACTGATTGCTCCTTCAATGTATCCACCTGTTTTCCTTCCAGCCAACACATCCATCAACGTGGTCTTGCCCGCCCCACTGACACCAACTAATGCAGTGAGCAAGCCTGGCCTGAAAGCCCCACTAACGTCTCTCAGCAGTTGCAGACGCGTTTCTTCAATCCCGACCTTCTTCATTCCCTAGATAAACACACAATAGTTGTAATTAGGAGCCTTGATCAACTAGTGATACATCTTGAATTTTTGGATCATATCAAAAGAAAGGGGCTTACAGCAGGCATATCAACGTAGTAGTTCACGTGATCGAATGCTAGTGACAACGGGGTGAAAGGGAGCACCATTCCTTTTCTGGATCCATCCACAACAGAGCTATTACCTTCAGATAGATTTCTTGCAGTCATCTCTTTCCCTGCAGTAATGTTTCTCATAATTAAAAGGGAGAAAACTCCAAACTAGGGAGTTTTGTTGGGAAATCAGACCTTCAACAACGGGAGCTGCAGAAGTTGAGCTTCCATCAGAGGCAAGACCCTTCTTCTTCTTATTGGCATTCACATCTGGGATAAGAGATTTCGAATCTCCAAAGGCTGCAAACAGTTTTGAGCCGATTCATCACAACATGCCAAGATATTGTTGAGTAAAAAAAACACAACAGAAGACATGCTTACGGTTAAGGTATGTCAGCGCCACAATGAAACAGATGTTGAAGAGAATAGAGAAGGCGAAAAGAGCGATGACACAAACCCAGAACATGTAATCCTCAACAAACATGCCCCTCATCTTAAGAAGAACTTTGCCAACTGTTGGTTCATTAAACCTCGGATCCGTATTTGGCTGAGACGAAACAAGATAGCAAGATATCAATACAAGTGGAATTCAAGTTGTAGAATTCAAATAATACAGAGAACTTACAGTGCTCCATCTTTTATCCAGGAACTCGTTGATTGCTACAGCATTCTGACCGTACATCATAGGAGAAACGTAATAGCCCCAGATCATCCACGGCTCAATGTCGTCTGAGAAGTAGGATACAAATTAAAATGTCAAATCTATAATAGCATATATGATGCAAAGACATTTGGAGAATATAGTTTGGATAATTTTAACAAATAGAAAAACTTAAACATAAACTCTAACCTTTTGCAATGATGAAACCACCAAGAACAAATACCAGTAGCAAAGTGAAGGTGCCCAAAGTGTTTGCCACAACCTGTGTTCTTCCAAGTGCAGCGATGAATCTGAACAGCGATAAGGCCATCTGATGCAGAGCGAGAAATGCCAGAAACTGGCGGAAGAACCTGAAATGTATCATGTAAAAACTTAATTCCTTATTGTGTGTGTGTGAGAGAGAGAGAGAGAGAGAGTCACAAGGAAAACACACCTATCAGCTCCAGGAGCAAATCCAATAGTGTAATAGGTGAGAATAATCCATATCAATGATTCCATAACAGAAAGGGGTATTCTAAGAAGCCATATTGGCAAAGAAAAAGCCCAAGCAGGGTAGAACAGAGCATCCCTTTGTTTGAAGAACACAGGAAGTCGTAGAACTGTAAGAGCAAGCTCAGCTGTGCCATTAAACATGACATTGATGAGACTGAAAAACAGTGCTCCATAAAACTTTCCACCATCAGCTAGCTGGCCAGACTTCATCTCCGTTCTAAAGAATACTGTGAAGGTAATTATTGACATCACGGTTATCTGAAACGTCTTAAACGCATACAAGAAAACATTCCGTTTTATGAGAAGCCACTCTCTTGACAAGCTGGCCTTGAAGAGTTCCATATTGGATATGCCGTATTTCTCAGTGACCAATGCAGCAGGATGGGCCTTAGTTTTATCATAAGGGACTGCAAGCTCGTCAAAAATCTTCTGCCCTATGTGGAAAGTGCTGAAGCGTTCCACAAATTCACCCACAGACACATATTGGTAAGGTTCGTCTTTCTTGCACCAGTATTGCTCTTGATCTTTTGCTGAAGTGACTTCCTGTAGAAAGTCAGCCACCCCCTTTCTGTCCGGGCACTTGAATCCAACGCTCTCAAAGAACTCGAGGATATTCTCACGAGGGCCTTGATAGATAACCTGCCCTTCTGAAAGAAGAATAATGTCATCAAAGAGATCAAATGTCTCTGGTGCAGGCTGGAGGAGTGATATTATCATCGTCACATCCATGACATGAACCATCTGTCTCATGTACTTGATAATTTGAAACGTCGTTGAGCTGTCAAGACCCGTTGAGATCTCGTCCATGTAGAAAACTTTAGCTGGTCCGACCAAAAATTCACCTACATCAACCAAAACAACACTACTCAACGCAGTTGCAGATGGAAATCTACAGCTCAGACCTAGGTGAAAACTGATGTTTTACCAGTTGTGAGCCGCTTCTTCTGCCCACCGGATATCCCCCTTCTCATCTCATCTCCCACCAATATATCAGCACATATATCTAATCCAAGAATCTGCAATCATGAAAATATCTGCAATCATGAAAATATTCCTTAAACTTAATGCTTTTTTGGCCTAGTTAAAACATAACAAGAAGCAAACCTTGATAACATAGTCTGTTACTAGACTGGATTCTTGGCCAGCAACTGCAGTGGCTTTCATGAACGCATCTATCTCAGGGTCGGGCTTGATTCCCGCATGCTTTTCTCGCCTGGACAACTCTACAAGGAGGTCGTATCTGGTGCCAACTCCCAAGCAACGCCCAGAGAAGTCCAATGTCTCCCTGACAGTCATCTCCCCGTGGTGAAGATCATGCTGGCTGATATATGAGCAAGTCCTCTGAGGAACGAACTCTGACAGCTCGTGACCACAGTAAGTGATTCTTCCACTCACCTATCATTGAAAGGCAAAGAGATCGGTGACTTTGGAGACGAAGAAAATGGCAATGCAATAACTAGAGGAGCGATCGCATACCCTGAGATCTTTCTCTAGCTTCCCTGCAAGAGCCTTGAGCAATATGGTCTTCCCAGCGCCCGGAGGTCCGAGAAGTAGTGTCATTCTAATACAATGCAACAAGAAACATGTACAGCATCTTGATTTAATCAATTAATGTCTCTTTCTGACATCTATGAGTTTTAGTAAACCAACCTTGAAGGTTTCACAATTCCGCTAACATCATGCAGTATTTTGATAGACTTTTTCTTTGAAGGAAAAATCTTGATTTTTTCTAAAATTCCCTGCGGATAACAAAATCTCTGAGAATAAGAAACAGATTTATCTGCACTATAGTGCAGCAGCAAAGAGCATTTTCTTCTAGCAGCAGAAGCTGAAGCTCTTAGATTAAAAAACTTCAAAATTCAAATCAAATTATGCACTATATCTGTCTATATATAAAGGCAGATACTAGAAAACAGTAAAAATGAAATCCAATTACCTCCACCGTATTGAGTGCAGCGTTCCACAGAGTTGGAAGCGCCCTTGATCCGACATACGCGTCTCCATCAACAGACAAATGCTCATAACGAACTTCTACTTTTGGAACCTCAATTCCAACCCTACAGAAACAAGAATCAAAGTTTCATATCTGAGTGAAAGATGAGAGAGAGAGAGAAAGAAGTGTTGCCTCACCGATCAGTCCTCTCTCTCACCCTCATTAGAAATCTCTCATTATCATCATCAACCGTTTTAAGTATACTGTCCATGAGGTGCTTCTTTTCTTGAATTCCCATATTGGCAAAATCAACCTCTTCTCTCACAATCTTTCCATCTTCCATAACTTGCTTCAAAATCCCCTTCCTCGTCCGATCATACGTCGGCAGCCTCTCAATGGCTGCCCACATAAGTTCATCTTGATCATCATACTCTCTCCCACTTCTATGGAAAACATCCTGCCCTGGTGCAGTGAAAACCTCCCTCACACTAGCCGAAGCCCAGCTCCTCGTGCTCACCGAGGCAAAGCTGATCCGCCTGCTGGTGGATCCACGGCTCAGGGACCTCGCCGCCGCCTTCTCCTCAGCACCATGCGGCGACGCCATCTTCCTCTTACTAAATCTCACCCCTTCTTTTTACTCAATTTAATCTGATTGAAACACTCATCAAAATTTGAATGGACACTCTATCTCCATATGCAATTTACATATGGTACAGATCATCATGAATACGTTAAAAAAAACTTACAGATTGAAAGAGAGAGCTGCCGAGCTTATAACAAGTTGTCTATTTTCACTTTAGTTTTACACTTATTTTTTTGGTGCCAGTGTTGGTCCCAGTGTGTACACTGATGAGTGAGGATAGAAAAATTGTTTTAACGGCGGCAGTTTTCTTTTCTTTTCTTTTCTTTTCTTTTCTTTTCTTTTTTCTTTTTTGCAGGCTTAAATGAACCATTCCAATAGACTCTACATGCTACAAATTCCTCTCCTCGGACCCCTACGCTTCCTCACTCTGTAATCATCGATAATTATGATATGAAATCATAGTTAAAGAAGCTTCCACCAGTTAATTTGTTTCAACTGATATTGACTACGAATCCAGAGATTTAACTTATAAACTCGTGGTTTCTAATACTCCATATTATTAAATACTACTACTACTACTATTGTTAAAAGATCAAGACTGCGGATTGAATTAGAACTGAATTTGGTTTCCAATGCTATTTCGCAATTTTAATCAACCGATGGTTTTCTTAGACTTTTGTGAGGGATGGAATTAAAGAATTAGAAAGAGTAATAATCAAGCAATATGAATTGTCAAAGGTTAGTAAAGTGTTGTAATCCCTGAAATTTTGATTCAATCCTAACCAATCCTGAAATTTTGATTCAAGCATATGTTAATAATGCTTTTATTATTTAATGTAGAAGAAAACAATTTAAGAGATCCCATTTTGTCAAATTACTCCTAACTGTGTAACCATCAATGTAACACTTACTATTGCGGCGGATAAATGAATGTAGGTCCCAATACTAGTATTTTAGTATAGTCGTCCATACTAATTCTGTCTTAGAAATACAGTAAAATAAAATTAAAATGAAAAAAAGAGAAAACAAAAAAAAAACTTTTCAGTATGTAATGCATTGAGAATAAATTTTGTTTAAATACATTTAATTATCTGGCCACTAAATTTAGTATTTGTAAATTAAACTTGACTTATACCGTTACAATACATATGATATAACACCTTTGTTTTTAACAAAAACATATTGTAACTATATATGCAGCATTGCAATCAGTGGCGGATCTAGGGGCAGGAGGGGGCGGTCGCCCCCTCCGTGCGACTATTTTCCCCTTATCGGGACGTAAAATTACCATGTCCGCCCCCCCGTTTGCCTCTGGCGTTGCCCCGAACAACGAAAAGAATAGCCATGTCCACACTAAATCAAGTTAATACTATATATTCCGCCCCCTCCGATTCCGGATCCTGGATCCGCCACTGATTGCAATGGACTAATTTTAGCTATAGCTTGACTTATTTACAATTACGTAGCAGGTAAATAATGATTTCTATGCATGGCATGGCTACCACGTTGATTATTCTATACGTCCTACTAGTACTACCACCGGTGGATTTGGGGTTCGGAAAGCCTAAACTTTCCCTTAAATCGAGCCGAAAATAGCATATCCACCCCCTCCATGGAATGTAGAAATGTATTTATTTTCAATAAATGTCATATAAAATGTAGTAGTCCAATAGTTTGGTGGTTGGATTTTTAACTAGTAGGTCTAGGGTTTAACCATCAACAAGAACATATTTTTTGAAATAAAAAAATAAACATTTTAATTTTTAACCATCTTAATTATTCTATATGTAACAAAATAAATATTTTAAATATTTTCGAAATCTAAATATTTACTGCTCTATTTATATCACTTTTGTACTATATAATATCTACAATGATTTTGAATGTATATAATGTTTATAATAATTTTATATTTTTAAATGAACAATACATATTTGCAAGCTAATGTATATTTATATTTTATTAATAAAACTAGTGCTACTTAAATATTAGTACAATATTATTTATTTTATTAATAAAAATATTATTAAATTAAATATTTAATATTTTAATATTAAATTCCGCCCCGCCATTTTCGGAGTGTGGATCGTGGATCCGCCTACTACTACTATAATAGTACATCTTAAAGTTTTAATTCATTTTCGGTCGTAGAAACCGCACACCCATTTTGATTATTTATTGGTTGTACTTTAATGATTAATTTCCATTAATCTATATGATCAATCACCATATTTTTACACAACCTTTTTCACCAGTACTATAAAATATCATACGTTTTAGTTACAATTATTTTTTGGTAATTACAGCATTCCTATTTTTCATTTTTGTATTTTAAGTCCAAAACTTGAAGGTAGATTTATCACCTTTGACAAACATCACGTGCCCTATAAACTTCCAAAAACATCAACAGATTAGAATATTCTTCGATAGCATCCAAATGCTGTTTGCAAATTACATCCAATATTAGTTGTAACTAAAATACTCCATTATTTAGTGCACTACGTACCATATAAGTCATTTTAAATAAATTACATTGGTCCATATGTATTGAATGCCAATTTATATTATATATATCACTTTTTCACGGGTGCGCCTGCAGCTTCGAAAATAACATTTCTAATAAATGCAAACCATATCTTTTAATGGATGTGGCTTTGTCCCGATTGCTTGGTGTTCTTTATATCAATCTTTTTTTGCGTATTGCGGAAAAAAATTGGAATATTTTCTTATGTTTCAAAATTTAAAAGTTTAAATTCATGTTTAAGCTCCCTAAAAAACTCATACTACAATTAAAGTACCCAATGTTTGGTCCATGCCATATATGCGTCGTTTATTTTTCTGAAGTTTTGGTGTTAGGTCATGGTATATGAGTACACTATATGACTATACCAGATTAACAAAGAGAAAAAGGATTCTAAATATATTGTAGTAGGAGTACTCCATAAAATGGTAGTAGTTTCCAAGTTCTCCTTTCTAGGCCTATATACGCATGGACTTTGGAAGGAAAAAAAATACACATCGCAATGCATTCTCTCTTTCAAAACTGGTATGTAGTCTCTCGTCTTTTATGCATCACTTAGCAGCTTTAGAAATTATTCGATTCTCAAAACTCGGCCAAGTTCTAAGGTGCATAATGAGTTTGAGGTGTTCCTATAAGTTAAGAGGAAGTAATTTTGTTTTTAAATATAATATGTCAATCTTAAATCTTTACTCAGATGGCTAGTAAGTTTGAGGTGTACATGTTCCTCTAAGTTAGAAGGAAGTCATATTATTTTTGTAGATAATATGTCAATCTCAAATCACTTTTATCTTTTCTTGACTATAAGTTAGAGCATCCACAATGGACGCCTGATCGGGGGCCGATCGCCCGAGATCGGGCTCGGGCGTCCTCGGGCTTCCATTGCAGGCGCCCAAGTGAGCCGACTGAAAGATCGGTCATCCCAGTCGGGCGCCCGATCCATCGGGCGCCCATTGCAATGCAATATCGGATCTGCCCGAGCCCGATTTTGCGTTTTAATTTTTTTTAAAATTTCTATCTATAAATATACCTTATTTTCACTCATTTCTCACACAACTCTCACACATCTCTCAACCCTCACACAACATCTCTCCAATCAAACATCTCTCTTTCACTCATTTTTCCAAAATGTTTCCCGAAGAAGATATAAATCGGGCTATGGAATGTGCAATGTTTGCTTTCGGGAACCAGATTCTCGCAGGTATTCGTGCAATACAAAAGCAAGATTAGGTCGAAGAGCAAGAACAGGTCCCGAGGCCCATCCGCCCATCGAGAGCATGGCCTAGCTCATCAACGTCTGTTCAAGGACTACTTCGCCGATGAGCCCCGGTGGGGACCGACAGTTTTTCGCTGACGGTTTAGGATGAGGCGAGAACTGTTTCTGCGCATTGTTCACGCGATGGAGGCCCGCGACGAGTACTTCCAGCAGCGGCAAGATGCGGCCAATAGAATCGGTCTATCCTCGCTTACGAAGTGCACGATTGTTCTTCGTCAGTTGGCCTATGGCACCACGACGAACATGTTCGACGAGTATCTTCACGTCAGGGATACAACTGGCCAGGAGTGTCTGGCAAAATTTTGTGAGGGTGTGATTGACGCCTTCGGCGCCACATATTTGCACAATGCCGAAGATTGTCAGTTCCTGATGATGATGCACGATAGGGTGCACAACTTTCCTGGAATGTTAGGGAGCATTGATTGTATGCACTGGGAGTGGAAGAATTGTCCGACAGCGTGGAGAGGTCAATGGAGGGGTTGGCAGCGGAAGCGTGCATAAAACATATTAATCAGATTGATTTAGCAGATTATTTAGACAAATTCTATTCGCGTAATTATCACATGTATCATGCTCATAACTTGAATTAAACATGCTTTAAGTATAATTGAAACCTAAAACATGCTTTTCTACGGAGTAGGAATAATACCTTGTTGATTCTCCCAAGAATCGACGATGGCTAGCGACTTCTCCACGTGAGGCGTTGAGTACTAGACCACGGATCTTCAGACTGGTTCCCGAACTGTATTCCGATATCAGTGTGGGCTGATCTCATCGGGATACTAGGACTTGAATAAATAGGACAGAAAAATCGATCTCACGGAGGAGAGCCGAGGAGAAAAATTCGCCCTCTTCCAGTAGGTGAGGGGGACGAAATTTTGTGCAAAAATTAAAGTGTGTTTTCTGTCTCATTTATTCTCTTATTTATATTAAGTTCCTTTTGGGCCCAGACAAGGATCTATGGAAGGTTTTGGATATGGGCTCCTCCAATTTGCTTTTTACTAATTAATTGAACCAACAATTTAATACAAGCTTTAATTGGAATATTACGAGCAGCCACTACAGAAGTAATATTGAACTCTCCCCATCCAAATCTGAAATTACAAGTAATTCGGGTTTCCGTTTTAACTTTCATTTCCCGCGCTTAAGATATAAATGTCCATTAATTAATTAATGTCTGCTATGGACTTAATTAATTAACTTCTTGTTAATTCCAAGAGTGGACTTAGTATGAAAGACTTATGTATTATTCATAGAGTAATCAAACTCCAACTAGCTAGGTTCCGAATAATAAAACATTGTTTCGCGCTCCTCTTGAGGACATTATCAAACGAGACTTACCTCGCGCACGATTCAACATAATAGCAATCCTAGCACCGCTAGATATTAATCACCACTACCCAATATATCAGGATTATTGGGTTGCGAAAAACCCGCACCATTTGATAAGTCAAAGCAGTGCATAATCAATACCGTATGCTCAATGCTAACATACATTGATTAAGAAATAAACATTTATCAAGACCTCGTCTTTCAGTAGATAGCATAAAGACTCGTCTCACTGTTAGATTCGTTCAATGCTTTACCACACCAATGTCATCTTATTTCAGTAAGGCTTAGAAATATGCGGACTGACATTGCAACATTTCACGATGGGCAGTCTAATTCCATCTAGGTTGTGAAATTCTCATTTTTCTTTGTTCAGAACTGACCGTGTTACCTTAAAGTGGACATCGCCCACAACCGGTCTACTAAAACATGTTAGGTTTAGTATACTGAAAAGCATGTTTCGAGCGAGTTCGCACGAATAGAATCTTGCTTGTGTATGGAAAAACTCTACAATCCACATTTGACCCGATTCAGTATCATTCGAGCAGTTTGCACGAATAGAATCAATATATTATTACATTGTGTTTGTGTAACACCCCCTACCCGATCGGCGAACGGTCGAATAGGAAATGTCACAATTACGGTACCATAAATTATGGTCAATTAAAAACCAAACTTAATTCATTAACCTATCAGCAAAAGTTCCAACACTATTTACAAACACAGCGGAAGCTATTACAAATATTCAAATACTATACATGCCACATCTAACAGAAATGGACACAAACGCCGCAAGCAGTGATCAGTGACCCACCGAGGATGCAGAGCTGGCGAAGAAACGAAAGAAATATCCAAAGGAATCCCCGATCCAATTAACCTGTAGCACACTCAACACTTCAGCCACAATTCTCTAACAATCAATAATCATACAACTTAAATTCTTATTATTATATTTACCAATCATTACTGCATATATCATATTATTATTTGCTTATTAATTTCTAACATACATTGGACAGCATCTCCTCTATAACCAACACATACCCAGAATCCAACAATAGGCAATATCAAACCCAGAATTTATCAACAGTCATCAGCATTTATATGAAGCATCTAATATTCCAAATGATATCCACACATTAACATAGACAAATCACAGATGTCATCACACGTATCAACATACCCGTACCAGTAGTCAAATCTTCGTCCACGACTTCAAATTTCCAAACTATGTCATCAGAGGGGTATAATAATACAAAACCTCACATATGTCATAAACTACATCTGCAAGTCTCAAATTTTCAATATTTATAACAAAAGTCAACAGAACCATGTAACAGAATCCATTTTCTCGTATAAGATATTATCGTATCAAATTATAACAGATGTTTCACATAATCTCATATTATAAATCATATGTTGTCACACACTTATTGTCACATATATCATTACGAATATTTTGATCGACATTATCACATAATTTCACACATGACCCCTTAATGTACTTAGTGACAGACTAGGGTACGCGGACCAGATCAGAATCAGAATCAGATACAGATGCGGATTTTGTCCTCGAGAGGACTCCGCACAGACCACCCAATTAGGGTGCAGACAGATAATCAGACCATCCATTTCGGATGCAGACAGATAATCCCGGGAACAGACCACCCATAGGGTACAGATCAGACAAACAAGATAGGGGCCCATCAGATAACAGACGATCCTCGCTTCGGTTATCCGGAAGACGAGTGATCACAGATAATGCAGCGCTGTTGTCCTATGGCATGCCAATTGTACCCACAGAATACACTCAAGCACGGGGCGTAAACACAATCAAATCTACTCATCTTCATCTCAATACATATTCTCAACTATTTCTAATATAACACATCAACAATTTATTTTCACACCATATCATATCGAATTTATTGATTAAATTCCGACATTCTCAAAACCATTCCAAATTTCCAACAACATAGACAGATCATACCTCATCACAGATAAATAGATAGATAGATCAGGCATCATCACATTTAATCATATTTGTATACATCTCATCATCATATATCATTTATCATATCCTCCTTAATGCTCATTTCCACATTATCTACAGTCACAACCATATTCTTCATTTCCACATTATCTACAGTCACAACCATATTCTTCCCTTTTCACATCTCATTACCAAATCATTCAATAATTCATCATATTCTCATGTTTTACTTCATAAATCTTTTATCACACAATTACTCACAATCTACTAAGATAATAATACATCAACACAGACAGACAAATCAGACCTCATCACAGATAGATAGATCAGACATCATCACATTTAATCACATTTATTTCCATCTCCTCAACGTATACTCTTTTCACATATTTCATTATCAAATCAATCAACAATCCATCATATTTTTATATTTTACTTCATGAATATTTTATCACATAATTAATCATAAATTATTTAGACAATAAGTCACGTAATAATCACGGAGAAACACGTAAGAGAATTAGGCCATTTAAGTGTTGAGCATGCTACCTGGATGACGATATTTCCAAACCTTTCCATTCGACATTTCTTCTTTCGCCGATCTTTTTCCTTTCATTTGCTACATTTGGGTGTAGTTGATTTCATAACGTTTACACGATTAAATCGACGGTTCGACAGAAAATCGGGGTGAGACTTATTTGAGAACCTCACGACTTTTCCTCTCCCATGGTGGACGGTTTTTCTTAGAAAAAATAGGAAGAAGAAGATAGTTTTTGGTATTTAATTTAGTCTTCATCAATTATTGTAATGTATGGCAATAGTTTTGCCATTTGGCACCTTTTTATTAAGCCACTTGTTATATAAGTTCTCTAGAATTCTCTTTATGCTTCACACTTAAAAAAAATGAATTCATCTCATGCCTAATATACTTAAAAAAAAACGTCACTTTTTATATAGGACATTATGTTAGTTTAATTCATTTAGAAAGACCATTATGCCCTTCTATCGCGTTTCCTATACGAGCACCGATTTAATTCTAATTTCTTGCTCAATCTTACTCACATTACACTTATTTTGATCTCTAGATTCCATATAAATTATTTTCCAATGGAAATTCCTAATATTTCTCGGCAAATTCGTCGAAAAACCCTAATCGACGACTTTTCTCAAAAACGTACTAAAACTCATTAAAACTCAATTCTTTGCTCACATATCCTTTCTAACACTTATTTAAGACTTATATTTCAGTATTTCATGATTTATTGAATTATCAAAATTTATTTTGTTATTTATTTCGAATTATTCGCCGAAAACCCTAATTTCGGTAATTTACTGCACCAAAAATTAACTTTTCCGTCTAAGGTGGATTTTAGGGCATTACAGTTTGCTTGTGCGTTTATAAGATGTTTTTTAAACATTTAAATGCATAAGAAGTAAACAAAACCTATGTCTTTTGCTTAGTAGACTGGTCGTGGGCTGCGCTCACTTTAAGGTACTACAGTCTGTTCTAAGCAATGCTTTGCAAAAGAAAAGGAGAATTTCACAACCTAGATAGGCTTTGGCTACCTATCGTGAAAGGTTGCAATGTCAGTCCGATTATTTCTAAGCCTTATTGAAATAAGATGACGTTGGTGTGGTATAGCACTGAATGGATCTAACAGCAAGACGAGTTTTTATGCTATCTACTGAAAGACGAGGTCTTGATAATTAATTTCTTAATCTACATACGTTAGCATTGAGCATACGACATTGAGTATCTACTACTTTGACTTACCAAAGGTGCGGGTTTTTCGTCACTCAACAATCCAGGTATATTGGGTAGTGGTGATCATTATCTAGCGGTGCTAGGATTGCTATTATGTTGGATCGTGCACGAGGTGAGTCTCGTTTGATAATGTCCTCAAGAGGAGCTTGAACAAGGTTTTATTATTCGGAAACTGGCCAGTTGGAATTTAATTATTCCATGAATAATAAATAAGTGTTTCTTGCTAAGTCCACTCTTTGAATTAATAAGATGTTAATTAATTAAGTCCATAGCAGACTTTAATTAATTAATGGACATTTATATCTTAAGCGCGAGAAATAAATAATAAACAAAACGGAAACCCGGATTACTTATAATTTTGGATTTGGATGGGGAGGTCAATATTACGTCTGTAGTGGCTGCTCGTAATATTCCAATATAAGCTTGTATTAAATTGTGGGTTCAATTTAATTAGTAAAAAGCTAATTTGGGGAGCCCATATCCAAAACCATCCATAGATCCCTGACTGCGCCCAATATGAATTATTATAAATAGGAGAATAAAGGAGACAGAAAATTAATTGATTTCATAATGAAATTTTCGTCCCTCTCTAATTAGTAGAGGAGATCGAAATTTTCAGCTTTCCTCCGTGAGAAAGTTCCTTCTATATTCGAGTCCTAATGTTTCGATAAGATCAGCCCACCCTGATGTTGAGATACAGTTCGGGACACCAGCCAGAAGATCCGTCGTCTAGTATTGAAGATCATCGTGGAGAAAGCGCGAGCAATCAACGATTCTTTGGAGAATCAAATCGGTAACTCTAAACCGTAGTATTCATGTTTAGGATTTACATTCTATGAGCATGAATTATTTGCTTTCTAGCATGCAATTCTATGTTAACATGTGAATATATTAATCTCATAATTGGTCAAATAGATCCTACGTCTGATTTATTTGTTTTGTACAAGTCTTCCGCTGTGCAAGGGGCTCCAAAACCCCAACAATTGGTATCAGAGCCAATTTTTTGCTCTGATTATGTGGATTAATTTCATGTTATGTGAATTGCTTGAATGCATGTTTTTCTTTGTCGTGTGGTTGTTTAATTTTGTTTGAACGAACGACGAAGAATGAGAACCAATGGCGAGGGAGTACTCGGCTGGCACGAGCAGCCGGCGCTTGCGTCGGGGCTGCTCGAGGCTGTAAATTCAAGCCTCGGCGCTGCGCGTATATCTCTTGTGTATGTACGTGATTTTTAATCAATAGAGTAATCATTACTTGCATGTTTTGATTAATTGGTTATATGTATGTACTGGATGTTTGAATCAATTCTTGTATGATTCTTGTACGTTGTTTAAAATGTGATAATCAAATCGTCAATTTGCACACCCACGGCTGCGGAAAAATCGCAGCAGGCCAGTGGGAGCCTCTAACGGCTACGTAAGCAGCAGTGACGGTTCGAGTGGGAGCCCTTCAAGGGAAGCTCCCGGACTCGATAGGCGATCAGCGAGCAGAAGTTGCAGCGCTGATCGGACCGCGACACAACAGCAGCGACAGTCCGTTTGTGGCAGCGGCGGCGATCGGAGTTCAGGCTGCCCAAGCTTGCGGGATGGGCTGTCTCGACGGGACGCTGGCAGCAACGGTGATGACGCAGCAGCAGTTTTCGTGTTGAGGCAGCAGCGGTTGCGTAAGCGACGTCACAGCAGTGACGACGACGCAGCGATAGCGACGGAGACGAGCAGCAGCGGCTGCGGGCTCGGTGGGAGTGCGCGACGCTGAATTAAGGTAATTTCCCTATGCGCGACGCTCGCGCGGGTTCACCCGCGCGACGTCGCATCGTCTCGTTCCATGACCTCGCTTTCCAAATTTGATTAGGCTTTCCAAATCCTTGGATTCAATTTTGGAAATAATTTAAGATAAACATGGAAATAAGTTTTGAATATATCTTGTGGATTTTATATATTATATGAGATTTGATTATGAATTAAATCATGAATTAATTAGATTATTTCCTTATTTAATGGATTTATATGGATTTTATTTCTAGATGAATCCTAGTTATATTTGGAAAATAATAATCTAATATTTTATCTATATCCTATGGATTTATATGGATTTATTCCTAGACAAATCCTAGTTGGATTTAGATAATGATAATATTGTTTTATTCTTATCCTATGAATTTACATGAATTTATTCATAGATAAATTCTAGATGGATTTGGATAGTGATAATATAATATTTTATTCTTATCTTATAGGTTTATATGGATTTATTCCTAGGTAAATCTTAGATAGATTTGAATAATTATAATATAATATTATCTAATTCTATGGATTTATATGGATTTATTCCAAGATAAATCCTAGATGATTATGATAAATATTTATATTAATTTATTTTATCCTATTGATTTGAATAGATTTAATTCTATTAAGACAAATCTTAGATGGATTAAAATAAACATTAATCCAAGTTATCCTTATCTTTTGGATTTATATCCTAGATAGATTAGGATAAAGATAATATATAAAAAATCCTTATTTAATTGGATTTAGATAAACTTATTTATCTAAGAAATCCTAAGTAATATATGATATATTCTAGATGTCTATTCTAAATAGAATTAAGATTTGTATAAATCTTAGTTGATTGGATTTTATTTATCGTATGGATTATGATGGAATCGTTTCTATCTAGTAATATCCTAGAACGATTTAAATAATGATAATCCTAGATCAACGTTATCTTGAATTAAAGGATTTGATTTTATCAAAATAAAATCTAGAATGATCCTAAATGGATTTAGATAGTTAACACTATCTTGATAAATCCTAAAAGAAGTTGGATAATCATTATCCAAGATAAAACTTAATTATTTAGTTGATTCTCCCTTGACTAGATTAAATAATTATTATTAATTATCCAATGTGTTTAAATGTCTTGCATTAAATGGATGTATCTATTTATTTGGTGTTTACCTTTATAAGTGGATTATCTGCCTTATCTGCTTATGTGATAATTATGCAAAAACCATACAAAATATCTAAGCGATAATTACAACAAGTGCGTTGTATATGGTCTCCATCAATTGGTCTGCAATTTATGAAGCTTTTTTTCTAATATTATCGCCACCTGCTCTGTGGGGACAATAATCCTAAGAAATAGCGAGTTCATGAGGGCGGACTTCTAAAAAATAAATAGTATGAACTAGAATGTGAATGTGGTTTCCAATATTATCGCCACCTGCTCTGTGGGGACAATAATCCTAAGAAACTGCGAGATTCAGAAGTTCACATAGGATTTATGAGATAGCTTGATCTTGTTGGCAGCACATGAGCATTGTTATGGAAGTGTGTTGTAGAAATGAGACTCTGTAATGCTAAATTCGGTGGTCTTGCTTAGGCAACATTAGGCGGTCATGCCACACTGGTGGTCTCTGGACTATTCGTCGATGATTGTGACCAGTAAAAATATAAGATTTTAATGCGTATTGACCTCCTCTGGAGGATACAAAATTTTAATTTTACAGTTGCAAGATACATAATTGTTTTGTGGTTATTTGTGATTATGTATTGAGCATAAGTATGTGATAATAAGTTTATTTGCCAAATCTTCATTATGTCATTCAGTATCTTGTCTGCGATCCTTAAAGAAATAAACTCGAATACCAAAATTATGTAGACTGGAAACGTAAATGGATAAGATTCTCATCGCTAAAACTTGGAGTTTATACTCACTGATTCATGTCCTCCATTTCCTCGACATAATTCCACGAAGATTGTTCGAGAATGCATCTTGCATGTACTTGACAAGTTCTTTGAGGAATAAGGTCAAACTATTTTCTTTTAAGTAGCACGACAAGTCTTGGTTAGTGACGATGAAAGATGGGTGTCAATAGAATTTGTCAAGATGATTCGATTGGAATATCCTAGAGGGACAGAATGTTTTGAGGAATCTTTTGATCACTCAAATAGTTTTCTGACTCAAGTCATC
Organism: Salvia splendens; assembly: GCF_004379255.2. Lineage (NCBI taxonomy): Eukaryota > Viridiplantae > Streptophyta > Magnoliopsida > Lamiales > Lamiaceae > Salvia > Salvia splendens. Next base: position 12,986,933 of record NC_056032.1, read on the forward strand.
GCCTAAATTAATAAGAAATGACTACAAGAAGGTTTAACTGAAAAGTAGAAAACCTTCAGAATATTAGTCGTTATATTACTGTTAGAGGAAAGTAACATGATAGATGACGAATTCATGAAGGCTGCATTTTTCCTAAGTCCTAGTTCATTTGAACAAAAGACTAGATATGGAAATGGGAGAGCCTGAATTGTCATCAAAGTTTGTCTGAAGCGAGTGAAGATGTTTTGTAAGTTGGATTGACCTCTTTTAAAGAAGGACAATGACTTATATGGAAATGCAACTTCTAAGTAAGAGATCTTGAGCCAGTTAGGTTTTTGTTGCAGTGGGAGCTATTTTTGCTCAATTATTATTTTATGGTTGATGTTTAAGGCATCATAGTATTGAAACGATACAAATGTAACAAGATTGAGTATGAAACAACACATCAACTTCTTAAACAATGAATGATAAAGTATTTATGGCTCTTAGTCTTAAGGCCAAGAAAATACTTAGCTATTGTTCAGACTGATCCAGACCATCAAGATTTTAACGATTTGTTTGTTAAATAGCTTGAAAGTCGAGAATGTCTGTTTGATGCACTATAAGTGAGAATCATTCGATTCAGATCGCTTACGGAAGTGCAACATAGAAAGACTAGCAAGTCTCAATGATTTACACCATAAGGAGACAAGCAATGGGTTATAATCAGTAGTGGGAGCCTAACCTCCATTGACGAATCCAAGCGTTCTTCAGAAGAATGTGATAGTTATGTAAGAAAGAATCAAAGTCTTTCTAAGACAAGTTTGATTAAGTGATGAGTTGTACTCATGAAAATCTTATCATTGATAGGATAAGCGTTAGATATAACGGGATACACCTTAAAGAAACTACCATCATCAGTACCTTCTACAAAACACGAGTTGTGGACTAGAGCGACCCTAGTCTAGCACATCTCAAGGTGTAATGTTGTTCCAATGCATGTTGGAAAGGTATCCAAGTAATTAGAGTTGAGTACTGATCAGGCATGTTTTAAGGTTGTCCCAAATGATGTAAGATTATAAGTTCTTTAATATTCAAAGATAGAACTCTTGTTTGAAGATCAAGAGAGGAACTAAAAGCCTAACAACGTGATAACTCTCAGGACAAAGAGAGATATCGAATTTTCCATATTACCAAAGAGTCATACCATTAGAAACTTTTGCGATAATAAAATCAACTTCAACACCTAAGATTGTATGAACCATGTCGTAGTGGGAGCGTTCCTAGGAACATAACAAGTTCATGGGTCTAAGAGTGTCGCAAGACTCGGTCTTAGATTAACTTGAACATAATCCTTTTAAATACAATGTAGAATTGGTTCATTTGGATATTCGTCCTTGAAAAGGTGATAGATTCCAAACTACAATCTTAGATAGACAACATGTTTTACAAGACTTGCAATACTACCTACAGGCTGTGTCAGTCAGTGGGAGCTAGTATAATTGCAAGTGTAAATATGGATCTCAAATGGCTAGACAGTGACAATGGGCTAGTATTAGTGTCTGTTTTATATGTATATAACTAAATATGCTAATAATCAAAATACAAAATATACTCCCAGTTATTAACACAATGGATGTAATTGAATATTCTCCATGATTTTGTAAAATTCGAACAATAAATTAAATTAAACGCAATAATCAATTCCTGCTGTTGTTTTCAACAACATAATCCAACATATCACCAATTCTGATTGAAATCAATAATTTTGACTCGAAGTATTTGGCAACATCGATATTGAAAAACGAATTAATTAAACAAAACAAATTATTTAAGAGCGTGTTTGGGCCCTAGCTAGCCGGCATAACGACCCAGCCTACCTTCCAGCCGGCCCAAAACATTCCCCACTCCATTTCCTTAGCTTTTCTTCAAATTATTTAATCTCTTCACAAACTACTTATATATATCTCATCAATCTTTCTCCATAATCACCAAAATGAATATCCACGTGGACAACACAAGCATCTCCACCAATATGAAAATGCTTGACGTGGATATGAAGTCAGCTGATAATTCAGACCCTGATACCACTTGTTACGGATCCAATGTGAAGAAATTTGTCGATTCGACAAGTTCTGACACCACATCTTGTGCAAGCTCTAGCGTAGATCTCGGGGCTAGGAAGCTGGTGATGGAGGACTTCCACTTCATGCAACGGCTAGGGAACGGCGACATCGGCACCGTGTACCTGGTGGAGCTCAAGGGCAAAAGAGGGTGCTATTTTGCGGCAAAGGTGATGGATAAAGAAGAGTTGGTTTATAGGAAGAAAGAGTGTAGGGCTGGGGTTGAGAAGATGATACTTCAAATGTTGGATCACCCTTTTTGCCCCTCCCTTTATGCAACCTTAGACTGTCCTAGGTGGTCGTGCTTGTTGACTGAGTTTTGTCCCGGTGGCGACCTCCACGTCCTCCGCCAACGCCAGCCGGATAAAAGGTTCGACGAAGATGCTGTCCGGTCAGTACTTTCCTGCTATCTTATAATCCTACTCGCCTAGCAAGTTTAACTGGATTCCCAAGTTAGTAATTCAAAAATGATATGCTACATATCTTAAATGATAAATTAGCGTCGTTTGTTTTGTTTTGTGAATTTAGTTTGATTCTAATATACTTATTTAAAAGTTGTTATTGACATTTATAATTTTTATATATTTCATAAAAATTAAAGTTCGATTTGTCATTTTTTTTAGTAATTTTGAAGTTTTAGATAAAAACGAACAAATCGGAATTTGATCTTTATGAATTTTGTAAAACTAAAAATTTCAACATCAATATTAGTTCTTTTAAGAATTAAACTAAATGTATAAAACAAAATAAACAATGATAAATGTGCATTACGCATGGTGCTCTCACATATGGTTCTCACGTGTATCATATTATTTCCCAATTGTAAGTAATCATGTTCGAATATCATTTCCTAATTGTAACTAATCATGTTCCAAATTGTAATAATTATTTAGTTATATATCACGAAATAGTTTAAAATCTAATAGAAGATTTTGTAGTAGGTCATATGGTCCCATATCGTAGACTCTGTAGAGTAATACAAATAAGTATGCCCATAAGCATATTGCACGCCACGATGAATGAGGACGATTTAGGTTACATAATTAAGATAATAGTAGTAAACATTGATATCATTTTGTTTTTTCAGTTATTTAGGTTCTATGAATCTGAACGAGGACGATTTAGTTTAAATAATTAAGATAATAGTAGTAAACATCGATATCATTTTATTTTGTTTTTTTGTTATATAGTACTCCCTCCGTCCATTATATGACACATTTCTTTTGTGCACATGTTTTTAGGTAGTGGTGAATAATGAATAGAGTGTTGTTTTTTGTGCCAAATGAAATGTGTCACTTATAATGGAACAGTTTAAAAGGGAATACCCTTTACTTATAGTGGGACGGAGGGAGTAGTAAACATTGATATCATTTTGTTTTTTTGGTTATCCAGGTTCTTGGTTATTCAGGTTCTATGAATATGAATGAAGACGATTTAGGTTAAATATTTAAGATAATAGTAGTAAACATTGATATCATTTTGTTTTTTTTTTTTGTTATTCAGGTTCTATGCCTCTGAAGTGGTGGTTGCTCTAGAGTATTTGCACATGTTAGGTATAATTTATCGTGATTTGAAACCTGAAAATATTCTCGTCAGATCGGATGGTCATATTATGTTGACCGACTTTGATCTCTCCCTAAAATGTGATAATTCAATATCAAAGGCACAACTTGTGCACGATCCAACGGACAAGAAATCTCACAACGCATTCGAAGGCCGCACTATAGCTGATCCAACACGATTTTCGATCTCATCATACATTTTGCCTAGTTGCATCGTTCCACATGTCCCATGCCTCCACCATCGGGGACACAAGTGGAAATCCTCCCCTATGAAAAAGAAAGGAGGCGGACATTGTGCGACCCTAAAAATCGTGGCAGAACCGGTTGACGCTCGATCAATGTCGTTCGTTGGGACACATGAGTACTTAGCCCCGGAGATTGTCTCAGGGGAAGGGCATGGAAATGCCGTGGATTGGTGGACGCTAGGAATATTTATATACGAACTCTTCTATGGCGTAACGCCTTTTCGCGGGAAGGAGCATGAATTCACTCTAGCCAACATTGTGGCTCATGGGCTCGAGTTCCCTAGTGAGCCAGTGGTTGCAGCCAGTGCTAAGGATTTGATGAGCCAACTATTGAATAAGGATCCAACTAAGAGAATGGGGTCCACACTAGGGGCTGCAGCAATCAAGCACCATCCATTTTTTGAAAGGGTAAATTGGGCACTTTTGAGATGCACAAAACCACCATTTATTCCAAAACCTTTTGATTGTGAAGAAAATGTTTCATCTACTTATCATCATTGTGATGGTAATTTAGATTGCTATTAAGAATTGCTAGAGTTTGTGATTTCAGTTATTGTTTTCATTAGAAGATAAATAAGTCGATTTGTTTTTTTTTTTGTTGAAAGGAAAAAATCTATACTCCTACAATTTTATGATTAGGTTTTGTGATTTCTCTTATTAGTTTCGATGGCTTACTAAATCCATATGTTCACATTACTCTATATACAGTTTGAATTACTGATTAGTTTATTCAATTTAGGATTAGCAGCTTCTTGTGTATCAAACTTACAAACAGAGACTGATAGACATTAAATTATTTCAGAGAAAAGATCAATTCCAAAGTTAAAGAAATATATAAACCAAACATATTTCGGTATCCAGAGTTGCTGGCAATAAATGGGTGTGCCATAGCATGCAGGTTAAGACAGTTACAAGACACCCCACTCTTTTGGGACCTCATGTTTTTTATTTCTTGACAAATTTGTTCTATATCAAGATTTAATTTCATTCAAATCTATGAGCTGGTGTAACTAACCAATAAATGATTTGAGAATCCAACTAATGTATTTGACATGATCTTGTTCATAACTTGTGTACTGCAGAATGAATCAAGAAATGGATCACACTTCTCCCACATCTCAAGACACTGATCATGATTCCACAAATGCCGCTCTCAAGCTGCAAAAGGTTTACCGGAGTTATCGTACACGTCGTAGATTGGCAGATTCTGTACTTGCAGCTGAAGAGCTCTGGTGATAAATTCTGCCCCACTAGTAAACATTATACTACTACTATTTCTTAGGATGCTTCTAACCGGATGACGAAAACGAAGGTGGCAAGCAATAGAATATGCTCGTCTCAACCATAGCACGACGGCTTTCTTCAACTTCATCCAACCCGAAAAACCATCTTCGCGGTGGAGCAGGATCAGCTGGAATGCTTCCAAGGCATGACAGTTTGGCAGAGTGGATTCAACTTTAAACCTCGAATTCTACGGTTCACGAAATTTTTTCATTTATGTTTTACAGGTAGGGAAGGGGTTAGTCAAGGATGCCAAGGCTCAAAAGTTGGCCTTCCAGCATTGGATTGAAGCTGTAAGATTGCTTTCTTACAATCAATCTTTCCTGCAGAAAGAAACATTTCTTCTTTGCTGATTTTTTTCACAGATTGATCCAAGGCATCGATATGGTCACAATTTGAGCATATACTTTGACGAGTGGTGTAGAAGACAGACACATCAACCATATTTCTACTGGTAAGTCCATAATTGATGCAAACTATTTCAAGATCCTAGTAATTCAAATTGTTGTCATTATATAATCATATATCTCTCGTTTATTAGGCTGGATATCGGAGATGGGAAAACGGTTGATCTTGATGAGTGCCCTCGATCAAGACTTAATCAAGAATGCATCAACTATTTAGGACCTGTAAGCATCAATCTAGACCACATGTGAATATATATTAGTATAGCTTATATTGGATTTTCCCATCAGTCTAGCTTTGTCTATTTTCAAAACAAGCAAGAGCGAGAATGCTACGAGTACATAATAGTAGAAGGAAAGTTCATCCACAAGCAAACTGGAAATGCTCTTGACACAAAGGAACAAACATCAGGCTCGAAATGGATATTTGTGATGAGCGTGTGTAACAAATTGTACGCTGGAGAGGTGATCCCGACGTCAGAGATTAAGAAAATCTTTAACCCTCAGCAGGAATTGATCCATATTCTTGTGTCTTGGTGCAGAAAAGGAAGGGGATGTTTCACCATTCGAGTTTCCTAGCAGGTGGTGTGACTCTAGCAGCTGGAAGGCTCGTTGTAGAATGTGGAAAGCTTAAGGTGTGGGGTAACAAAGTAACAATATGATGACTAACTAGCTAATATTCATATCAGTGATCTTCAAGAGAGTATATTGAAAATGCACCTTTTCAGTCTGTATCAGCTTATAGTGGACATTACCGGCCAACAGACGAGAGCCTCAGCATCTTCCTCGCGTTCCTGCAGAACAGTGGCGTTAAACTCGAGGACGTTAAGGTAAATGCTCTACACAACCATCATGCATAATTCATAAAGTCCTGTGAATATCCTGATCAGAATAGCCTCCTGATGTATCCAACTCTTCCATTTAGGCAGGTAAACAGCAAACCAACAGAGCTATGATGCTGAAAACTTAGTCCATGAGAAACACAACTCATTAAGGTGAAGTCTTGAACAGATATCAAGAAGCAAGGATGAGAGTCCCTGAGAGTGAAACACAGCAAAACTGCCATGATAGAGCTGATCCACAATGCGTTGCTTCACGTTCAGGGTCATGATCGGGGCCAGAAAAGATCCATCTAGACTCTACATTACTGATTAGGACCACCATGTTAATGATTTTCCTAGTCAAAACCCAACCTTGTGTATGATTGTTTTGGGGCATATAGCATTATAGCCCCAAATTGTCTTGAAGGATGAAAAGAATAACATGTTACTACTACTATTATGCTGCTGAATGAAACATAATACCAATGTACAATATCCACAGCCTAACTAAGAAATTCATAGATGCAACAAAAAGAAGCCAAACTCTGAAAGAGAAAAATTGCTGATATTGATTCTTTAAACAAGCACCAAGCACATAAGATCTTTTTACGATAAAGAAACATATTCATAAACATGATCTTCGAGTTGTGGACGTATAGAGAAGTTTACCAACCGTCTAATTTTCCAAGAACCCTCTTAACAGCTCCAACGCAACCTTGAGCTCAACAACCTACAATCATTGAAATAGATAAATAGGTATCTGCAATAAATTTCAACAAACCTATAGAGAAGCATAACACAAATGATCAGAGCATTATTCCAATGCAACAAATAAATTGCAAATGAATGATTCAAGCACAAGTATTTTTCTGCTGCTTCTCTAGGGCATGCGCAACAAGACCAGCAGGCGCCGGAAATTCTAAATATATTATTAAATTAACTAATTAACATCAAAATAATAATATTCAAAATTAAAGACATAGTCTGATTCGATTTAACACAAATTCAATTATATTTACATAAAATAGATTGATGAAATTAAACTGATTTATAAGGGAGTCCAATAACTAAATTAGGCCAACAATTAAACAAACCTAATATTAATATGATTAACTAGGTTAAAACAATGTATCATCTCCATCTGCGTTTGCGCCTCGTCCATCGTGTATTCGTGTTCTTCTTCTTTTTTATAAGCTCTTTCTTTCCATGCTTTTCTTCTTCTTACATGTTGATTTCTCCTCCTTTCTTTTTCTGTTTGATAAATATACAATGCTTAGGCAAAACATTAAAATTTGAAAAATTAATTTAAATTTGTTATAATGCAAACAAGAAAACGTGTATCTATAATATGTCAAATTTAAAATAACAAAATAGACATTGTATTATTGTACCGTTAGACATTGTAACAACAAGCTTTTCTCATAGTATATTATTTATTAGCTTATAAATGTCTCATTTTTTATTGACTCAAGTTTTAAAAGATTGTTCGACTTTATAAAAAAATAATAAAAAATGTTAGTGGAATTTGAATCTTATTTTTATATATTAATTTTATATATAATGTGAGTGATGTTAGTGGAATTTAAATCTTATTTTTATATATTAATTTTATATATAATGCGAATGAAGTGAGATAGTGAAATGTGAAGACCATTTGCCAAAAATAATAAAAAAAAAATTAGAAATTTATTGGTGGACGGATTGAAAAAAATACTATGAAATATTTAGTGATGAACGGATAGAGTTAGGGCTATCAAAATGGATATCGGGAACTGGATACACGATATCCAAACCCGAAATATCAGATAATTGGATATACAATAGCTGATTTTTCGGGTTTCGGGATCGGATTCAGGTATAGGATTTTTAGATTATTGGGTATCGGGTAACCCGATATCCGATCGGGTATACCCAAATTACCCGAATTACCCGATTTTTTTAATTTCTTTTAAATTTAATAAATTATGTATCTATAGTATTATTTTAAAAATCAAATGTACTCCCGAAATCCTTCACTCTTAAGTCACATTTAGGGTTAAGGTATGAATTGTGATCTTTATTATGGATGAATGATATGAATTTTTTTATTTCTAATAATTTGTAGTAGATTTTTTTTTATCCTAAACTCGAACTACTTCAAGTTTGTATCAAAGTCGAACTACAAGTTTGTATTTCTAAAATTTTGTAGTTAATTTTCTTAAATAATTAATTTAAAAAATATTTTAAAAAATCCACAATCGGGACTGGATACCCGAGTCGGGTATCTGGGTACCCGAAATCATTTTCGGATCGGGTATCGCAAATTAGATTTTGGGAAATTTGGGATTGAGTACCCGAAATTTTGGAATCGGGTATTTGCGGGTACCCGATTTGACAGGTAGATAGAGTATTGTATACCTTCTAAAAAACAAAACCCTCTATGTTCGTAAAAATTGTCACATTTTACCATTTCATGATGTCCGCGATTAAAAGTCATAACTCATTCCCCACTTTCCTTCAGAAAAGACAAACAATATGTTAAAATCCGTGTTGAGTTAATGCGCCAAATATGGTTAATTTCGAAATCATTTTGGCCAACTTCCATTCTTTAAATATATGGTTAATTACTCTATTAATATTAACAATATTATTACTGCTTACATTCTTTAAAAATAAAACTATTTCTATTTTTGTTTATCTCTTAAAATTATAAACATTACCTCTTAATTTACAAATTGTGCATTAAAATTAATTTTGTTTTAAAATTTTCTGCGTTTAAAAGACGGGAATAGTAGATTTTAAAGATATTCTCTGCATAGAATATCTATACATCATCATTTCTTTGTCTCAAGCTACTTATGTCATAGTATTTCATTTTAAATTGTCTCAACTTTCAATTTACTTGTCATTTTTTCATAGGATAAAACGAAACATATAAATATAATCTCATTTTACTTACTCTCTTATACTTATTTTATCGTGTTATTTGTGTCATATTTTATTTTAGACTTGTCTCAACTTTCAAATTACATGATTCATTTTTTTTAATGATAAAACAAAACTTATAATCTTACTTTCCTTACTCTCTCATACTTTACTTTATCGTGTTTTCATTCATCTACCACTAACTATAGTTTTCTAAAATCTCGACCCCTAATGAAACGTCTCAAATAATATGAGACGAAGGAAGTACTATTTAGATACGAATCCTAAAAGAAATATCCATGATTTAATTTATATAGTATGTCAAACAACTACATCAATTGATATGATAAATATACTTCTCCGCAGACAAAATACTTTATACTCCAATTTGCAAGAATTCAAAGAAATGAATAAAACAAACTTACCTAAAGTTGCTGAAAAGGAAAAAAATTGTGAATTGGTGAACAAATTAGTTGGCATATCGTAGAAGGAAGGCAAATTTTTCTCAGCTTTATAGTACTGCATTAGCAAAGATGTACTACTACAATTCTACAAATCCCAGTAAGTACGAAAGTGAAATAACTTTGTGTAATTTCAAAAAGAAAAATGTTTTGGAGACATAATGTCTAAGACATAATGAGGTTAAAGTAGTAATTTTGTATTATATTATGTTTATTATTAAATTAATGCTTTACATGTATACTATTTTACCCTTAATGGTATAAAAATGCATGTATGACTTCAATTAAGGAAGGTGGGTGTCTTAATGAGATTTGTGCCTGGCAATTAATTAAATTTCAAAGATTTTTAATTCATTTTTTATTAAGTATTCTCTCCTCTTCTCTAATTATAAGTCTATCAATAAATTCTCTCCTTTTTCTCACATTATAATTCTCCATCAATAAATTCTCATTATCTTTTTCTCCAAGTATAGTTTTACATCAACAACTTATCTCTTTTCCAATTTGCTCATTTCTAATTTTCTATAACAATAAAAAATATTATTTATACCATTTTATCACAGGTAGATAAAAATACGCATTTGATTAATTCCCTTTGCTTTGTCTCTTCACAAAATTAATACTACTAACTTTTTATTCATTAGAACAAAATTATTTATTTATGAGAATAGTAACTTTATTTCCAAAATAGTAACTTTTATTTGCAATAACAGTAATTTTTATTCCCAAAACATTAACTTTTATTTACAAGGATAATAAATGTTATTCATAAGAATAATAAATTTTATTTATTGGAACAATAATTTCATTTAACTAGAGAGAAATGACTTTCCAAAATTAGAAAGTGCATATTGTTGCGGGACGGACTAAAAAGAAAATAGTGTATATTCTTTTGGGACGGAGGTAGTATTTGTTACAATAATGTTTTTATTGATTATATTAATAATATTTTATTAATTAAATGATTATATTTTTAACAATTATAATCTCTTGTCAAATAGCAAACATAAATAACTTTTTTATGCAATAAATAACTTTTATTTGCAACAAAACTATATTAGTAATTTTATATATTAAACACTAATTTTTCATAGTAAATGTAAATTTTATTCTCAATAACAATACTCTTTATTCTATGATGAAGTATAGTAAATAACAAGCTCTCTATCTATCCAATAGACCAAAGGATTTGAGTCATCACATGTTAAATAGAAACCTATTATTTATCCTTTTAAAATAATAAATTTTATTCAAAAATAATAACTTTTCTTGAAAATATCAACACAATGACATTAAAATATCAACACAGTATATTGAAATGTCAACAAAATTATTTGTTGTCATTTTAATGTCACTGTATTGACATTTTTAATTCACTGCATTGATAAGTTATCAGAGTTTGCAACTTAAGAAAGCCTCTCCTGTAACAAAAGCTATAGAAAATAACACAAAAAATAAGATAACACAAAAATTCTTCATCATAATAACTATATTATTTTATTATAAAATTTAAATTTGAAGAAGAAAAATGTTTTAATTTTTATTTTTTTCATATATTAAAATAAATGATTTCACTGTTGTATATTTAGAATATTTTTTAAAAAAGAACAAGATATAAAAGAATAGTAGTACTATATTAAGTTATCAAATTATTTTATGATTAAATATAACATTTTAGTTATATAGTGTGTTAATTAATACTACTATAATGATAAATTTATAATCTGAATTAATATTTTTTAAATAAGTATTAAATTAACATGACATAAGTATATATATACATATGATTTTTTTTGAAATCCATTTATAACTTTAATGCATGATTCACGTTTACCTCTAATAAATGAGCATGCATTTAGATAAATGTATTTAATTTGATATCATTTTCCTTAACTAGATACATATCCATTTAATATGATATTAGGGTAGATTAGTCACAATATAAAATATAGTTATGGCAAAGTGACATAGGGGCATTATGCCATAGAGACATTATGTCTCTAAATCACTACTCTTTTAAAAATTACTAACGATGGCCGTGAATGATTCTCATTATTATTAAATCGGTTTTATTATAACTATTAATCACTTTTTATTTTTATTTTTATTTTTATTTTTATTATGAATGAGGTTTTAGAAGTTTGGGTTGGGAACTCAGATTTATTATTTATATGTACTAGTATGAATCAATTGTTGGGTTTATATTTTTTTTATATCTTTTATCTATAAATGGATTCTAGTTATGGACGTTTGTGTTGGGAACACTTATTAATGCCCAGCTAGTGAAATATGCAAATATAGAAATAATATAAAAACCAAAAATGTATTTACATGTGATTATATTTATTTGTACATAAGTCAAAATCATGTGTAAAGGCCATCCTAATCAAGAAGGTAAGCATATATATCGAGTAGGTAGCGAAAAAATAATAAGAAAAGGACAATATTCTCAAAATAAAATACTGCTAAAGTTTCAAATTCCTTGACCATCAAAGTTGGTAATTTATTTTGTTATTCGTATTTTTTCTATGTCTTATATTGGATAAGTTTTTTTGGAAACTTGAAGCTGGGAAGTCATTTCAAATAAATAATCAACCATTCAAATAATAAAAGATAATAATTTTAATTTAGGCCATCCATAATTTCCAAGATTCGTTTGGGACAATATAAAAGGGGGAGGGGAGTTTAAAGTAAGAAAAGGATTTAATTTGATTTTGTTCGTTGAAAATATTTTGCCTGAAAAAAGTGTAGTTAATATTCAATGAACGTTTCCCTAATATAAATATTTGATTCAGTCAGTTTTAGTAACAAAGTGAGTAACACGGTGTATTAATTATTAGGGGTCTGCAAATTCGGAAAGAAAATGTTCAGACTTCAGAGTCATGCATCGAGACATCGACTGCATACTCTACTCTAATTGTGAATTAATCAAAGAAAATGTGATAAGAGCTACAGTATATATGTTTTACAGCCACTATTAATTGGAGTACCCATGTCTGTCATTAAATTTTTTTATATGGTTATTTTGATAAATAAATTATATGTTTTACTTATTCATTCTACTTTCTCCCTCCCCGTCCCTTAAAAATATATAGTATCACATTTGTCATTTTGGGATGTCCCCTTAAAAATATACCAATTCTATTTAACAAATCTTTTTCTCTTTGATGAGGTAGGTCTCATTCTTTACTAATAATACTCTAATTTTTTTTCTATCTCTCTCTTACTTTACTAATTAAGCATTAAAATTTGTGGCATTTCAAAGGTTGTCTATTTTTAGGGACGAGGGAGTATATTTTATTATAAAATTAATAGAGTATATAAAAAAAAATTCTATGATAGATTAACTTTTCACCTATGTTTTAACATTTTTAACACACATGTTAAAGTGAAACGTTTAATCTCGAATGGATGAAGTATTTAATACTAGTAACTTTTTCATTTTTCATATAAAAGTAGAAATTCACCCATATTCATATATGTGCAATCGACACGTCATCTATTCGCAGTTGCGATCGATAAAATATATCTTTTTATGACTTTGAATATACGATATATATACTTAGATTTGATATAAATGAACACGTGATAAATTCATGACTATGTTCGACAAAACATATATTTTTATGAGTTTGTTATACGATGAATACACTTACTTAGATTATATATATGAGAATACACGATTTATTCACAGTTACGTTTGACAAAAAATGATTCTTTTTTATGTTTTTGAATGCACAATGAATACACTTATACACTTATTTAAACTAAACACGTGGTTTATTCATGTCTGCGTCAAACAAAGCAAATCTTTTTTATGAGTTAGAATATACGATGAGTACACTTTACCTAGATTGGATTTTTATGAACACGTGATTTATTCATAGTTGCGTACGAAAAACGTATCATTTATGAGTTTGAATATACAACGAATACACTTATCTGGATTGGATATATATGAACACATGATTTATTCACGGCCGTATTCGACAAAACATATCTTTTATGAGTTTGATTTAAAATGAATACACTTATCTACATTGGATTATATATATGTACACATGCTTAATTCATGACAGTATTCGATAAAACATATCTTGATATAAGTTTGAATATATGATAATTACACTTACCAATATTAGATTTATATGGACACGTGCCACGACCACATTCGACAAAACATATATTTCTATGAGTTTAAATATACAATTAATACACTTATTTATATTGGATATATTTGAACACGTGATTTATACACGGCAGCATTCGACAAAACATATCTTTTTATGAGTTTGATTGAAAATAAATACACTTATATAGATTGAATATTCTGAACACGTGATTTATTCATTACAGTATTCAACAAAATATATCTTTTATGAATTTGAATCTACGATAAATATACTTACCTAGATTTAATACTATATATGAACACGTGCGGTCGCATTCGACAAAACATATCTTTTAAGAGTCCGATTTAAAATAAGTATATCCTAACACGTGATTTATTCTAACACGTGATTTATTCATAGTACTAGTATTCGACAAAATATATATTTTTATTAGTTTGAATATACAATAAATATACTTACCTAGATTTAATATATAGTATGAACATACGATTTATTCACAATTGTCGTTTGACAAAATGTATATATATTTTTGAATTCGAATATACAATGATAACACTTTCCTAAATTGGATATATGTGAAGTTTTTCATAAATAAGTGATGAAACATGCGACCCAATCATTTGAAGAGGAGTTTAAAATGAAAATTATATTATGCCCATCCTTGGTGACAGCATGTAAGAGCACGGATTAGTTATTGATTGAACACATGTTTGTGATGACATTTTGTCTCTTGCGCAACTGAAATGCTCCTCTCTCAAACACCATCATTTCCCACGCCCCTCTTCACAATCACAGCCAAGCAACCGTTAAAGCATACTCGATTCAGGCTTTACAATGACAACTATTTCTGCATTGTCTGCTCTTCTCCACCCTATAAATACCAACATCATTATCATATCAACCATAACTCACCTCCTCCTCCTCCTTACTCATCTTGTTGCACTAACTGTAGAGTGAGACATGGAGAAGCAGAACGAGAAGCTCCGCCGGGAGAACTATCTGATGGCAATCGAGAATGAGAAGCTGCGCAAGAGAGCCGAACTACTCAACCAGGAGCAGCAGGTCCTGCTTTCTCAGCTGAAGCAGAAGCTTCTAGAAGCAAGTGCTCTGCAACTCAACACCAGCTCTACTTCTGATTCTGCTCACAACAAGTGAAACAAACCCCACCCGTATCAAACACAAGTTTCAGGACATTAGAATTCCATGTCAATGTTCTGGTAATAATTTCTAGTTTATTGTTGTTTCCATTCTACATCTTGTAATACCTATTTCTGTAGTTTCACAGAAAAGGAATAGATGTGCATATGATAAACATGTGCTAAATAAAACTTTGGTTAAAAAACAGAGTTCCGAACTATATGCTCTTCAGTTAGAAATCCACTTTTAGCTTTCTGTCTATGCTTGAGAATGTTCTATAAAATGCTTTGAAGTGCTTGTAAGCGATATCCACATCCTCCTTGCCGCAGATTT
Organism: Salvia splendens; assembly: GCF_004379255.2. Taxonomy (NCBI): domain Eukaryota; kingdom Viridiplantae; phylum Streptophyta; class Magnoliopsida; order Lamiales; family Lamiaceae; genus Salvia; species Salvia splendens. The sequence goes on from NC_056032.1 coordinate 13,002,295, forward strand.
CTCTTACACTGCCAAATTAAGAAAATAAAGGAAGGAGAATGAGCACTAATAGTCCAAGAAATGGATGAACATACAAATAAGCAAAGCAAAAAAGAATTTGATGAAATGGCTTCTTATTATAAATAAAATTGTATCACAACCAGAGTTTGGTTAATCGCGTCAAATGCTAACCTGTGCATGGATAGCCCTGAGCTATGCCACAATCAACGGTACAGATTCCAACTCCTGAAGCAAGTATGGGACCTATAGTGGAACCACAACCCATATCGTTTCTCACAATAAACTCCTACATAAATTAAACATAAAAGTTTTGGGTCAGGATGATGTCAAATATCAATTAGAATTAGTTTATTGTTTAGTTGTACTAGATGCTCCTGCTATTTACTAGCTTCTTATTTCATTCATTTTAATTTCTACTGTACCAATTTCCCTTAACTTTTAAACTTAAAAAACTTCATACTGTTGAACAATGAGGTCAGGAATGTTAAGTTCATATGAGGAATCAAGGATGTTAATTGAGACTCTGCATACACAAAATGAGTTGCCAGAGTAAACTGTAATAGTATAAGATGCCAACAAAGTTCAAGGCCAGCTTTCTACTAAGTTGAAGGCATCGATCAACAAACTAGGAGCTTTGATTATCGGACAAAATCAATAAAACATGGAAAATAATTGAGAAAAAAAACCTGTGTGGGGAGATTGTGGGGTTCAGCAATCTCCTTGAATAGAAAAGATGTAATTCCACTTGTAGCATAACGTTGGTTAGCATTATGCTTTATTACAAGCCCCTTCTGCAACACTGGCCTATGGTTTTCTTCATGCTTATCCACAAAGTTGGGGTGGACTCCATGAGCCATGTCAGCAGATACTGCAGAAGTTGCAAACTCAATCTTATACAAAATGTTTGGACAGGATAAATCATAGTACTCTAGTTTCCTCACTACATTTCTCTAACTCTTCCTCGTCTTGGCCTACTAAATCATCTCTTCAAACTTGTTAATTCATCCAACTTCACAATCATGTTCAGCATGCAAATAATTTAAAGAGGAGACAGTTCTTCAGTTATTCTTGGAATAGGATGTGCTACTCGATAGCTGCACAACTTCTAATACTAGCCAAATTACCAAATATTTGTACTTTAACAATCAACGTAATAACAAAAATCATATATTTTGATAGGTTCAGACATAAGCATTTAATTGGGCCCCACCAATATGAAATCTCACTACCATAATAGTGCATTCTTTCACAGTCAGTGTTTCTTTTTTTTTAATGGATTTGGGGGTCATTTATCCACAAACGCTAAACCAATGCTCCCTCCGTCCACGAAAAATAGTCACATTTGTGAACGAGACGAGTTGTAATGCGGAATTGGTAAAGTATAGGAGATAGGAAAAAAGTGGGTAAAGTAGGAGAAAGAAATAGAAATGACACTAATTTTGGTGGACGGAAGAAGTAGTACTTTTCAACATAACTTGGAAGGAAATGGTCTTAAGTTCCAAAGATTGTATTATGATTATTAGGAAAAACTGCTTTAGATAGTATACCAAGAAAAGAGTGATGAATTGCTCGTGCAAATCCACATTCAGCAACAATCTTCTGACCTAAACAATCAATTATTCTTCTCATGGCCTCAAACATTGTTGGAGCACCTGCTCCTTGGCATGAATCTGAACCAACCTACAGCAATGCAAGTCGCTAAAGACATCATACTTTGAAAAGAAGAATAAAAATTACTAGTGCATTTTTTTTGCACGGAGATTAAGAAAAATGTGTATTGTATTCAGTAGAGAGATAATAAAATAAGAGAGAAAATAAAGTAGGAAAGAGAATATAGTACAAAGAAAAAAGTAGGAGAAAGAAAATGTGTTAATTATTACTATATACGGAAATGAATCATCTATGGTGGAACATCCCAAAATGGAAAAACGACTCAACTATGGTGGAACGTAGGGAGTAAGAGATTTTCCACTGACCTTTATGAAACTTCAACACCTTCACTTAAAAAATTAGTGTACAAGACCTATGGAACATAACTTTTAAGTACGTGATATCTTAGGTAGGAGAAGTATCAAAAAGAGTGTGACGATCATCCTGTTGGAAGTGGAACGTGGTAAGAAGGTTCAGAATCCCATGTATGTCAGTGTGAGCAGTGATAGAGGAATGCTTCTCATGCAGAAATTTAGTAGTACTACTGACATGGTGTAAATTTTTCAAGGAAGTAGGAAATGGAAAACTATGAGAGATCCTAAGTATCATATTGAGTCCCTTCATTCGATAATACAGGCAACATCTTTTCATCAACAATGAGAACAAATACCAATGTGGATCTGTCAAACAGCATCCAACTCCAATGCTTTTACATAAAGAACCAATTGCAGCAATTACCTCCTCATTGTCAAACAAGGCAACCATTCGAATTGCATGCTCATTAAGCAAATCATCAGGTGAGGCACATGCATCAATGAGAGCTCTCAATGCACAAAAACTTGAAGCCAGATTATCCAATCTTCCAGAAAATATAAACTCATCGTTAGCACCTCCAAGACAGCTGGGTTGAGTGTCGCAGACATTTAGTTCTATGTTAGCAATATCCTCAACCTGACAGCCTAGCTCTTCTGTCAAGATCTGCAAAAAAAAGAAAAATATATAATTCTTGGATATTCTGCAACACATGATAGAAAAACCGGATCTGAGATATAGATACCTGCATAAGCAGTTGGTGGTGAGCAGCTTTTGAAGATGCGTCACTTTTTTCCTCGGATATTTTATCAGCTTCTGTTGCCAAAAGTGGGTTGAGCTGAGTCTCGAGGTTTGGTTTGAAACCATCTGTATTTACTGTCCTAACAGTCAAAAAACGATCATTACAGCTACACACAACAGGAAAGTCCGAAGGAACAAAGCCTTCAATATGGTTGATTATTAGGATAAAACAACAGACCTGTCAAGATGGATAGCAAGTGCAGGCACTCGCAGCAAAGGCCTCTTTATCTTAACTAGCTTATGCGAAAAGGAACCATCCTCAGCTCTAACAATAACCCTTCCAGCCAGGCTTAGGTCTCTATCAAACCAAGTGTGCCATAAACCACCACCATAAGTCTGTACATTGACCATAAGATAACCAGATTTAGATGAAGCAGACTTTGGCTTCAGTTTTAGACATGGGCTATCTGTATGAGCAGCAATGACATGAAATCCATTGCCAATTGAATAGCTGCAACACTAACATAGGCATTTCATCAACTAAAATTCTGATTTTGTAGGATGGAGAGCAAAAGGTATACTCACTACAAGGCAAAGAAAGAAGAAACCAAATGATTTGAAGTGTAGAAGAAAAGCATTCAACATTAAAAGATACAAAGGCACAGAATAATTGGCATGACTGTGATCCACTCTGCTTTAGTTATGCAGAAAAATCAAGATGCGATTTACTCACTTTTCCCCAATTGCAAAGGCAACTAAAGATGACATGTTTCGCGTAAAAAAATAGCGACCACCAGGTTTCAGTTCCCAATCTTCATTCTCATTCAGCAAATGAAATCCAGCAGCAACTAGTTGTCTTTTTGCTTCAGCTATTAAAAAGATGAATGAGGGTGACATACTAGCTCTAAACAAGAAAATTAATCTTACAATTAGACACTTCTCCAGAGAATGTATTGAGTTGTTTGTGCCCTCAACACAGACTATGTTATGATAAAAGGAAAAATAAATCTAGATTAAACCCAACAATCGGAACAACTACCTGACAGTTGATTCTATGCTAATTTGAAATCTTCCTTAGAATCAAGTAGATGCTTCTTAAAATTATACTCTGCACATCGTCACACTAGGAACTTCTTTCTTTTGCATGACAATTACAAATACAATCTATCCAAATATACTCTGTCATCAGGTTTGCTTTTATGATTTTCATAGTTCATTGCAAACAAATATATGTTGCATGGAAGGAGATTATGAATCATTAGAATAATGTAAAAACCAAGTGACTTTGACCTATTGAAGAACTAAGCAACGAACTATTTCCTGCTGTGATTTACAAGTACCAGTAACATTTGCCTCCATTGTTGTTATATGGCACAAAGCCACTATGAACTAACTCTTCATCCAAAAAACCATACCCAGCACATAAATATGAACAATATTTAGAAATCACATCCTTTTGTTTTTGTCAGTAAGTATCTTGTAAGCTTAGTCATATTAATGAGCACGATGGAATTTTAACATGGATATTCACATATTACTCAACCCAGCCGCAAACAATATTAGATTTGAAAAAGGAGAGTGCAAAGGAAAAGGAACACCTTTTTAACACATAGGACTCCCTCTATTGTCCCACTTTGACCCGGCACGGTTTTAAGAAATGTAATGAGTGCTACTTTTATATACATAAAATGTTAGTAGGAATGCGTTAGTGAAATATGAGGTCCATTACTAAAAATAGTAAAAAGTAAAATGAGACAAATTTTATAGGACGGACAGAAATAGAAAAATGAGACAAACTTTCAGGGGATTAGTATTTAGGAAAACGAACTAAGAAGTTATTTCGACAATTAAACAGAAATCATGCGAAGAATGCACAATCTCAGAACCAGAAAATATGATACCAGTAGCATGAAAATGAGTCCAGGATTCATTAAGGTAGTCCAGAAGATCGCTGACTATCGAGTGGCTCGAATCTCGATTCAGTACTTGAACTACTATTCTGCAATCACAACTTCGACTTTCAAATTACAACTACGCATATGAAAAAATGAAACAGATAAATTTTATTTATTAATGAAAAAAAGGATGCAGAGACCTCGGAATTACACCTAAGCGGCGGAATGGTGGATAAATTACGGTCACCGAGTCCGCGGCGGAATTGGCGGAGATCGGCGTTGTTATTTGCTGAGATAGTGAAGAACGGAGTAGCATGGTGATATCTGAAGAGGATCGAAGACGATTTGAGGAGCGTAGATGGTTGGAGAAGATGAAATCGAGTGACGGCCGCCATTTCTCTTAGCTGAAGGTGTAAACAGCTTGAAGAGATAAAACAGTATTAATAACTTAAATCAATTTATAAAATAAAAATAATACTAGTAAATATTTAGAAGTCAATAAAATCCGGTGCCTTCTATTTAATTCTACGAATAAGCCCTAATTTCCCCTTATTAACATCTGAATCCACAATCTCGAAGAATCATCTTTCATTTCTTCACCACAAAAGAGGCTATACAAATCAAGAGCGTCTCTCGCCAGATCTCCAATTCCGATCCATGTCGAAGGAATTCAACGTGCCTCCGGTTGTTTTCCCTTCCGGCGGTAATCCGGCTACCGCCGCGTCCGGCCCCCAGCAGAGGCGCCTCCCCACCGCTCCCTTCCAGCCCCCCAGATCTTCGAACGCTGGTCTCCCCTTCCTCTCCTTCGATGTCAACTCCGCCGCCGCGTCCACCTCCTTTTCCGCCGCGCCTCAATTCCCCTCCACGATCGGTGGCGTCGGCGGCACCGGATTCGACGACGAGCCGCCGCTCCTCGAAGAACTCGGCATCAACACCAAGCAAATCTACCAAAAAACCCTATCGATTCTCAATCCGTTCCGGATCAATCACTACCTCCACGAAGACGCCGATCTGTCAGGCCCGTTCCTCTTCCTGATGGCCTTCGGATTGTTCCAGCTCCTCGCCGGAAAACTGCATTTCGGAATCATACTCGGCTGGGTGACGATGGCATCGATGTTCCTGTACGCCGTGTTCAATATGCTGGCGGGCAGAAACGGGAATTTGGACATGTACAAGTGTCTCAGTCTGATTGGGTACTGTATGCTGCCCATCGTGATGTTGTCGGCGGTGTCCCTGTTCTTGCCGCAAGGCGGGATGGCGATTATGGTGATTACGGGGGTGTTCGTGATCTGGTCGACTCGTGTCTGCACCGGATTGGTCGTTGAGCTAGCCAACTGCGGGGATGAGCATCGAGGGCTGATAGCGTATGCTTGCTTCCTGATTTACATGCTTTTTTCGCTGCTTGTGATTTTCTAGTTGCGAGGGAACATTGTACAACATTGAATCATATATGTTGTTTGCGTATCAAGCTTAGCTTAGCAGGGATGCTAACTTTTACATATATGGTATGGGAATATGGTCGGCATTTTTGTTTAAGGTGTGAAGGAAAATTTGTTTACTTTGTGATTGCTGAATGGTGGTTTGATATGCCGGATAATGTAATGCATTGGTGGTTGAAATCATTTGCTTAATTTTGCTTAATTTGCTTCTGTTTTGCATTGAAAGTATGTAGTTTATTAAATTTGTTGAGGAGGTAATGTGCAAGTGTTTGCATTGGTAGCCATTGTAGTGGTTTATGGTGTCAAGGATCATGGTTTATGTGCTACTTATTTCCTGGCCTTCTTCTTATATCATAATGTTAGCCATCTTCAAATCCTTTGGCCATTTTTTGGTTGATCAGAGGTAGAAGAATAGAACTCCTCATATGCTTAGGATATATGAGAACATGTGTCATATTATCCACATGTGTTATGTTTAATCTGGATAAAATGAATGGTTTATTGAGTTCAGAAAGGAATGGAACTCCTCTTTAGAAGTAACATTGATACAGTTAGTAGTGGTTACATAAAAAATAATGGTATCTAGTTGATTGATGATGTTAAGTTTTGATACAGTGAAGGTATAAGGCCAATTTGTGGCTAGGAACTAAAATGCATAGGTAACTTGTGTGCAGATGGTGACAGACCTATAAGTGTCCATTCTCTTGTTCCACCTGTTTATATGGAACAAGGAAATAAATACGGCCAATATGTTTCTTACTGTGCTATGATTTGTGTCCTTATGATATACATTTTCTTTGGGAAGTTTTTCTAGTGACTAGAATTCGAGTTCTCTATGTTTCTAATATATAGAGTTGCTCTCTCACTGTAAATTGCATCCTGAAATTACATAGTGAAACTCCTGGCTTGGCTCGACATAGTCCCCTAGCGTGGATACACATCGTATTAAATTGAGTAAACAATTATTTGTCTTCTCATGATTTTCTGTGTTTATTTCCCAACACCACCTCCTCATGAATGCGTAAAGTGTGAATCAACAAGTGATTGTTATGGTGAATCCTATATGTTCCCTTTGTTGGTGCATCCTTGGCTGGCATTTTGATCATTCTTTAGGATTGATTGAGCTTTTTTCATTTGGTTTGGTATGTATGAATAGCTTGGTGACACCCTTGCATCTTTTATGTAGGTTTTGTTATCTCTTTTCCTATCTTTTGTAGTATTAACCAGGTTGCGTTTGGTTTAGGCCAGGCTTAATTACAAAATTTGATCTGAACTCTTGATCAATGTGTGCGTGCGTGTGTGCATGCGCGCGCTTATAAACGGGTTCGAGACTGAATCCACAAAGTTTGAAGCTTGCTGTTTCACCTAATAACATTAAAAATGGGTGTATTCACTGCTACGCGTGCATCAAATCTTCCGTTCATTACTATATTGAAAATCATGCAAATGTCAATGCAGGTATACAGATCTTTGGTAATTAACATTTGATGTAATAGTTGACAAATCTGTACCATTTACTTCACCCTCTTTTTATTTAAAATACTGTAATAAAAAAATCACCTGTCATTTTCTTGAAAGGGGCATGGTCAATAAATTAGGCATATTACACTGTCAATTAGATTTGCGATTTCTAAAATTATTTGTCAGGTCACTATCTAGAAAATCAAACTTCTCAAATGCAATCAACTATCGTTAATTAAGATATGCAGGATGATCATGGTTATGTGCATGAGACTTGTTCAATAATGGTTTTAATTTCGGTAATATACGAATTGAATTGTTCAATAGTCTGGAAGGGATCAGATTATATATCTTTTAGAAATCAACTCATAATAAAACTTGAGAAAATCACATGCCTGTCATCATTTGTTGATTTGCGGAATAATAACATTGTGCTTATAGATATCGTATCTCTACATATATAAAAGGATAGTTTTGGGGGAAAATATCAAGATTGTTATTATGTACTCCACTTTTTAATAAAATTAGACTAATAAAAAGATTTTATTTATTTGTGTGGTAATTTTGAGAAATAAAAGGTTTTATTTACATAAGTAAATTTAAAACAACCGTTTTCACTACTATTATAAAACATAGTCACATACATAATACTTACAAGTTACACGGTAAAAAAAATCTTTATCGATACTAATGCAAAATTAAGACTTTGATTAATTTAATTTCACGTGCGTGTTCAGTTTTCCTTTATGAATTTTCTTGAATATTGTTGGGTTTAATGTGTGATTGGAAATGTTTTAAAATTATGAATTATCAATAATGTTATGTCACAATCATGCGGATCAAACCCCCATATTAAATTACATTTAATAATGACGTGAGTAATGGAGGGTGATTATAACAACTTGCTTACTATCTCAAATATTGTTTTGGTATATCTGGAGGTGTAAAATATATAGGAATATTATACTTAAATTTTATTCTGTTCCTCAAAAAATTAATTCTGAATCCACCACTAACAAGTATTCAAGCTCATGGTCTTCTTTCTTCTTTATTTTTTTTTTCTTTTTTTATTTCTTATAGTCACTGTGTGGTGTGGGTGAAATATCAGACTAAATATCAACGTTCAAGAACTTGTTGGTGGTGCTCAAACTCTCATCTAGTTCATGCCAACGTGACAATTTTTTAGAGAAGATGAACGTGTATTTGCTCCCAACATATAAAATTCCAGTCGATCTATCCCCAGGAGCAGAATTTAGTGGGGTATTATAATTAAATGGGACAGCATCGCACTGTCATATTCAATCGGAATATTATAATACATCAATTTTCTTGTTCAAGTAAAATCTTACGTTCACAAGTTGTGTGTGTGGTCCATACTCCATACCATGACTGATCAATTCAAAGCTGAATCCGCATTATTTCCTTTCCAAGCGATTAGCAACATGATACTTTACCAACAAGGCCTTTTTAATTCTTGTACAACCAAAATTCTACTATATCTATACAAAACAAAATGACTCGTTCATAGGGTAGGTAATTCGCGGTCAATTTAATATATGCATGTGATTAATTTGAAAACAAAAATATAAGTAATAGTCGTTGAAATATTTACCACCTTATTAATGAGCAAAAAACATCTAGGCCATCCGGGACCTATATATGTTGTGTTGACAAGCTTCATCTTATCCCAACCGCATGTTTTTGGCCTCATATACTTAAAGAATTTCCAAGTATCTTAGCTTTTCTTCATTTAATCATTCCACTACACAACTCATTTTTCCTTCTTCTAGTTTCACGTAAGGTATTCTTGCTCACTCTGTGTAGTGTGTGTTTGTATTTACTTTAATTCGATCAGTTTTTGCTCATGGTATGCCCTGTTTCTCGAAATTCTTCTTGCTGCTCTGATATTAGTCCAGCATTAATAAGATCTTGAATATATATGTTTGAAGTTTAATAATTCGTCTAAAACGTTACTATTTGATTTCTTCCAATATTATAGTGCATATAGTTTAAATCTCCACGCAACATTAGATACTAGTCAAATTTCAGTTTTCTTGATAGGATCGATATACATAAATATTAAATCATACTACAAGTAAAGAATCTCGTGTGCTTGGTATTGGCGTTTCTAGCGTGGGCATACAAGGCCATCCGCCCCCCTCCACTGCTCGTCCACGGCTGCACTGGTCCGAGAATCAAGCTTCAAGATGGGAGGTTCTTGTCCTACAAAGAGTATGGAGTCCCTAAAGAGAGGGCCAAAACGTGATCTTGATTCATGGCTTTGGCTCTTGCAAAAATGATGATGCCTTTGGCAAATCGGTATTACTGAAAAAAAGGGGCCATTTAGTAGCCATCTCTAGTTTCTTTTCTGCCTAGTTCAATATGAGTGTGTGTTTTGCAGGAGCTGGTCGAGAAACTAGGCGTACACGTGGTGGTGTTTGATAAGCCTGGCTACGGGGAGAGCGACCCTGACCCGAAGAGTATTGCTTTGGACATAGCAGAGCTTGGTGATGAGTTAGGTTTTGGTCCTAAGTTTTATGTGGTAGGATGTTCCATGGGGGGACAACTTGTTTGGGGATGCCTCAAATACATACCTCATAGGTTAGATTTGATCTAAGCAAAGTGATTTTTGATGATGTATTAGGACTTGTTTCACGTGATATTGTATCAGGCTGGCCGGAGCTGCGCTGCTAGCTCCGGTGATCAACTACCGATGGCCTAGTTTTCCTCCCAAGTTAGCGAAAGCATTGTTCCGTCAAGAATTACCGGAGGACCAGTGGGCGTCTCGTGTGGCACGATACGCCCCCTGGCTTGTCTACTGGTGGAACACTCAGAAATGGTTTGGTTTCCTCCCAATAGTGTGATAGCTGGAAGGGCTAATTTTTCAGCACCAGATCTTGAAATTTTGTCCAAACTTGATCCAAGTTCAATTGACATGGTATTTTTCTTTCTTTCCATCCTATTTAAGTAGTCTTTTGATTTTTTTAATGCGAATGTTGAGATTTATTGTGTTAATATGAGTAGGAGTATCCGACACAGCAAGGCGTGTACGAGTCACTTCACCGTGACATGATTGTGGCATTTGGGGCCTGGGAATTTGACCCTATGGAGATCAATGATCCTTTCCCGATGGCGAAGGATCAGTCCATATGTGGCAGGGCGACCAAGACGGGTTGGTCCCAGTCACCCTACAACGCTACATTGCTAAAAAGCTTCATTGGATTAAATATCATGAGATGCAAAATACTGGGCATATGTTCTTAGCTTTGAAAAGTGCTCAAGATGATGTATTAGAAGCACTTTTTGCGTAAAACCAAGGAAATCTATCTTTGTAAAGGATCCATTGTAAAACAGTAATGCAATTTTGCTTTCATATCAATACAAAATCACAACCATTCCATCCATGTTTTAACTTTCACAATAATATTAATGTTAAATGATAATGGTAGAATTTTTATTATGAACCTTTTCTTTCTATTATGGAGATCCCCAGCGCCACCCCCATTTTATAAATTCTGAAAGTGTGAAAATTTTCTTCACTAATTATATGATTAAAGATAGTAATATAATTAACATTTAACTATGAAGGATAGTAATAAAAAAATCAATCATATAATTTCAATAATTACTTTGTAGCGACAGAAATAGAGATTGATATGCCCATAATCATATGTAATGTTTCAGTTTGAATGTCTATATGTAAACGGCCAGTCCATTTCATGATGCTAACGATTTAGAAAGAGTACCTAGCATCTAGTATATTCCTAAATAACGAATATAAAGAGTCAACATAGCCCGTCTAGCTCAGTTGGTAGAGCGCAAGGCTCTTAACCTTGTGGTCGTGGGTTCGAGCCCCACGGTGGGCGAATTTTTTAAACTTTTATTTTTTTGGGCCTGGTTCTATTTTTATACTATTTCCTTTTTTAGGCGGGTTATTGGGCCTGGACCTGAAAAATAACCTAAGTTGAATGATTAACTTTTAATTCGAAGTTACAGATTATTTTAACAGTATACCATATCATAATAATTTAAAATACTAAGCCCAGGCCACAAAAAATTATAGTCTTTTAGATAACTCAACATTTAAACACCTACCACACATAAACATAATTTTTAGTTAGTTTTGATATATCTAGCTTGAAATAATAGCCACCCAGATTATTGATATAATTTGAATATGTAAATACTTACTCCATTTGATTATAACAAAAAAAAAAGCTCAATATATTTCTACGCTACTACTAAGAGTACTAGATACCTAATATTGTTCAAAAAAGGAACATCAAGATTCTGGAAAGATGTGCTTTTCCTATTTTCAGCCATGTCTTGGAAGATCATAGTGGTATTGTTGATGGGGTTCATAGCATGGGCTTACCGTGCCTTGCGCCGCGCCCACCAGCCCCTCGGCTGTGTGGCACGAAGGGCGGGGCACATGTCATAGAAAGAGCATGGAGTCCCCAAAGAGGCAGCCGCAGCCGACTACAAGGTCATCTTAGTTCACGGCTTCAGCTCTTGCAAACACGAAGCCCCCATCACTGCAACGTTACTCTCTTGTTTTCCCTTTCTATTGAGGATGGAATATTATCTCTTCTCATGTGGTGAAACTGCTATCAAAGATGCTATATTCAACAAGCTTTTCAATATAGATGATGAAATGGAACACTGATATCTGATTGCATTGAGTGTGATCCTTACTTAATAGAGAGTATTGAATTTATTCCAATTCTATATGATTCTTTATGCAAATAAGCTTTACAAGAACAATTCTCAGAATCAAGATGATGCAAAGATTTTTCATTGCATTTGGTTGATTACAGTTTTTGAGGGTATTATTTTATGAGTATTTTGTGTGGTATAGTATGATTGTCATAACATAATTGGTTGTGTAAGTCATATATGATGTGATCATGGGTGGTTATGACAGTTATCATGTGATGTCATAGAAAATAACAAGCTTTAAAAAGCGGCCGGCTACCCCAAAAAATATGTTCATCTAGTATTTTTGTCTTTACGCGTTTATTGAATAAATTTCATGTTACGCAATACTACTTGTTTATACTAAAACTACGACAGGGGAATGAATTGCTCTCTAAATTATTCCAGCTAGATTATCATTATTTTGTTGATCGACCCACCTACCATGTTAATTAATTTATATTATCCTCTTTTCTTTCTATCTTAATATAACCAAAAAATGATTTGTAGATATTGGAAACTGGACAGTAAATATTCTTTGAATATTTTATGTCAATATTATATTTTCTCCATCTCGTCGTTATACGTAGGAATCCAACCGAAACGCAAGAATTGGCCCAAATAGCCCAACAATTTAATTAACAATGTAATATTCTTATTATGATTTCAAGAAAATTGATGAAGCTTTGTTTTTATTTCTTGAGAATTTTGAATAGTAGAGTAGCAGAATTAACTGTTTATTACTATGTTACTTATCAATTATCATACAATCTCATCGGGGTGTGATCAATTGTTAACTCATCCCCTAATTGCTAACTACAACTAATTTAAATCCATAGGATTTCCAGAAATCTCTAGTGGTCTATATTTAAATAGATTAGAAGAATGACCAAATTTAGGGTTTTGAATAAAATGCCAATATAGTATATAAAAAATATCAATGTGATTATTTGAATATGTCAATACAATTTGGCATTGACATTGTATATATATTATATTGACATATTTCGATACATACATTTACATTTATCTTATATGTAAAAATACGAAAATTCAAAAAAAAATTGACATCAGACATATGCAAGTAAGATCTCGTTAGAATCCTTATAAAATTATCTTTAATTTGATATATTTTGTGAAAAAAATAATATAAATTGAGATAGTTATAATCATTTAAAGTTTTGAGATATTTTTTTAAAGTGGGTTATAACTAACTTTTTGTTAATTGACATTAATACATTTAATTGACATTTTTTTGTGCATCATATTGATATTTTGTGGAGGAATGATATTGTACCTTAGTTTAGTGATCTAATGCCTATTATTTAGTTGTAGTTAGCAATTTAAGATAGAGTTAGGAATATAACACACCTCATCTCATCTATATATTTCCAAATCATCATCTTCTCATAAATTAATGTGTGAGATCCAGTTAGAGTCATTAAAGGTATAAAGAGAGAGTGTGCTAAGTAACTGTTGCACTAGTAAGTACTCCCTCCGTTTCTCCATAGTTGAGTCATTTTTACATTTTGGGAAGTTCCCTCATAGTTGAGTCATTTCTCTATATAGTAACTTTTTTCTCTTTTTACTTTACTCTCTCTTACTTTATTCACTCTACTTTATTCACTTTTCTACTTTATTCTCTCTATTTTTTTCCCTCTCTTACTTTTTATCTATTTATTTAACACATTCAACATCTCTTTCTTAAACTCCGTGCCGAAAAGTTTTGCCTCAACTATGATGAAACGGAGGGAGTAGTATATTCACAACTCTTTAAAATTCTCACTTAACCCAAGTAAGAGATTTTGTTGATAACAAGTGTTAGAAATGAAAAGGTCACAAGAACTGAGTCTTGAATATAGTATCCTCTGTTTCAGCTATGTTTTGGAAAAAGTATAGCAAGTGTTGGTGATAGAGTTTCTAGTCTGGTCATACCAATACCAAGCCTTTTGTCCATGACTCTGTGGCGGCCTATCAAGTGCAATGGAAGGGCCTAGAATCAGACTACTTAGCATAAATGACTACAACTATATGATCATTCTGGTTCACGGATTTGGCTATAATAAAAACGAGGCTCCTATTGCTGGATCGGTATTGCATCAAAAAGGGTTTTGAGTTATAGAATCCTTCTTTTCTTATTAACTATCTCTCGTCTTGGTGAAGGTGACTCCTAACTACTTCTTAGGCATTGGATGAGAAACTGGGATACTTGGTTTCTTTTGATAGACTGGGTTATAGAGAATGTGATCCTGACCCAAAAAGAACGATGGAAGCTCGGAGATCAACTAGAACTTGGCACAAGTCTTACCTAATATTGTATGAATTCACTCCAACTCTTGATAGAACATAGCTTAGAAGGAGATTGGAGTAAGGAAATTGTGTACAAGATTTTATGCAGTTATTTTCAAGTATCGTTTATATCTGAAGGTTTGATATTCCTGTGAAAGCAAGAGTTGTTCTATTATAATATTTGTTAATAGATTCTGAAGAGATTTTTACACAATAATTTGGTAGAAAGCAAGAGGAAATGGCTTAACAAGAAAAACTCCTTACAACAAAATGTAAAGGTTCACACGGCTTCTGAAATGTGGCTATTCACTTGGGCAGCCCAGTTTCAGGGTTAATTAGAGACTGGCTTTCATCGGCTAGAACAACAGGACCTCTCCCTGGTCTTGTGCAGATAAAGTAGCTAACATCTCCCCTATATCTCTGTGTCGAAGGATTCTCCTTAATTTCAGGTGGTGGGGCCAAAGCTTCGATATCCTTCAAGTCCTCAATACCAGCATCTTTTAGTATCGTCTTGTCACCAATGACATAGCTGTGGAAATGAGGGTCGTATACAGAATAGCACATGAGTTATCGCATGTACAGATCATATATGCAAGAACAACAATATTGCTCGTATAATTTGGGAACTCAGAACGACCTGTTCAAATCAGTATCGGATTGAGGAGGAAACTGAAAGAGCAGCCTTTGAAGCAAAAGGGCTGCAGTCTTTCTATCTTTTGAGATTAGTACTGCATTTGGCCCAGCATCAAAGGTATAAGCCACCTGTGAATTATCTTTCTATTAGTAACCTTTTATCTAAGCAAACTGCAAACAACTGCCACATGTCGAGTGACAAGGGATTAAGAGAAAGTTAACAGACATAATCCAATCGTGGGGGACTACCTTGATTTCTTAGAAACTCATGACGATGAACTAAAATGCCCACAGTCAAAGTTAAGTCAGGTTATAGAAAAAAGTCATAGGAAGAAAGTGACAGAAATTGTCAATTAGTTCAAAGGTACATAGAATTTCGTTACATATGCGATATGTTTTAACTAGTAATTAAGTTACAAAGAGAATAAAAATGAACCAGAGGTGATCCTTCATGACGATTCCATTTCTCAACACAGCTGATAATCCTGAAATATTCATGACTTGATGAGATTCAAATTGATGATTTACAAAATAATGCTCAAATATTTGAAAATGTAAAATGGAAGATGAAATTGGGTGAAAAATATAATATGGTGAAATAATTATTTGAATTGAAAAGTGGTGCTTGCCTGTGAGATGTGTCATTCATGTAAAATATGGGGGGCAATGTGTCCAAGCAAACTGCATGGAACTGATTACTGTCCGCACAAGCCAGACGAGCAAAAGATGGAAAATCACGCTTAGCTATAGCTTCTTCCATTTCTTTTATACGCTTAGGTACTACTTCCTGTGAAGTTTCAGCACACACTAAGACATTTTTGTCTAAAAAATGATACCATAATATCCAACATAAAGAAGAAGACTAGAGAGAGGCCCATGAGGGTTAATACTAACAATTTCAAAAATCAAGTTAGACATGTAATATCGAAAAAGTTCATGCAGTACCAGGGAAAGTCACGGACAAACCTTTGCTCTATGTTTTATAAGAGCACTGGTTTCAACTGTGTCACGCATTCCAGATGTACTACTAGTTTCCTTCTGTTTTGAGCTTACCTGAAATTCAGACAAACACCACTTATAACAAGTACTATGCTTGGTCCATGCAGAATTATATGTTAGAGACTTACAACAATCAATTGAATGTAACAGATAGGTGAGTCTAAATTTTTATCTTATTTTTAAAAAAGTACCTGTTCCATTGTTCCTTCTACCTTTCACTCTTCGCTATTTTATTTTATAAAAACACATTTACACACATAAGCTGGTAACTGAATGTGATGTTAAGAGAAATATGGCTACATACCACTGCAATAATAATAACGAGGTCATCCCAGTGTTTTTCATCAGCAAGTTGCACTGCGATACTGTCACTACCATTATCCTCCTGCAGTTATCCTTGAAAATTAGGTAACAACAATCAATGAACAAAAGTCTCAAAAATAATGTATTTATGAAAATTACTTTTCCCATGATCCACTTGACAAATCCACCATACAAGCTGCGGCAAGCACTTCCCGAGCCTTGCCTGATACACATACAGAAAACAAAATCATTAACTTTTCACTCAGATCTGCATAGTAAAGAAGATCACAGACTTCATAACCTAGAAAATATTGAAGACGTATCTGATATCAATGAACTCAGGAAATCTATATTTACCTTGCAATAGCAGAAAGTTTGCTGTGATCTTCTTTCACATTCATTAGCTTTGCCAAGGAAAAAACTGAAAATAAAAATGATCAACTTAGTTATGCGAAAAATAAATGTAGCTGAAATATTTCAGTCACTTTACTATGACTAAAAAACATTTAAATAACCCCAAATTAGCACATAGTCACCAATAGCTTTCATTGACAACTTATGACACAGAACTAGGTCTTTGGGTGACCAACCCAAATAAATATTTACACAACTCCAAGCCTACAATTGCTTCCGTGTATGAAGGAATACAATATAATCATGCAATGTGGAACATACAAGGCAGGATTTTTTGATTTTGTAAGTAAGTGATAGAGGGAGTGTCAAATTACCTAGGCATGCCAAACCAGCAGCTGATGATGCTAAACCAGCAGCAGTAGGGAAATTGTTATAAGAAACAATGTGCACATGTAGCTTCTCCCAGTCCTTTTTAGTGATTTTGATGCCCCTGTTCTCATCCTCAAAATCAGTAGCACGTGAGCGAAGTTCTCTAAAGCAATTTTGGAATCTGCCTCCAGAAAGAGATACCTCCTGCACAGTTAATATCCTAGTTTAAACAGGGCTAATTGAATATCCTTTCGAACCCTTTTACAAATAGTCGTATCAAGTTACAAGTATGTTGGACACTAACCACCAAGCCTAGTTATTCTTGTTCAATATCTACTTAACTCAACATTAGCCGATTCAAATAAGAAGACTTTCGATTATATTCATAAATTTCTGAAACCTCCCCCAAAAAATCAAAATGTAGAAGCCAATTGCATAAGTAGAATACTGTATATTGCAGCAATAATCAGTCTGTTACTGAATGAAGAACACGCACACGCATATTTATACCTTTCCGTTGAGCCAGATACGATCATGAGTGAAGGCGGGGCTGACAGCGACGGAGGTGGTGGTGCAGAGGTGGCCGGGGTCGAGCGTCACGCTGATGCTGTCGTTGATCGGAAGAATCAGCTCCTCGTCCCTCTTCCCCCAGTACTTAATCACCGCTATGTTAGTCGGCGTCTGCGCCGTCACACTCAGAACCCATTTCTCGCCGACCTCCGCCGCCATTAAATTCTCTTTAATTTTTTGGGAAGATGCTCTACTCTGTCTGGGTGGATTGGATCTGACAGCTCGGGGCGCTGTATTTATGCAATTGGGCGGCGTGAGTGTGTAGATTCGATTGGTTGTACATATATGTTCATGCGCAGTGCGTGTGAAGGGGTAGATTGGTCAGAATAGAGGAACGCCATTGTTGAGTGAAGTTAAAAAACAGTTAGCTTCGTCACAAACTAGGCAGTCGCGATGTGGGGCCCATCCAGAACTATTGCGATTCAGGGTTTAAGAGCATCCACAACGGTGGACGCCGGCCCCGCATCCGTCCGTGCCAACGGCAAGGACGCTGCTCGCTACTGCTGCGCTCGCTCCGTGCCAGCGAGCAGGCGACGTGGCGGCACGCGATTGCCGTTGCCTTTGAATTATTATTTTTATTTAAAATTCGTTTTTTAATTTTAAATAATAATAAAAAATAAAAAAAATATTTTCCAAACCCCAAAAATATGGCAGTTTTTTTGCCCGTTTTTCTGAATTTTTTCCCCCAAAATCATCTATAAATACACACATTCATCATCCATTTATCACATCAAATCATCTCTCATTTATAATTCTCATACAAACTATCACATTCATCCCTCACTCAAAACCTCAAATGGAGGCGCGAAGAACAAGAATACTACAAACAACATCGTGCCGCTTACGAAGCATATGTCGCGGCGAATACCCCCGCTCCTCCTCCTCAACGAACTAGATCAACTCGCCGCTACATCCATCGTGACCGGGAGGGAGCCCACGAAAGGCTCGTTGCCGACTACTTTGCCGACCAGCCGCGGTTTCCGGGAGATTACTTCAGGCGCCGTTTTCGCATGTCAAAGCGCTTGTTTATGCCAATTGTTAACACATTGTCCGCACGTGTTGAATTCTTCCAAACAGGTCCAAATGCAGCCGGCCGGCAAAGTATCACGCCGTTGCAGAAGTGTACATGTGCCATCCGACAACTCGCTACTGGGAAAACGGCCGACATCTTCGACGAGTATTTGCATATCGGTGAGTCCACTGGAATCCTTTGTCTAAAGAATTTTTGCGAGGGCGTTCGTTCAGCTTTCGGTGATTAATTCCTTCAGGTACCCACCACCGATGATTGTCAACGGTTGCTTCGTCTTCACGAATCAGTCCATGGCTTTCCCGGAATGCTTGACAGCATTGACTGCATGCATTGGAGGTGGAAGAATTGTCCGACTGCTTGGAGGGGGCAACACTTAAGCGGTCACAAAGGCGGCGGCCCAACACTTATCCTTGAGGTAGTCGCCGACTACTGCCTATGGATTTGGCATGCATATTTCGGCGTTGCCGGATCCAACAACGACTTGAACGTGCTCTATTCGTCACCCCTCTTCAATGATGTGATGAATGGTGTAGCACCGGTGATCGACTTCACCGTCAACGGAACTACATACCACATGGGTTACTATCTCGCCGATGGTATCTACCCAAGGTGGTCGACTTTCGTGAAGACGCTCAGCAACCCGCACGACCCGAGACGAGTTCTTTTTGCGCAGCGTCAAGAGTCCGCGTGGAAAGACGTCGAAAGAGCCTTTGGAGTCCTTCAAGCCCGATTCAACATTGTGAAGGCACCGGCTCGGCTGTGGTACGTGAATAATACAGCCGACATCATGTTACGTGTATTATCTTACACAACATGATTATAGCCAACGAAGGGCCGAGGGCGGCTAGCTTCTACGACGAAGATGAAGCCGGAAGCTCATGCCTCCCCCACGCCGAGGTGAGCATACGACGGTTGGCCAGAGGATCGAGACAAAGCACACAATGCGCGATACCCGAACCCACATTCAGCTACAAGAAGACCTAATCAAACACATGTGGGCGAAATTCGGCAACGAGTAGTGGTTTTTTTAATTTTTAGTATTTTAATTATGTAATTTTTAATTTTTAGGATTTTAATTATGTCGTTTTTATTTTATTTGTCATTTGTAATATTATTTAGGTTTTTTAAATGAATTTTAGTATTATGGAAATGTTTTTGTTTAATTGAATTTTAAATTAATTGTGCTCGTCCTTGCGGAATAGCACAACTGTGGGTGTTGTGCTCTTGCCAGAGAGGAGGCAGAAAAAGTGGGCCGGCCCACAACCGTGTCGCTGGCAAGAGCACGGTTGTGGATGCTCTAAGCCTTTAAGAGCATCCACAACCGTGCTCTTGCCAGCGGCATGGTTGTGGGTCCGGCCCCACTTTTTCTGCCTGCTCTCTGGTAAGAGCACAACACCCACAGCTATGCTCTTACGCAAGGATGAGTACAATTAGTTTAAAATTCAATTAAACAATAACATTTCCATAATAATAAAATTCATTAAAAAAACCTAAATAAAATTACAAATGACAAATAAAATAAAAACGACATAATTAAAATCCTAAAAATTAAAAATTACACAATTAAAATACTAAGAATTAAAAAAACACTACTCGTTGCCGAATTTCGCCCACATGTGGTTGATTAGGTCTTCTTGTAACTGAATGTGGGTTCGGGTATCACGCATTGTGTGCCTTGTCTCGATCCTCTGGCCAACCGTCGTATGCTCACCTCGGCGTGGGGGAGACCTCGCTGTTGAGCTTCCGGCTTCATCCTCGTCGTAGAAGCTAGCCGCATTCGGCCCTTCGTCGGCTATAATCATGTTGTGTAAGATAATACACGTGAACATGATGTCGGCGATATTATTCACGTACCACAGCCGAGCCGGGGCCTTCACTATGTTGAATCGGGCTTGAAGGACCCCGAAGGCTCTTTCGACGTCTTTCCGCGCGGACTCTTGACGCTGCGCAAAAAGAACCCATCTCGGGTCGTGCGGGTTGTGGAGCGTCTTCACGAACGTCGACCACCTTGGGTAGATACCATCGGCGAGATAGTAACCCATGTGGTATGTATTTCCGTTGATGGTGAAGTCTATCGTCGGTGCTACACCATTCATCACATCATTGAAGAGTGGTGAAGAATAGAGCACGTTCAAGTCGTTGTTGGCTCCGGCAACGCCAAAATATGCATGCCAAATCCATAGGCGGTAGTCGGCGACCGCCTCAAGGATAAGTGTTGGGCCGCCGCCTTTGTGACCGCTTAAGTGTTGCCCCCTCCAAGCATTCGGGCAATTCTTCCACCTCCAATGCATGCAGTCAATGCTGTCAAGCATTCCGGGGAAGCCATGGACTGATTCGTGTAGACGAAGCAACCGTTGGGAATCATCGGTGCTGGGTGCCCGAAGGAATTCATCCCCGAAAGCTGAACGAACGCCCTCGCAAAAATTCTTTAGACAAAGGATTCCAGTGGACTCACCGATATGCAAATACTCGTCGAAGATGTCGGCCGTTTGCCCAGTAGCGAGTTGTCGGATAGCACACGTACACTTCTGCAACGGCGTGATACTTTGTCGGCCGGTTGCATCTGGACCTGTTTGGAAGAATTCAACACGTGCGGACAATGTGTTGACAATTCGCATGAACAAGCGCTTTGACATGCGAAAACGGCGCCTAAAATAATCGGCTGGAAACCGCGGCTAGTCGGCAAAGTAGTCGGCAACGAGCCTTTCGTGGGCTCCCTCACGGTCACGATGGATGTAGCGGCGATTTGATCTAGTTCGTTGAGGAGGAGGAGCGGGGGTATTCGCCGCGACATATGCTTCGTAAGCGGCACGATGTTGTTCGTAGTATTCTTGTTCTTCGCGCTCCGCTTCCGCCATTATATGGGTGAAATCTATTTGAGGTTTTGAGTGAGGGATGAATGTGTTGATAGTTTGTATGAGAATTATGAATGAGAGATGAATGAGAGATGATTTAATGTGATAAATGGATGATGAATGTGTGTATTTATAGATGATTTTGGGGGAAAAAAAATAAAAAAAATTCAAAAAAAATCAGAAAAAATGGGAAAAAACGGCAATATTTTTTGGATTTGGAAAATATTTTTTTTATTTTTTTATCATTATTTACAATTAAATACCGATTTTTAAGTAAAAAAATTTTTTGAAGGCAACGGCTATGCCGTTGCCCAATCCCGTGCCGCCACGTCAGCTGCTTGCTGGCGCGGCGCTGCTTCGCCTCGCCAGCGGCGCGGACGGCGGTGGCGACTGTTGCCACCATTGCGGATGCTCTAAGGTTTAATTTCTTTTTCTAAAGTAGTCAAACTTGAAACAATACTGCAAACTACAAATCCTAAAATGCAGTAGAATATTACCTCCAACAGTACTGCAAAGTGCAAATCCTAAAATGCAGTAGAATATTACTTTCTAACGGTGCTACAAAACCAATTTTATTATAGGTTTTTAAAGATAAAATACTATCTTTCAGTAATTGTACTAATAAATATTAAAATTTTCCATTTAAACATGATGGACTAATGAAGGAACGAAATACGGAATCTTTCAATGTCAACAAATATTTTGCTGCAAAGCTTCACGGGCATTTCAGTTGATGAGTACGATGGCTACGGTATAATCCATTTAGAGCATCTCCAAGGAGAAAGTTAAAAGGAGAGTTAAATAATATAACTAATATATTTACTTTTTTTTATGAAAAATCATTCTTCAAAGGGAGAGGTATTTGAGAAGGTATCATACTTTTTTTTCAATTTTGAAGAGGTATCTTTACCTCCCAATCAATGAAGAGGTAAAATCTTATAATTAGCATATTTGTCTTCTTTTCATGAAAAACCATTCTTCATGGGGAAAGATATTTGATTACACTTTATGTTTTTTAATGCATTTTGTACTATTATTTTATTTTTAAAAAATAATTTACCTTTTTATATACCTTTTTCCTTTGAAATATGTTACTTTTTAAAAGGGTAAATTTCACTTTTTAAGAATGTAAATACACGCTATACCTTTTCTACATACATTCTCTTCTTGGAGATGCTCTTAGATGATCTGTGAGTTATACATTCTCTTTTTGGAGATGCTCTTAGATGATCTGTGAGTTATTAAATCTCATTTAGCTGTTTGTGAAAGTTATTAAAGATAAATCTCTTCTTGGAGATGCATAAATCTCATTTTGCTGTTTGTGAAAGTTATTAAAGTCGGTGTACTAATTATAAATCCTGCTACAGACATGCTGATTTCATTTAATACAAGCATCTCTTACTTATGTTCATTCTGAGACAGAGAGATCTGTATCATCATTTTGCTTGCTTCTCAGACCTCTTTATTCTAGACCTTTTATGAGCTCTATGACCAGTTAATTTCCATAGTGTGATATACTTGATATAATATATATATATATATAGGGGTGTGATAAACTACAAACCCTCTATAATATAAACTATATAAACTTTAATCCTACTCACTTAATACAATTAATCAAAGGTTAATATAAGAGATTTTTCTAATGTCAACATTTCCTACAAATCTGTACACTCCGTTAACATCGAACGATCAGAATTTGTACACCCCCGTTGACATAATTTGTACACCCTGTTGACATCAGTCCCCGTTGACAGAATTTGTACACTCCGTTGACATCAGCCCCCGTTGACAGAATTTGTACATTCCGTTGACATCAGTTTGTATAGTTTGTATTATAGAGAGTTTGTATTTGATCACACCTCTATATATATATATATATATATATATGGTTTCCTGCTTATGGAAAGCTCCTTTAATGCTAAAAATTGGGAAGTCTGGTCTTTATCGTCAGTCAGACCATCTCCAACCATTTACACCAAACTCAAACCCATTTTTCCAGTTCTGTCACATCAAACAGTAATTCTACTCCAACCATTTACACCAAACTCAAAACCCAAAAGAATATTCCATATTCACCTATTTTTTTTACTTTTTCAATTTTAACTACATATTTATTTAAATTACACATTCACCCCACGACATTTTGTCAATAATTTTCTAAATATAATTAAATAATTTGATATAATTATTTATAATATATATATATATATATATATTAAATATATTATGCATTCAATAAAATATACACTAACTTCAAATTATAATACATCAAACGTACTATAATAACATTCAAGCATAAACCAAAATACATTCAAAGACATCATGATTATACATAACTTAAAATACATTCAAAGACATCATGATTATATAAAACATAGGACAACGCATAAAAAGTAGCTAAAATTCAAGATTGTGTATTTGAGAAATTTTCCCACAAATGATCAACTAATGCATTTCGAAGTTCTAGATGTGCATTTTTATTTCTTATTGAGGCATACCGAGTCAAGTACTCTTGAAATCGAACATCTTCATTTGTCGTCATCTCAACTTCTGGTTGTGGTGCGTGTCTAGCAACTTCGATTGGAGAACTCAGGTCACGCTCATTTTCAACTATCATGTTATGCAAAATTATACATGTAATCATTATGTCACGCAACACTTCTTTATCCCAATACCGCGCTGGTCCTGCTACAATTGAGAAACGTGATTGGAGAACACCAAATGCACGTTCTACATCTTTTCTACATGCCTCTTGCCTCATAGCAAAATATTTTGTCTTTGGGGTACGAGGCTCATGAATTGTTTGCACAATAGTAGACCATTTTGGGTATATTCCATTAGCTAGGTAATAACTCATATTGTATTCTTTGCCTTGAATAACATAATAAGCAGGAGGAGCAATACCTTGAGTGAGATTATAGAAAAGATGAGAGGAATCTAACACATTGATGTCGTTGTTGTTGCCGGGCAATCCAAAAGAAGCATGCCATATCCAAAGATCATAATCTGCCACAGCTTCAAGGATAATTGTAGGACTTCCACTACGACCTGAAAATGAACCGCTCCACCCTGTAGGACAATTTTTCCATTTCCAATGCATACAATCTAAACTACCTAGCATCCCTGGAAATCCACGTTGCTCACCAATATATAAAAGTCTAGCAATATCATTAGTTGTCGGGCTTCTCAAATATTGCGTTGAAAAAACTTCTATTATTGCACGACAAAAACGTTTTAGACTTTTGATCGCACTGCTCTCATTTATTTTTACATACTCATCACAAGCATCAGCTGGTACACCGTATGCCAATATACGAATAGCAGATGTTACCTTTTGAAGAGATGATAGTCCAAGCCTTCCGGTTCCATCTGGTCGTTGCACGAAGTAGTCATCGTGTTCCTTAACTGCATCCACAATACGAAGGAATAATGAACGAGACATCTGGAATCTCCTACGAAACATGGTTTCATTGTACAATGGATTATCAGCAAAATAATCATTGTACAATCTAGCGTGAGTACCCTCTCGGTCACGGTTGATGACAATATGCCCTAGAACTGATCCACGATATATTTGTGGACTTTGATGGTCACGAAGGTATTGGATCAACATGTTGTTGTCGATTCTACGTTGCATATCCTGCATAAATTGGTTGTAAGTGTATATCATATGAGAATTTTCACCATCTTCATCAGAAGATGAAGAGCTAGAAATAAAATTCGAATTCATGGTGAAGGATAGATGAATTTGAGTGATTGATTGATATGATAAATGATCAAAACATGCCTTCAATTTATAATGATTTTACAAAAGCACAATCTGCGTGCTTTCAATCGTAACCACACATCGGAAATATAGATTTAAATCCTAGCCATCCATTCAAATTCTAGAAACAAAAAAGCACAATCCACGTGCTTTCAATCGTAGCCACTCATCGCAAAAGTAGATCTAAATCCTAGCCATCCATTCAAAATCCGGAAACAAAAAAAGCACAATCCGTGTGCTTTCAATCGTAGCCACCCAGCGAAAAAGTAGATTTAAATCCTAGCCATCCACTCAAAATCCGGAAACAAAAAAATCCCAATCCGCGTGCTTTCAATCATAGCCATTCATCGCAAAAGTAGATTTAAATCCAAGTCACCCATTCAAAAAGTAGAAAAATAATTTCATATCTATAAATGTAAGAAACCACAACATCACAATTATCTCATCCAAGTTTTTATCTTTATCTCACAAAATGTCAGTTCGTCAAGAAAGTTATACAGAGAATGAAGACATACTTTTGTGTAAAGTTTATATGGAAATTTCACAAGATCCTAGCATAGGCACATGACAATCAGCACAACGATTCTGGCAGCGCGTGGAAGATGGATTCAATCAAGCTGAAGAAAGAGATCCCACTTGGCAGGAGCGTACGCAAAGATCTATGCAGGCTCATATTCAAGCCATCAAGAAAGCAACAAAAAATTCCATGGATGTATCCGAGCTGCTGAAGCAAGAAATCGAAGCGGTGCTTCAAATGCAGACATAGTGAGTGCTTAATCATATTTTAATGTTTCATTTTCTCTTTGAACATGCGATTAATTGATTATAATTATTTGTAGATGAATGAAGCCATGCAAATGCTCAAGACAGATTCAAAATACAAATCGGGTTGGAAATTTTTTCATGTTTGGGAGATGATTAAAAATTTTGAAAAATTTAAAGATTGTGCAGGGAGAAGCTCTAGACAACAAGCATCACGTGGGATGCAAAGTTCTGATTCAGAAAGTCAGGCTCATACTATGCATGGCTCACAAACTTTGTCTTCATTTCCTATGAGCTGTGATGATGGCGAGGAACAAATCCTTGGCGGTTCTTCTTCATCAAGGCCTATCGGCGTGAAGAGGGCTAAACTGAAGAAAAAACAGTCTGATAACTCGGAATCAATTATTGCTACTCTAGAAAAACAAAATGAGCTATATACTGCAGACATGAAACAAGCAAACGATAATATGTCTATGTTTTTGAAACAACAACAGAATAGCCATGATCTCAAAACTGTGAAGGAAGAAAATAAAATCATGGCTATGGACTTGAGCTCCATAGTCGATCTGGATAGTCGTGCTTATTTCCAAGCCGAGAGAAGATGCATTTTACAAAAAAGAGCTCAGCAACAAGAACAACCAAATGACTATGCAACTGGAACATATCCTCCGTACTTCGATAATATAGGAGGTTCTGGTTCTGGTTTACCGGATTATTAGATTATGTTTTTCATTTTGTTATTGTAATATGTTGTTTGTCTTTATTTTAGTTTTATGTTGTTGTAACATAATTTCCATTTGTAGGACGTGTTAGGTAATATGAGTACTTTTATTACTAAATATTGTACTATTATTTAATTTGTTATATTATAATATTAAATACTAATATTACAATTCATACTCAATAAATTATTCAATAAATTATATTAAACATAATTTCACAAATCACACAAAATAAATAATTAATGCTAATAATTTGTATAAAATAAACTAAATATCAATTAACTTTCTCAACTAAATATTGATAAAACCGTATTAAAACATATAAATACTATGCACCATTACATTTATACATATAATAGTAATTAATTAGCCTAATTCTCAAATAAATACTCCACATATGTTTAATTGGAGGTGGTTTAATTAGCCCATGCCATTAATAAATATAATCTATACCTAATTTTCTCTCTCTCTGTCTCTCTCTCCCAGCGCCGCATCGTCTTCTTCCCCTTCTCTGGTTTTTTATTTCTCTTCTCTGCATCTCTGCTTTTCCTTCACATCTTCTTCAACCATCTACAACTCTCCACAATTGTTGCTTCCATTCGAAAATACAAAGGATGAGGGAGCTAATTGCAAATTCCAGGAACTTCAAAAAGTGAGATGCAGTAGCTACAGTGCTACTGCATCTTTGGAGTGATACTGTTCAAAAACGCAAAAATGGGACGATTTGGGATGCGTTTTGGAGTATGATTGGAGGTGTTTTTCACTGGAAATTTGCATTTTGCAGCATGTTTGGAGATGGCCTCAGTTAGTCATCTGCGGTAGCTGAATATTGAATAACTGAGATCTAAGTGAAGCTCTTTTGCATTGATGAGAAAGAAGAAATAAGTATAACATAACAAGTTTTGTACTTGTACAATTCATGTGAATTCTTGTTTTGTACATGTACAATTCAGCACATACCAAATTATTTTTTCTGTGTCATCTACTGATGCTTTTTAGATGGACCGAATACTTTGAAGTTTCATTTGACGGGGAGCCTCAAGATGAGCTATTGGTTTTACTCTACATAATGGTGTTGCCCTAGGATGAATTTCGAACAATTGATGTATCCAATTCAGGTTGAGGAGGAACAAACTTAGCAGCAAAATTAGGGTTGTTGGAGAAGAAAAGGGTCGTGTTTCCAAAGACTCGAATCCAAGCAAGAAACTGCAGCTAATACGCAGTGTTGGTGTGGCTCTTTCATCCCTTGTTGATGCTAGAGAGAGATGTAATCGTGTTGTGGTCTATGGTCCGAATTCTTTGGAAGAAGACATAAAACTGCTTATGTATCTCCTTTTTATACTCCCTCTCTCCATTAAAAATGAAATATTTCATAAAATTAAAATAATTATATCTCTACTTTTTCATTTCTCTTACTTTACCCTATCTTCATTAACTCCCTAAACAACACTGCATAAAATCTCATACCTCAAATATTGAGTTTTCTTTTTTTGTTTAGGCTAGCAATAGAGTTCCATTTTAATGAAAGAGTGTAGTGTTCTTCCGACTTAGGGAGTGACGCATAACTGTTATGCGTCATTATTAATGAAACACACAACCCTTATGCGTCTTCTGTTAGTGACGCACAACCATTATGCGTCGTTAAAGACGCATAACTGTTATGCGTCTTAGTGTAATGACGCATAACGGTTATGCGTCTTAGTGTAATGACGCATAACGGTTATGCGTCTTTCAGTCAGGTTTTAACAGCAGAAGGCAGAAGCAGCGCACAGAATACACTTTCTATTCCTCTCTCGATTTCATGCGATTTCCGGCGATTTCTAACGTTTTCTCTATAAGACCCGGTAATTGTTCTTCAATTTAGCTACATTCATCATTATTCATGTTTATTTTGATTTCATTTGTTAGTTTTACCCAATTTATTAAATTAGGGCTTGTAGGAAAAATGTCCATAATTGTTGTTTTTAAATGTTTTTTATGCAGAAATCATGCAAGTATTTGTGAGTTTGTATTGGGGTGGTAGAGTAGTGCAACTACCACATATGGGTATTGGTTATGAACCATCTCATGCGAGGAGCTCGATCATATTAAATTCATGTGTTTCTTATTCTGAATTGGTAGCAATGATCTGTGATGCGATGAGAATAGATATGAACCAACACATAATTGAATTATTATGGAGACAATGTATAGTCTTTGCTGCCCAAACCTTACTCTCCGTCCTATGAACTCTCAAAACATTTGTTGTGTCATTTGCCAACAATGAGGCTGAAATGTGTTCGTTTTGATGAAAGAGTAATGACGGATCCTCAGGTCCATAACATAATTGTTCTTCGGAACTTGCAGATGTCATCTACTTCAAAACATTCACCCAAAATTTTTATGAAAAATATTGTAAAACATAACCAAGCTTCAATTTTTATCATAAAAACTCAACAATCTAACTAAATTGCAACTTCAATTGAAAACGACAAGCTATATTCCAATTTGAAAACATAATCAAGATTCAAATAGGCAACAAAAGGGGCGTAATTACAAAAACTGGATCACTTACTTCTACCCATTGAATTATATGCATATGAAATACACAAATAGGCAACAAAACAATAAAAATCGACCAAAAATCCATCAATTTCATCATAAGCCCTAATTTTGCTAAATTACGGAAAACATGCACAAATTAAGCAATAAATGATGTATTTAGCCAAATTGAAGAACAATTACCGGAATATGGTTGAAAATGGTGGAAATTCACCGGAAATTGTTGGGATTCGTCGGATGAAGTCGACCCTAGACGATTTGTTCGCTTGGTTCGCTGCTTTCTGCCTTCTGCCTGTTTTAAAACCCGACAGAAGACGCATAAGTGTTATGCGTCGCTAGGGAAAGACACATAAGTGTTATGCGTCATTTAAGAAAGAGGCACAATGCTTATGCGTCGCTAAATAAAGACTCATAATGCTTATGCGTCACTAAATAAAGACGCATAATTCTTATGCGTCATTTAAAAAAGACGCATGATGGTTATGCGTCTCTCTATTAACGACGCATAACGGTTATGCGTCACTCCCTGAGTCGGAATACAACTAAAACGCTTCATTAAAATAGAATTCCATTAACATGCATTACCAAAAAAAGAATTTTTCCCTCAAATATTTTATATTTAATGGGACGGAGGGTGTATAAATTTATCAATGTTAGTTGTTCAATAAATTGTAAGAATAAAATATTATTATCTAACCCATGGAGTGTGGTCGAGTGCCATGAGACCCGTTTATCCTTAATTAAAATATTAAATGGTCAAATCTTTGTCTTTAGAGCATCCACAACCGTGCTCTTGCCAGCGGCACGGTTGTGGGCCCGGGCGGTACTATTCATGCCTGCTCTCTGGCAAGAGCACAACACCCACAACTGTGCTCTTCCGCAAGGACGAGCACAATTAATATAAAATTCAATTACACAAAAACATTTCCATAATATTAAAATTCATTTAAAACCCACAATAAATATTACAAATGACAAATAAAATTAAACGTTGCATAATTAAAATCCTAAAAATTAAAAATTACATAATTAAAATCCTAAAAATTAAAAATTACATAATTAAAATCCTAAAAATTAAAATGACACTACTCGTTGCCGAATTTCGCCCACATGTGGTTGATTAGGTCTTCTTGTAGTTGATTGTGGATTCGAGTATCGCGCATTGTGTGTCTTGTCTCGATCCTCTGGCCAACCGTCGTATGCTCGCCTCGGCGTAGGGGAGACCTCGCTGTTGAGCTTCCGGCTTCGTCCTCGTCGTAGAAGCTAGCCGCCCTCGGCCCTTCGTCGGCTATAATCATGTTGTGTAATATAATACACGTGAACATGATGTCGGCGATATTATTCACGTACCACAGCCGAGCCGGGGCCTTCACAATGTTGAATCGAGCTTGAAGGACCCCGAAGGCTCTTTCGACATCTTTCCGCGCTGACTCTTGACGCTGCGCAAAAAGAACCCGTCTCGGGTCGTGCGGGTTGTGGAGCGTCTTCACGAACGTCGACCACCTTGGGTAGA
The DNA here is from genome assembly GCF_004379255.2 of Salvia splendens. Taxonomy (NCBI): domain Eukaryota; kingdom Viridiplantae; phylum Streptophyta; class Magnoliopsida; order Lamiales; family Lamiaceae; genus Salvia; species Salvia splendens. Next base: position 13,033,197 of record NC_056032.1, read on the forward strand.
TACCATCGGCGAGATAGTAACCCATGCGGTATATATTTCCGTTGATGGTGAAGTCGATCGCCGGTGCTACACCATTCATCACATCATTGAAGAGTGGTGACGAATATAGCACATTCAAGTCGTTGTTGGATCCAGCAACGCCGAAATATGCATGCCAAATCCATAGGCGGTAGTCGGCGACCGCCTCAAGGATAAGCGTTGGGCCGCCGCCTTTGTGACCGCTCAAGTGTTGCCCCCTCCAAGCAGTCGGACAATTCTTCCACCTCCAATGCATGCAGTCAATGCTGCCAAGCATTCCGGGAAAGCCATGGACTGATTCGTGAAGACGAAGCAACCGTTGGCAATCATCAGTGGTGGGTGCTCGAAGGAATTCATCCCCAAAAGCAGAACGAACGCCCTCGCAAAAATTCTTTAAACATAGGATTCCAGTGGACTCACCGATATGCAAATACTCGTCGAACATGTCGGCCGTTTGCCCAGTAGCGAGTTGTCGGATGGCACACGTACACTTCTGCAACGCCGTGATACTTTGCCGGCCGGCTGCATCTACACCTGTTTGAAAGTATTCAACACGTGCGGACAATGTGTTGACAATTCGCATGAACAAGCGCTTTGACATGCGAAAACGGCGCCTGAAGTAATCTGCCGGAAACCGCGGCTGGTCGGCAAAGTAGTCGGCAACGAGCCTTTCGTGGGCTCCCTCCCGGTCACGATGGATGTACCGTCGATTTGATCTGGTTCGTTGAGGAGGAGGAGCAGGGGTATTCGCCGCGACATATGCTTCGTAAGCGGCACGATGTTGTTCGTAGTATTCTTGTTCTTCGCGTTCCGCTTCCGCCATAATATGGGTGAAATCCATTTGAGAATTTGAGTGGGGGATGAATGTGTTGATAGTTTGTATGAGAATTATGAATGAGAGATGAATGAGAGATGATTTGATGTGATAAATGGATGATGAATGTGTGTATTTATAGATGATTTTGGGGAAAAAAAAATAAAAAAAAATCAAAAAAATTCAGAAAAAACGGGAAAAAAACGGCCATATTTTTGGGATTTGGAAAATATTTTTTTTTTATTTTTTAGCATTATTTATAATTAAATACCGATTTTTAAAAAAAAAATAAAAAAAAGTTTAAACACAACGGCTATGCCGTTGACGAATGGGAGCGCGCCACGTGTGCGTCCGCTGGCACGGACGTGCTCGATACATCGAGCAGCGCCGTGCCAGCGGCGCGGCTGCAGCGGCGGCGGTCCTGCGCCTTGCCAACGGCGCGGACGGCGGTGGCGTCTTTCGCCACCGCTGCGGATGCTCTTAGGTATGAAGCAGCTTTAAATTCTTGGGCATGTCTTACCCATTGAGGTGTCTACGAATCCGCGTAGAAATTAGTCACTCGGCTCGTCCTTGGAAATTATAAAAAAAACAAAAAAAAATATGATTATCTTATTTTTACACTATTCTCTTTAGACCACTAATTAATTAAGCTTTTTAAAATCCGGTATCACTGAAGAGTTACAATTATGACCGTAATTAACTTATTTTTTTCCGTATTCCATTTTGCCAAAAAAAAAGCATTATTTTTCCAACTTTCATCATTAATTACTCTGGGATTCAGAATAAAAATAACAAAGAAAATAGAGATAAATATTGACGGATATTCTCCGTAATTGTTCTCTGACGACCGATCTACCATTTGTCAGAAAATTATTACTTGCGACTTTTCGACACGTGTATATTGCTAAGACATTCTGAAACGTGAAAATAAATTGAACTGGAATGAATCTTGAGAAATCTGTAATACTACTAAGTACTAAACCAGTGCTACTATACACACGTGAACTTCATATCACATGGATGTTATTAGTTGTAAATAATTTATTAATATTACGTTGGTTTAATTAATGTGGTCTTTCTTATTCGGTATGGGTTCATTAAAAACAAATTATTAACCTTCTTTCGAAAAAAGTAAAATGGTATACGCGTATTATTATTATTGTTATTATTAGTATTAGTATTAGTATTAGTATTAGTATTAGTATTAGTATTAGTATTAGTATTAGTATTAGTATTAAAACACAATCGATCCTTGATGTACTTATTAATAATAAGCGCTTTTATTGCTGATCCAATTTAATTTCGATACTACATCTATTTTTTCTTTTTAAAACTAGTCGTTTCCAATTGCACTATTTCTTGCATTAAAATACACTTTAGTACAAAAAATATAGTACTAATACTTAAGTACATCTCATAATATTCGATTTTCTAGACTCGTACGTAGATGTAATGTTTGGGTTTTCTAGACGCTCAACTTGTAATATCTAATCTCTTGAAATTAGCTTAATATAAGTCCGTTGTATACCTTCAAGGAATTTTACTTATATCTTAAAATTTAAACATAATTAATGTATTATTCTAATAATTATACTCCGTTATAGAAACCATTATAATGTGACTGGATATTCCAAATTTAAGAGTACATGAATTCAATTTTAAGCTTGATTATGTTTATATCAATAAGTCAGTCAGTTTTTATATACTCGTATTTGCAATACTCAACTCGTGCTCAGCTCAGGGACGGAGCCAGGATTATAAATGAAAGGGGGCAAAGTTATATGTGATGAAAATTTTAGAATTTGAGAAGGGGCAAATACAAGAAAATTTTAATAATTTTACAAAATTGGACCATAAATTAGTACATGTAAACATATTTGAGGAGGGGCATTTGCCCCACCTTCTTATAAGGTGGCTCCGTCCCTGGCTCAGCTCACAGGTAGCTACGAACAATAAGATAAATTAATTTGTTGTATTTTGATGTTAAAATATAAATTAATTAGTTGAAGCGTCTAGCGTGTATTACGGGGTGATTAAATTTTGAATTCGAACAATTAATAATAATTGGGCATCGGTTATATTTGTCATCGACGATAAATTAACCTCAAAATGTGGACGCATTGCAAACAGGGGTGTGGTCTATAATCTATATCAAATTTAGAATACCTAATTTGAATTATTAAATCATGATAGTGTGAATTAGATAGATGAGATCATTAATGCCAGCTCTTACCAATTTTGAATATTGACTTGAAAATCGTAACTCCGCCTGTTAAGCTCTGCTCAATGATGTGAATATCAATTTAGGATTCTTTAATTTATGAGTTTTTGTTTTTCAAACTTCTCCGATTGACATTACTTTTTTTTTCTTCTTGACATTTAGATTTTTCACTGGAAAGAAGGTCGATCAACATAACATAACCATATACATTGAAATTATATAACACGCGAATTATATGGCTATTAATCGTTTCTTAATAATATACTAATTGTTTTATTAAATAATAAATTGACTACAAATTTGTTATCTTGTAACACTTCCCTATTTTCCTTATTATCTTGTGACACTTTTTCTTAGTTTTTGTCTACTGGGATTATGAACTTTTAATAATTCTCCTCTAACCAAATAGTAGTACTGAACACACGTCACCCAATCCAATAAATCAAAAGATAAAATGCGATGGAATGCATCTTCTTGATTAACTATTCTAGGAGTAGTATTTTGTCTCGATTATCTATGTATTCTTGTCGACCTATATTTGAATGTTTGTAATAGCTATAGTCACCTTATTTATCGCATTTTTCTGTATGGCATTAAAATACGTACATGCATCTAACTATAGCACGAATTACAATTATATGTCGGTGTTCCATGCCATGTCTACAACATCTTAATTTAGTTTCTTTTTTACACCCCACATGACGCATTTCATATTTGTTTACTGTAAAAATCCAGAACACTACATTTAACAAAGTTATACTACTCCCTCCGTGTCTCATGTTACTTACATCACAAACTCCTTACACTATTTATAGTTTAAGTTAGAATTAATGCATTTAATTAATATGTTAGTTTAAGGTAAGAGCTCATTTATTAAGTGATGTCTCATTACACTTAAAATTTTAATTTAATTACACTAAAAAATCAATCCTAAATTTACGGTCTAAAATGAAAAGTGCGAGTAACATGTGACGGAGGATTTTTTGCTTGTTGAGATCGAACTACATATGGATCGATGTTCACCAATGCATCCATAGTAGATTTTCATGATTGAAGTGTAGAAAAAACTAGTTCTTTATACGTTTATTTTCAATTTATCAATTACAGAATTACTACAAGATTTATTTTAATGACGTGGCATAATAAAGTGACCAAAAGTTTGTAAATAATGAAATGTAGTACAAATTAATTAATCAATGATCAGAAATTTTAGGGAGTGTATATTTTGTTGCCATGAATTGAAAAGTTTAGTCTCAATTGCAACCTTTCAAAATTAGGTTGAGTTTGCATCATCTCCCATAATTTGAGATTAAATTAGCAATATATAGAATAATTTCCACAATTATTTGGATTTAATTTTGATACGTAACAACCATAGTTGTTTAAAAGATAGTAGGATGGCTAAAATATATACTAGCATAGTTCCTTTGTCATTATCTTATGAGGGAACATCCCCATATGCTTACTTTAATCTTCCCAACTGATCTCCTTCTTCTTCTTCTCCTCTCTCTTTCAATCCAACAAATGGCTTCTGATCAATCCAAGTTAGATCTATCAGAAACCTCCTCCGATCTCCCACCGGAGTCCTTCTACGTCCCCAGCGACGACGAATACGAGTGGTTCGATCGCAATGCTGTAATGCAGCGCAAATCATCCTTGAAGATAGGCTACAACCGCAACTTCACCTCTTTCTCTCATCGCTCCACCGTCGTCTCTCATCAAAAACCATCGGTTTTTGCGCTGCCCAAGGTTCAGAAAACCGGTAGAGCTGAACCGGGCAGGTGGTTGTTCAGAAGCCGGTCTGAATCGGGCGGGAAGGCTGCCATACATGCAGCTGAACCGGCTTCACCACGAGTGTCTTGCACTGGGAGGGTCGGGTTCAAGAGCGGTGACGGTAAGAAAACCGGCCTCGCTAGGATTTTCAGCTCTATATTTGGAACTCGGACCGGTCGAAGCCGGTCGCAGAGAAGGGGAAACGGTCCAGTGGAGCTGACCGGTCGGTTGGAGTCGGGTGAGTGGTCAAATGGTACGAGCGCGTAAATTAATAAATATATATAAATTTTGGGTCCCATTTTTCATGTACAAATGTATAGCCATGTAGATAAAAGTCACTATATATTTACGCGTTTTTTTCCTTCATTATTATTGATAAAGATATGTGTTTCATAGGTTTGTTATGATTTTTAATTCTCGATAGAATGCTGTTTGGTCGTCCTTTTACACAATTCTTGGGTCGTAATTCATTTATTAGGGGAAATATTGCTATGAATTGTGTGGGAAAATGACTTTAAAATGGGTAAATACAGAATTGGTATATTCTCTATATTATTATCGACTCTATATTGTGTATGCGTGTGTGGTGATTAATCGGGTCATATATTGGGATATCCAAAGAATTAGCATATATAATAAGAAATCAGAGTTAATGCGCGTATGGTGATTAGTAAATATCATTTCAAATTTCAAATGGTACTAGTAGTAGTAATTTATTATTGGTTAAAGAGTAGCAAAGGAAGAAAAGTTGAAGGAGTTTGAACTAGTTCAAGGCAATAATTAAGATGGTGGACCAAACGCAGAATTGATTATAGTTATACACTCGCTCCTCTCAATGATTAAATAGAGAGAGGGATTGAGGAGCATCCACTTAATTTAATACCAACCAAAATTTGAAAACAATACATCATGTTTATTTTTTATACTTGGTGCGCCATGTAAGAAACACGATTTGCCTAAATCAATAATTACTTGATTAATATACATGCTTTTAGCTGGTATTCTTTTAATAGATTGATCAAACATGTTGAAAATTTGGACAAGTTTTAACATAATTTGTGTATTTAAAGTAAAGGCTACTAATAAGTTGTACATGTATGTGCATAGTAATTGCAAGTTTTGGACAAGATTTAGCACAATTTATTATTTTTGATATGTGGGGAAGCAATGCTTGTTGGTAGTTCCCAAATACGGAGTACACATTACAGCCATGATTAGGTAAGAAGAGCTCAATTAGTTATACGAAGTGGAGTAGTTCAAAAGAAAAAAACAAACAGAGGCAGCAGCATTCAATATAAATAGTATTCATTCAGTTTGAGTGTGCAAGTTATGATGATCCCCTGGTTAAATAGAATGTTGAAGATTTAATCTATTAAATGAAAGGAACCAGATTTTATTATCTCAGCAATGTTACATGGGTTAAAAAACAACGTAAGCCGAAGCAACTTACAGTTATAGTAGTACATATTACTAAGCACAATAACAAATCTAAGACATACAAACAATCATGATCATCAGAATTTAAACACGTGATTATATTGATCCAGCTTCAACAATCAAAATTAGCTCCAGTGACTCACCAATACAAACCAAAAACATACAGTATTTGAAGAAAGAAGAAAGTCACATTACTAAGCATTATTCAACCATTAAATATCAAATATCAAATATCAAAATCAGCGAGATAATACCATATCCATATGCACAAAACACTAGTATGTTAAGAGAGAGTTCATTTATTCTATATACTCCACATCAGCTTTGTTCTCACAACTGATGTGGGAATTGAGTCCGTAACAATAAGTGTTAGAAATATAAAATATTATAGGGATCAATTACATTGATTAGGATCAATCACATTGTTTATAGATTTAATACTAATTAGAGGAGATTGATATCATACCTTATAAAGGTATTTGTAACACCTATTTAAAGGGTGATTGGCAGAACAATAATCATCAAGCAATAAAATCGTGAATTACTTTTCTCTACATTCTCTCTATTCTCTCCAAACCCTAGCCATGCCTGATACACCATTCAAGAATAAGCCCTCCTCTAATGAATCAAAAATCAAGCAACTCGATCCAGAAATCAATCTAGGTAGGAAATGAATGGCCTTTCTTTATAGGTTTTGGTTGTGGCGTGATTTCCAAACGAATTCATTTTGTGAACTTCAAGAAATATACTACTGGTAGTAGTAGTGGAGTACTTCCTTCTTTCCCTCATAGTTGAGGTAAAACTTTTCGCTGAGAGTTTAAAAAATGGATGTTTAGTATGTTAAGTAAATGGATAAAAAAGTACAGAGAATGGAGTAGAAAGTAAATAAAGTAGAGAGGATATAAAGTAAGAGTAAGAAAAAGTGTTAATTGTTTTATACATGGAAATGACTCAACTATGAGAGAACTTCCCAAAATGAAAAAAATGACTCAACTATGAGGGACGGACGGAGTATTATTTTCTCTCTTTTCCCGTTTAGACATGAATACGTGATACTTTCATATTTGTAATTTATAATAGGGTTCATTTCCTATGAAATTTGGTGAAATGTAATTAACATGATAAATCACAATGTTTTAAAAAAGTTTAATTGTCTCATATATTGTTTATAGAGGCAAATTCAATGTTAAATTGGTGTAGAGGTGTAAAATTTTTGGTATTGTCAATTAATATTGTCAATTAATATTGTCATATATGTATATTAATGTTACGACGTAGACAATTAAAGAACGTAATTTTTAGCTTATGAAAATCAAATATGACAATTTTAAAAATTTTGTAACCTCATGATTTATCATTCAAATTTTAAAGATAAAAGAGAATTTTATCAAACTTCATAATTTTATAGGTAATTAATCATTTATAATAAGTTGACTAAGATAATGAATTATCAACTTGCTAATGAGAAAAAGCGAACCCTATCAAAATATGACACGTGTCGCCACAGAGGTCCCTTATCCGATTCTTAATATGTAATGAAAATCGGGTCCTGCATCCGATGGTGGTAATGGAAGTGGACAACAAAAGGCAACACCTTCACAACCATCTCTCTCGATAATGCTCCATGAGAGCTCAACCTCGTGAAAACTAATGACTACAGCTCTCTGTGCTGAATTCTTTCCTCAGCGCCTCCTCTTCACCCCTCACAAACTCCGCCACAAAATCCCTTCTTACACCTCCCTTTTCAGATGCAGAAGCAACGGAGATTCCCAAATCACAAACCTAGACACACTCAAGGTTAAGCTTTCTACTGAGGCTAGGTCCAATCATGTCTCCGCCTACACCGATTTCAAAGAAGCTCATTTCTTGAAACTTCTCCACCGATCCTGCAAAGCCGGGAACTACGATGAAGGTCTCTACTTTCTTGAATGTATGGTCAATTTGGGGTACAAAGCAGATGTCATTCTCTGCACCAAGCTCATCAAGGGCTTCTTCAGCTCCAAAAACGTCGACAAAGCTGCCAAAGCGATGAGGATTCTTGAGAGATATGGCGAGCCCGATATCTACGCTTACAATGCCTTTGTTAGTGGCTTGTGCAAAGCTAATATGATTGATTCTGCTAATCAGGTGCTGAGCAGGATGCGGAAGAGGGGTTTTGCACCTGACATTGTCACCTATAATATTATGATTGGCAGCCTTTGCAATCGCGGGAAGCTTAGTTTAGCTTTGAAGATGATGGATGATTTGATAGCGGAGAAGAATTGTCAGCCTACTGTCATCACCTACACTATCTTGATTGAGGCCATGATTCTTGAAGGTGGGATTGGTGAGGCAATGAAGATCTTTGATGAGATGCTGGCTAGAGGGCTGCAGCCTGATATGTATACTTACAATACCATTATTAGAGGGATGTGTAGATGTGGACTGATGGATGAGGCATTCGAGTTTGTTAGGAGCTTGACGAGTAGAGGGTGTAAGCCCGATGTGATCTCGTATAACATCTTGTTGAGGACTCTGCTGAATCAGGGGAGGTGGGATGAGGGGGGGAGGTTGATGGAGGAGATGTTTGCAGCTGGGTGTGAGCTGAATGTAGTCACCTACAGCATTCTGATCAGTTCGCTGTGTCGGGAGGGGCAGCTGGAGGAGGCCATCAACATGTTGAAGATCATGATGGATGAGGGGTTGAGCCCGGATACTTATACCTATGATCCATTGATCTCAGCTCTGTGCAAAGAAGGGAGATTGGATTTGGCGATAGCATTCTTGGATTACATGGTCTCGAGCGGCTGCTTTCCTGATATAGTGAACTACAATACTATATTATCAGCATTGTGCAAGAATGGCAATGCTGATGAGGCTTTGGAGGTCTTTGGGAAGCTTGCTGAGAACGGGTGCCCCCCGGATGTGAGCACCTATAACACGATGGTGAGTGCGTTGTGGAACTCTGGGGACCGGGGTAGAGCTCTGGTGCTCGTCTCGGAGATGATAGGTAAGGGGATTGATCCTGATGAGATCACTTACAATTCTCTTATATCATGTCTGTGTAGAGATGGGATGGTGGATAAGGCTGTTGAGTTGTTGGGAGATATGGAGAGTAGTGAGTTTATACCATCGGTTGTTACTTATAACATTGTCATTCTTGGACTGTGCAAAGTTCGTAGGATCAGTGATGCTATTAGAATACTGGCAGAGATGGTTAGGAAGGGCTGCCTGCCTAATGAGACGACGTATGTTCTGCTAGTCGAGGGTGTGGGGTTTGCAGGGTGGCGAGCAGAGGCCATGGAGCTTGCAAACTCTCTGTGTAGGAGAAATGCTATATCAAATCAGGCATTGACGCGTCTTCATAGAACGTTTCCCGTGAATGATGCTTATGCAGGAGGCTCTGCTAGAACATAAATGAAAAGGCTAATTTTGTGTTTTTTGCTCTGATTCTGTTTAGTTGCAAGTCTATATTGATTAGTTCTTGATCTTCACTGTTTTTTCACAAAATTTTGATGGTGTGCAGTTGAAGCCATTAATACAAGAAATTCTTGAGAGAAACTGCAGAATTCGTCATTATATTCATAGCATGCACACATTATTATCTACTATTGTCGTGATGGATTCCGAATGAATAAACTTGAATTATGTTTATTTTGATTATAAGATTATTGAATCAACATCCTTTGTCAAAATGACATCTTACAATAATGTAATACAGAAAGAATGATAGAAATACAATCACAACATCTCTTAGTGGGGAAAATAATTAGTCAGACTATGAAGATTTTCCTAGATTACAACAAAAATGCATACTTACAAAAGCCATTAGGCCAAGACGAACGTAGGGTGAGGCACCCACCGAACTGAAAAAAAATGAGCAGTCTATTTCTCTAAACAAATCAGTATTCCAACAAGCTGTACAAGGGGGTGAAGCTCAGAAGATGAGCAGGTCTGAGAGGTCATCCATGGGTATCTCAAGGCCGACAACGTCATCGTGTTCTTCACCGTCTACTTCAAAATTGAACCAAGAATTGAGATCCTGAGGTGCATCTGTGTCGCAATCTACACCTAGCTCTTCTATACCGTCTATGTTGTCGAGGGGCAGAGCCGAGAAGTCAGCCGAAGAATCCTTGGCGTCTCTCGATGACCCAGGAGGGGAATTACCGGAAGACATGAATCTAACATCTTTTCTCCTGTTGCCACTGTGGTTTGCTGCTTCACTGCCTGTTTCTGCGATTTTATTGACTCCAGACATTGAAAGCTGAGCTGTTTTCTGCTTCGGTTTCGATTTTGTTTTGCGCTCGCCCTTTGCACCACCCATGGACAACCTTCCGTGCTTGCTTGAATCCCTATCCCTTTCGCTTCTCTTTCCCTTTGCACCACCAGACATGCCTAGACCAGCCGAGGCTCGGAAAACGGAACCACCTACATCATCAAGAGATAGTTCTTTTTTCTTTCCCCTATTTGATATTGGCCCATTTTTAGCAACACCGTGATCGAAAAGACGAAGTGAAGTCCCAAGTGCATCTGCCAAATTAAAAAAAAAAACATTTTTACTATTAAAACGAATAGAAGATAAGAAGGATAAAACGGAAAATGCAAATATTGTTTCCAAGATGTGTTGAACATTATTACAGGATCTAAAACACATTAAGTATATCACAGCATATTGAGAACTTGCTGGGAGTTGGATCATATTTTGTATTGGCTATTTGTAACTACATTTAACAAGATAAAGTGCTTACCATTAGCAGCTGCTGGGTTAACACCAGAAAGTAGCTCCATCTCAGAGAACTGAGGAGGTGGTGCGTAAACGACTTCCCGAAGTGCAGGCTCAGAAAAACAACTGATACCTGAATCTTCGAATTTACGGCATCTAATTAGTGTCCTCTTGCAAAAAGCCAAAGCAACTTGTTTTGGCACCTTAGTAACTCCATGCTTAGAAGCAAAGGCTCCTTTAGTTGCCTGCAAATCATTCCAAACAAGAACCGAAATCAGTATGTAGTTTTGTTCCATATAAAACAAGAGAAAATGGTGCAGTGCCTTACTAAAGATGATGGTTACTGAGGACACTTAAAAAATGTATCAATGAGAATTCAACAATTCAAATGTACTACTCCCTCCATCCTTTAAAAATATAAACTTTTTGGAATGACGCAGGTTTTAATGCACAATTGATAAAGTAAGAGAGAGATAGAAAGAAGTGATTGAAGTATTATTGTTAGTGGAGAATGTGTCCTATCTCGTTAGAGATAAAGAAATTTCCTAAAATAGAAAGTTAATCATTTTAATTTTTAAGGGACTGACCAAAATGGAAATAGTTTCTATCTTTAAAGGACGGAGGGAGTATAATATTAACTCACACAGTCTCACTCGAGTGGCAGATGGACAGGAAAAATCAATAAGGTATAGTTTCACAGACAATCCAGTACTCCAGGGTTCGGAAGATTTATTTATCGATAATACCATAGAGCATCAAGAATTTAAAACTGACCAGAAGTTTCTTATAGCTCGACTCAACAAGCTTGTCCATTGCAACCTGCTCAGGGTCCCTGACATACAATAAAACACATTGTATGTATCATGAGTTGATGCTAACAATACTTCTACTACTCCTTGATTATTTTTTTAACATATGATGGCTTCAAGTAATAAGAAATTTACCTTCTCATGCCATTTTCTCCTTGAATAGCCTTATCTATTTTATCCAAGCATGTTTTCTTCTTCCTAACCTAAATTTTAAGCGCAGGAAAGAAAATCAATCACATTGAACCATGCACACAGCCTTGAGATGTTGAGAGCAAGTGTTCGAAAGAGGAAGGAAGCAGGAACTAGTAACAAAGACTGCTCATCCATGAATTTAGAGAAATATGTATATCTTAAAGATAGTGCAGATGACCTGTTCAAGAAGTCCCTTCTCCAACCTAGCAATTTCATGGTTGATTCCCTCATCTTCTTTGTCAACCAGTGCAGGCTGCATAGTGTCCATTAGACAGTCATTAACAAAAACGCATAAAAATAGGAAACGATAATTAATCACCTATATGTGCACTTTAACATCAGGAATGTTATTCAGATAAGTTGCATGAAGAAAAGGAGAGTAAATATGAAAATTGTAATTTTCAGTATCAGTCTTTATGATCTGAAACTTACCACAGCTTCCAGGAACAGGCCAATGCTCTCCAGTTCTACTACAAGCTTTTCTTCAACACCCATCTGCTCATATTGAAAATTTAAGGAAGAAATGCTGCTATTATTTGGCAGCACGCTTTGTGGAGCATGCTCAAATCTTGAAAGCCTAACCAAAACTTCAACCTCTGAATGCATGAAACCATCTTTTTGTGTCAGATCACCATTACACATATAGTCTAGTGCAGTAGGGCTCCTATTAACATCCATATTCCCGTTACAAGGAAAAATCTTATGTGCATTGCCATTTTTCCTTGTTTGAGCCCCAATTATTGGCTCAGAGAATTCTAAGTTATTCGCACGCTGACTTTCAGTTTCAGAGAGGAAGTATGAATTATTAGCCGAATTCCTTAGTCTACCAAATCCAGTTTCTTCAAACTCTTCAATTTCATCTTCCATAATAAGAGCAGATAGTACTCTCTGATAAAGTGGAGTACTTCTGCAAAAGCTTTTCTCTGCATCTGAGGACCCATGTATAAAGGAATTAGGGCGTTGCTCAACAGAATCCAACCTATCTAAAGAAGCAGAGCCAGAAGCTGGCATAGCTACACGGCGATAATCATCCTGATAAAATAAAAGCAAGCACTTTAAACATCAGATACCGTAGAAAACCAGAGGTGTGTGACAGATTCTGTTAAGAACATATTAGAAAACACTCAAAAAATTATTTCGATAAAAAGATTCAGCTCGAGTTATGAAACAAATAGCAGATTAGGAATATCACATGGACCAACAAGGGTTGGAGAAGTGGTGTTCAAATGAAATATGATGAAATATTAAGTTACAAACCAGCTACCTGATCGAAATCCCCATTGCTCTGGTTCTGAGCCAAACTTGTACATGACACTTCAGCCAATTTTAGCTGATACAAAATAAAGAGAACATTTAGAAATTGACTAACAACAAGAATTGGAGAATATAAGTAACCATCAATAAGGTGTCACCTGTTGTGATGAGTATGATTTTTCATCTTGACCTATAGAAGCAAACAAGGCCTCAAATGTTTTCCAGAAGGCACTTGAACATGCTTTGACTGCAGCATGGTGGTGATCAGCAAAACATGTAGGATAAACTTTTTTATAAGATAAAAAAAACAGCTATGCTTACAGCTAGAGGTGCAGGCCAGATTAGCGGCTGCCAAGAGTTCTTCACGATCATCATCTGATTCCCCTGAGAAAGAAGAATACCTCAGTTTGTTCTGATTAACTCAATACCAAGACACATAAACTGTCTTAGGGTTCGTATCACTTATTCTGCTAAAGGACTCACACTTCATTCTGAACATGACATTGAACTCATTAAAGTGAAGGTGGTGAGCTTAATTAAGTGATAAAGCAGGTCAAGCACAAGGTACAAGTTCTATTGACAACTATAAGGTACTGATAAAAAGCCAAAAAGTGGAGCTTTATCTTAGCCTAAGCTCTACAGGACTCAAGAAATGAACAAGGAGCAATTCATAGATCTAAAGAGAAAGTAGGTTAGAAACCCATTAAAAGAACCACTGCCGGACCAATGGTCAAACCTCAAATAGAAATAATTAGACTTAAAATCTACAATTTAAAGATTTCATCTACCACTGATCACATAGTGGATTCAAGAAACCTACAAAAACTAAAATTTTGATTGGCACTGTCCCCATAACCCAAAATTTAAAATATATTGAAAGGGTTTACCACTGCAATCCGGGGATCCCCCATGTGTCACATGGCCAAGACGAGAAAAGTTTCTGCGGTCTGAAAGCTTCTTCAAAGGACGGCCTGACTTACTGTGACATATGTAAAGACTTATTGAGCAACAGGAAAAAATTACATAAAACTAGGATTCAGTGTACTCAGCAAAGAAAATAAAGTACCACCCACTCTTCTCAAAACCAGACCTTGCATTTCGCAGAGGCTTGGTTGGCACCACATTATCCATTTTTTCTCTTGTTGGTGAAATACTAGCTCTAGAAAACGGTGATACTCGTCCACTCCTCCCTTGCCTTCTCACACCATCAGTAATATCTTCTTTGGCAACAATTTTATTCTTTTTAATAGGGATTGTTGATGGTCCAACACTCTGGCCTGCATTTGCAGTCCTTTCTTCCAGATCACTACTTCCCACACATTTATCATTTATTCTGTTATCACCAGCACCGGATTCTTCACTTTCAGACAATCTGGCTGGAGATGAAATATATTCAGATTTTACTTTAAAATTTTGGCTCCCATTAGTGATGCTCTTGGTAAGAAGTGAAGTGCTGATCCCACCAATGCTTATCCTTGGACCAAACTCTGTAGGAGAACACCCTTCAGATTGCATCTGCATTTCATCATTGTTTGATACTGGAATAAGATTTGTTCTCCTTGTTCGTGACATCTTCTGTGGCCTCTGACCACCCCATTGAGTTATTGGGGGAGAGGATGATCCGGAAGGTAAGGGACGCTTGCGATTGTTAGGCCCACCATTGGAAGTGTTTTTAGACACAACTTGACCCTGTTCCCAACTCTCCAAAGTTCCAGTCACGCGAGGAGAATTAGCAGCAGACATAGAGCCACTCCGAGGTGCCCTTGAAGCCTTTCCTTTAACTATTGGGCTAGACGACATGGTATGGTTCTCCTCGCGATTATTCAACCTAAAAGGAGGCCCATAAGAATTGTCATCCCAATAAATTCCACTTCAGATTAACATAAATAATTAAATTGATTAGAGACCATTATTGCAGAAGGGATAAATTGAAAAAAAGTTCTTAGCTAAGCACAGATGTATAAAAAGAAAGACACATACTTAACATTTACTTTTCCCAGGGGTCTCTCCTTTATTGGTCCCCCAGACACATCCCTTGAGAACATTGATTTTTCTTGTTCACTTTTGAAGGTTACACGGGGAGTAGAACCAGCAGAAGATGGCATAGGCTCTAGCTTGTTACCACCACCAGAAGCCCCTGATCTGTCAAAATAGCATATCCAGGGCAAATACATGATAATATTAGAAACAATACCATCAACAGTTCCATAAATTTAATACTCCCCCACAAAACTAATCTCCATGGCAAAAAAAAAAGTGAGCAGCGAGATTAGAACAACAAATAATTTCTGGATACTTCAGTAAACAACGGCAACAACAGACTTGATTACCTGAAACCATGTGAAGAATCAGCAGGGAGCAGACTAGAATCCATAGAAACCTTATTATGCATGTTCCGTTTCAGTTCACCATCATTGTCAACGGATCTTGAAGACACTGCACCAGCAGAGCGCTTCCTTTTCATTTTCTTATCCCATCCTTCTCCACCAGCAGGTAACCTTCTTATTTTTTCCTCAACCATATCAGGTTCTGCATTATTATCTTTAAGAAAGTCTCTTTGTTTTGTCACTGTCATAGGCTGCCGCAGTACTGTGTTATTCCTGCATTCTGCCTGAAAATAGGGAAGTGAGCAATTAATTCTAAACACAATAACAAAAGTAACCTCAAAGAACCAGAACTATTGGTGAAATTCAAGTCATAACCACTAGAAATGTAAAACACAAGAATGTAAAATAGATACCAGTGCATTTTAGGCATAACATTGTAAGATACTTATTTGATATCTCCTCTAAATCAGTAGTTATAATTATGTGCCATTTATAGCTTTCCCTTATTAATAGACCAAAAATAGGAAGTGTGGGTTTGCAATGTACACAAGCACTTCAATTCATAATCAGCAACCTTTCCTGCTATTAAGTACGCCAGGTCAGAGTGAAGAATAGCTATCTTATACTTCTAGTCTTGTTTTCATATTGTTTTCAGGGTGGATATTCTTGGGCGCAGTTTGCTTGTTTCTTATGAGAGAGAGAGAGACTGATATTGTTGACACAACGATAGCAGAATGAAAGATGTGGGATGAGACATTTGCAACTAGCAATCTATTCGTTAAGTAAAAGTACGATGTTAGAACCCAAATCAGCAGAAATAATTAATAGATTCTAGTTCTACAAACCCGGGGTTCATTTGTTGAGGTACGTGACCGCTTACTGAGACCAACATTCTTAGACCGGTCATCAAATTTCTGACCCCCTAATTCCGAAGAATTCCGATGTATCTGAGATATCTTCAAGGTTGCACCACTAGATCTTTCATTTGACAACTGCTCATTCCGCAGCTGCTGAGGCTTCTTTGAGGGCAAAGCCTCAACATATTTGCTCAACTTATTCAAATGCTCATCGAACTTTTTAGCTCGCCCACTAGTCAAAAAGAGAAGTATTTGTTTCATAATATACAAAGATGATAAGAAAAACAAATAAAAAACATTTATGCACGAGCAAGGTTTTAGATAACTGTGCTCTGGAACATAAAGTGAATTTTAGAAACTGAAGGAAATGGTCCAATTCATTATGATCTTCATGAATGCTCAGCACATGCAATATTTCCAAACAAATATATAATTCTTACTTGGCTTTGAAACAAGTATCTGCAACACTAGCTCTTAATCGTTTTAGCTCCTCAACAGCTGCTGGAGGTGAATTCTTTAGATGAGCAAGTCCAAAAGAGTTTTCCTCCAAATTGCTCCCAACTGAGTTACTCAGAACCCTCCTCAACTCACCATACCGAGCATGTCTTGGATCACCCATAACAATTGGCTCCAAGATTAGGCATTGAGATAATGAGGGCACATCTCCCGGTGAAATAGCACTACCCCTAGAATTAGCCTTCCCAGAAGAAATATTCCTACTATCTGAACCTTCTCTGAAACTTGAAGACCGACCCAAAGAGGGAGAAGTGTATCCCCTCTGGCTACTCTGGTAGTTACCAGCAAAATTAGTATCTGGACTGGCTGACATCAAATCAAATCTTGAGTTTCCATCCATCATTAGGATGAATAACTCATGTCTCTAAGTCCTTTCTCTATAAATTTCACACTGCCTATGCAGCCAAAAGCTGGAAAAGCCAAAAAAAAAGAGACAAGTCATCAGAGATCTCAAAGGGCATTGGACACAACTAAAGAACTCCCAGAATGAGTCGAGTGTGTAGATAAGCAGTAATGAGTCAACGGCACAGAGACAGTCACTTAAAAATGAAGCACTCCAGAACCGAGCGAAGTTGGGAAACTACAGTTTTTGTATAGACTCATGATTGATGTGACATTTCTAATTCTATAGGTACTTAAACTTCTATATCATGCAAATACGTAATTAAGTGACCTCTTTACAAACAAGTGAATTATCCCATAAATAAAATCTAATAATTCAAAGTCCATCGATTCACTCTGCAGTAATGAGCTACCACACACTTCAAAAATACTTCTTTAGCGGCTCAAATCAAAATACAAACATAAAAATTAACCATAATCCAAAAGGGTGACATTGAACAAGACAAAAGCAATAAGCTAAACATAACTATAAAAATGTACTAACTGCCCATCAATTCGTATACAAAGTCAAAAAACAGAATTAAACAGGGAATCATCCAAAATTTGCTAAGCAAATAAAAGTGGCAGTGAACAACAAACCAACACATAAACTACACGATAAAACACTCCAACATTTCATTCAAACACTAAAAAAACCCAATTGACCAAGTCCAAATTAGGGTTTATTGATAGATCCTCGTTCCCTCCAAAATTCAATAAATTGCACAGCTTCCGGCTCGAATATATATCGATAATCACCAGAAGATCGAAGTAGCTAACCTGCATTCGTAGATCGAGCGGGATCGGAGCAGAAGGGGGGAAACAGGGAGATAGAAAGAAAAAAAGGCGCTAGTAGAGAGAGAAAGAGAGACGGCGAACGTAAATAAATTTATGTAATCGTATTTTGTTTCTCTTTTTTCTTCGATTCACTGAATATTGGATTGCTAATTTGCTAGCTGGATTTTGGGGAAAACGAATAGTAGCAGTCCAGTATTTTTTTGCCCTAAAATTTAGGACACGAATTTTATTGCTCCCTCACTCTGGGAAAAAAAATTTACTACTACTAAAAATCATTACTGACAATTTTTTAGAATGTCATAATCTGTATTGGCGTGCTCCCATTTTCGATTTGTGCAACTACTTAAATTTTATGATAAATAAATAAATCTATGGAGTCATAAAATTACTAGCCAAGTGTAGCCATTAAAGAATATTTCAATTAATATAGATAATAAAAATAATGATAATTATAATTAATTGTCTCGTGTAGTGCTCAAATGTTTTCACGCTAAAGGTGCTTTAATGGTGAATCGATTATTAGTTAAGTGATAACTTAACCGATTAAGGTTAGTAACAATTAACCGATAACTATTTTCGATTTTGGTTAGTGTGTAAGAAAAAATTGATTTTATCAGTTTAACCGGAAAAACAATCTAATACTGTAATTAATAAGTAAGTATATTAATGTTAGTTCTTTATTTGAAAGTGAGGATGTAGAGCAATTAGTTAAGCTTTTGTTTCATATACAAAGGATGCACGTTTGATCCTTGATACTCCTTTTTTTTATCTTGATTTGCCTCTTTCTTCTTTCCCATTATCGAAGAGAGGTAAAATATTATTACAGAATGTTCTCCTAATTCGGTAGCATTTCCTGATTTATTCAGAATAGCTACAATAACTCATTTGGAAATCATCATTCAAAGTGATATGCATTTTACTTCAATCTGGATGAACAACTATTACGTGTATAACAGAATTGAATGAGAAAATCGATTGCGCAAAGCTCTGATAAGAGGAAATCTAAGGGAGAAAATCCAATTTAATGTACACGTAAATTATATACACACACATATATATGGTTAATGTAATAAAATTTATTTTCAAATCGTCTTGTTGCTAGTTTTATATTTTTAACATATTATATGGAGTAATTATTATGCAATAGTATAAATAAATAAAACTACACTACATACTCATTCATATAATTAAATTATTTATTATGTGCAATGCTATCAATAAAAATAAAAAGCAGTCCCATCAAATAAATTATATATTATTTTGTGTGAAATGTTAATATGAAAAAGAAAAACAGTCCTTTGAAATAAATTGGTGATAAAATCTGCAATTTTTATTATTAACGATAAAAGATGATTATTATATATACAGTATTTTTTAATATTAGTGATGGAGTATATATAGTATATTAATTTGGAATAATTTCTTAGCTTATACAATATTGCCATTTTTTTCTTTAGTTCCAGACTTCCAGCGGGGAAGTAGGAGTGTGCAGTTTCCATTCTTTAATATCATTCCTTTTTTAAGAGTATTTAAAAATTCAAATACAAGATTATACAATTGGCGGTGGACCCTTTTAAAATTCCATTTAGGTTGGACACACCAAGTCATCTTGCTACTTTGGTATTCCTAGACTAGAGAATATCTTCTCAATCTAAGGAGAGTTAAGCATGGGTGAGCACGGTGGCGAATCCATGATTTTTCATTTAGGGGTACGATAAATAATTATAACGATTCGAAGTTTCAAAATCTGACCAATCGTTTTTATTTTATTTATTTTTTCTTGCTAAATATTTATACTTGTAATTTTAATATAAAAACTAACGAACGAAACAACATGCATTAGAAGAGAATAAAAATCTATTAAAATATTTAAAAACTAAAATTATAAAAAAAGTATCCTATTTTTTGAGAAAAACAGAAAAATGAATGATGTGAGTTGTGTCGGTTTTGAATCCAATTGAATATTTTAAAACAGAAAAAATAAATATATACTATGCATTAGATAGATTTCCACTTTCAAAAGCATTTTAGAATATTTAAAAAGACAAGTAAATATATAAAAAATGCAATATTTGAAGATACAAATATGTAGGAAAATGAAGAAGGCGCGGTGATGAGAATCGAACCCTGGCCTCCAGGGTGAGAGGCAGAGATAAATACCACTACACCACCTACGCGAAATTGTTTTAGGGGTACAGTTGTACCCCTTTGTTTCCATGTGGATCCGCCACTGGGTGAGCATTCATTTTTTTCCCAAAACTCGAGATCTGTTTGAACAGCCATGCATATACTTACGGCTCGTTTTGTACCGTGGATTGGATATAGCATGATGATAAAATTTTCGGGTCAAAAGTAGGATAGTGCATAGATTAGGATTTTGTAATATTATTTTGTAGATTGGATAAATTTTCAGAATAAAGTATTTATAGTTTCATGATTTTAGAAAATTAGATTACTTAAAAGTAATGGGGTCTTAATGGAGAAATTTCAAAATAAATGATTAAATTCGCTGATCTTTAGTAATTAGGGATTCAATTCGCTGACCTTTCGTAATTTGGTATCGAGGCATGCGTATTCTTCAAAATAAGGGATTTCTGATATTTTATCTTATTTATGTTCTTTTTAATATTATTTTCCTCTAACCATTTATCAATTGTCTAAATTACGCCCTTCAAATTTTTACGCTTCTTCCAACCTGGTGGTAACCAAACATCAGAAAGTAACAAAGTGTTGGAATATAATGGATTGATTTCCCCACCTTGTCAAATTGACAATGTCAGTTATTTCTGTGAGCTTATTTGATGCCACATCCAAGACCCGGAGGTTGACTAGAGTTGATAAGCCTTCCATTTTTGTAATACCACTATGGCTCAGGTACAATTCTTCCAGTGCAGTACATTCCTGCAAATCAGGGCATGTGAATTCATCTCTAGTAATGCGGAAACCCTTCCTTAAAAGAAGTTGAATTTAAGGAGTTTCTTTAAAATGTAGCATTATTAACTCCACGTAGCTACCTCAAGTCCTGCCATGGATGTTATCCACAATAGTAGAGCCCCTGGCCTTGAGCCAAGCCACAAAACTTGGTCGGGCCACCAAAAATACTTGTTCACACTATAGTGGACAAGCCCAAGCCACTAAATGAATTATTTTTTTTCATTTTTGTAGTATATTTTAATTTAAGTAGAATAAGAATTATCGGACTATAATAATTATTAAAAAATGTATTTTTCAAAAATTTTAAAAAAAATTGTAGAGAATGGTGTAAAATGTGTGTGAGGTAAAAAATGGTGGAATGAGGTATTTATAAAAAAATTGTAAATATTTATAAAAAAATCGAAAATAGGGGAGCCGCGGCTCGTGCCCAAGCACCGCGGCCGAGCCGCCGGCGTGGCTATCCCCTGGGCACCCCCCCCCCCCCGGCCGCGGCCTTTGGTGGCACTCGTTATAGGGAGCCGCGGCTCCCTTATTGTGGTTACTCTAAGCGATTACTTTGAAGGCTACGCTTCTTAATGCATTTTAGTCCACAAAGGTCAATGGATCGGATATGATTGCGCCCAAGCCATAGCTCAAGCAAGGATGACAAATTTTGTAGGTTCTCCATTAAAAATTTGAAGGGGGTAATTTAGGTAATTGATAAATGGTTAGAGGGAAATAATATTAGAAAAGAACATAATTAAGATAAAATATCAGAAATCCCTTATCTGAAGAATACGCATGCCTCGATCCCAAATTACGAAAGGTCAGCAAATTGAATTCCTAATTACAAAAGGTCGGCAAATTTAATCCCTTATTTCGAAATCTCTCATTTTGATGGTACCAATCAAGTATGCATACTGTTTTACAGTATTACACGTAAAGCTTGATATCTTTGGACAACAAATCCTTATTTTCTCATGTTCATGTTCTCAAGTACTAAAACTATTCGTTTTTTTATAGTACTAATAATCTTATTTAATAATGGTCGAAAAATAAAATAATGTGCACTTAATTAGTATAAAGTCTTATGGGGAGCGTACAAAGTAGACAATATCATGCTAATATGAAGTTTGAGTGTGCAATGGCAAACCCTCATAGTGTTATCGAAGTCGAGGTTTGACGTACCTGTGTGGCTCGGGGTTCGGTCTATTGCATGCACGTTCTCCAGTGTTCTGTGTGAGCTTGATCAAGATATGTGGTGATCTGAGGTCAGGGACGGATTTATATGGCTTTCACAAGGGGCAAATGCCCCACCTAGAAAAAATTCATGTATGCTATTTTTAATAGTTAATTTTAATTTTTTTTAAATAACCATATTTTTGCCCCTTCTTAATGTATTAAAATATCTTTATGCATATTTTTGCCCCACTCATGTAGAATTCCTGGCTCCGTCCCTGTCTGAGGCGTGCGTGGTCGTGGAGGATTGTTGAGGTTCAAACTGTCCCAAATCAGAATTAATATACGGTGACCTGTTCTTGGTTTGAGGGGAGGATTACTAGAGTTCAAATCATCCCATAATTTATATGAGGCCTTTTAGAGTGTCCTAAAAACAAAATAGGGAGGATTTTGTACAAAACATACAATATCATACTCCCTCTATCCTGCAATAGGAGTTTTATTTAGTTATGACATGAGTTTTAAGAAATGCAAATAAAAGTGAGTTGAATAAGTTAGTGGAATTTGGATCCCACTTATATATTGGTTTTATAATAAAATGTGAATGAACTAAGTTGATGGAATGTGAGGTCTACTTACTATTTACGATAAAAGTAAAATACGACTCATAGTGTGGGATGTACCGAAATGACAAAATATGATTTTTATTGTGGGACGGATTGGGTAGTACTAATATGGAGTTGGAGTATATATGGAATAACACTCACAAGTATTCCAGTATATATGTTGATGGATAATTGAGCTTATTCACAAACAGTAGTATTTACGCTTAGGGCACCCGCAACGCGGGCCGTGGCCGTCGCGGGTTCCGTTCCGGCGGAACGGTTCGCCGGCGCGACGCGTTGCGGCTCGCCAATCCGTTCCCAGGCCGTCCCCATTCCGTGCCGTGAGCCGTGCCGGCGAGACGCGGCACGGCTTGTTCCTCCACGCGCGCCGCCGCTGCCTGCGAGACGTGGCCGCCCCTGCGTCGTGCATGACGCCCACTCGCCGACCCGCGAGTGGGCGTCGTTAATTATGACGCAATAAATCATTTTTTTTAAAAAAATTCGAATTTTGTAAAAAAAAAAAAAATTAAAAATGTGTAAACGGTCATATGACCGTTTTTTATATCCGTTTAACATTTTTTTTTAATTTTCCCACGTTTAATTGTGTGTTTTTTATTGTGTGTTTTTATTTTTTAGGATTTTAATTGTGTGGTTTTTATTTTTTTAAGTTGTAGTTGTAATTTTTTTTAATGTTGTGTGTTTTTTAATCAAGTGTGTTTGTTTTTTATTAAAGTGTGTTTTTTAATTGAATTGAGTTGGAAATAAAAAAAAATGAAATTGAATGAATAGTAATTTAAGGAACGGTTAAGGAACGGTTAAGGAACGGAGGGTTGCAGGTTCCGTTCCTTAGTTAAGGAATGGAGTAAAAAAGTACAGTGGGGCCCTCAAATAGTGGTTTAAGGAACGGTATAGGAACGGTATAGGAACAGCGTTGTGGATGGCCTTACAGCGGTAAAACAAATCGCATTAGAAGCATCATACGAACTTGAGACAAAGACTCGCTTTCGTTTAACATAACCTTCAAATTGATTCCCATGATTGAAGAGGCAAGCCGAAATGACAAAAGACAATCAAACTACCAGATTATGCCGCAATCACCATCCTCAGTGTGGGGTCGACAGATGACGTCATAGATCACCCAATTTAGAAAAAACAAAAATATCCTCTTCAATAATTCTTCCTCCTTGCCACTGCAACTTTGACACACACAACACACACTGGAAAATATTCGTCACCAACCAAATGGCGATCTCCAAAGCCATCCCCATCTCATCCGTCGCGGCCCTTCCGCCGACTTTCTCTTCCGCGCCCAGATTATGTCCACCGACTCCAAATTCTAATTTTTACTATTCAGTCATACCACCAATTAATCTGTCCACGAAAAGGTAACCCCAAGACTTCACTTTTTTGGTGCTGCCTGGGTCTTTCGTTATCTGGGTTTCTCGAATTAGGTTTATATCTTTCTAAAAATCGAGTCTTGAGTGATTAACTGCATTTTGTTTGAGTGCTATATCGGTGAATTGCGTATATGGATGACTTTGATGTTAGTAGCATCGATGTGATTTTGTTAATTATATCATCTGTGGATGACTTGTTTAATTGTTTTAGATGTTTAGGATGTGTCAACTTTGATATGTTTTTGCAATTTACAGTGGATGTTTGCTATATGTTGGATATTGATGTGTGATGCATTGTTTGAAAATTTCTCTAGGAATGTGGCGTTGATGTGTGCCTCTATTGATGGAGTGGAGTCATTTGGTTCAATGTCGCTGGTAAGCCTAGCCTTTGTGTGGAAAATTCATTGTTTAGGTTTCGATCTTGAAATTTGAATTGTGAATTTTTACTTCTCCATCTCTTAATTTGAAAATTTGTTATGGAAAGTGCGTTCTTACTGGCTGAGTTTCTGTCCATATACCTAAGCTCATAAAAATTAATGAAATTTCTATTGCAGAAATCTCTGGAGGAGAATGATTCTATTCCTATGCCTATTGTTCTGATAGATCAAGATTCTGATCCTGAGGCAACTATTGTGCAAGTCAGTTTTGGAGATCGCCTCGGTGCCCTACTTGATACGGTAAATTGACTTCTATTCTCACTGTAACTTTCTATGATCTTTCCCCAGCATATGACACTGTTACCTCCTAATCCAGAATTGTTGTCTTCTTTTTTTCGCCGAAGACATTGGTTATGTTAGGTCGTTTCATATTGTATATTTTTATACAACAATTATGATACCGTGTCATTAACAGTGCTCTGATTGTTTTGGGAAGCCCTAGAAGACTATAATGCAGTCATTACATTATTACACTGTTACCTCCTAATCCAGAATTGTTGTCTTCTTTTTTTCGCCGAAGACATTGGTTATGTTAGGTCGTTTCATATTTTATATTTTTATACAACAATTATGATACCGTGTCATTAACAGTGCTCTGATTGTTTTGGGAAGCCCTAGAAGACTATAATGCAGTCATTACATTATTACTGCCAAAAATGATGCAATTCTCTCAAGATGATCCTTTTACCTATTCTTGCGCGCGCCGTGGGAGATGGGGGGGGGGGTTGCATTAATGTTGACAACAGGAATGTGCCTTATTTTGCGCTTGCTTCAGAATAATCTCACTTTTCTCCCAAAAAAATATTTTGGTGCTTTTAGTTCCTGAATGATATTTCTGCTGGTTTAGTTTACTGTTATTATTTGATGTGTGCATTAAAAGATTATCAGACAGTGTAGCTTTCCGCTGATGATGAATTGATACAATTTTCTTTTTTTCTTAATCACGTGCGCGCGATACATTTATTGTGCTTTGGTTCTATCGTGTCATATTTCCCGGTTGAGAGGTTACTTTATCCACCAATATTCCTCTTTTATGACAGATGAAGGCACTGAAAGACTTGGGTTTGGATGTTATGAAGGGAACTGTTACAACAGAGAACTCAGTCAAACAAACAAAATTTTTTATCACAAGGTTGTGAGAAACACTTTTGTCTTGTTTGTTCTTACTTTGTGGCTAAAATATCATGTTATCTGCTATATCATGTCATCTTGTTCTTCATATTTTGTTAATGGTTCCATAAATTTGGCAACAATGATTTAATACTATAATATATTAGTCAGCTAATGGCATCATGACGTGAGATTAACTGAAAATGAGAACATGTAGATCTATATATTTCATCAATATTATTTTGTATAAATTGGACTTTAGTTATATCTCACGTTTCCTGTGAGAAGGGAGGTAACTTTACAAATAATCCTTCTTACTTTATCATGCTTGTCTGAATCAGTGGACTTTTGACATTGTTACTTGAGTGACATCTATTTGTTCCTCATTAAAAATATAAGGTTTCAACACTGGGAATAATAGGATGTTTTAGCCTTTATTTGTTAAAATCTGAATGCCACATGTAAGCAATGTTCTCTGCAGGGCATCGGGGCGTAAAGTGGAAGACCCTGATCTCTTGGAAGGGATTCGTCTGACAATTCTCAACAACTTACTAAAATATCATCCAGTATGTTTGTTTGTATAAATTTAGCTCACACAATTCTCAATATTGCAGATTTCATTGTAGCGCTTATGCTGTGTCTGGACCTGTTATTAGTGATAGCCTATGGAAAAACCTCATAATAACGACAATCTCTTCAAGCTGAACTTGAAATACTAAAATTTTTTCAACTAATTTACATCTCAATGTGCTTAAAATTTAAATGTAAAAAATTAATTTAATTAACTCATATGTCATAATCATGATTTTCTCCTCTGCAACATTTATTAGTGGATATTTGAACTGCTTAATTTTGTAGCTTATGTGATATTTTAGGAGTCCAGCGAACGGCTTGCTCTAGGTGAAGTTTTTGGAATAACGTCACCAGAAGAAAAGGTGTGATCAAATAAATTTCTGTTTTTTATCTTATATTTTTATAAGAGGCTATTTCCCAAATCTGTTTTAATTACATATCTTGACTTTAAAATGTGTGCAATTATTTTATCATCTGATGTTTAGTTTTTCTTTGTAAAATCTATTTCCCTGAGGCTGGAGAGCTCACAGGTTGTTTGTATAGTTGAGTTTGAATTGATTTACAGATGTTGAAACTAATTTGCCAATCTAATTCGCAACAATATATTATTTTCTAAGTGCAGGTTCCTGTCAATATCGCAACTCACATACAGCTTAAGGCCGATGGACCTCGGAGAAGGTATTGTTTCAACCAATTAACATGGCATCTTCCCATCACTGGTTTTATATTATGGAATTCTCTGAATTATTCCTGATTAGGAATATTTGCTTCACAAATTATTATTCGAATCCCTCATAATGTAAATAATGTGTAGTCATGCTTTATTTCTGTCACAATTTCAGCTTGCTCTGCATAGAGACAGCAGATCGTCCAGGGCTCCTGCTGGAGATGATGAAAATCATGAACGATATCAATGTAAACGTTGAATCTGCAGAGATAGAAACAGAGGTAATGTTTCACTTGTTGCATTTCACATCTTTCTCACCTACTGTTTCCACTAGTATCGTTTGACTAACACAATGTATGCGACCATTCAGGGGCTGGTGGCCAAGGACTCGTTTCATGTCAGTTATGGAGGGGCTGCATTGAACAGTTCCTTATCTCAGGTACTCGAACGTGATTGTTTTTACTCCCTTGACCTTCCATGCTCTCCCATGAAACACATATTTTCATACTCCTGATTCTTTTCAAAAATTTTCATATTACTACTAGTAGAATGAAGCCATGAATCACGATTGGCTGTTTCCGTCTCTCTCTCTCTCATATGTGCTTCTTGATTGCAGGTTCTTGTGAATTGCTTGCGTTACTACCTGCGGACGCCAGAGACGGAAGATGATAGCTATTAGAGGAACTGCTTTTCGACTGTACATTATCTCCAGCTGCAACTCTGTATGCAAGAAAATACTCATCAAGACTGCATGTAAACCTCGTTTCTCCAAAGATGATTATATTCGAACTGCTACTGTAATGGGAGGAAAAGAGTTCCTTCATAAACAATCTATGTAACTTTGCATTGTTATCAACCTTATGTGAACCTGTAATGCGGCAACAAGTCGAATTTGTCGACACAAATTAACAGTTATTCTCTTCTCAAGGCTTCTTCAGTTTATGATTTTATATATTCTGTGTCCCTAAGTTTAAGATGAATGAAGGAATGCTCTCACTCTCTCTCTCTCACACAGCCAGATAATGACTTGTGGTCCATTGGGGGTGAGAATATACACATATTTTGCTTAAAAAGGTACAGATAATGAACAATAAACAACGTAAAGGCTGAGTAATCTGGCACTCATGTCACGCCCGCATTTTCTAAGGATAGAAAACACGGTTGATCGCGACTAGGGGAGGGTTAAAGAAGCGGGGAAGAAAGGGGAAATCAACACAACTCAACCATAGCCCGAAACAAATGGGAATAGCTCGAATAAAATCAGAGTATCTCAACAATCAACAACTCAAAAGAAACAATATTTAGCGATACAAGAACTCAAAAGAAAGACAACTACTTAGCGGAAGCATTTCGAGAGAAGGAATATGCCACGTGTGAAGACATGACACATTCTACACACTTAACTTTCTTCAACGGTCTTGCTCAACACCCACCGCACCCGTCACCCTCAACCTGCAATTTTTTAAAAGAAAAGCAGGGCTGAGTACTTGATGCACTCAGTGGACTCATGCCGAAAACATTTTATAAAAAGTATTTATCATGCCACCATTGAGTGACCTTGGGGTTTTAACTTTAGAAATCGCCCAAGACACTAAAATCATTTCCATTGTAAAATTCGGTTGATCAACCATTTTCCCATAGCTATCTCCCATATCTGATCCATTGATGACAAGGAACGTGGCCACATTCCAAGTCACTAGACCGGCCGACCCAAAAGACGGCTCACGATCTCCATAGGTGTACACTAGCCTGAATAGGGACTCACTCCCTAGACAGACCCGAATTCGATTATCCATTGATGGCAAAAGCCACATCAGATAGGTTCCATAGAATAAAACAAAACACGGCATGACAAATATTCATATTATTTTCACATAAAAATATACTTATGGCATTGCCCTTATTTAAAAGAAAGCTCACCTCGTTTGCTTAATTCTCTACACTTCCTTCCCTTTGGTATCTCGATTCCCTTGCGAAATCTCACCTTTAGAATTTAAATAATACATATATCAACATACTTTCCAATCAAATCAATAAAATGCATGCATCCTAAGCGAAGTCTTTTATCTCGATTTTTGATTATTCGGCGGCCGCTTACACCCTTAATTCCTCCGTTAGCTCCTCGTATTTTTCTCCACGATATCGAAATAAAAATTTCCAAAATAATAAAAAGTAATTAAATTATCGCAAGCATTTTTCTCCTCGATCTATATTTATTTCGGACTTAGGATATAATTATTCATTCGTTGAAATATTCAGGAATTAATTAAATAATTCGCCACTATTAATTATCGGCCCAAGGATTTATTTAAAAGCCCAAGACTTAATATTTTCAAATTAAAATTTTAAAGCCCCAAACCCAAAAATATAAGGGAGCCCAACTAACAAAACATCCAATTTATTAATGTTGTCCAATTAGCTTTTAAAAACAAAGGGCAGGCCCAAGAAATCCTTTTTTTTTTACACGTATACTCCCTCCCTAATGGCCCCACATACACCAACAACAATTTATCCACCTTACTGCAAAAGTAACAAAACATATCAACTCTCCTTCTCTAAACAAAACGTCGGCTTCCCTCCCTCTCTCTCTACTGTATTCTTCTCCAACTTGCAGCTACTGACGAAACGAAGTTCCAACTTCACCTCCCTCTCTTTCGATTTTTCTCACAAGAAAACGAAAACTCCCAATTAAAGAGAAAGCCCCAAAACAGAAACCGTTGAATCTCCGATTCACTCCACGCCGCCAGCCGCCGCTGCTGTCGCGTACCCACCGTCGCCGTCGCTGATTCGTCGTTGCCGTTGTCCAACCTTCGCCGCATCAGTAGCTCCGACGCCGCTGCACAAAGCCGCCGGCTACTGCTCGACGGAGTTAACGGCGCTGCTGTAGCTTCGCCAGCCGCTGCGGTCCGCCGGGTCAGGCTGCTGCCGCCGCCGGGAGCCGCTGCTCCGTCGGTGGTCGTGCAGCCCCGATTCCGCCCCGATTTCACCCCGCTGAGTTAAGTTCTTAATTTGGTTTCGTGAGTTAAAGCTTGTTTCTTTAGTTTAGTTTGCTTCGATTCATTCGATTAGGAGATATATCGCAGATTGTGGCAACAGTAGGGGAAATATATATGGATGCAGTAGTATGCCATTGGAAATTTGGGTGGGAGAGGTGTATACCTTAAATTTGCAGATTTGCAACTGGACGGAACAGGAACTCCCTCTCCTTAGTTCTCAATTTCTGACCGGAATAATTGAATAAGTTGACTTGAATTTCAAATCATGTAAAGTAGAGGAAGAAATTCAGTAGAGTTTACCTTGAATAGAAGTTGAAAGAGGACGTCTGGTTTCTTGATTGCAGAGAGTGAATATGAAGAAGAATGAACTAATTTGGTGATTAAATTAGGGAGAGAGGTGGTTAAAGATGTGGGAGAGATTTTAGGGAGAGAGGGGAACGTTTTTTCTCCAACGTGGGGAATGAGAGAATTTTATAATCTGCTTTCTTTTCTCTTTTTTTTTTATATGTGTTGGATAAATTTGAATTTATCTAATATTTATTTGCAGATCACGGAGGGTGAATATCTCACCACGGAGCAGGAAAATCTCTATAGAATCTTTATTTAATATTTTGGCTTCTTAAAAAAAAAATATTCCATAGGCTCTCAAAATAAAACGGAACGATAGTTGGCTAAAAAAAGAAATTCGACAGTAATCCAAAAGCAACTTAAAGGAATAGGGAAAAGTCGGGCGTTACAATCTACCCATCTTAACAAAAATTTCGTCCCGAAATTTGCTTGCGTCCTTCGAATAAAGAATTTCTCCATCATCTTGTCTTCCAAGCAGCTTCCTCATGTCGTTTAATTAACATTGTAGTTAAAAGTCGTATAAACGTAATACCTCTGGCATGTCGTAAACGTCATTCTAGCAAAACATTGTAATAATCCGCGTGCTTCTCTGCCTGCTACGAAGGTTATCTCCATCGTATTGCCACTTTTAATAAATTACGCGAGATTAGACTATATTAAATTAAATCGTGCACTTCGCATCATCCCTCCTTGTCTTGCACCCTCTTTTGCGTTTGAACTTCATTACGTCTTCGCTATCTTCCACTTCTTGAAATCTTCCTCGTATTCTTTTTGTTCTTATCATTCAGGGAAAACGTAGGAAATAGTAAAATAGTTCACACATCAAGCTTGCTCCAACGTTTCGCGCTGGAAAAAGTTCCATTGTCCATTGACTCCATTCGCACTCTCGATCTCCTTGTCTCGTCGTGCCTTGACAAATTAGGGGTTCACCCCAAACTTTCAGATTCTCGTTCGTTTTCGTCACTCGGGAAAGTGATAGATTATCTCAACTTAAAACTACGGTTCGCGTGTATTCAATCTAGCCTACAACATAAGCACTCTATGTTCGCCACATACTTCATCATCTCTCATCTCAACATCTACCACAATTAACGTCATCCATACCACAAGATAAACACACAACATTTTCACATCTCATAGCTAAACACTTTCGCACTTCACATTTGCATTCATAAAATTTTGACACAAAAGCTTTCTTCAACCTCTTTCACACATTCCTCAAAAATTTCCACATCTCACTTTTAAAGTAAAAGTTTTGACTCAAAACTAAACGTACTTTCACATCAACTTTCATGCTTCGTATAAGACATTCCATAGAATAACGCATCATACCTTGCACCTCATAACGTAAATATCATCGCACTTCCATAGCTCAAGTTTCCAAACGAAAAAGTTAAAAACTATTTTTCTCGAAACTCAAAATTTTTTTTGAACAATTCATAAACACAACATTTTCTATTGATCAAATCTTTTCATAACAGATAAGTCACCCCATTGCATAACATATCGCGAAACACACACACACACATATATTTTCATATAACCATAGCTCATCTATCCCATTGTAAAACATACTTTGTTTTCATAACCATAGCTCCTATATCCCATTGTAAAACATACTTTGTTTTAATAACCATAGCTCTTCTATCCCATTGTAAAACATACTTTGTTTTAATAAACATAGCTCATATATCCATTGTAAAACATACTTTGTTTTTCCTAACCATAGCTTCTCTTCTCCTTTCCTGAAAACTTTCTCATAAAATTTTTTTCATAAAATTAAATTACCCCTTTCTTGATTGAGCGCGGCGAAGCGGGATGTTGAGCCTTCAATGCATAATTATTATTATCATTATTATTATTATCACTATTATTTTAGTCTAGCGAAACAAGTCTAGACTAAGTCAGAAAAAGACTCTCGGGTCCAGAGCGGAAAGAAAAAATTGCTCTGATACCACTTTGTCACGCCCGCATTTTCTAAGGATAGAAAACACGGTTGATCGCGACTAGGGGAGGGTTAAAGAAGCGGGGAAGAAAGGGGAAATCAACACAACTCAACCATAGCCCGAAACAAATGGGAATAGCTCGAATAAAATCAGAGTATCTCAACAATCAACAACTCAAAAGAAACAATATTTAGCGATACAAGAACTCAAAAGAAAGACAACTACTTAGCGGAAGCATTTCGAGAGAAGGAATATGCCACGTGTGAAGACATGACACATTCTACACACTTAACTTTCTTCAACGGTCTTGCTCAACACCCACCGCACCCGTCACCCTCAACCTGCAATTTTTTAAAAGAAAAGCAGGGCTGAGTACTTGATGCACTCAGTGGACTCATGCCGAAAACATTTTATAAAAAGTATTTATCATGCCACCATTGAGTGACCTTGGGGTTTTAACTTTAGAAATCGCCCAAGACACTAAAATCATTTCCATTGTAAAATTCGGTTGATCAACCATTTTCCCATAGCTATCTCCCATATCTGATCCATTGATGACAAGGAACGTGGCCACATTCCAAGTCACTAGACCGGCCGACCCAAAAGACGGCTCACGATCTCCATAGGTGTACACTAGCCTGAATAGGGACTCACTCCCTAGACAGACCCGAATTCGATTATCCATTGATGGCAAAAGCCACATCAGATAGGTTCCATAGAATAAAACAAAACACGGCATGACAAATATTCATATTATTTTCACATAAAAATATACTTATGGCATTGCCCTTATTTAAAAGAAAGCTCACCTCGTTTGCTTAATTCTCTACACTTCCTTCCCTTTGGTATCTCGATTCCCTTGCGAAATCTCACCTTTAGAATTTAAATAATACATATATCAACATACTTTCCAATCAAATCAATAAAATGCATGCATCCTAAGCGAAGTCTTTTATCTCGATTTTTGATTATTCGGCGGCCGCTTACACCCTTAATTCCTCCGTTAGCTCCTCGTATTTTTCTCCACGATATCGAAATAAAAATTTCCAAAATAATAAAAAGTAATTAAATTATCGCAAGCATTTTTCTCCTCGATCTATATTTATTTCGGACTTAGGATATAATTATTCATTCGTTGAAATATTCAGGAATTAATTAAATAATTCGCCACTATTAATTATCGGCCCAAGGATTTATTTAAAAGCCCAAGACTTAATATTTTCAAATTAAAATTTTAAAGCCCCAAACCCAAAAATATAAGGGAGCCCAACTAACAAAACATCCAATTTATTAATGTTGTCCAATTAGCTTTTAAAAACAAAGGGCAGGCCCAAGAAATCCTTTTTTTTTTACACGTATACTCCCTCCCTAATGGCCCCACATACACCAACAACAATTTATCCACCTTACTGCAAAAGTAACAAAACATATCAACTCTCCTTCTCTAAACAAAACGTCGGCTT
The DNA here is from genome assembly GCF_004379255.2 of Salvia splendens. NCBI lineage: Eukaryota > Viridiplantae > Streptophyta > Magnoliopsida > Lamiales > Lamiaceae > Salvia > Salvia splendens. The sequence goes on from NC_056032.1 coordinate 13,066,930, forward strand.
CCCTCCCTCTCTCTCTACTGTATTCTTCTCCAACTTGCAGCTACTGACGAAACGAAGTTCCAACTTCACCTCCCTCTCTTTCGATTTTTCTCACAAGAAAACGAAAACTCCCAATTAAAGAGAAAGCCCCAAAACAGAAACCGTTGAATCTCCGATTCACTCCACGCCGCCAGCCGCCGCTGCTGTCGCGTACCCACCGTCGCCGTCGCTGATTCGTCGTTGCCGTTGTCCAACCTTCGCCGCATCAGTAGCTCCGACGCCGCTGCACAAAGCCGCCGGCTACTGCTCGACGGAGTTAACGGCGCTGCTGTAGCTTCGCCAGCCGCTGCGGTCCGCCGGGTCAGGCTGCTGCCGCCGCCGGGAGCCGCTGCTCCGTCGGTGGTCGTGCAGCCCCGATTCCGCCCCGATTTCACCCCGCTGAGTTAAGTTCTTAATTTGGTTTCGTGAGTTAAAGCTTGTTTCTTTAGTTTAGTTTGCTTCGATTCATTCGATTAGGAGATATATCGCAGATTGTGGCAACAGTAGGGGAAATATATATGGATGCAGTAGTATGCCATTGGAAATTTGGGTGGGAGAGGTGTATACCTTAAATTTGCAGATTTGCAACTGGACGGAACAGGAACTCCCTCTCCTTAGTTCTCAATTTCTGACCGGAATAATTGAATAAGTTGACTTGAATTTCAAATCATGTAAAGTAGAGGAAGAAATTCAGTAGAGTTTACCTTGAATAGAAGTTGAAAGAGGACGTCTGGTTTCTTGATTGCAGAGAGTGAATATGAAGAAGAATGAACTAATTTGGTGATTAAATTAGGGAGAGAGGTGGTTAAAGATGTGGGAGAGATTTTAGGGAGAGAGGGGAACGTTTTTTCTCCAACGTGGGGAATGAGAGAATTTTATAATCTGCTTTCTTTTCTCTTTTTTTTTTATATGTGTTGGATAAATTTGAATTTATCTAATATTTATTTGCAGATCACGGAGGGTGAATATCTCACCACGGAGCAGGAAAATCTCTATAGAATCTTTATTTAATATTTTGGCTTCTTAAAAAAAAATATTCCATAGGCTCTCAAAATAAAACGGAACGATAGTTGGCTAAAAAAAGAAATTCGACAGTAATCCAAAAGCAACTTAAAGGAATAGGGAAAAGTCGGGCGTTACAATCTACCCATCTTAACAAAAATTTCGTCCCGAAATTTGCTTGCGTCCTTCGAATAAAGAATTTCTCCATCATCTTGTCTTCCAAGCAGCTTCCTCATGTCGTTTAATTAACATTGTAGTTAAAAGTCGTATAAACGTAATACCTCTGGCATGTCGTAAACGTCATTCTAGCAAAACATTGTAATAATCCGCGTGCTTCTCTGCCTGCTACGAAGGTTATCTCCATCGTATTGCCACTTTTAATAAATTACGCGAGATTAGACTATATTAAATTAAATCGTGCACTTCGCATCATCCCTCCTTGTCTTGCACCCTCTTTTGCGTTTGAACTTCATTACGTCTTCGCTATCTTCCACTTCTTGAAATCTTCCTCGTATTCTTTTTGTTCTTATCATTCAGGGAAAACGTAGGAAATAGTAAAATAGTTCACACATCAAGCTTGCTCCAACGTTTCGCGCTGGAAAAAGTTCCATTGTCCATTGACTCCATTCGCACTCTCGATCTCCTTGTCTCGTCGTGCCTTGACAAATTAGGGGTTCACCCCAAACTTTCAGATTCTCGTTCGTTTTCGTCACTCGGGAAAGTGATAGATTATCTCAACTTAAAACTACGGTTCGCGTGTATTCAATCTAGCCTACAACATAAGCACTCTATGTTCGCCACATACTTCATCATCTCTCATCTCAACATCTACCACAATTAACGTCATCCATACCACAAGATAAACACACAACATTTTCACATCTCATAGCTAAACACTTTCGCACTTCACATTTGCATTCATAAAATTTTGACACAAAAGCTTTCTTCAACCTCTTTCACACATTCCTCAAAAATTTCCACATCTCACTTTTAAAGTAAAAGTTTTGACTCAAAACTAAACGTACTTTCACATCAACTTTCATGCTTCGTATAAGACATTCCATAGAATAACGCATCATACCTTGCACCTCATAACGTAAATATCATCGCACTTCCATAGCTCAAGTTTCCAAACGAAAAAGTTAAAAACTATTTTTCTCGAAACTCAAAATTTTTTTTGAACAATTCATAAACACAACATTTTCTATTGATCAAATCTTTTCATAACAGATAAGTCACCCCATTGCATAACATATCGCGAAACACACACACACACATATATTTTCATATAACCATAGCTCATCTATCCCATTGTAAAACATACTTTGTTTTCATAACCATAGCTCCTATATCCCATTGTAAAACATACTTTGTTTTAATAACCATAGCTCTTCTATCCCATTGTAAAACATACTTTGTTTTAATAAACATAGCTCATATATCCATTGTAAAACATACTTTGTTTTTCCTAACCATAGCTTCTCTTCTCCTTTCCTGAAAACTTTCTCATAAAATTTTTTTCATAAAATTAAATTACCCCTTTCTTGATTGAGCGCGGCGAAGCGGGATGTTGAGCCTTCAATGCATAATTATTATTATCATTATTATTATTATCACTATTATTTTAGTCTAGCGAAACAAGTCTAGACTAAGTCAGAAAAAGACTCTCGGGTCCAGAGCGGAAAGAAAAAATTGCTCTGATACCACTTTGTCACGCCCGCATTTTCTAAGGATAGAAAACACGGTTGATCGCGACTAGGGGAGGGTTAAAGAAGCGGGGAAGAAAGGGGAAATCAACACAACTCAACCATAGCCCGAAACAAATGGGAATAGCTCGAATAAAATCAGAGTATCTCAACAATCAACAACTCAAAAGAAACAATATTTAGCGATACAAGAACTCAAAAGAAAGACAACTACTTAGCGGAAGCATTTCGAGAGAAGGAATATGCCACGTGTGAAGACATGACACATTCTACACACTTAACTTTCTTCAACGGTCTTGCTCAACACCCACCGCACCCGTCACCCTCAACCTGCAATTTTTTAAAAGAAAAGCAGGGCTGAGTACTTGATGCACTCAGTGGACTCATGCCGAAAACATTTTATAAAAAGTATTTATCATGCCACCATTGAGTGACCTTGGGGTTTTAACTTTAGAAATCGCCCAAGACACTAAAATCATTTCCATTGTAAAATTCGGTTGATCAACCATTTTCCCATAGCTATCTCCCATATCTGATCCATTGATGACAAGGAACGTGGCCACATTCCAAGTCACTAGACCGGCCGACCCAAAAGACGGCTCACGATCTCCATAGGTGTACACTAGCCTGAATAGGGACTCACTCCCTAGACAGACCCGAATTCGATTATCCATTGATGGCAAAAGCCACATCAGATAGGTTCCATAGAATAAAACAAAACACGGCATGACAAATATTCATATTATTTTCACATAAAAATATACTTATGGCATTGCCCTTATTTAAAAGAAAGCTCACCTCGTTTGCTTAATTCTCTACACTTCCTTCCCTTTGGTATCTCGATTCCCTTGCGAAATCTCACCTTTAGAATTTAAATAATACATATATCAACATACTTTCCAATCAAATCAATAAAATGCATGCATCCTAAGCGAAGTCTTTTATCTCGATTTTTGATTATTCGGCGGCCGCTTACACCCTTAATTCCTCCGTTAGCTCCTCGTATTTTTCTCCACGATATCGAAATAAAAATTTCCAAATAATAAAAAGTAATTAAATTATCGCAAGCATTTTTCTCCTCGATCTATATTTATTTCGGACTTAGGATATAATTATTCATTCGTTGAAATATTCAGGAATTAATTAAATAATTCGCCACTATTAATTATCGGCCCAAGGATTTATTTAAAAGCCCAAGACTTAATATTTTCAAATTAAAATTTTAAAGCCCCAAACCCAAAAATATAAGGGAGCCCAACTAACAAAACATCCAATTTATTAATGTTGTCCAATTAGCTTTTAAAAACAAAGGGCAGGCCCAAGAAATCCTTTTTTTTTTACACGTATACTCCCTCCCTAATGGCCCCACATACACCAACAACAATTTATCCACCTTACTGCAAAAGTAACAAAACATATCAACTCTCCTTCTCTAAACAAAACGTCGGCTTCCCTCCCTCTCTCTCTACTGTATTCTTCTCCAACTTGCAGCTACTGACGAAACGAAGTTCCAACTTCACCTCCCTCTCTTTCGATTTTTCTCACAAGAAAACGAAAACTCCCAATTAAAGAGAAAGCCCCAAAACAGAAACCGTTGAATCTCCGATTCACTCCACGCCGCCAGCCGCCGCTGCTGTCGCGTACCCACCGTCGCCGTCGCTGATTCGTCGTTGCCGTTGTCCAACCTTCGCCGCATCAGTAGCTCCGACGCCGCTGCACAAAGCCGCCGGCTACTGCTCGACGGAGTTAACGGCGCTGCTGTAGCTTCGCCAGCCGCTGCGGTCCGCCGGGTCAGGCTGCTGCCGCCGCCGGGAGCCGCTGCTCCGTCGGTGGTCGTGCAGCCCCGATTCCGCCCCGATTTCACCCCGCTGAGTTAAGTTCTTAATTTGGTTTCGTGAGTTAAAGCTTGTTTCTTTAGTTTAGTTTGCTTCGATTCATTCGATTAGGAGATATATCGCAGATTGTGGCAACAGTAGGGGAAATATATATGGATGCAGTAGTATGCCATTGGAAATTTGGGTGGGAGAGGTGTATACCTTAAATTTGCAGATTTGCAACTGGACGGAACAGGAACTCCCTCTCCTTAGTTCTCAATTTCTGACCGGAATAATTGAATAAGTTGACTTGAATTTCAAATCATGTAAAGTAGAGGAAGAAATTCAGTAGAGTTTACCTTGAATAGAAGTTGAAAGAGGACGTCTGGTTTCTTGATTGCAGAGAGTGAATATGAAGAAGAATGAACTAATTTGGTGATTAAATTAGGGAGAGAGGTGGTTAAAGATGTGGGAGAGATTTTAGGGAGAGAGGGGAACGTTTTTTCTCCAACGTGGGGAATGAGAGAATTTTATAATCTGCTTTCTTTTCTCTTTTTTTTTTATATGTGTTGGATAAATTTGAATTTATCTAATATTTATTTGCAGATCACGGAGGGTGAATATCTCACCACGGAGCAGGAAAATCTCTATAGAATCTTTATTTAATATTTTGGCTTCTTAAAAAAAAAATATTCCATAGGCTCTCAAAATAAAACGGAACGATAGTTGGCTAAAAAAAGAAATTCGACAGTAATCCAAAAGCAACTTAAAGGAATAGGGAAAAGTCGGGCGTTATCTAGCCATAAAAAAGAGCATGAGCAATAGCACAAGTGGTAGCTGTTGGTTGCCACCTTGTGTATCTTTGTCGTGAAGCAAACTACTCTCTGTCTCTCCCTCTCATTGTAGACCCTTTTCTATTTGGAGTGTTGGTATCTTAAGAATAAAGATAACAACCTTTTCATTGTTAAAGTCAATAAATATGTCACAAACCTCTGCATATGGAGTTGGTCTTAAGAAACTGACAATAATTTCAGGTTCAAGAATTTAGTCTCAAACCCATTCTGATATTTTCAGATTCGCTACCCAAAATCAATCCTTGTTTTTCCATTTTCATTCTTTGATAAAAAAAATGTTGTTAAAAATAACAGCAATGCTTGCTCTTCTCCTGTACACATGCCTCCTAGTCTCAGCTTCTGATTCAGATCCACTGCAAGATTTCTGCATCCCCAGACCCGAACTCTTGCCCCTCTTTGTCTCCTGCAAGAACTCATCCCTTGTCACGGTTGATGACTTCGTATACTCTGGCATAAAAGTTTCAGGAGACGCGAGCAAGACGGGATTCTCGTCCATCCCAGTTAGTGCAAGCGCCTTCCCTGGTCTCAACACATTAGGCATGTCCCTTGTCCGTGCAGACTTTGAGCCCGGTGGCATCAACGTGCCACACTATCATCCACGAGCAACTGAGGTAGCATTCGTGGTGGAGGGAAGAATCTATTCGGGCTTTGTGGATTCAGAGAACCGCGTATTTGCTAAGGTTCTTGACAAGGGAGAGGTCATGGTGTTTCCTAAAGGTTTGCTGCATTTCCAGATGAATGTAGGCGAGGCACAGGCCACCATCATTGGGAGCTTCAACAGCCAGAATCCTGGTTTGGTGAGAATCCCATCTGCTGTGTTTGGATCGGCCATTAAAGAAGAGCTTTTGGAGAAGGTCTTTGGATTGAATGATAGGGAATTGGCTAAGTTGAGGAAGAAACTTCTTACTATTAAGGTATAGCAGTAGCAGATTTCTTTGTGTAGAATGAATTGTTGCAGCTGAAATTTTAATTTTTATCAGAGAATCAAGTTTAGTTCTATGAAAGTTGAGAATTATATATCTTTTGCCTTTTTTTTCCCTCTGATATATATACTGCCTATTTAGTTTAGCATTCATGAGTCATGACTAATTCATTCTCTTTGAAAAGCAGTAGTTATGAAAGAAACTATCATCTTTCACATTTATTTCAGATTTGAAGTAAAAAGTTCATTTAAAATGACTCATATACAATATCAAATTACATTTGAGTTCTAAAGCATTGACTGATATTAATAAGTGCATGAATTATTGTAAAATGGCGTCCAAAAAAAATGAATCGAACAAAATCTTCTGTGAATCATTAATTCGATGCCATGTTTGTTAAAAGTAAGAGTATGAAAGAAGTCAGAAAATCCGTATTAAATTGGAAGGAATTCACTGCTCAAGAACATTTGTGACAAACAAGATTCGAAGAAAGTGGTAACCATCATTCAAGAGTGCAATGCAAACTAATTATGGCCCATCATCATGTATTGTTGAGACACCCAACCCAACCCAACCCAACCCAACCCTTTCAAATAAGTACAAATCAAAAAGCTATATAGTCATCAACTCTGTGAAAACCCAATCACAAGACTATCGAATTTAGCTCTTGGATTTTGTATTTCAAATATTATCGCGTCTCATAACATAAGCATTTTTTAATATATGCCACGTGTATAAAATGACATCATAAACATACATGTACTGCGTATCGAAAATAAAACCAAAGCCACTTTTCCTAACAAACAGTGTCACGGTTTTATAACAATTGAGCAAAAGCTTGTAATAACTCAAACTCATAGGTAAACTTATCTCATCATAAGCTGATGGAAAGAGAATATTGCACCTAGATTTGATTGAGGAAAATGCTAAGGCCATCCGCAACGCTGTCTCTTATTCGTCTCTGAATCGTCTCATCTCTTCACTATTCATGGGCCGCACTAGGGGTGGGAAATTATACCGAAATACCGTAATACCTGACTTACCGTACCGAAAAAATACCGAAAATACCGATTTTTCGGTATACTGCAGTTTCCGGTACGGTATGATACCGTACCGCAGTGTTTCGGTACGGTAACGGTATCAATTTTTCTATACCACGGTATACCGAATCTTCGGTATATACCGAAGATTCGGTATACCGTGGTATACCGGTATACCGATAGATTATTATATATATGTATATATATATTAATATTAAATGTGTTGTAATATATATATTACATTTATATATATTATATTAAAAAAATTTAATACATCAATTAATACAATAAAATTAAACATTCAAATGATAATTTATTCAAACAAATTCAAAATTAACCCGAATTATTTTTTTATCAACTCATCCTATTAAATATAATAAACACAATAGCACATAACACCGAAAGAAGATTGGAAATACAATATCGGGAATATGTTTCAACAGAGCACATTTGAAAGAATTTGTATTAACTCACACCATTTAGTATATGATTCTTTGTGTAATGTCATATTCCAAATATACAAAGTAATTAAAATTTTTGTTTTATTCTTCGTCCCACTTCATAAAATGTCAATTAAAAATATGTGCAGCTGAAAATGAATCAAATCGTTTAATTAGTATTTAATTCATTGTATGCTATCTTATTTTATATACTACTTAAATTGAAGGATGAATAAATAGGATACTGATCAGTCATTCTTAATTCTTAAAGAGAAATAAATGTCCAATTTAAATTACTAACTAGTGTCACTCCCGTGTGATGCACGGGTCATTTTAATTTCTTCATATTTATTTCATTATGCGAAATAAAAGTTGTGAAATGATAAACATAAGAATATTCGTCATCCTCTTACTTTGGATTATACTTTTTCAATCACATTAACCCTACATAGCCACAAGAGTGCGTTTAAATGCTACCTTTTCTTAAAAATGTCAATACGATCACATTAAAATTTCAACACATATTTGTGTTGACATTTTAATAAATTGTCTTGACATTTAAATATCAGACTTAAAATTATAAAGCATTTTAAATCTGTGAAAATATGAATTAACCGTTGAGTTATAACTGCAGGAGCAAGTTTACGTTGCAATAATTAGGTGTTTTGATATATGGATGTTACACTTAGGGATGTCAATGTAACCCGAACCCGCGGGCCGACCCGAATAACCCGATAAAAATACAGGGTTAGGGTTGTAATTTCGCAGCCCGAATTTAAAATCGGGCCATTCGGGCTGACCCGTTCGGGTTGTCGGGTTAGGTGGGCTGACCCGTTCGGGTTACGGGTCGACCCGTCGGGTTGAAGGCTTCTGCACAACGAGCAGTTTTTGTAACGGTCATAACTTTCTCTACAAAGCTCCGATTGAGGCGTGCAATATATCCACGCGATGCTCTTTCGAAGCCGAAGAGAATGATATGTATTATAGGTTTATCAGACTTCAAAATCGCGAGAAACATTGACTCAAACAAGGCTGCTGCACATCCACATATTTTGTGTACATTTTCTAATCAATTTTCTATCATTTCTCAACAAACATGTAAACATACCAAAATACAGAAATATAATCAAAATCATCCAAGACAACCCTCTAAAACCATGCAAAATCCAAATACGCCAACCGACTATATAAGATCACGAAAAAAATCACCATGTGGTTCATGGATTCATAAATACTCGTATATAAAAGCTTTCTTTTAGTATATTTCCAATATAATAGTGCAAAGTGTTTTGACGCCGCTTCGTCATTGAATTATGCGTACTTTGATGATTCTTAAAACAAAGATAAATTATTATTTGACTTATTTACAGCTGGAATAAATTAAATTTGACCAATCATAATTTAAGAAAACTTAGAGTTACTCCAATTAGCTAGCATCTTGATAATTCACTCTTTAACTATTCAAAATATTTTTGTTACATCTACGATGCACCTCTCACGTTATGAAAATTTTATTTAATTTTCTACGAATTGATTTATGTTTGAATTTTGAAACAAAGTGTTGATTTATGTTTTAAATATATAAACATAAACATACTATTGATAGATATTTTGTAAATAATTATGTAATGAATAAGTTATTTAAATTTAAATAACTTAATCTTTTTTAAAAATATTAAAGAAAATTAAAAATATGTATTTCATTGTTGAATGATTAATTAAAAATATGTATATAAATAAAGAAAATTTAAAATACGTATTATTTTTTGAAAATATTAAAAGAATTAAAAATACGCATTGGCCCGAATAACCCGGTGGGTTAGCCCGAAACCCGAAGGGTTAGGGTTAGGGTCGAACTTTTATAACCCGAAAAAATCATAACCCGAATAGCCCGTACCCGAATGGCCCGAACCCGAACGGGTTGGCCCGATTGACATCCCTAGTTACATTTACACTCCATACATTTCTTCTGGTTTGGTTGTTTGTGTATTGTGATTATGCTCGACTATTAATAAAGGTTATCAAATGCAGGGTCATCTTCAACGATTTTTTGTGGAATTTTGAGAAATGAAGACAACGTGGTTGCAAGAAATGAAGATAATGTTGTTGATCATGACTTCATAAATTGTTTTAGATTTGAATGTTGAAGTTTTATTAATTTGAATGCTATGAACAAGATTTGATTGTGATGAAGTTTTATTAATTTGGGCTTTTTTAAATAGTTGAACACTTGAATTGTTATTTTAAATATTTTGGACACAATAGGTTTTTTTTCGGTATACCATTACCGTTACCATACCGTTATTACGGTGTACCGTACCGTGTTTCGGATACCGAAACACGGTACGGTACACCGTAATAACGGTATGGTAACGGTATCAAAAAATATCATACCCGGTATACCGAAAATTCGGTACGGTATCGGTATTGAATTTTGTCATACCGTACTTTCCGGTACGGTATGCGGTATGGCACGGTCGGTACGGTATACCGTACCGACCCACCCCTAGGCCGCACTGTACTTTTCATCTCATCTCTTAACTAAGAGACAACACATGCAACCCTCTATCTTTTAATCATCTCATCCCTTAACTATTCATTCAATTTCATTTTTTATTTTTATTTTCAACAAATTCAATTAATAAAAACACACTTCATTAAATAAAATAAAATTACAACTTAAAATTAAAAAACACATAATTAAAATCCTTTAAAAAATAAAAATTACATTATTTAAAATATAATTTTATAGAAATTATAAAAACTACTCCGCCGGCGAATCATCCCCCGAAGGCGGTGGCGGTGCACTCAAGCTACCTGGAGGCGGAATACCAATTTGTCTTGCCATATACTCAATTCTGACAAGATGTGCTTGATATTGGGGAGGCGTCATGCGGGAAGTGTCAGCTATCGTGGCGGTCAAGTACATGGACAATAAGGTGTTCGAGCCCGAGACCGAGCCCGCCTGACTTGATTCGCCTCGGCCCCTCCTCCCTCTAGCCGCCTTCGCCGCCTTGGCCCCTTGCGGCCGACGATGTCCACGAGAGGAGCCCCTTGCATCAGTGGCCGTGCCCTCAACCTCTTGTGAGGCGTTGCCTGACCCGCCCTCACTGGACGAGTATTGGCCACCCGTCGTTTGCTTCGTGCGTTTCAAGCTCGAGCCCGTGCTGGACTGGACACCGCCGGCCCACCTTTCAACGTCTTTGACGGTCTCCCAAACATCGACATGTTTGAATTCTTTGCCGTTGTCGTAAAAAAAGACTCACATAGTCGCTCTCATAATGTCGGCTCCACTGGCTCCGCTTTGGTATTGAGCCGCTTCAATCTTATAGATGCCGCAAAATTTTTTGACATCTCTGTCGACTCGGTCAAAATGACTGCGGAGCATCTTCATGGTGCGGCGGCGGGACCGAGACGGCTTGTTCTCGTCGTAGGCGTCGGTGACCTTTTCCCAAAAACACTTGCGGGTTTATTGATTCCCGACGATGGGATCGTACGAGACGCTGACCCAAGCGTTGAACAGAGTCATCGTGTCCTTGCGGCTGTATGGATGACGACATATATCCTCCTCCTCGGCCGCCTCCTCCTCTTCCTCCACGACGTCGAATGCGAGACCCCCTGGAGCTTCCACCGCCTCGTCCTCCTTCCGGATTGGGTTCATCCGGAAAATCCTCTCTAATTTGGGATAATCCCTGCAATTGCCCATACCTCGGGGCGGAGAGACGAGAGTATGCATCCACATCAAAATAGGGTGGTTGGTACGCCGCCGGCGTAGGCAAACCGGAACCGGCAGCACCCAAGACATTGTACATGCCCCCCAGTCGCCAAACGTGTTCATGTCATATCCGCCGGAGCAGCCCTCGTTTCCGTCGCCGGACATTTTGATATGAAAATTGGAGAGGTGAGATGAAAATTGGAGAGGAAAGAGAGATGATTTGAGAAGAATAGATGTGTGTTTGTGTGTATAATGAGGATGAAAGATGAGTATTTATAGAGTAAAAAAATAAAAAAATAAAAAAAATACCTTTGAAAACGGTAAAAAAACGGTAACATTACTATTAAAATTTTTTATTTATTTATTTTTTAATTAAATTTGATTTTTTTTAAAAAAGATGATTTATTGCGTCAGCGTGACGACACCCACTCGCCGGCGACACCCACTCGCGGGCCGGCGAGTGGGTGTCACGCCTAGCGTCAGTGCGCGCCACGTGGCGCTGGCGTGTAGCGAGCTGTCGCGCCAGCCGTCCCTCCGGGACGAGACACCCGCCGAGGTGAGATCGAGACGTATCCCTGCAATGCCGTCTCGCTGCCGTCTCGTCTCTCCGAGACGAGATAGAGACAGCAACGAGACGCGTTGCTGATGCTCGACGTATTTTGAGAATATTGCAACTAGTTGTACTTGATTCTGCTCATTGGTGGAGCTAGTAGGATAAGGGCAGTTGGCATCATATTCATAGCTAGAGAGGGATGAGTGCTTGCTCTGGAAAATGAAAATCTCATCATCTTTGTCATCTACCCACTGCAGCTCTTCTTGATCATACTTGGATGAGAGAGAAGCAGCTCAAGGAAACAACAAACAAGAGTGAGCGGAGCAACCGAGCAAGGCTTTATTGGGGTGAAAGTTTGACATTTTCACATAGGAAAACTTTGGTGCAAGTGAGTGGTGTTTATATGTTTCAAAAATAATTGTAACTTGAGTAGCAGCGATAAAATGCAAACTCCAAATTTTTTAACACATTATGTTGAGTGGCAAATTCAACGGGTTATCTCATACTCATTGGGTTGTGTGGCAAATTCTATGTTTGAGTGGCAAATGTTACTCGGATTAATTTAACAAAAGAAAAAGAAAATATAATGCGACAAAATGCATTTTTAGGTAATACTACTGCTTAATATATTCTACTCTTTTAAATCTCATTGGGTATTTTTGGGTGTGTGTGATTTTAAGGAAAAAACAGATTTTCAACACCCAATAACTATTGGGCTTACACACTAAAATAATTCACCGTGACTTTGGGGCTCATGGGCCATGAAATGAAGTAGAATTAGACAACTTCCAAAAGGCTTAAGACAACAAGCGAGTTTTTTGTTAATCATTTACAGTTTTACGCTCTTTTTGGTGGGGTTTATTAGATTATGACGAGCCTTTTTTTAGTATTACTCCCTCCGTCCGCCATTAGGAGTCACATTTATGAGCAAAAATTTTAAGAAATGTTAAAAAAGTGGGTAGAAAAAAGATAGTGGAATAGAAGTCTCACTTGCATATATTGATTTTAAATGAAATATGAGTGAAATGAGTTAATGTAAAGTGAGACCCTATTACCACTAGTATCACACCCGGCGTTGCACGATCCATTCGATTTTCGTCATATTTATTTTACACCGTGAAATAATTCTCGAAATGATAAACATATCATCATACGAAATCTAAAAGCATAAAATATATACTAAAAATTCATTATATAAATATATAAAATCAAATAACATTTGAAATCAACAAATTTGTAAAAATATATTGCTTAGTAAATTCAGCAAAAATTTCTCAATAAAATAAAATGATCAACTAATTGGAATCAATAAAAAAGTTTATTACTACTTATTAAGAATTAATCTGCATTGATATTCTCTTCTATTCCAATATGCCTTCATCTTACTTCTAATCTCTCCCAGCCTCCTTTATCTGCTTCTCTCTATTTCCAATAGCCTCCTTTACCGTTCATCATCTCCAACACTTCCATCGCCCTATGTCGATGTCATTTTCTCCATCATGTCAGATTGACTCCAGCTATATAAGAACTTCAAACAAAAAATAACAAAACTTGCCTTCTATGACCCTGCCATTTTGTCATGGAACACACACCAATGGCAATTGATTTGTCGTCGGGCTTGGCCATCTCAAAAATGCGTACGTATCTCACTTTGATGACCGATTGAGTATTCCTAGGTAGCAAATCAGACATAGATACTTTGATGACCGATTGAGTATTCCTAGGTAGCAAATCAGACATATTTATAGAGGGTTTAGGGTATATATTAAGTTACAACCTCTCAACCAAATTAGGCTAATGAACTTATTTGGGCATTTCACTAATAATTACTTACGTTACAAAGTCTTGATAGTAATTAAATTAAATAAAATAAATTTTCATGAATGGAATTATACATTGATACATACTATAATTTGTACAATAATTATAATAAATTCACTTAATTTAAATTAGTGCTGAAAACCATATAAGTTCCCATTAGTAACGGCATTACTTGAAATTAAATTGAGTAGTAATACTCTTATTTATTAAAATTTGTACTGATTTAAAGTTGTTGGATATCTAATAACAAAATGAAATTCTGAAAATATATAAAAGTAAGAACCTTGAAAAAAAACAACAGTAAAAAGAATAATTGAAATATTATTTAAAATTTACTTAAAAATGATTCGGCAACTACATTAGCAATCAACGCCACACAAAATAATATTAAATATATGTAACAACATTAATATAAAACAAAATAATAATTTGTTTGGTTCACAACTCACACAGACCGGTTTGTGTGCACAGATTCTGAATCAATAAATCGGTTCGTCATCTTCTTCTAAACCCCAACCTAAACCCCATTGCTTGTGAGCAAAGCCATTGTAAAACCAAGGGAAGATTTTGCCCATCTATACAATGATCGATAATCGATTGCTTCTACTGCTACGAAAGTCCAGATCCGTAGCCCTCAAATTTTCCTCATCAAATTCCCCAAGATGCAATACATTTTCCCCACATTTTCAACTCTCAGTTGAGCCACAATCCAGATTTTATTCCTCGTTTCAAAGAATTATCCCTGGAGCCTCGGTCACACGAAGCTTAGTCGGCCGTGGTTTAATAAGATCGTTGCTTCAAAATGATTTTAAGGTATTATTTCATTTTCAGTTTTCCACGGTTCCTTCATCTTATTTTTATTGTTGCCATCTCCCAATTTCTGCAATCAGTTCTATAGGATGCTGGCTTTGAGAGTTTGTTGGAAGAATTTGTCCTTTTAGAGTATGATTGATAGATACTAAGGTGAAAATTGGAGTCAAAATTGCATCGTTTAGTTTTCAATTTTTGTTGCCTCTAAACGTCATCGGCAATACTTTTGGATAACTTTTTTTGAGATTCGTGGATGCATCTATTTTCCGATACAAATGGATGAGGTTGAAAAACAAGTTTCTTATTTTTTTTTATCCCAGAACTTTTGTAAACCCTCATTCAGAAATTTCTCCACTTCGGCATCTATTTCTTCAAAAAACACCGGAGGAGTGAAGCTTCTGGTCACTGCTGGGCCCAAAGCTCAGAAAGCAGTTGGTATTTGGCTTTTTGTATCCGCTGCTTGGGTCTTCAGTATGGTGGTACTTGGCGGTGTCACTAGGCTGACTAGATCCGGCCTTTCAATGACTGATTGGAAATTCACTGGTGGTCTTCCTCCTATGTCGGATGATGAATGGCTAGTCGAATTTGAAAAATACAAGCAATCACCTGAATACAAACGGTAATTCACATATCCTCCAATTTGCTCTTTATTGATCTACTGGATTACCTTTTGGAATATTATGCTATGCTAAGAGATCCACTTATTATTTTTCATAAGATATGTTAGTAGTATTTGTTTTCAACACATGAATTTTGCTTAACAATGGCTGCATTAGAAAGCTCTTGAAAACGTGTGAATCAATTCTGTGATAGTTCCCGTTAGTTGGACATTGTCATGTTATTCCAATTTTGTCAATTGCAGAATAAATAAAGGGATGAATCTTGATGATTTTAAGTTCATATATTGGATGGAGTATGCCCACCGCATGTGGGGAAGAGCATTGGGCATAATGTTTGCGCTTCCTTTCTCGTACTTCCTCCGAAAAGGATATATTACAGTCGGACTGGGACTTAGGCTCTCTGGACTATTTGCTCTTGGTGCTGGACAGGGACTAATTGGGTGGTGGATGGTCAAGAGTGGTTTAGAGGTGACTTCCAATTTTCCAAAGCACTAAATTTTTACATTCCAATATCTTGAAATAGATACAGCTTTTCAATAATGTGCTAACCTTTATTCTCTCAGGAACCCCCCTCTGAGTATACTGAACCACGAGTGAGCCCTTACCGCCTTGCAGCTCATTTGACCTCAGCATTTGCTATTTACACTGGGTTGTTTTGGACTGCTCTTTCTGTTGTTATGCCCGAACCCCTTGCAGCAGAATCCAGAGTGTGGATTCAGGGGGCAGCGAAAGTCAAGCGTATTGCACTTCCTGTTAGCATTCTAGTTGGGATCACCGCTGTGTCGGGAGCATTTGTTGCTGGCAATGATGCAGTATGTGTTTCAGACTTCACTTTTACGTACTGTTTGACTTTGGCTTTTTGGGATGATCTTAAGATTACGTATCAATCCAGGGCCGTGCCTATAATACTTTCCCAAAGATGGGTGACACATGGATTCCGGATGATGTACTGGTCCTGAAGCCGCTGATACGCAATTTCTTTGAGAATACCGCAACAGTGCAGGTAAGTGTCTTGTTGAACATTGCATGTGACTTTGGTCAATCATTCTTATTATCTGAAGTATTCAAAGCATAATTAAATTACATATTGTTTGATCAGAAATACTCTTCTGTTTATACCTTTAGATGTGCAAAGTGCTATTTTATCTTCTTCCTGATGTTTATTTTCTGATGGATGGCAGCTCGACCATCGAATACTTGCTACTGCATCATTATGCGCTATTGGTGGCTTGTGGTTGTATACAAGGAAACTCGATCTACATCCTGCAATACGGTCTTTGATAGGAAGCACAATGGGTATGGCTGCCCTTCAGGTACTAGTCCCCAACTGAGACTTGTTTTCCTAGTACAATTGAACCGTCCTACCACTACTAGGATAATGATGCATATAAACTCAGCTTGTGATTATATTAAGATCCAAGCTTTGATTGATACTCTATGAACTACACGCTGTAACGTCATAGAACTCTTCTTTAAACCCCTAAGTACTTATTAGAAGTGTTAGTGTTTGCTGAACATTGTCATTAGATAAGAAATTAAAAATGATGATATTCTCTTGTTTATCTCCCCCCCCCTGCAGGTTACCTTGGGGGTTACAACTCTTCTATCATATGTCCCAGTTTCACTAGGCTCTGCCCATCAAGCTGGAGCTCTAACTCTTCTAACCTTTATGATTCTTCTCAACCACACTCTGCGTCGGCCTTCGTTGCAACTTCTCAAGACTCTCCCTTCTGTTGTGAAAGCACCCTAGAAGATACTATGACAGTGGTCAAATGTTTTCTACAGCTGAGCTGTTATCAGCATGAATAAGATGAATGTGTTTTTAGTGGTGTTAGCGATGAATTGTGATTTGTTCATTTTTTTTATACCTCTAAACTAACCTGATTGATATGAGTCATATCGATAACTTTAATGACCTTTGTCTATAATTCTGCTGCGAAGTATTTTAACTACGCTTTTTTTGACTAAATTAATAGTACTACTAGCTTTAACAGTTCGAAATCGCATTTCGACTTTTCCATTCAGGAATAAATTCGTCGTGCTCGATATCTTAGTATTCAGTTAATCAGTGCTTTCCCACTTTTTTTTATGTTAGTCACAGTAGATTATTATTTTAAGTTAAAGTAAACCAGAAGGGCAGAACCATAAGATTAATTTCCCCCAGATGCAGGTTAATATGCTTTACAAGATTGGATCTGTATACATTGTAGCCCTTTTTAAGTTCTAAAGTAGACGTCCAAAAATTGAATAGGTAAATCAAAAAATGAATACTTACTTGGTTGGCCTTTGGTGAATAAAGATTAGAGTATCAAAATATCCTAGTTGGTCAAAAGTAAAAGGCCCCATTATAAATTCTCTAAGTATGAAATGTTTATCTATAAATTTTAATTTCGAATTATTATCCTTTAAATGAATACATCAATCAGATATCCTCTTAGAATAAAGGAAAAGTCCATCCTAAAACTTTCATTCAATATTTTTGGAATTCATCTACACTTCATTTATCGAGACTAACAGAAGATTCTATGTGATGTAGACCAGGTACCAAAAAGATTGAAGCAAGCCGGTTAAATAATCTATGGAAGAGCTGATCTCGTGATATTCTTTAAACACTTATATATTTCAATTCTAACACCCTTGACGTGTTTGATAAGATATAGAGAATTATATATGGACATTTCTAATTATTTGATGTCATATTTAAGCATAACTCAAAGCTCATGTTTATGTATCCCACCAATTAATCAAGCTAAATCACTATTATTTAATACTATACAAATTTAGATAATTTCTTTTCTATCAAACAATGAAAAAAATCTTATTTCTACACATCTTGACATAAAAGCCCGTATTTCTATGTTGTTTTACATATCTTCTCATATCCCACCTTTCTTATCAAACATTTGCATAATTTATGGAAAAGCTGATCTCGTGATATTCTTTAAAGATATTACTACCAATCTTTGATAACCACAGTTTTGACTATACAAGTAACATTTAGGTCTCAAACCAAGATTCGGAATGATTTAATGAATTTGGAGCCTGAAAAAAATCTTTCGTAAACTATTTATTTAATCAGGGCTAGCGCGGTTACTAAAAAGAAATGTAGGGTTCTCAAAAAGTTTACACAAATATAATGAAATTGTTTATTGATCTAAATTCCCGAGTTAGTAAATCTAAATCAAAAATCTTGTAGAGTAACAATTTTAGTAGAACACCATGCAGAGGAGATTCGGTTGTACGATAGTAAAGTTTTTTGCAACAGATAAGATCAGTTTGAAAATTATTATATTCAAGAAATATAACCTTTAATTATCTTACTCCACTTTACTAAAGTTGGCGGAAGAATAAGAATGGAATCAGAATAGAAAGAGAGGGACAATATATATGAATAAGAATCACAAGTGGAAAACAAAATCACAAGCTATATTTTCTTTCTTTCTTTGTTGCGTATGAATAATTTTGAAAGAAGCAAAAATGGTAAGCAAACAACTGCTATTTGTGCTCATGGCTCTCTTTTTCCTTCAACTATCTGCAACTTGTCTAGGTATATATTTTGAGCTCCCATTTGAAACCTTGAATTTCTTACTTATAAACGAATGAAATCATGTTTTTTTAATCAAGAATTTCTGTACAGCAAGAGTTGAAAAGATGAAGAAAAATGATGAAGGAAGAGGAAGAGCAGTTAACAAATTTAGCCACGGCAGTATTCCTGGGGCTTCCGGCGGGAGAGGGGCAAGAAATGGAGGATCACACGTGCCCACTGGTGGTGGTGGTGTGACGCCGCTGTATGCAGCAGCCGGTGCCGGTGCCGGTGGAGGTACTAACAACCACCACCCTCACCGCGGCGAAGGAAACCGCGGCACAAGCCCGGAGACATTGGCCATAATTACATTTGCATGCTTTTTAATTCTATTCTGTATTAATTAACCAATGGAGTACTATTTTTTTTTTGGTTTTTTTGAGATGCTGAAAAACTAGAAAAATGTCTGTATGTGTCATGTGTGTGTCTTTTTTTTTCATAGTTCATCATCATCTTACCGGACGTAGGTTGGTTTTGTTTGCTAGTCTGTTTATTATTGTCAAATGTACAAAATAGTGGTTATGTTATTTTCTGAAGTGAATTTTAGTTTTGCTATTATTTGAGTAATCTGTATTGGGTGTATTGTGATATGATATGATGGCAGTGCCAGTGTTGAATAATTTGAGAAAATGGGCATGATAACTAACATGCCTTGGTGGATTGTGGCCCTAAAAACACCTACTATTTCTTTCGGGTTTTGAACCGACCAATTTTATTACTCCATATTTAGTAGTACTAGTAATTTTGGTAACATGGTTTATTGCGATCATATATAAATTATGTGTGGGTATGTTTGATTTGAGAATTGATGCAAAGACATCTATTCATTTGGAGAGTTAAAATTAAGGTGTTTTATGGTGGAAGAAGAAAAGAATGCTGTTGAACTCGCATTTAAGTTGCATATGACGGCTTGATTAATTAGTAGAGAAAAGTAAATTCTACCTTGCAATAATAAAATATTGGAAATCAACTTACATCGGACGAACTCGGTTGCAATTGTTGTTTTTGTCAGTATTTACAATAGATTATATACATTGCAATGTGACATGCATCTTATCTGGAGTAATTTCAATTTTATAAATAAAGAAAAGCACCCAATTGATAGAACCATTATATTACAATGAAATTGTATGGAAAAGGCAGATAACATCTAATAGGGTGTTACTTTACCAAATGGATAACATTCCCACACATGCACCCTGTTATGACATGACACCTCATACTTCTTCAAGACAAATAGAGGTTGTAAAGAAAAAGGCCAAAACTTAAAGAAAACATCTAAAGAGTGGCCCCTATAAGTGTGTGTGGAATCTGATGCTTAGCCAGCCTCTATAATGAAATTACAGTACATATCTACACCAGGTATTAAACGAAGATTAGCAACTCTAATTCAAGAAAAGTTGTGAATCGCCATAACTTTCTTATTACAACAGTTTTGGAGAAATAATTTAGGGGATGTACAAACAGATTTTGGTGGCAGGTCCAAATTATGCTTTTCAATATTAAGCTGCTTAATATTGAAAAGCATGATTTGGACAGCAAATTAGAATGACTAATAACACAATCTCAACTTTGTATTGTTGAGAAATAGTACACCTTTTTGTAAGAATTGGGAGAATAGCATTAGCAACTCCACTAATCAACCATCATGTGCAGCATAAGCGATACTCGAGCATTGTCGCAGTATCTCTTGATCAAGCCAAAGTAGTGCATGCCATCTTGAGGGCACAGCCCTTCCATAAAGAAACGGAACAGGTGAGAGTGCGTCTCACGCATTGCATCCAAGGATTGTTGCAGCACTCTCTCTTGCTGCAGCTTATTCAGCTCCGTAGCCTCCATTAGTGGCAGCAGCTCATGTTCCTCCTCTTCAAAGTGTTGCTTGCAGTTGTCCTGGTGAATATAATCAGCGGTGGTTCTCATAAATCATGCAGGTTTAGTTTGCACACAACGAGAATCCTACCTTTAATTTGTAGAGGCGGGACAAAAGGCGAGTGAGGGCATCTTGGTAGTCGGGGCTTCCAACATTCATAACTCCTATTATCTTAATCTCCTCTTTTACACCATTCATTATAGGCAGGTCTCTTGCGTGATCCTCATTCGCAGATTTGCACAGCCCTAAATCATACTGTATGTTAGCATCATAACTAACTGGTATGCGTAGCAAAGCAATCATTAGAAATTCTTCCATTAAAGATCTCAGAAGGTTGCAAACAAACACAATCATGCCCTAATTAGCATTTGCAGGTATTGATCTCCCAAACTCAAACAAATTGACAAAATTCTGGGAAATGAAAGAAAAACTTAACTTTATAATCTTAATAACCATCTCCGCTTCTAAGTTCTAACTAGTATTTGCAGGTTTCATTGATCTCCACGAACAACATCATGCCCTAATAGGCTAATTACTCCTAATTCCTGATTCGGTAACCAATTTATAACGATAATACTTATAAACATAACACCAACACATTTATTGCAAATTAAAAATCGTTGTACATACGCAACAAGACTTGTACCATGGTCAAATTGAAGAAAACAGTATCCAGAATTAAGAAAAAGGCAATAAATACTCCATGAAAGAGAAAACGGAATTACCTCGATCGGCGGATTCAAGGATCTGAAACATGACCATCTCCTCCATCTGCGCGTGCTCGAGCAACAGCTGGTGCAGGTGCGAGTAGCTCTTGGCAAACTTCTTCACCTCCATCCTAGGGCTGCCCATCGACGGATCCCCACTCGCGTTCCCCCCACGCGCCCCCATGTCCTCCGCCCACTTCACCATCCTCTCCATATGCCAGTTCATGCTCCTGTGCTGCAGCATCACCACCCACACCACCGCCGGCGTCTTCGCCCCGCACCACCCCCACACATTGTTCGTCACCACCACCGGAGAGTCCGGGAACTTCTCGTCCAGGTACCGGAGAATCTCCTCCACCGATCCCGTCACGACGTCGGATTTGTACATAATCGTAGGGTTTGCTTGGGCGTCGGAGGGAACGAATTGGAGCGTCACCGGCTTGTACGAGAGGGCTAATCGTATGTGGGAGGTCGTGAAGCTGTCCGGGTGTCCGTACAGCTTAATCACCGGCGCCGGCGGAGATATCACCGGCGCTGGCTTTATTAGCTCCGACGGCGCGATCTCCGCCGGCGATTTCTTCCTAGTGCCCAAACAATTCCCCATTTCTTTCCCCGAATTAACTATGCTGCACAGTAATTGATTAATAAAGCTGGATTTTGTTGCAAGATTAATGGTGGTTTTGGTAAGGGGAGTAAATAAAGAGAAGTGATTGTATGTATAGTGTATGTATAGGGTGCATGTGGATATTGCTTGATTCAGAGGAAATGGAAATGATGGAAATGGAAATGGAGATTAATTGGTGTTTTTGTGTGTGATATAATACAACTGCTTACTTATAAATTTTGAGTGTTTTTTTATATGAGAGTGTCCGCACCCAAAGTTGGTCACGTGCTCGTCCACGTCTCGGGTTAATTAAATTATTTTCATGAATAAGGTTAGTGGACAAATTTATACTAACATGTTGAATTGGATTACACTAGCAATTTATTAGAAAAAAAATTATTTTTTTAATAATTAATTTGAATCAAGCTCAAAATTATATTATGATTTGATATAAAATTTCTATATCACTTTTTTATTGCTACATATAATACAATAAATAATAAAATTAATTTTTAATTAAAATTAATTAAATTTAAAAATTTTAAGGATATTATGTATATTTACTACATTTATCTTTTTAGATAATGGTAATGGGTAGTACTAAAATAATTAATAATATGCTTAGTATGATCAAAACAATATGTTCTTCAAATCCATGTATAAAATAAAAAAATAGTGATAATTCGAAATTTACAGAATTAATATTCTGTGTTGCCTCATCACAAATAGTTGGAAAATTTATTTTAGGATATTCAAATACAATAGTAAAACTAAATACCATGTTTACGCTGGAAGGCTCAAGTCGAAGCACATATAGAGCTGCAAGTCTAAAGAAAATTACTAACTCCATCATAAATTCATAATCCAAACCCATCAATCTAATTAAGTTGACAAAATGAATATTAGAGATTAATCATACTTTTTTGCCAAATAATATGAATAATTAAATTTGATAAAAACTCAACAATTAGCCGGTGAAAGTTGACAAAAAAACTTAGATGAAGTAAGTGTATTACTTTGTTAACTGTTAATAACGACATTGTCGTGCCTATTATTGATATTTTATATTTTAATCTCCAACGTTTTAAGTCATGTCGCAATATATTTTGTACTCCTACTAGTATTCCATAGCATATTAAGTAGTACTACCATTTAATTAATTAATTTATTTGTACGTATCAAAATTGGTAGTAGCTTATTAAGTAGCGCGGTCAATTTAATTTGAGTATACTGTCAACACAAATATTGAAGCAGTAATTAATGAAATTAACGACAATAACAGTCTTCCTAATTTCTTAATATGCAAATAAAGCTAGAAATAGTAAAACTTTAGGTGTTTTTATTACGTATTTAATTTAATTTAATTTCATCACTTGCCAATGCAACCGGAGCAACGACTCTCGCCGGAATTCGCATCCAGGCAGACGTACATTCTGAAGAAATGCATCGCGCTTTTGTACTCGTGCGCCACCTCCCTCCCCAAATTGAAGCAGCTCCACGCCTTCTCCGTCCGTCACGGCGTTCCCCTCTCCGACCCCGACATGGGGAAACACCTCATCTTCAAGCTCGTCTCTCTTTCGGCGCCAATGAACTACGCCCGCCAGGTGTTCGACAAAATTCCTCACCCAAATATATTCACTTGGGGCACAATGATCAGAGGTTACGCTGAGAGCGACGATCCATCCCCTGCTCTCGAGATGTACCGCCGACTTCGCAGGAGCTCTGCGCAGCCCGACACCCATACTTACCCCTTTCTTCTCAAAGCCGTCGCCAAGCTGGCCGTGCTGAGAGAGGGGGAGAAGGTGCATTGCGCCGCGTTGAAAGATGGGTTTTCTTCGCTGATGTTTGTTCAAAACGCCTTACTGCATTTCTACGGCGCCTGTGGCCGGGCGGAGAGCGCCCTCGAGGTGTTCGATAAAATGCCGGTTAGAGATCTTGTGGCTTGGAATTCTATGATCAATATGTACGCTGCAAACGGTATGCCAAACGAGGCGTTGACGCTTTACGGAAGAATGGGATTGGACAATGCCAAACCAGATGGTTTCACTTTAGTTAGCTTGCTCACTGCTTGCTCTGATCTAGGTGCATTGGCCTTAGGCAGGAGGGCTCATGTTTATATGATGAAGGTGGGCTTGGATAAGAATCTGCACGCTGTAAACGCTCTCGTGGTTCACTATACCAAATGTGGCAACATTACGGAGGCGAAGCAGGTCTTTCATGAGATGGAGGAAAGGAGCGTTGTGTCATGGACTTCATTGATTGTAGGGTTGGCTGTCAATGGATTCGGTGAGGAAGCACTTGAGCTCTTCAGGGAGATGGAGCAACGAAGATTGGTCCCGACTGAGATTACCTTCGTGGGCGTGCTATATGCTTGCAGCCATTGCGGAATGGTGGATCAAGGGTCTGCATATTTTGACAAGATGTCGAAAGAATATGGCATTGTGCCAAAAATCGAACACTATGGATGCATGGTTGATCTCATGGGCAGAGCAGGCTTAGTGCAGAAGGCATATGACTACATACTCAACATGCCTATACAACCCAATGCTGTGATCTGGAGGACTTTGCTCGGGGCGTGCTCGTTGAGTGGGAAACATCTAGAGATAGGGGAGATTGCGAGAGATCAGCTAAGAAAGCTGGATCCCAAACACTGTGGAGACTATGTGCTTCTCTCTAATCTCTACGCAGCTGAAAAGAGATGGTCGGATGTTCACAACGTGAGGCGAGCAATGATGAAAGAGGGGATCAAGAAAGTGCCGGGGCACAGCCTAGTTGAGCTCGGCAATCGGGTGCATGAGTTTGTGATGGGAGATGTATCTCATGCTCAAACGGAGGCTATATACGCAATGCTCTCTGAGATGACGAGGTTGCTGAGACTGGAGGGCTACGCGCCTCGCACATCGAGCGTGCTTGCTGACATAGAGGAGGAGGAGAAGGAGACTGCACTTACTTATCATAGTGAGAAGATTGCAATTGCGTTTGTGCTTATAAATACGCCGCCGAGGACTCCAATTAGGATCACGAAGAACTTGAGGGTGTGTGGGGATTGCCACCTTGCGATAAAACTGTTGTCCAAGATTTTTGAGAGGGATATTGTTGTGAGGGATGTTAGTCGGTTTCATCATTTCAGAGACGGAGCTTGTTCTTGTAAAGATTATTGGTAGGTTTAATGGTGGATAATGTTTGGGGACTGGTCTTCTGATTTGGATTTTTGAATGGCAGATTATTGGAAGATGTTTCAAGGAGATGAAGTTTACATTTTACAAAAATAACAATGATCTCCACAGTAAAATACAACTGACCAAATGCCAGGGTGTGAGCAAAGTAAACAACAGCTACTAGACTAAGAGTTTTTGTACATTGAGATGAAATAAAGCCAGAAAAAAACGTGACGTGTTTCAGTGCCAAGGTTTCCAAATCTCAACGAAACATAAGCCAGAGAAGGCAGAGAAGAACAATTACGACTCCTGCAATCATCGCCTTCATGCGGATATTTTGCAGCCACATTTGCCGACGCAACTGCCTCCCTTGCCTTTGGAAGCTGTCAGCCTGAATAACAATTCTGTAAACATATCAACAGGAAACAGAAGCTCATAATTTTCTACATAAAATGGGATTGAAGAGAGTTCACACCTGGAACTGAAGGTTATCAGTTTTATCCACTAATAATTCAATTTTTTCACCACGATCCAAAACCTGAGTGAAAACAAAAGATGCAAATGTTGGTGCTCCATCAATAGTTTTAAATAAGCGTACATAGAGAAAAAATAGTATATGGTATCTGATAGAAAAGATAAGAGAAACATGATAAAGAAATCAGTCTTAACATCTTCCACACTCCACTTACACTCAAAATATTACTGAACCCTTTTTTTCTAAAGCGAAGGAGACTCTGACCAGCAATGAAAACAAAAACAATACACTCGGAGATGTTAGGTACCAGGAAATGGTCGAATAAGAACTTATTAAATATTTTTGCTTTCACTTGATGATATTATAGGTGGCTAGGTGCTCAATAGCATGCTGAATGGGCGGCATTGCCCATCTCCTCTAAAGTCCAATATCGCCCCATGTTTTCCCACAGTTTCAGGCTACGATTCCCAGCATCTTCTTCCAAACCACTATCTCCTGCTACCAGTAGGCTCTTTACTTGTCACGGCATCATTTGGCATGAGACGAAAGTCGCGAAATTTTACATTGCAAGAAATGTAAAATAAAAGACTAGACGGCCAGATAGAGAGCAAGAGAGGTCAGGTTAGAAATTTCACCTGGTAGCACTATTAACACATTTAAATTTACTTATAAAATGTACTCACCAAGCTGGAAATGCACTCAGAAGAATGTTATGATGTCGTAGGATGATAGACATAACAAAATTCTGCTACTAGGATTTTTTTAAATGGCAGACCTAACTTCAACAGAAAGAATCTCAATAAATAACACAAGCTTTTGGAAAGACGGTTACAGTGAATATATTGCCGTCAATGGACCCCAATCAATATCATAAGGCAGCGACAGAGGAGTGACAAGGAGACAAAACGGTAAACTAAGTTCCACAAATTCTACGAGTACTCACATGCACACAACCATGTACTTATCTACGCTTCTAATAATCAGGAAAAAAGAACAGCGAAACCTGACTATTGCTCATTGACTATAAGTAAAAAGCCTATAACTATGTTTATTTAAATTGAAATAACTAAAGAATCATTCCTATTCTGAAGGAGATTAAATGCTCAATAACATGCAAATTTATCATGTGCAGTATGTCTATGCATACGACCATGTCTTGTGTTTGTGAGAGAGGGAGAATAAACAACGCAAGAAGAGCATCCTTTAGTTGGGCCAACTCAGCCAATCTAGGAATACCTATTCACTGTCTACGAGTGATAAGATATTATGACTATCGACGACTCAAAAAGTGTTTTATCAATTTTTGGATGAACATTTTACCTATTTGATTTCATCTGCAAGTGATCTTGGATAGACAGGCTTTGTGTCCTTGGACTTATAGCATGCTCTCTGTGTATTTAGGTGCGTTCCCATGTGTATCAGGGAGTGGGGGCGGGGGGATAAAAGCAATGTCTTATGGGCATATAAACAAATTTTGCAATTTGGATTTCATTGAATCATGAGAAGATACTGGTATAGCATGACTACAACTCCATTAACTAAAGCATCAACTACCTGAATCATATACTACATCTCAGTAACTTCCTCTAAACAGATTCAATAGAAAGTTGTACTAAAGAAAACATTAGCATATTTACTGCTCAATGTATCAGAATTTAAAATTTTCCTCAAGAGAGGAACAGACTGAAATGTACCTTCTCGATGTTGTCCATCATTATCCCTTTGACCTCTGTTATTTGAGACTTCAGTTTGGACAGCTTGTTCATTTCCTCTGGATGATTCATACAATACTGCATGTGCTCCTTGAGCTGTGGTCTGGCAGGGAAAACAAAAAAAGGAAATGAGTTCCAGAATTATGTTAGGATAAGTTCATATATGTCCCCAAGATACAACAAAAGACATATACACACCCAAATTCTCGATCAAGATTGTATGCGATGCTAAACCGGTCTTCAAACAACAGGTCATCTTCATCTTCATCATCAGCTAAAGGGTGTGGATCATCACTCTTGATGCTAGCGCCATAGCGCTGCTTGAAGTCATCCTTCACTCTCTCCAAAAATACGAAAGGTATGCTTCTTCCCATCGATTCATCTGCAACAACTAGAAAAACTGCACGCCAAAACAAAACATAGCAGCAGAATGTAATTTGAGCAGTAAAGTGCACAAGCTAAGCATACAAATAAAAACGCACATACCAAATCCACTATCGAGAAGGAAATTGAAAGTGTGACCATCACACGAGTACGTGTACTTGCTGCTGTTAGAAGGAAGCTTTTGCAAGCACTGAACGGCAATTGTGCTGAAGTTTCCAGAGTAAGGAGTGTGCTCTGCTAGCACGACAGTCCCTTTGGCAACGAAGCTATAAATCAAACCCTTCGGAACCATTATTCAATCTCTAATAGATCCACAATTAAACGCCCGCTTTAGCCTAAAAACGTTGAACAGAAACAATCAGCACAAATCCAAACCCATAACTCCCAAAGTCCGATATACAGGAAATGAATACGGTCCATAAAGCAAATCAGCTCTCGCATAGAAATGATAAATTCAACAATCAGCCATCAAAAGTAATGAACAAAGTTGAATTGAAAACTGTACTGAGTGACGATTATCAAACCATGCTACACCAGATCATATGATTAACCGAACAAAGAGAAAAAAAAACCTAACACACTAAGCAGAAATGTCGAATAATACAATGCATACGAAAAAATTAGAGGATGCCTACCACCAAATAGAACAAACAGGCACTGAATTAGACAAAAAGTAACAAAAAAAAGCGAGCAAATTAGCTCATCCCGTCGGCGGATAATACGAATTTCGATCTATCGCATAGAAGTGTTGCAGAAGTAGATTTTTAATGGAGGTTTGATTACGTTGGCGTGAAGCAAATTGAGAAACTCGCCAAAAGAGTGGAAAGAAGAGTAGTAAATTAATTTCCCCTACTTTTTAGATCAGCGCCTCTACTTATTTTGTTTGTTTCTGAAATTCGCTCTTGTCCCTCAACTGGCGTCGCCCACCTCGGTTTATTTCGTCATTTACGTTTTTTTATACTTTGATACACATTGACGTTAGACTTAGATTGAACTCATAGAAGGTCATAACTTTTCGCCTTATAACAGCAGAGACCCCTAACATTTAAAAATCTCATCTCAGGTATCTAATAAATTATATAATCACAAACCGGGTTTTTTCGGACCATAGCACCCTAAGGAAGACAGAAATAAAATAAAAAATGTTTTATTCTTGTATTTCCCTGATAAGCATGTTCTCGTTTTGGCACACTCTCTATCTTCTTGCGACCTGAATTTCTTGATTTCTGGTAAAATTTTATATTTTATATTGATTCTGTCTGCTTTACCAGCTTTACCATACATGATACCGTCATGGCAAATATATTAAATTCATAAAATGTTATTTTGTCTATTTAAATAATGTGATCGAAGTGTAGTAGTTCAAAATTTAATTGATGGTGATATTCTTCTCAAACTGTTTTGATGATTTGATGTTTTAACATTGAAGAATTTTCGGCCACCATGTGACTATCAATTTCACTTTGATTAGTATTACTTTTATTTATAGGTCAGAAGTCTAATATGGGGTATTTGACATAGTATAATCTATAGATGGACATTAATCACATTTAATTTAATACCACTATGTAAAATGAACTTGTCTAACGTAAACTTCAGTTTTATGTGACAATTTTGCATGTGATTGTGATTTGTTTGTGTATTTATAATGCGATCATTTTCATAAATGAATGTTGGTCCATGTAGCACAATCATATTATTAAAATGGGCAAAAATATATATTATCGAATCAATATTACATTTTTTTTTACTATTAACACGCGTTTAATAAGACATAATTAACGAATCAAAGATTTTGTTCTCTTTTTACTAAATAATAATTGCTCCATAATGAGGAAAATAGGGATTCGAGATGCATGTTTAAATATTACTCCTACTAGTTTATCTCTATATTTTCTCTCCAAATAAAGATAAACATACATAAATTACTGGTACATAATCGACCAATTTTATTTAACCATTTATATTATTTCCTTGTTAGTTACTCCTATTATATTTCTAAATATATTATAAAAATTGGTTTTATTTAATTTAATCTATAGATGGACATTAATCACATTTAATTTAATACTACTATGTAAAATGAACTTGTCTAACGTAAACTTTCAATCTGTACAATGAACTCGTCTAACGTAGTAATATTTAAATTGTTGGATGTATAAAAATTTAAAAAGTAACGCAACTGGATTATTATACATGTGTATATTTTCTAAAATATAGTAAAATCCATATAGTGTCTCAAATAGCTTAAAAGTCAAAAGTGTATTTAATTATTTATTGAGGAATACAATCTAGTCAAATATGTACAGCCTTGAGTTGACAACGGTACAGACTTGTGCAGAGTATGCCTGCAGAAATGCAGGTTTGGTAGGTAAAGAGACTAAACTGCCCTTCAGCCAATTTGGGCATTTTCATCCGGAAAATGGCAAAAAACACAAGGTTTGTGATTATATATTTTGTTAGATACCTATGATGGGATTTTTAAATGTTATGGGTCTCTGCTGTTACAAGGTGAAAAGTTAGGGATCTTTTGTGCATGTCACTCTAGACTTAATATCAATGTTTTAAAAATAAGACCGATAAGTAAACCGATGAAACTATCGGTTCACGGTTTAATTGATCGAACCGGTTGGATCACTTCTTGAGCCGGAATACTATCGCATATACTATATAGATATTAAAATTTAATTAAATATTAAATATAATTATATATAAAGTACTTCATCCGTTCCACAATAAGAGTCACATTTTATCATTTTAGTCGGGTCCCACAGAAAGAGTCACGCTTCATTTTTACCATAAATGGTAAGTAAGTCTCACATTCCACTAACTCACTTCACTCACATTTTATTATAGAATCAATATAAAAAGTGGGTCTCAAATTCCACTAAGACTTCTAACTCACTATTTTTTACATTTCTTAAAATTTGTATCCACAATAAGAGTGACTCCTATCGTGGGACGGAGGGAGTAGTATTAAAGTCAATTAATTAGTTTACAGGAGTAGGAATATATAACTAATGATTTAGTATTAGTTAATGGAGCTAAATATTACCAATTCAAATAATATTTTTTGTAAGTGTAATTAAATAAAATTATCAAACTTACAATATTAAAAACGTTTTGGAACCTATTTTATACATATAAGGGGGCATTGAATTTAGTTTTTTCATTAAATGTTTTAATTATCGCATAAAATTTTCATTGTATGTATTAATATTTTAAATAGAGTTAAAATTATAAAAAATGACCATTTACTTATATATCAAATCCGTGTGTTACTTTCAAAAACTAGCTGTTAGCATAAGTGGCATGGCATTTAAGAAAAATATTAAATATTTTATTTTTATTTAAAAAAAAGGAAATGATTCAATTTTGTTGAGATATTCCAAAAAGAATTACAACTCAATTTAGTTATTAGTGGATATATAATCAAAAGTCCTTCATATATGATTATACCATAGAGCTATGGACTAATGATGCTAATAAAATTGTCCAAAAATAGTTAAAAGGGTAAAAGTGTCCAAGAATGATGCAAAAAGTCCTTCCTATATGATTATACCATATGGCTATGGAGTAATGATGCTAATAAAATTATCCACTCATCTATGAACTAAATTTATTGTAATTTTATTAGAAACATAAAAATTTGTTACTCACAATATATAAAGTCTTAATTCCCGAGGAAATTAAAACCGCTCCATATTAAACCCAACATGAATGATGCACTTTTTATTAACACTAAATAAACCTGCAAGTATACATAGTATATATAGTATAGCTAAAGGTCAGTACCAGATATCGAACACAGGGAAAACAAACACAAATTGGCTATCATTTACTAAGCTTCTTTCACTATTTGGAAAACCGAAAGTTTTGAAGATTTTGAAAACTAAAAACAACTTGAAAGCAATAAAACAACTAATTGCGAATAATTAAAGAGGTAAAAATATGAGAGATAAGAGAATTCCAGGGATGTGCGTTCACAATTATGGTTATACAAATTCCAACTACAATACCCTAGCACAGTTTATACTTCGATAGAACGAGTCACATAAGTTTTGCCCATGCGGCACAAGCGTAGATTACTAACACTAGGGTTGTCAATCCTAGATCCGTAACTCCTAAAAGCTCCTAACACCCTTGAAAAGTCCCCACTCTCAATTAACACTGCCGTTTTAAGGGAAGCTAATTGTAGTGTCGACTATGTGGATCTAACTCGCCAACCTCCTCTCACAATTATGTAGCATGTTATATTAAATCATCACCGAATGTGTCATTCAAACGTGAAGTAAGTATTATAGAACAACTTAGGAAAGGAACGAAATAAAAACAAAACAGATATTAAATAACAAAACGGAATTGTATAACCAAAGTCGTTGCTAACACATCCCTAGAATCCTATGAATTTAGTTACACATAATTGAATAAGCTAAAAACATAGAATGAAGGGAAAACAAAGTGAACATAAGAACTAAAGTAATAAAACCCAAAGGTTGAATCCTTGTAGCCTTGATCTTTTTTTTAAAGGAGGATTGGCGATGGTTCCCCATCTACCCCCCGAAGTGACTCGGACCCCCGACGTAACGGTCGGAGGTGAAGCGTCTTACCACCGAGCTGCGCTTCGTTGTCGGGATGGGAAGGAACGAGTCAGCCAACCTTTCTCCAAGCACGGGTCCAGACCAGTTAACCTATCAACCCAATCAAGGGGACGTCGTTAACCTATCTCCCCCAGCGCCTGGGTCCAGGCCAGGACTCAAGAACCCCCCAGGGGAAATTAATCCCCAAGATGTGCCTCCCAGGGGTCGAACTCGTGACCTCTAGGATGACGCGGTATCCTTGTCTCCCTCCTCAACCACTTGAGCTAAGGGGCTTGGATCCTTGTAGCCTTGATCTTCTCTTGATTCCTTCTTCAACCTCGTGCACAATGAAGAACTCTCTCAATTTTATGCTCTAGAATTACAAGGCAAAAAGAAGATACTAACGAAGAGGTTTGAGAGGATATTTATAGGGGAAAAATCGAGCAACATGAAATAAGGAATAAGGTGGCTAAGTTTGGTAAATCTTGGGGAAAAAGTAGGTCAAATTCGTGGGCTGCATTTTCGCAGCGGGCCGCTGCACCTTGGCCAGCGGTCGCTGCACAATGATCCGTAGCCTCCGCCTCTTGGATAGTGGTCGCTACACTGTGTTGCAGCGGTCGCTGTGAATATTCCAGTAGCGTCGGAAACTCTTCGAGCGGTCGCTGCGCACTCCCCAGCTGTCGCTTGGCGTGTTCTTCGTTTCAGTACAACTTTCTCCGGAGCGGACAGCTACTGGCTCAACGTTCGTTGGGTCACAGCAGTCGTTGTGCATTGTGCAGCGGACCGCTGGGAATCTTGAAAGCTCTAGATTTCCAACTTCGACTTTTTGCTGTCTTTTAAGGCTCAAATATGCATAAATCTCACAAAACACGTCAAAATACCAAAATAGAGAAAATATACAAAATATGGACATGAATTATGATTTTGACATTAAAAATGGACCAAATAAAGACCTTAAAACTGTGCAAAATCCGAGCGTATCAATGAACCCAACAAAAGATGTACTATTAAGATTTTTCGAGACTCACAAGGCAGGAAGTGACAGGAACCCTAGCCCATAAACTCGGCTGTATAATGAAGAAAATATGCTACTACTACTATATATAGAGAGAGAAATAAATTAAAATTAAATTGAAGAATTCGTATTTGAGTTAAAAACAAATAAAATGATGTTGTTTATAGAAATAAGGAATTGTTTCTGAATTATTTCTTTTGTTTTAAAAAACAATTAGTAATACAGAAATAAAAAATGTGATACACGAGGCTGTTGGCCCCACCGAGCGTCTTTAATTCAATACCCTAGCTACCCATCTGAATACCCACCGATTACTTAATCGCATTTTATTAGGAAACTATCGGATGCTATGCATCGTGGACATTTGATAGCGCTATAATTATAGATACTAGTAGGCAATTAGGTATAAATAAATAACCTCCTAAACCCATATACAATGACCTCCCTTGTGCCTGAAACAAATACTACTCCTTACCTAGACCAAGACACAATATTTCTCGATCCTCTCTTTTTTGCGTATCAAATCAAATAATGAAATTAATTAGGTTTGCCGTTTCAAATAATGAAATAAATAGTACTACAATCTCATAACAAAAAAAAGAAAGATTAAAAAAATATGAACATACTTTTCCAAGTTTGAACCACATGTGTACTGGTAAGACCATCCACAATGGCGCCTAGCGCACCGCCTAGCCGAGCCCCGGCGCTAGGCGGTCCGCTAGGCGAACCATTGTAACCGCCGAGCCGGTTTCCGGAAGAAAAATCGCCTAGCGTTAGGCGATGTGTGGGCGCTGGACGATCCGCTCGGCGCCATTGTAGGCTCCGGATCGCCGAGCGCATAGCCCAGCGGATTTTTTAATTTTTTTTATTTAATTTTTTTTATGAAACTTATTCTTGGTTGTTTCTATTTTATAGAGACATCCGTGAATGTTTTATGTTCCACTTTCGATGTGGGACAAACTCATTCTTGGTTGTTTCTCTTTAATAGAGACACCCTTGAATGTTTTATGTTCCACTTTCGATGTGGGACAAACTCATTCTTGGTTGTTTCTCTTTTATAGAGACATCCTTAAATGTTTTATATTCCACTTTCGATGTGGGACAAACTCATTCTTGGTTGTTTCTATTTTATAGAGATATCCTTGAATGTTTTATGTTCCACTTTCGATGTGGGACAAACTCATTCTTGGTTGTTTCTCTTTTATAGAGACATCCTTGAATGTTTTATATTCCACTTTCGATGTGGGACAAACTCATTAATGAGAATGTTGTAATGTTATTTTAATTTTAATGAAGTGTGTTTTTTAATTAATGTAATTTTTAAAATTTTAATATTATTATTGAATTTTCCCGTATCTATGTAGTAAATTTAATTCCGTATTTTGTGTGATTGTTAATTATTTGTTTTATATAATTTTGAGTGATGTGGCTAGGCTTTGGCTGGGCTATTTGCTTGTTTTGATGATGTGGCAGTAGGATTTTTAGTGTTGATGATGTGACAGGAGTAGTTTGTGGCTAGGCTATGGCTGGGCTATTACTACTGTGGAAGGCCTAATATTAAATTTCACCGAAAATTGCATATATAAACAATAGAAAACGAGTAGTTGGGATGGCGAACAACTACAAAAAGCAAGGAAAACGCCACCATTCTTCCCTCAAACTGAAACCAAACCATTCCTCACACACAAAATGGGTCAAGAAATCAATCCCCAAACCAACGGCTTCCACCACCACCTAAACGGCGACGGCGACGGCGACCGCCCTGACCTCCTCGTCCTCCGCCCTGGCCTCCTCTTCAAGGTGTTCGAGCAGGAATTCCTCGCCAAATTCAACGTCCTCAAGGCCTTCGAATCCCCTCTCCCCCTCGACAAGTACCTCCGCGACCACACTCAGTCAGCGCGCGCCATCCTCTGCGAGGCCATCGTCACGCGGATCACGGCCGACCTCCTCCTCCAGCTCCCGGCGCTCCAGCTCGTCGTCGCCGACGGCACCGGCGTCAACCACATCGATCTCGCCGAGTGCCACCGCCGCGGCATCTCCGTCACCAACACCGGCGACGTCTTCTCCGAGGACACCGCCGACTACGGCGTCGGCCTGCTCATCGACGTCCTGCGCCGCATCAGCCGCGCCGACGCCTTCGTCCGCCGCGGCTCCTGGCCGCTCACCCCCGAGTTCCCTGTCGGTCGCAAGGTAGTTTATTTTGTTCTAACTTTTTTCAATTCAGTTTCTATTATATTTTGTAGTATTATTAAGTAATAAGTGGTGTCACTGTCATGTGGCGAGAAAGCGGCATTCAGGATCTTGTCGCTTCTCTGCTAAAAATAGGCGAGTAAATGTAATGACGTTAGTAATCAGAATTGAAATTGGAAGTTTGTATGTGAATAAATAAAGGTGCGAGGCAAAAGAGTTGGAATAGTAGGGTTGGGCAACATCGGCACCAAATTAGCAAAAAGGGTGGAGGCATTCGGGTGCAAAGTCTCATACAATTCAAGAACCAAGAAGCAATCGGCGGCCTACGATTTCTATCCTACGGTGGTGGACCTCGCATCGCAATCCGACATCTTAATAATTTGTTGCTCGCTCACCGAAAAGACACGTCATATCATAAACGAGGAGGTGCTAGGAGAGAAGGGCATCCTTATCAACATAGGGCGAGGCCCAATTGTTGATGAGGAGACACTGGTCAACTACTTGGTCGACGGCAAGATCGCCGGCGCAGCCATCGATGTCTACGAGAATGAGCCACGTGTCCCCTCCCAGCTCTTCCGGCTGGACAACCTGGTGTTGTCGCCTCATCGCGCCGCCTTCACCCAGGAAGCCTTCTTCGACGCCTTCAAGATTGTCATGGGGAATTTAGACGCCTTCTTCTCCAATACATCTTTGCTCACTCCCCTTAATACTAATGAATGATTCTTTTTTTTTTAAATAAATTAATTAATTATCAACACTGTATTTAATTTTTGGGATAAGTATACTGGATTTGGAAAGAAAGGGTTGTAATTGACGAAATTTCCTGTTTCATAATTAGTTCACAATACATGGTCAAGCTTGGCTTGTTGAAGCCTTGAAACTAGTACTAATATTATTGCTACTTTTATGGGGATCATTATTTTGGAGTTTTCATGTTTTATTTGAATTACATAAATATATTATTGCCGGTATTACTACAAATTTGATCACTATCGAGAATGCAAAGGCCTATTTTTTAGGGCTCGTCTGGTAGCCCTCATTTGCTGTGAAACCCAACTTCCATCACGCCTAATCCACCGTTTGGTACGCCTCACACCAATCGGCCGACCCGGAAAACAACAGTCGGGTTTCAGGCTTTCACATACTACTATCGGCGCATTTGAGTCAACTCTATCAAGGTGAGGGTGTGGTATTAGTTTTCGACTTCCGTCGATTAGGCTGAAAAGTTTACATTTGTACCAATTTGCCCTTTGAAGTCGTTAATTCCTTTTGTTTTGTGCACCGTTCGCAGCTGAAATTTGGTCGTCGGTGTGCGAATCGACATTCGCCGGTGTCGGACTCTTTTCAATTCCGGTTCGTTCGCATTACCTTTGTCTGGGTATGTCGATTTATCGAGTTTTGGGGTTCGATCTGTTGGCAGTGAATATGAATTTGGTGTTGATGTTTGAATTTGTGTTTGATTTGAACAAATTTGTCTCTGCATCTGTAGCTATAAAACTACCAAACGGTAGAATTGCATTGTTTTCAAGGTCGATCTGTAGGTTTATGTTTTGAATATGCAACTTGTGTCTGGTTGTGATGTTGCATTCTTTATGGATTTGTGCCAATTTTGCGAATTTGTCTTCGATCAGTCTGGGTTGCAGAGTTTATTTCGTCATGTATCCTCCATTAATTGAATCATTTTTTAGGATAGCTTTTTGAGCATCTACGAAAAGCTAGGACGTGCTTCTAAGTTGTCGTTCCGTGCTGCCGTATTAGTTCAAATTTGAGCTTTTGTGGATTGCAATCTGTTTGATTAAGATTAGAATATGTTATCGGTCTGGTTGTTTAAGATTTGAAATATGTTATTGCCGTATTTCCTTGCTTCTGTTCTTTGAGCAAAGTTTGTAAAATTGCATATGTTTTTTACTTTGTCTTGAATAATTGATTTGGTACGGCCTTAAAAAATGTCACTCAAATGAGAGGAGATCTTGTGCACCTACTCTAATTTATTTGTGTTTCTATGTTGTTGTTCCTAAGTAACCAACTAGTTCGAATTTGGAGGTGTGAATGGACTATTTCTGGATTGATTTCAGTGGTTGTTATTCGGTTATTTAAGATTACATCTATACTAACGTCCCTCGTTCCAGCAACCTAGTCTCTTTGTGATAGAGCTCTCTTTATTTGGTTCTTGTTGTAGTCGAGCATGCTCCTGATTGCATGGTATAAACCCTTGGATATTAACTCCTGATTGTCAATTTTCAGAATAGAAGACCCAAGGCAGAGAAAGCGAAAGGAGGTGGAGGCCGCGATAGTCATGATTGAGGACATTATCCGTGACCATCAACAGAACTACTTGACCATTTTAAATATGGTTAGCAGCTTGTTATACAATTCGAACAAAGCCCGAGATGAGGAAACACGGGGGTCTTACAGCATGTCAGAAAAAATTCCAGCTCAAGTCTCACATATGAACCGGCTTACTGGGGTGACTGACGTGGACTGCATCAACAATCTGCGTATGGACCGCAATGCATTTGGGCGCCTATGTCGCATTCTTCGTGATAGGTGTGGATTAGTTGATCAAAGGTATGTTCGCGTGGAGGAGCAGGTTGCAATGTTCCTTAGCACTCTGGCTCATCACACAAAAAATCGTGTTGTTGGGTTCCAATTTCTTCGGTCAAAACATACTGTGAGTCGCTACATCCATGAGGTTATGCGCGGGGTTATTCATCTGCACCGAACCCTATTCGTGCAACCGTCTCTGGTCGATGACAGTTGTGACAATCCAAGATGGAAATGGTTTAAGGTAAACAAATCGTTATCCAAACACCTGACTTCGTTGGCGTGTTTATGCTTATTAACTTGTACGTTTCACAGGGCTGCCTAGGTGCACTAGACGGGACGTACATTAATGTCCGTGTTAGTACAACAGATGCTCCTCGGTATAGGTCTAGGAAGGGTGAAATCGCAACGAACACACTAGCCGTGTGCGACAGGTTTATTCGGTTTGTGTACATTCTATCGGGATGGGAGGGGTCCGTTGCAGATTCAAGGGTTCTGAGGGATGCTGTTACTCAACCCAATGGTCTCAAAGTTCCTAAAGGTATAAACTTTGACTGGCATCGATTGGATTGAACTTGATTACATTTTAATTGGATTTAAGTGGCTTCGATTGTTTTATATACCTCAGATTGTAGCTAACTTGCATTTTGCATAAGGTTCGTACTATTTGTGTGACAATGGGATGCCAACAGCGAAGGTTTCCTAACACCTTTTAAAGGCGTGCGCTACCATCTCAAGGAATGGGGCCCTAACAATCAGAGACCAGCCTCACCCAAGTAAGTGTTCAACATGCGACATACAATGGCCCGTAATGTCATCGAGCGTGCGTTTGCAATTCTGAAGATGCGATGGGGTATATTGCGCAGCGCTAGTTTCTACCCAATCGAAACTCAAACCCGTCTGATTATGTGTTGCTTCCTCCTGCATAATTATGTTCGAGGGGAAATGGGTGTGGATCCGGTTGAAGTAGAACTAGATGCACTACACGGAGATGGAGACGGGTACCATGAGGGTGCGCAGTCAGAACCACCAGCTGAAGTCCAGTTTGTCGATACAATTGAAGCGTCACCCGGTTGGAATCAAAAGCGTGTTGATATGGCGAACTACATGTGGGAGAATTAGTAGGTGTTAGCTGAGTCCTTGTTGTTTAGTTGATCGAACCGTGATTTCAGTATACCGCAATATGCGGTATACCGCGATTTCGTTCTTATTGTGGAATGATTTAAGCTCAGTAGCTAGTGTTGAATGGTTAGATTTGTGTTCTTATTGTGGAATGATTTAATACATGAGATGGTTAGTGTTGAATGGTTAGATTTGTGTTCTTATTGTGGAATGATTTAATACATGAGATGAGAGTGATATTGACATTGATTAATTTCGTTCTTAAACACTATGGATAATCTAATTAAATGATACTTTCGTTATTTATTTATTTTTCTTTATTCTACCTCATTAGTTCCTTAAAAATAAAGATTTTATGGACTATGCTAGTTTTAATGTAAATTTAGTTAAGTATGAAAAAAAGAATAATAGTTTTAGATTTTTGGATGATAAAATGATACTTTTACATCATAAAACGATAGTTTGAGGGGACAAAATGATAGTTTCAAATGATAAAATGATACTTTTACATGATAAATTGATTGTTTGAGTTCTTTGGTTGGATAAAATGATACTTTTGCATCATAAAATGATAGTTTGAGGGAACAAAATGATAGTTTCAAATGATAAAATGATACTTTTGCATGATAAATTGATTGTTTGAGTTTTTTGGTTGGATAAAATGATACTTTTGCATCATAAAATGATAGTTTGAGGGAACAAAATGATAGTTTCAAATGATAAAATGATACTTTTGCATGATAAATTGATTGTTTGAGTTCTTTTGTTGGATAAAATGATACTTTTGCATCATAAAAAGATAGTTTGAGGGGACAAAATGATAGTTTCAAATGATAAAATGATATTTTTGTTTCATAATGATAGTTTTAGTTCTTTGGATGATAAAATGATACTTTTACATCATAAAATGATAGTTTGAGGGGATAAAATGATGTCGAAATGTTTCATTATTTGTTCACAACCTCAACATTCTTCTGCTCATCTGAAACAGAGTGTGCTTCCATCCATCAAAAACTCAGTTTCTAAACAATCAAGCCCTAACATATTAAAGCATATGCTTTTGTGAATAAAATTTTAAACCTGCACATTTTTTATGATTAACAGCAACTAACAAGATAGAAAAGCATTTTAAGTTGAAAGAGGGAAAACTCGACCAGCCCATAAGCTTTTTCAATTCAACTCTGATACTTTTATATCATAAAATGATAGTTTGATGGGATAAAATGATACTTTTGCCGTAGAATGATACTTTCAGACGATAGAATGATACTTTCAGCCGATAGAATGATAGGTATTTTTGGTGTATAAAATGACATTTTTGTTCAATAAAATGATACTTTTACCTTATAGAATGATAATCTAAGCGGATAAAATGACAGTTAGCTTATAAAAATGATAGTTTAGCAGGAGAAATTGCATATAAGCTGATAAAATGATACTTTAACGTGACAAAATGACATAAAACTGATAAAATGATACTTTTGCCCGATAGAATGATACTTTCAGCCTATAGAATGATACTTTCAGCCGATAGAATGATAGTTTTGCCGGGTAGAATGATAGGTATTTTTGGTGTATAAAATGACATTTTTGTTCAATAAAATGATACTTTTACCTTATAAAATGATAATCTAAGCGGATAAAATGACAGTTAGCTTATAAAAATGATAGTTTAGCTGGAGAAATTGCATATAAGCTGATAAAATGATACTTTAACGTGACAAAATGACATAAAACTGATAAAATGATACCTTTGCCCGATAGAATGATACTTTCAGCCTATAAAATGATAGTTTTGCCGGGTAGAATGATACTTTCAGCCGATAGAATGATAGGTATTTTTGGTATATAAAATGACATTTTTGTTTAATAAAATGATACTTTTACCTTATAAAATGATAATATAAGCGGATAAAATGACAGTTAGCTTATAAAAATGATAGTTTAGCTGGAGAAATTGCATATAAGCTGAAAAATGATACTTTAAAGTGACAAAATGACATAAAACTGATAAAATGATACTTTTGCCCGATAGAATGATACTTTCATCCGATAGAATGATACTTTCAGCCGATAGAATGATAGGTATTTTTGGTTTATAAAATGACATTTTTGTTTAATAAAATGATAATCTAAGCGGATAAAATGACAGTTAGCTTATAAAAATGATAGTTTAGCTGGAGAAATTGCATATAAAACCACAGGGAAGGAAAGATTATTTAACTCTAAGACATAGAAAACACATACTAAAAGATGATTTGATTTGAGGATTTTGATTTCAAAATTAAGCTAAAGCAATTACAAAAGATTAAACAAGAAAGGCGAATTAAGAGAAGAACGTGTTACTCCAAACATTCACGGATAAAACGATTTTTAGCCAAGCATAATCAAACTAGGAGCAATTGACAATGGAAGAAGAATCCTTTGATTCATGGAGTAAGTAAGCTTGAAGAATTAACAATTCATCAACACAAATCGGCACGTCTTCTTTTTCACTTCAAATCTCCCCCAAAGTCAACTTCTAATTTCCTCAATTTTTGTTCAATTTCCTTTCAATCCCAAATCAATTAAGTTTTTTTTCCCAAAGCTATAATGTAATCTAAAAAAAATGGAGTTTGAGGTGATTTTAGAATAAAGATTAGCGAACTAAGAATTTTGTGAGGTGATTTTGAGGTGATTTTGGTGGAAGAAATCTTGAGCCAAAGAAATAAATATTTCAGGCCTCACATGCATAAAGCAAACTAAATGTGAAAACTTTATACATATAAAGCTCAAATAAAGTAAAAGAACAAGTACAGATTGCAGAAAATTAATTGCAAAATTTAGTAGAAAGAATATGCCTAAGAACACATTAGCTAAAACCACTTCCTACGCAGCAAATGTCAAAACCCAATAGAGAATTCCAGGATTAAAAGTAAATTCTCATAGCAAAATCGTTCTGAGAAATCTAACATCAAGGGCTGTGAATGATATTTCATCATGCA
This sequence comes from Salvia splendens, assembly GCF_004379255.2. Classification (NCBI taxonomy): domain Eukaryota; kingdom Viridiplantae; phylum Streptophyta; class Magnoliopsida; order Lamiales; family Lamiaceae; genus Salvia; species Salvia splendens. The sequence continues at coordinate 13,109,174 of NC_056032.1, forward strand.
AAAAAATGTTTTTTGGAACACAAAACAACTGATATTCATGAAGCTGTATAGGTAAAGTGGTCAAGCAACTATAAATCACAGCTTAACGCACTGTTATTTAAGAGCCCACAACATCATTAGATTACTTCTATCAAAATGAGGTACACTCATGCAAATGTATATATCAAAGTAAACGACAACTATTCTACCATCTACTAGTTGCCACCTAATACAGAGAAGTCCACATAACTACCGCTTAGACATCCACATAACTAGTACTTATGCATCTGGATTGAAATTATGTGTCTGCATCCCACACCGCTATATGCAAAATAAGTGGAATGTTGAACCAAAAAAACATCTCCATCCATGAAGCAGGACACGCCCAACCCTACATAGCAAGCTTCTCCTCCAGGATGTGGATAATGTAATCCGCCTTGTCGACGATGGAGAAGCCGCAGAATAAGTCCAGTCGTTCGGGTTCCTTAACAAGTATGTCGCATGCCATAAACTTCTGCTTCTTGGTGATTTCTGGGATTCCATCTAGCATTTTCGCGACTTCCACTCGCTTTGTACTCAGATCAAAGTCGTATCCGATGCGCATAGAGATAGTGTTGAGGCGGTCGCTGGTATTCTCATTCATCTTGGTCATCGCGTCCAACATCGACTCCATAACTTCTTCGACCTTGCGCTTGCGGAGTGCCTTCTTGGGAGCAGGTGGGCTTGGTATGCTTTTTGTGTCACTGTCAACAAAGGCATCAAACCCGTGCCCATCATAATTGAGCCCTTCATTGATCTGTTCCTCGGGGAAGAAGTCGTCGAGGTGGTAAGGACTCATAGTGGGTTGGGACTCATCAGCGATGGATGCGTCTGAGCCGTGGAGAACATCATCAGCTTCAGACACCTCATCCGCATGTCCACCCGATGCGCGATCCTTACCGAAGATCATTTTCCAGTCTTCGTAGAAGGGCCAAGCTTTGTGGCGCATATGTTTGGCGTGGCTGTCAGACTAGATAGCAGGTTTGATGTTAAAGGAAATGATCAATGTGAATGTGTCAAAGCTCACCATAAAATACCTTAACAATTTGAGCCCATTGGTCATCGTTACACTCAATTCTATGCCCACCGTCTGAGTTGAAGCCGATTCCACTACGGTTTAGGATATTGGACAACGAGTGATAGTCTCTCTTCCAAGTGGCGATCTTGGAGTTGATGTGCGGCGACACCCTCAACTCAGTGTTCGGGATCTCCCGTTTCAGCACGTTGTATATCATTTTAGAGTGCCCGGGCCGGAATCCGTTGTCCGCCTTCCAACCTCCCGCAACGATGTCGTGCAAAGCCATGATCATAACCTCTTCCTCTCGCTTCGACCAAGAACGCCGCGTACGTTCCGGCTTAACAACCCCAGACGGACCACCCGATGCTCCAACTACACCCACATCACATAACACAGAGTAACATCCACTCAACACAGACTCATACACTACAATTGACATATAAAGTCGATTCCATACCAGATTGACTCCCGTTGCACGTCACCTTCGCCTTTCCCTTCGACGCCATGGCTGTGACATTACGCATATAACATAATCAGTGCGACTAGTACGACTAACAAGACCAAGTAGTGAACACCATCGTATATATTTGTGTCGGAATACAACAAGAGGATAAGCAATCGCATGACCGAAATTTGTGCTCAATAGGCATCGAAGAATACGTATTCCATAGCAACATAAATACACATCAACAGATCAGTGAGCTATCACTAACCTTGTTTCAGCGGCTCAAAATGCTAGCCGGTTCGGGTATGCTCGATGAGGCGTTCTGCTTGCTGATGATACAATACTGGTAACTAACATCCAACATTTAAGTAACCTAGTTATGCTGCATAATGAAGTTTCGGAGTGATTTGGCGGGAATCAATCGTAATTTACCGCCTAATTTGGCTCCAAATTTTGGTGGATCGCCGCTAATTTACTTCCTCACGATGAGAGGGTAATTTAGTCACAATAGATTTTGTTTCCTTCACACCCTGCTTGAACCAAACATTATATATAAGCCCAATCAGCCTACATGGGCTGAACCAAACAATGTATAAGCCTACCAACCAATTTAGGAAAGCCCATTAACAATATAATCATGTTAAAATTTGTGGTGGCTACCAGACGCACCCTTAGTAGTAGTAGTAGTAGTAGTAGTAGTAGTAGTAGTAGTAGTAGTAGTAGTAGTAGTATTATATTAATAGTATACAGGGGCAGTCGGTGAAAAGTGGAAACAATCGATCACACACTATGATGTAGTTAGAAAATTTAATTAGAAAAGGATTGAAATTGGCGTTAGTTGGAAGCACGTGTGATGCGAATCCACAAGTCTCGCATCGTTTGATCAACCCCACTAAGGACATTCATCGACCAATGACAAGGGCAATGACAAAGAAGATGCAAGAAGCTTTAAGCACATTCATCTGTGGAATAAGCTCATCCGAAGAGAGAGCTCGAGTAGAGGACGACCGGAAGCTGAAAATGGTGCTCAAGGCCTCGTGGGAGGACGGAACGGAAGCGACGCTCGTCAAGACATGTCTTTTGGAGTCATCACCGCTTCAATGCGCGACGTTCGTATAATGGCCATAACTCTCTCATCCGGACTCCGATTGGGGCGTACAAGATACTCACGCGAAGCCCTTTAGAAGACGAAGATAGTGCTTTTGGAGGATTCCAGAGAAATCGCCCGACCGGGCAATTTTCAAGGGGAAAACGCCCGACCGGGCTTTCTGTCAGTTTTTGGTCGCGAATTCCAGAAAGTTCGCTCGACCGGGCGTGTTGCGCGACTTGCGTTTTTGGACTCTTTTTGTTTCTTTTATTTAGCACTTTTAGTCCCTTGTATAAATACCAATGTCTAGGGTTTTGTGGGGGGACTTTTGAACATTATTGAAGAACAAAGACTCCATTGGAGCACCCATCTTCATCATTGAAGATTTATCCAAAATCCCTTGTGGTTGCATTTAATCTATTGCCGGGCTTAGATTATTTGTTAAGGTATGCTTGCTAGTTCTTGTGTTGCTAGTTGGTGGAGCCATTAGGTTTTTGTTTGTGAAAGTAGTCATTGGGTTTTTCTTTCTTGAGCTTGAATCTAAATCATAACACTTATCATCTTCTTCTTCTTTTCCATCTTTTTATTGTCATATTTCTTATTTGGGTTATTGGATATTATTGCAAGAACAAATCCGGGCAACATATGTTTATTGAATCCTTAAGATTCACATTATTTGGTATCAAGAGCCATTGGTTCTTGTTCTTGTAAGTTTGAACCAAAAAAAAAACAAAAAAAAAAAGAAATTGTCAAAAAAAAAAAGTCATACTTCAAAATATATCCATGGGCTTTAGCTATAAATTGTTATATGTGTCATTGGGTATGTCAATGTGATTATTCCAAAGTTGTAGACCAAAATTACATCAATTGTTGGGTCTATTGTTGTTGATTGAATTTATGCACACAAAGTGTTTGTTGTTTTGTCCCTTTGGCCTAGCACCTTGCTTTCACTTACCTTGTGGCTTCTAAGACTAGTAATTACTTGTCTAGTTGTATACTTTGTTTGTGGATTGTGTTACCCTTGTGGATGAACATTCATTGAGAGCAAGTGAGGGAGCGTATCTCAGCCACCAAATTTCTAAGCCTTCCGAGTGACATTGGGTGTGAGTTTGGGGAAAGGGGATTTTACATTGTGGGAAGTGAGCTCCTCACTAAAACCTCCATTCTCGGGTGTGTGCGTTTTTTTTGTGTTACTGACAAGAGGGACTTGTCCCTAGCTTTGTGAAAATTATTTTGTAGGTACTCAAGATGGTGGAACCTAGAAATACAAACTCAAGGCACAACTCACCCGTAAGGGAAGTTGCTTCTTCTTCCGAGGGAACTACAAAGGATATGTTTTCCGCCATTATGAAGGAGTTACATGAGGTGCGAGGGAATATGAATGCAATGCAAGGAGATTTCACGGCACTTCATGAGGATGTTGCTATCCTAAGGGAACAAATAGAAAACAATTACTCATTACCATCTAGTCGTCATGGTGGAAGTAGGGGAGGACGAAGTTCTAGAAGGAGTGAGGCTACATACTCTAACCACCCAAGCGAACATCATTACTATGATATGGAGGGATGGCATGAGGGCGCATGGCAACATCATAATGGGAGAGGTGGAGGATATGGCGCCAATAGAGGCCATGGAAACAATCGAGGTGGGCACGAGAGGAGAGGAGACCGGTATGACGACCCGTCGAGGAATTTCAAACACACTATTCCGGAATTCCATGGGAAGTTTGAACCCGACACCTACCTAGAGTGGGAATCCCAAGTTGACAAGATATTCTCCTTACACAACTACTCCGAGGAGGATAAAATCAAACTCGTCCTAGCCGAATTCCGGGGGCACGCCAACACTTGGTGGACCGAACTTATGAGAAATAGGCGAGCCTCGAGAAAGGGGAAATTGAGGTCATGGGTCGAGTTGAACAATCTAATGAGGTCTACATTCGTACCTAAGTCTCATTACCACAAGTTAAGAGGAGAGTTGCAAGACTTGAGGCAAGGCAATAAAAGTGTCATGGACTATTACTACGAGTTGATAGCTCTAAAGGGAAAAGTGGGACATGAAGAGAGTGAAGAAGCTACCCAAGACCGCTTCATTCACGGCCTCAACGTACACTTGAAACATAAGGTCTAAATTGAAGCCATGAGGGGCTTGACCATGGACGAAGTCGTTGGTTTTGCCGAGACATTTGAGAGGCAAGGGAAAGAGAAGTCCGTGAGCAAGGGCAAGGTGACCACCCAACACACCTCGGCGGGAGCCGGCGGAAGTAGGTGGAGTGCACCCCTTAGGAAGGAAGGGGTAGGCCATGTGGCTAACCCCATCAATAAGACCCCATTGAAGGCATTACCGGCCCCACCACCGGCAAAGGGGGCGGAACAAGTGGTCGAAATGAGAGCCCAATGCTTCAAATGCAAAGGGTATGGTCACTATGCCCGGGAGTGCATAAATCAAAGGGTGATGGTGATAGGGCAAGATGGGAATATCTATAGTGAAGATGAAGAGGGGTCGGAGATTGGTGGAGACGAGGAGCTTTGCCCAAATACTAATATTGAGTTTTCAAGTGAGGAGGAATTGACCGAGAGAATGAACAACATGGTGGTCCTAAGGGTGCTAAACGTACAACCAAGGCAAGAGGAGCACAAGGAACAACGCTCTAACATCTTCCACATGAAGTGCAAGGTGTTGACCAAAACTTGCTTAGTAATCATCGATGGAGGGAGTTGCACCAACGTGATTAGTGACAAGCTAGTCCCCAAGTTGAAACTTCAAGAGTTGAAACATCCAAGCCCTTACCGGTTACAATGGTTGGGAGATAGTGGTGATCTCAAGGTCACTACACGAGTCAAGGTCCCAATGAGAGTGGGCGAGTTCGAGGAGGAAGTGCTTTGTGATGTCATTCCAATGTCCGCTTGCCACATACTACTTGGCCGACCTTGGGAATACGACAACAAGGTGACAAAGGATGGTTACACCAATGAGTACTCATTTGTCTCCCGCGGCAAAAGGATTCGATTGAAGCCTTTGACTCCTAATGAGATTTTTGAGGCCCATAAGCATTTGAGCAAGGAGCGTGAGAAGGAAAAAAGGCTTGTGAGAGATTGTGAGATAAAAAAGCCAAGTGAGTGTGGGGTTGGTGAGAGAAAGTCCAAAGAAAAAATGAGTGCTCCTCATTCCACTTCCGAGAGAAGAGAGTGTCTCTTAGCTACTAAATCCGAGCTTGGGTGGGCACTAAAAAACAAATCTCCTTTACTCCTTGCCATTCCAAGGCAAATTTGTGTGACTAACACTAACCATGAGGAAATTTCAAAAGCTATTCAAATTGTTTTGCAGGAATTTGAAGATGTGTTCCCGGAAGAGCTTCCCAATGAGCTACCACCCATTAGGGGAATTGAACATCAAATGGATTTCTTGCCCGGGGCGTCTCTACCAAATCGGCCCGCCTACAAGGCCAATCCGAATGAGACTAAGGAGTTACAAAGGCAAGTTGAGGGACTCCTTGCCAAAGGTTTAATCCGTGAATCTCTTTCTCCTTGTGCCGTGCCGGTCATACTTGTACCTAAGAAAGATAGTTCTTGGCGCATGTGTGTTGATTGTAGGGCCATTAATAAGATCACCATTAAGTATATGCATCCCATACCTAGGCTTGATGATATGCTTGAAGACTTGTGTGGCGCTACTTGTTTTTCTAAAATTGATCTTGCTAGTGGCTATCACCAAATTAGGATGAAAGAAGGCGATGAGTGGAAAACGGCTTTCAAAACTAAATTTGGGTTATATGAGTGGTTAGTCATGCCTTTCGGTTTAACTAACGCTCCTTCTACTTTCATGAGACTAATGAACCATGTGCTTAGGCCTTTGATAGGAAAGTTTGTTGTGGTTTATTTTGATGATATTTTGATATATAGCCCAAATGTCGAGGAACATGCTAAACACCTTAGGGAGGTACTTTTGCTTTTGAAAGAACATAGGTTGTATGCCAAGTTGCCAAAATGTGTGTTTTGTGTGGATGAAGTTGTTTTTCTTGGATTTGTTGTGGGGAGTGATGGTGTCAAGGTAGATGAGGAAAAGATTCGGGTCATAAAGGAGTGGCCTACACCTAGGAATGTTAGTGAAGTTCGCTCTTTCCACGGCCTTGCTAGTTTCTATAGAAGGTTCGTAAGGGACTTCTCTACCAAAGCCGCTCCTTTGAATCATCTTGTTAAAAAGAATGTTGTCTTTAATTGGGGTAAGGAGCAAGAGCATGCTTTTCAAGCTTTGAAGCACGATCTCACACATGCACCTTTACTTGCTTTACCCAATTTTGAGAAAACTTTTGAGTTGGAGTGTGATGCTAGTGGTGTGGGAATTGGGGGAGTTTTGATGCAAGAAGGGAGACCTATTGCTTATTTCTCGGAGAAATTGAATCAAACTCATCTAAACTATCCCACTTATGACAAGGAGTTTGATAAGGCTAATTTCATGCATCGGTCTAGGGGTTCATTTCATGAAATTGCTGGGTCTAACGCATTGAATTAAGTCAGGTCTGTGAAGTTTTTCGCCAGATCCAGGAAAAGAAGAGGACGCTTGCATGGTCCTAGGAAACTGGCGAAAGGGTGAACAATTGGAAGGAAATTGCTAGACGGAGGAAGCCTCGGAGTTGAAGGGTAGAATAGGGATTTCTACGAAAACTCTAGAAGGCTATGTCCGCATCTATAAAAGGGAGAAGCATGCAGGCTGGAGGGACCTTCTCGGTGGAGGCCTCACTAACAGCTCCTTGCTCGATTCACCTTTCCACACACTTGACTCTGAATTTGCGAGAGATTCCAGTTAGCACTCGACTGGTGGTTCACGTTTAGCTTTCCGACAATGGTTCGAGGGTTGTAACACCGTCCTAGTTCAAGGGCGAAGAAACAATTTACATTTCCGTTGCTATTTACACTGATTCCGCCGAGCTTCGCTGTTCGAAGCTCGGTTTTGTTTTGACAACCAATATTTCCTGTTTTATTTCGGATTTTACTTTCGCTTATGTCTATTGTGTTCATTTCTGGTTTGCTGGTTGAGTTCGATTGATTTCGAGTTAGGATTGTCGGAGTTAGTTATTTTTGCAGTTGGTTCTGATTTATTGCCGATACTTGTTGTTTGGATCTGAAGAATGGTTCTGCTTTTTGGATGAATCGGAGGTTGGGTTTTGCTGGAGTTTGTGATTTGTTTGCAGATTGTTCATGATTGATTGAGATCGGAGTAGATCTGTGAAAATCGGAGTTATGGCGTTGGTTTTGCTGTTCGTTGGGTTCGGATGGCTTGGATCCGGAGTGGATTAAGCGTCCGACGTAATCTGAGAAGGAGTACTTGATTTCCATGCCTAGTTTACGTATTTACATTTCATTTCGCCTAGTTTACGTAGATCTGTCGTATTTTCGAGTTATTGTAAGTTTCCGTCGACCAAATCTGTTTATTATGTTTGAATCTGGGCATTTCCTCTGTTTTCTCCATTTGCGAATCTGAATTAGTTAGAAAAGTGCATGAAGATTGTTAGCTGCAGCTTTACCGTACGTTGTCAGGCTTGGCTTTCATGGTCCCCACTTTTTATTTCCTTTGTCTAGTGGTTATCGGTAGTTATGTACTCGGTCTAGGAATTGTTTAACTTTTTCTGCCTGTTACTTGGTTTAAGAGTCCTTGTTCTTCGGTCTAGTATTTACGTTTTGTGCCTAGGTCTAGTAGTAGTTAAAATCTCAACCCCTTTTGCGTGGCAGCAGCCATTTTGTCCAAATTCTCTCAATACTAGCCTACGAATCCATCTCTGTGGGATCGACTCCACTTCCCTATACTAATCCATAGTATTCGGGTTGAGGAAATTTAATTGTTGAAGGAGAGTCGTGAGTGCCCAACGACCGAAGCGCCATTCGATCCCTCGAGTTACTGGACCCTGTGATTCAGTTAATTCGGAGAAGCGTGGTGTCTCGACCTAGCAGTTGCTCAGATCGATTTTTGCAAGCGCACAACTCACTAGATTTCTCGTCCTTCAAATGGCGTCGTTGCCGGGGATGGATGGCGTGCTTAGTGCTAGTGTTCAGAGTCTGTGGTGTAAATAGTTTTGATTTGTTTTCTTTCTCTTTTTGTTTTGCAGTTTATGAGCAGAGGCTCAAGGTCTACCTACTGGAGCAACTCATCTGGGTGGACACACGGCCAGTTTGGTTGGCGGGTTAAGGATACAGTCTCTACTGTAACCACCAGATCAGGGTTCACCACAGGAGGCCCGTTTCCGAGTGAATTTACTAGCGACGAATCTTGGACGTCGTCAGGACGCAAAGATCCAGAATCACCACCCGAATCAGAAACAGAGTCAGAAACAGGGGAAGCAGAGGAATTAGTCATGGCGCAGGTGGTAGACCCAGATCCAGAAATCGGCTCTCTCACTGCCCATTTAGATGGAGAACCAGCTCAAGCTATAGTAATGAATCCACGCCAGAGGACTATCGAGATCAAGACAAACGTACTTGGCATCTTGCCGACGTTCTCTGGGCGTAGAAATGAGTGTCCGTATGAGTTCTTAAATGAATTCAGTAAGTTATGTGGTATTCAGAAGAGGCCGAATGATGCAACAGAGGAGGATTATCGCTTACGAGCGATTCCGTTTACCTTGAAGGGGGAAGCTAATACGTGGCTATTGAGGTTGCCTCCGGATTCTATCCGCACGTGGAGGGACTTCAAGTTGGAATTCTTAGATTATTTCTTCCCATCCAACAAGACGAATGCACTTAAGAAAGAAATACTAGAGTGTAAGCAAGATTACGATGAATCGTTGAGTCAGTACTGGTCGAGATTTAAGGGGTTGTTGGATGCATGCCCGAATCACCGGATGATAGAGGCAGAGACCTACTCTCTGTTTTACGAAGGAGCCACTCCCGAGTCAAAGGACTTAATGAACTCCTCGAGTGGGGAAATTTCACAAGAAAAATGGGAAGTGAGGCAAGAGAGATCCTAGGGAAGTTGATTGACGCTAAGAAGGCGTACGATAACCCTAGGAATGCAGTGAAAAGAGGATCGGTGCATGCTGGGAGAGAACAAGAAGATAACAAAGTCGAAGCGAGGATTGATAGGCTCGAGAAGGCTCTTTTGAACGCGATTGAAAAGACGATTCCACTGGCTTCACAAGGGAAGGAGAAATCTCCTGGTCCAGGAGATAATCAAATGCAACAATATTACGGGACCCAGGAAGGAGATTATCAGGCCCAGGTCAATGCAATGGGAAGTTGGAATCCCGATGGGAGCTGGAATCCAGGGAGACAGAGAGATGCGCCTTGGAGAAACCATCCGAATTTCAGATGGACTGACAACGAACAGAATCAGCCGGCACCACAACAAAGTCAGCAGTTTGCACCTCAGCCCGAAAGACAAGGTAACTGGTCAGGAAGGAATCAAGAGGGGCAGGGCAACTGGATTAATCGGAACCAAGGAGACCACTCGAGCTGGGGAAACAGGAATCAGAATTATCAAGGGAACCCTTATGTACCACCGCACCAAAGGAATTTCCAAAACAATTACCAGGGCCAAGGAAATCAATACAATAACTCTTCAGGCGGTCAAGGAAACGCTCGTCAGAATCAAGCAAGTGGACCGACTCTGAGTATAGGGCCGGGACCCAGTCAACCACCAAAGTTAACAAAGAATATCGATGATATGGTGCAAGACCTCGTCAGTTCTCAGCAACATATGCAAAACAACCTGCAATCGAACAATGACGTAGTGCACAAGCTGCAAGATGCTCAACAGGAGCAGAAAGCAGTCATGGATATGTTGGCTAAGCAATTGTCCCAAATAGCCTCTTCTTTGAGTGACATGCGGGGAAACGAAGGAAAAATTCCGGCCTCAGTAAGGCCACCTGATAGAGCTAATATAAGTCAGATTACCTTGAGGTCCGGGAAAGGATATGAGGGACCGGTGGTGAGAACAAAGGAGGGGACAGATCCTAAGGAAGGCAAGAAGAAAGAGGATACAACTCCCAGACCCAGACACTTGGAGGGAGGAAGTCCCTTGGTCAAGGATGACCTTGAGGAGAAAGATTTGGAGAAACAATTGCCTAGACCGACCGAACCATTCTTCCTCGATCCAGAGCCGGAGTTGGAAGATGGGGCAGTGGGAAAAGAAACTGGAGAGTTATCAGCTGAAAGTTCTACCGGAGCAGGGAAGCGACTGAAACCTTTTCCGAGTCGGGGGGAAGCCAAGAAACAGAAGGAAGAACCGGTAGACTTCATGGACATTTTTGGGAAGTTGGAAATCAATCTGCCATTTTTACAGGCCCTGAAGATGCCAGTATTTAGCAAGTTCATCAAGGAATTTATAGCTGGGAAGGCTAGGCCCAGTGGGAAAATTCTGATAGGCGAGAATGTCTCCGCAGTAATTCAGAAAATGAAGATGCCTTCAAAATGCAATGACCCAGGTATGTTCACCTTACCCATCTCTATTGGTAATGTGAAAATCGAGCATGCTATGTGTGATTTAGGTGCGTCGATAAACGTGTTACCACTTTCCATATACAAGAAGTTAGTTGGGGTAGGCATGGTAGATACGAAAGTTGTGATTCAATTAGCGGATAGGTCATGCATTTGTCCTGAAGGGGTGCTTGAGAATGTGATAGTCAGGGTACATGACTTCTTGTACCCTGCTGATTTCCATGTGATTAAGATGAGTGATAATGAGTCTGCTGAGTCGGGCGGAGTACTTTTAGGGAGGCCCTTCCTACGAACCGCTAAGACTATCATTGATGTTTTTGATGGAACAATTTGCCTTGATTACAATGGGGAGAAATATACATTCAGCATTGATGAGGCAATGAAGAAACCTCTTGACGTTGAAAATATGCATGCTATAGATGTTATTAACCCTTTGGTCTAGGAATATCTTGAGACGGAATTAATGCAGGAACAGATTGAGAACTCCGAGATGAGTCTTGACATTGATAGAGAGGTAGCCAGTTGGTGTCAAGCAAAGAACACAAGTGAGTTATCTGATGAGGAGTTAGCTGAAGCAATTCTGGAATTCTGTGCAAATCCGGAGCTAGCCAGGTCAAGGAATACACCTTATGTGGCGAGTGTGGAAGGTTCTGCTGGGTCAAGGAAGGGAATGACTACGGAAGTAACAGAGAAAAATCCCTTGCCCCAGGAAAAAGATGTTCCCAAGAAAGAGCTGAAAACACTTCCACCAGGCCTAAAGTATGTTTATCTAGAGGAGAACGAAACTTTCCCTGTTATTATCAACAGCAGCTTGACCGAGGGACAAGAAGAGGAACTGCTGAAGGTAATCTGAAGAAACAAGAAGGCTATTGGGTGGACACTCTCTGACCTGGTAGGAATTAGTCCAGATTTGTGCATGCATCACATCCGCTTGGAGGAAGGAGCAAAAGCCTGCAGAGACCCTCAACGCAAATTGAATCCTAACATGAGGGAGGAAGTGCTGAAGGAAGTATTGAAACTACTCTCCCTAGGAATCATTTATTCCATACCAGACAGTGAATGGGTGAGTCCAGTCCATATGGTACCCAAGAAGTCAGGAATACAGGTGGTCAAGAACGACAAGAATGAATTGGTGCCCACCAGACTAGTCACTGGGTGGAGGATGTGCATCGATTATAGGAAGTTAAATGAAGCGACCAAGAAAGATCATTTCCCTCTACCTTTCATTGACCAGATGCTGGAGAGGCTAGCGGGCAAGCAATACTTCTGTTTCCTAGACGGGTATAGTGGGTATTTTCAAATCTATGTGGATCCCGAGGACCAGGAGAAGATAACTTTCACGTGTCCTTTCGGCACGTATGCTTACAGGAGGATGCCGTTTGGCCTGTGCAATGCGCCAGGCACTTTTCAGCGGTGTATGATGAGTATCTTCTCGGATCTTTTGGAGGACTGCATCGAGATTTTTATGGACGACTTCACTGTGTACGGGAATTCATTTGACTCATGTTTGGCTAGTCTGGATAAAGTATTGAGAAGATGCCAGGAAAAACATTTGGTTTTGAACTTCGAGAAATGCCACTTTATGGTCCCTAAGGGAATTGTCCTAGGGCACGTAGTCTCGGAAAAAGGTATACAAGTAGACCAGGCAAAGATTGAGGTGATATCAAAACTGCCTTACCCGACGAACCAGAAGGAGGTAAGAGGATTCCTAGGGCACGCAGGATTTTATAGAAGATTCATTAAGGATTTTGCGAAGATTGCTCAGCCACTCACTCATTTGCTGCACAATGATGTTGAGTTTGTTTTCAATGAGGAGTGCATAAAGGCTTTTCAACTACTGAAAGATAGACTAGTATCGGCTCCCATTATCCGAGCGCCCGATTGGAGTTTGCCATTTGAAATAATGTGCGACGCGAGTGACTATGCAGTAGGGGCGGTGCTAGGTCAAAGAGTTGACGGAAAAAGTTACGTAATTTTCTATGCGTCAAGAACGCTCAACCAGGCCCAGAAAAACTATGACACCACGGAGAAGGAAATGTTGGCAGTCGTGTACTCTTTTGAAAAATTCCGACCATATTTGCTTGGGTCGAGGGTGATAGTCTTCACTGATCACGCTGCGATAAAGTACTTGCTGGCGAAGAAAGAATCCAAGCCGAGATTAATCCGTTGGGTGTTGCTTTTGCAAGAATTCGATTGGGAAGTTAGAGATAAAAAGGGAACTGAAAATAAAGTAGCCGATCATCTGAGCAGGATATTTCAAGGGGAGACCGAGGAAGCAATACCGGACGCATTCCCTGAGGAACATTTGTACTACGTGAAAAAATTTCCTCGACCTACCAGCTGGGAGGACGTTATGGAGTTAACAGGTCCAGGGGATGACGAAAAAGGGAAAAGCCATCAAAACGCTGAGCCATGGTTCGCAGATCTGGCAAATTACTTAGTCACTGGAGAAGTGCCGAGTTCGCAAGTAATCTCTCGGGCCCAGAAGATGAAATTGAAGAGCGAGGCCAAGTACTATTTCTGGGATGACCCGTATTTGTGGCGAATGGGAGCCGACCAAGTAATCCGGAGGTGTATCCCGGAGTGGGAACAGAGGGATGTGCTGAATCATTGCCATCCCTAGCTTGTGGAGGTCACTTTGGACCTAGGAAGACAACAAGGAAGGTGTTAGATAGTGGTTTTTACTGGCCTACGTTGCATAAGGATGCGTTCGAGTTTTGTCAGAATTGTGAGAGGTGTCAACAGACCGGGGGAATATCCAGGAGGGATGAGATGCCGCAAGTCCCAGTGATTGTGTGTGAGATCTTTGATGTTTGGGGGATGGACTTCATGGGTCCATTTCCGTCTTCATACGGGAACACCTACATACTTGTGGCAGTGGATTATGTGTCAAAATGGATAGAGGCAAAAGCAACCACCTCGTGCGAAGCTAAGGAGGTAGCAAAGTTTCTTAGAGCTAACATTTTCAACAGGTACGAAGTGCCGAGAGCTATAATATCTGACAATGGGACACACTTCCGCAACCGGACTATTGAAGCTCTGATGAGAAAATATGGCGTCCATCACAGACTGTCTACACCTTATCATCCTCAATCCAACGGCCAGGCGGAAATATCCAACAGAGAAATAAAGGCGATACTGGAAAAGACGGTTAATCCGTCCAGGAAAGACTGGAGTAAGAGGCTTGGAGACGCACTATGGGCTTACCGGACGGCATACAAGACGCCTATTGGGATGTCACCATATAGGCTTGTGTTCGGCAAAATGTGTCACTTGCCCGTGGGAGTAGAACACCGAGCATATTGGGCGGTCAAGGAAATAAACATGAGACCCGAATCCTGCGAGGAAGAGAGGAAATTGCAGCTGCAGGAGTTGGAGGAACTAAGGCTGGAGTCATATGAATCGGCGATGTGGTACAAAGAGAAAACAAGACTCTGGCATGACAAGAACCTCCGGGTCAAGGAATTGCAAGTCGGGCAGAAGGTTCTCCTATTCCAATCCCGGCTCAAGCTAATGCCTGGTAAGTTAAAGTCCAAATGGATTGGGCCATACACTGTTGTGAGTTTGCGTGCAAATGGAGCTGTAGAAATCCAGGGAAGTTCTTCAAACTCTACTCCTTTTCTTGTTAACGGTCATAGGGTAAAGGTATTTTGGGATAGCTCGGAGATGTGTGTAGTGGACGAGATGCCACTACGCGCACTCCACGATATCGCCTAATAGATCTGGGGAGTGAGTGTTCTTAGAGATTTCCTAGGTCCAGCATCCAAAAAGTTTTAGCATGACCTGACCTAGGGAATCTTGAGAACACTTGAACATAAATTGTAAATATTCAATCGCTTTCTTTAAATCAAGAAAAACCCAAACAAATCAGAAAAAAAAATAATCTTCCAAAAATATTTTCGAAATACCAGACTCCTTAAGGAATTTTTTTTGATACCGTCATACCCTAGACCCGGGGAGTCTGGCGTTTCAATTTTTAGTTTAATGTTTTTCTTTAAGTGTGATTTTGCAGAAGAAATTCACAAGGGCAAGGAATTGTGGAGTAAAAATTTTGGAGGGAGTTGGCCCCGGTTCGGATTTCAAAAGGAACTTTATGGGGAGGCGTACGGTCGCAAGCGTCATCACCTGCAACCGCCTGCCAAAAACGTCCTCTCTCATGCCTACACTATAATCGGTTTAGCCTTCCTATTTTCATTACCTATTCTCTCTCCAATATTCACGAAAACGAAAAAATCCCCAATTTCCTCTCCCCTTTTTCTCTCTCTCTAACCCTAATCTGCAAATTCTGCCCCAAATTCTTTACAAAAATTCCACAGAACATCCATGGAAAACAAGCAAGGAACCGGTAGCACCTCAGGATCCGCCGACTCTGGAGCGGCGGCGTTTATGGCCGAGCTATTCCAGAAATTTGGGGGTGCGGAGAAGGAGATGGAGGCATTCGCCATGTTTGCAACCGCAATGGGTAAATCCGTACAGGCTGCTCCGTCTTCTAGTGTACCACAACCGGAGGCCGTCTCAGAACCCGTCGCCGAACCTGAAGCCGTTCAAGCCATCGCCCAGGAACCCACTGCCGTACCAGAGGAGACAGTTGTTCCGGAGACCACCACACAACCAGAGGACATTCAAGAATCACCGACCACTAGCCCGGAACCAACCACCGCAGGGAATCGTGAAGACGACTCAGATTTGGTCACAGGGTTGGAATTGTTGGCTATGTGCGAACCAAGGGTAGACTCTGCAACTGAGGGGGAAACCCCTGTTTCGGTTAGTGTTTCTGAGGGGGTGAAGCCCGTACTTGCTAGTGAGGAACATGTTGAGAGAGATGTTATGGAGCCATCCGGGGAAGTTAAAGATTTTGCTGCTGTTGTTAGTATTTCTGAGGGGGAAACCCCTGTTTTGGAAAAATCTGTGGAGGGGGAAACCCCTGTTTTGGAAAAATCTGTGGAGGGGGAAACCCCTGTTTTGGAAAAATCTGTGGGGGGGGAGGCCCCTATAGTTGGTGAAGATGGGGGCGACGAGGCCCTAATTTCTGAACAAAATGTGGAGGGGGATACCCCTGAGAAACCGGTGGGTACTGAGGCCCATGTCGGGGAAAGATTTGAGGGGGTAGAGACCCCTGTTTACATCTCGGGGGCAACCCCATTGTTGTCCAAGGAGGGAGAAGCCCTCGATTCTGAAAATAGCCAGGAACCCGCTGACGCCGGGGTGAAGTTGATTGTGGATCTGACCAAGATCCCGGAGGATACCGACTCGCCGGTCAACCCCAGAGATGCTAGGAGGCGGGCTCGCCGGAGCCTCATTGAGGAGATTGTTGAGACAGTGGAGCCGACGGAGGAAGAATCGCTGGGTCCAGAGACCGCAGCATCTGAACAGGTGAACTCTCCCAGACCTGGCAGGGGGGGAGTGATGAGGAGAAGCGTCGCCAAGCGGCTGAGAAGAAAAGGAAGGGGAAACAAATTGCTCCTTCCTCGACCAAAAAGGCGAGAGGGAACTCTACTAAATCCACGCTTCCGCCGGCAGCCAAGGTACCATATGCCGCAGAAACCGAGAGCCCTTCTGAGTCCAACGACTCGGAAGAAGAACAGGAAGAGGAATTCAACTTTGAGCCGACCGAAGTATGGACGTTTGACGACCCAAAGCGCACGGCCATTTATAAGGAGAATAGTACTGAGGGGAAGGTCGCTAAGTCAGGAAAGATGTATAGCTCATCGGAGCTCAAAACGATTGCTTGCAACGATGAATTCCGGACTTATATCGATGCAATAGGCTTCGATTGGTTGCTCAAGCACAGTACTACCGAGGTCCCGATTGACCTAGCCCGAGAATTCTTTTCCACCTTCCGATTCAAGTCCACTACCGATTTGGATGCCGAATCCATCAATTTCAGACTTTTCAGTGAGGAACATACAATGAGCATCCGGGAATGGACCTTGCGGATGGGTTTGCAGACGCGAACGGAGGACGATGAAGGCCTGTGGAACGAGAGGATGATTGGTCCACCAAAAATGACGCCGGGATTCAAAGCGCAAAGCGCCTGGGAGTTCTTGACTCACCCGAGGGTGGGTCAGTTTAAAACAATCTTTTCGAAGGCACACCACATCGAAAATAGGGTCCTGCGATTTGCCCAGACTTTTATTAGTTACAATTTAATGGGAACCGCCAACAACGCTCTGACTACCGCCGATCTATACTTCACATGGTGCATGGCTACGGGGGTAAGAGTTCACTTGGGCTATTGGATAGCCCAAGCCTGCCATCAAGTGACTGCAAATCCTTCCCGGCACCTATACACGTGCCACCTGCTCGGAGCCTATCTGCAGAGGAATGTAATCATGAAGATCCATAAGGCATGCCGAGAGGTAAAGACATGTTCGCCCCCTGAGGTTTTTAACATGGATTATTTTTTCAATAAAGGGTTGCTGATCGCACGCGGAAGGGAAGTATGCTTTTACGAGGTTGGGCAGTCAGAGGCTCAGGTGAAACAGGACCCCGATGTGGTGGAAGTGAAGGATACGACTGACGTAGAAGCAGGAGCCAGGATTGAAGTAGAGGAAGTGCGAAAGGAGGTAGGTTGGATGAGGTCAGAAATGAAGATGGTTCGGGAGGAAATTGTGTCCCTGTGGGGGAAAAGTAAGAATGGTACTGAGAGTGTCAGGAAAGATGTCGCTGGAGTACGAACGGAACTGGAAGACATAAGGACGGAAGTTCGGAAGGTTAGGGAGGAAATGGTGGCCCTCAAGGGGCGCTTGTCCGATCTTGTGGCGACATCGACCAGATGTACTGAGAAGATGACGGAAGGAGTTGAGTTGATGATGGCGATGACAATGTGGGTTAGAGCAAGGTTCCCAGAGACACCGAAGGAACTTCCGAAGCCTAGCGGCGATTCTACAACGCCAGGTCAAGGAAGTCTGACTGCGCAGAAGCCACCGCATGCCCCAAGGCCCCAGACTACTCCATCTCCTTCTCGGCCCGTGATATTGAGAACAACCGTACCCCGCCCGACAGAAGAACGACATGAGAAGCCGGAGTTGCCGGCCAGAAAGAAAGCTAAGGTGACCCACCAGACAGCGCCACCAAAGTCTGGCCCTCGCGGGGGCCAGACCCCGAATTGAACCCCCCACGGAGCCAAGTAACCCTTATTTTCTTTTTTTTTTTATTATTTTCCGTTTTGTTTGTGTTATGCCAGCATGCTCTGTAATTGTACATATGTGTTGCCTTTCTTACACTTAGCCCAACTTTTGGTCTAAGTGTGAGAAGGGGGTGTTTTGTTTTTTTTGCATGCCTTGGTTGTTTGTTGCGCCTTCTCCCACTTAGCCCGATGCTCGGTCTAAGTGTGAGAAGTTTTGCTCTGTATTTGTGTTTGTTGTTGTTTGCTTTATTAGTCTGCTGTTAGTACTTCCCTTTTCCCCCCTTCACTACGATGGCTTGGGGACAAGCTTGAGTGAAGCGGGAGGGGGGGGAGTAAGTTTCGTTTTTGTGTCTTAGGTTGTGTGCTTCGCATGAGCTAGCTAGATAATAAGGCGAGATCCCCTTAGTAAGAGTGATTGAAGAGAGAAAGCAGATCAACTTTGACACCTTCTTCCTTAATAAGCCGAATGCGATCTGAATGAAGTTAGGACGATGGAAAATGCCTTAGATAACCTAGTTGTACAGCCCTACTATAAAGTGAGTTATAAGCCTAAACACTTTTAGAGCTAACATGAAAAAAATGGGCTATCACTTGATGCTTAGGGAGTAGAGTCTGACGGAAAAAAAGGGGTTTCTGGAGGTATAAGCTGGACGAAGTCCAGGAAAAGGAGGTATAAGCTGGACGAAGTCCAGGAAGTGGAGGTATAAGCTGGACGAAGTCCAGGGATAAATAAACTAAAAATTCGGAGGTATAAGCTGGACGAAGTCCAGGGGAAAGGGGTTATAATACAGGAAAATGAGGAAGAGGAAAAAAAAGAAAAAAATATAATCCTCAAGGGCAGAAAAAAATCGTAGCCTGGCCCAGGGAAATTTATAGGAAAGGAGGAAGAATAGGAAAAAAACTCTCATAACCCGACGCATCAGTGGTATAACTCTAACTTTAGAGCGTTTTGATCCTAACATCCCTGGTGAGGAATGAGTGATCAAGCGAACCTAACAGATGGGAAATCAATAGGCTATCTTGACTAACTGACAGACCGTTTAGGCAGACGAAGGAAGGGGGAAGATTTGAAGACTGTAATCGATCAGATTGAACTTGAGCTTGTGGGGATAGTAGCTTAAAAATTCAAAACTAGTTCATGCTTGTTTGTTTTGTTGTGTTTCTGTTCTTTGTGTTCTTTTCTTTTCTTAGTCCGTAGTTGCTTAGGTCTAGGAGTTTGTTTTGTTTTCATTTTTTTTAGGGTTTTACTTGGTAACCATGCATTGAAATTCGCCTTATTCCTATTTTCTTGTCTTTCATACTTGAGGACAAGCATGGTTTAAGTGTGAGCAGTTTGATAAGGCTAATTTCATGCATCGGTCTAGGGGTTCATTTCATGAAATTGCTGGGTCTAACGCATTGAATTAAGTCAGGTCTGTGAAGTTTTTCGCCAGATCCAGGAAAAGAAGAGGACGCTTGCATGGTCCTAGGAAACTGGCGAAAGGGTGAACAATTGGAAGGAAATTGCTAGACGGAGGAAGCCTCGGAGTTGAAGGGTAGAATAGGGATTTCTACGAAAACTCTAGAAGGCTATGTCCGCATCTATAAAAGGGAGAAGCATGCAGGCTGGAGGGACCTTCTCGGTGGAGGCCTCACTAACAGCTCCTTGCTCGATTCACCTTTCCACACACTTGACTCTGAATTTGCGAGAGATTCCAGTTAGCACTCGACTGGTGGTTCACGTTTAGCTATCCGACAATGGTTTGAGGGTTGTAACACCGTCCTAGTTCAAGGGAGAAGAAACAATTTACATTTCCGTTGCTATTTACACTGATTCCGCCGAGCTTCGCTGTTCGAAGCTCGGTTTTGTTTTGACAACCAATATTTCCTGTTTTATTTCAGATTTTACTTTCGCTTATGTCTATTGTGTTCATTTCTGGTTTGCTGGTTGAGTTCGATTGATTTCGAGTTAGGATTGTCGGAGTTAGTTATTTTTGCAGTTGGTTCTGATTTATTGCCGATACTTGTTGTTTGGATCTGAAGAATGGTTCTGCTTTTTGGATGAATCGGAGGTTGGGTTTTGCTGGAGTTTGTGATTTGTTTGCAGATTGTTCATGATTGATTGAGATCGGAGTAGATCTGTGAAAATCGGAGTTATGGCGTTGGTTTTGCTGTTCGTTGGGTTCGGATGGCTTGGATCCGGAGTGGATTAAGCGTCCGACGTAATCTGAGAAGGAGTACTTGATTTCCATGCCTAGTTTACGTATTTACATTTCATTTCGCCTAGTTTACGTAGATCTGTCGTATTTTCGAGTTATTGTAAGTTTCCGTCGACCAAATCTGTTTATTATGTTTGAATCTGGGCATTTCCTCTGTTTTCTCCATTTGCGAATCTGAATTAGTTAGAAAAGTGCATGAAGATTGTTAGCTGCAGCTTTACCGTACGTTGTCAGGCTTGGCTTTCATGGTCCCCACTTTTTATTTCCTTTGTCTAGTGGTTATCAGTAGTTATGTACTCGGTCTAGGAATTGTTTAACTTTTTCTGCCTGTTACTTGGTTTAAGAGTCCTTGTTCTTCGGTCTAGTATTTACGTTTTGTGCCTAGGTCTAGTAGTAGTTAAAATCTCAACCCCTTTTGCGTGGCAGCAGCCATTTTGTCCAAATTCTCTCAATACTAGCCTACGAATCCATCTCTGTGGGATCGACTCCACTTCCCTATACTAATCCATAGTATTCGGGTTGAGGAAATTTAATTGTTGAAGGAGAGTCGTGAGTGCCCAACGACCGAAGCGCCATTCGATCCCTCGAGTTACTGGACCCTGTGATTCAGTTAATTCGGAGAAGCGTGGTGTCTCGACCTAGCAGTTGCTCAGATCGATTTTTGCAAGCGCACAACTCACTAGATTTCTCGTCCTTCAGAGTTGTATGCAATTGTAAGGTGTTTGGAAAATTGGCAACATTTCTTGATGCATAGGGAATTTGTTATCCACGCGGACCACGAGTCCATCGAGTTTTTGAGTGGGCAACACAAGCTTGGCAAAAGGCATGCTAAGTGGAGTACCTTCTTGGAGACTTTTCCCTACGTCATCCGGTATAAAAAGGGAAAAGAAAATGTGGTCGCCGATGCCTTGTCCCGTAAGCCTTCTCTAGCTTTGCTTTGTAGTGATATGTATGTTGGTGGTGCTTGTGTTTTTCGAAACTATATACTTACTATGTGCACTTCCAAATTCTTTGCTTTTGATAGCCTTAAGGCACTTTATGAGCATGATCTTGACTTTGCTAGTATTTTTGTTGCTTGTGAAAAGGGGTCATTTGAGAAGTACTATCGACATGAGGGCTATCTCTTTAAGGAAAATAGGTTGTGCATTCCGCAAGGGTCATGGAGAGAGGTTCTTGTGAGGGAATCCCACCTTGGGGGGTTGATGGGGCATTTTGGGGTAACTAAAACTTATGATATCCTATGTGAACATTTCTATTGGCCCAAAATGAAGAGAGATGTTGAGCGGTTTTGTGGGGGGTGCATCGAGTGTAAGAAGGCTAAATCCAAGTCAAATAACTTTGGCCTATACACACCCCTCCCTACCCCTACACACCCATGGGTTGACCTATCTATGGATTTCGTGCTAGGATTACCCTTATCCCAAAGAAAGAATGATAGCATCTTTGTAGTGGTCGATCGCTTCTCCAAAATGGCTCATTTCTTGCCATGTTCAAAACATAATGATGCCAAACACATTGCCGACTTGTTCTTTAGGGAGATAGTTAGGATCCATGGTATTCCCCGGACCATAGTTAGTGATAGAGATGTCAAGTTCCTTAGTCATTTTTGGAAAACTCTTTGGAGAAAGTTGGGGACCAAACTTTTATTTTCCACCACCGCCCACCCTCAAACCGATGGCCAAACCGAGGTAGTGAACCGAACGCTTGGGGGATTACTTAGAGCCTTGGTGAGTGAGAATAGGAAGTCTTGGGAACTATGTCTTCCCATTGCCGAATTTGCTTACAATCGGACTACCCATTCCTCTACTAATTTTTCTCCATTTGAAATTGTTTATGGGTTCAACCCACTAACCCCGATGGATCTTGCTACGTCGGACTTGCCTTCTTCTCTTGTTTGTGATGTAGATGGAGCTAGCAAGGCTCAGTTTGTGAAGGACCTTCATGTTAAGGTGCAAGAGAACATCCAAAAGAGGAATGAACACTATGCAAGGGTTGCTAACAAAGGACGTAAGGAGGTGATCTTCAATCCCGGAGATTGGGTTTGGGTGCATTTCCGAAGGATTCGCTTCCCAGACAAAGTGAAATCCAAGCTCGCACCACGAGGAGATGGACCTTTCCAAATCAAAAAGAGGGTCAACAACAACGCTTATGTCGTCGACCTCCCAGGTGAGTACAATGTTAGTTCCACATTCAATGTCTCTGACTTGAGCCCTTTTGACGTCTCAGGAGTCGATCTGGATTTGAGGACAAATCCTTCACAAGAAGAGGGGGATGATGCGAATCCACAAGTCTCGCATCGTTTGATCAACCCCACTAAGGACATTCATCGACCAATGACAAGGGCAATGACAAAGAAGATGCAAGAAGCTTTAAGCACATTCATCCGTGGAATAAGCTCATCCGAAGAGAGAGCTCGAGTAGGGGACGACCGGAAGCTGAAAATGGTGCTCAAGGCCTCGTGGGAGGACGGAACGGAAGCGACGCTCGTCAAGACATGTCTTTTGGAGTCATCACCGCTTCAATGCGCGACGTTCGTATAATGGCCATAACTCTCTCATCCGGACTCCGATTGGGGCGTACAAGATACTCACGCGAAGCCCTTTCGAAGACGAAGATAGTGCTTTTGGAGGATTCCAGAGAAATAGCCCGACCGGGCGATTTTCAAGGGGAAAACGCCCGACCGGGCGTTCTGTCAGTTTTTGGTCACGAATTCCAGAAAGTTCGCTCGACCGGGCGTTTTGCATGAGCCAAAACGCCCGACCGGGCGTGTTGCGCGACTTGCGTTTTTGGACTCTTTTTGTTTCTTTTATTTAGCACTTTTAGTCCCTTGTATAAATACCAATGTCTAGGGTTTTGTGGGGGGACTTTTGAACATTATTGAAGAACAAAGACTCCATTGGAGCACCCATCTTCATCATTGAAGATTTATCCAAAATCCCTTGTGGTTGCATTTAATCTATTGCCGGGCTTAGATTATTTGTTAAGGTATGCTTGCTAGTTCTTGTGTTGCTAGTTGGTGGAGCCATTAGGTTTTTGTTTGTGAAAGTAGCCATTGGATTTTTCTTTCTTGAGCTTGAATCTAAATCATAACACTTATCATCTTCTTCTTCTTTTCCATCTTTTTATTGTCATATTTCTTGTTTGGGTTATTGGATATTATTGCAAGAACAAATCCGGGCAACATATGTTTATTGAATCCTTAAGATTCACATTAACGTGTTTGAGCGGTAGTAGGTGAGTGTGGCTGCTGTATGTGTATCCAACATCCTTGTGTGTTTCATAGCAACCTTGTTGGAACGTCGTCAATTTTAGTGGATCTATTTATTCGTGTGAGTTACTCCACTAATTTAAAATTATGGAGTAGTAGTTCACGTTGTGCAAATAGAAGTTTCTATCATAATAAAATTGGAATATTTATTAACCTTTACCCAAAATAAAACACTTATGTCCATTACTGCTACCAGTAGTTTGGTGGTCTATACTGTATAAATTTATCAAAATAAGACCACGGATTTCTGCGTATCAATATATGTGTGGTCGGTGTGCACGTTCATAGGAATGGGGGTGGCGAATGAGAATTCATCTTTATATTTCTCATTCATGATAAGGTATAAGCAATAGTTATTATTAGCCTATATGGTAAATAAGTAGTTCCACTTCTTAACCAAGTTTGGAATGTTCCTTTTTCCATATATATATGTTGCCTCAACTGCCAGTCCACCACCTACTATTATTTCATAACATAAAAATATACTACTTTATTTATTCCTTTAATGTGACACATTTTTTAGAATGTCTATTCAAAGTGTATTTTTTAAAAATATGGAACATCTGCTACGCAAATTATGTCAAGGTATCATTTTTTATCCGTAAAATAATACAGAAAGTCAATAAACTTTAAATTTCTCTTTTTCTTTCCTCTTTCCTTTTCTTGCTTCTCTTTTTCTCCATCATTTACGATTATAATCTTAATCTACACTTGTATAATCCCACAACACAAATATCAATCACAGCCCAGAACGAAAGCAATAATCCAATCACTAAAGAAAAAAAATGTTGTACTTTTAAGCAGAAGATGCTTAGAGCATCCACTATAGGGGCGGCGCCGCCCGCCCCCAATCCGCCTCCGCCCCGCTGATCTATAGTGCATGGTGCGTCCGCCCCGAGGCGGACACCATTTTTGGGGCGGAAGGCCCTCCGGCGAGAATGGTGCGAGGACGCGCAGGTCACGCCTCGCCGCGCCTATAGGCGCGCCGGCCGCCCCCGGAAATATATTTTTTTAATTATTTTTTAAAATTTCTTTATAAATACCACTCCTCTCCCACTCATTTGTAGCGGCGTCGGCAGCGGCAGTGGCGGTGAGGGCAACGGTGCCGTCAACCGGCGGTGGACGGGCCACGCACTACACCAAAGCGGAGTCCATTGCTGTGGCGCGGGCGTGGGATGCGGTCACATCAGACCCCATAGTGGGCACCGATCAGACCGAGGGGAGCTTTTGGAAGCGCGTCATGTTGGCATACAACGAGTTCAAACCTCGAGGCGCCAAACCGCGTGACGGGGAACAACTCCGCAAAAAGTGGTCTAGGATTCTGCATGCCACCAAGCGGTGCTGAGAGTGGCCGAAGCGAAGCCGACGTGAAGGCGCTGTCTATGACTCAATTCAACACAGAAGGCTGGTCGAAGTTCACCATGTGGGAGGAGTATCTTGTTCTCGAGCACTGTCCGAAATTCAAGGCCATCTGTGCGCAAGAGCGGGCAGGAGCTCCTAGGGCGAAGCGTACTAGACACAACATAGCCGAGGACTACAACAGCGGCAGCGGCTCGCAATCATTCGACCTCAACGACGAGCAAACCGAAGAGCCCTCCGCTACACACTCTAGGCACCCACGCCCTCCGGGACAACATGCCTCTATCCGAAGCGCTAGAGTGGCTGGAAGTTCCTCCCGCATATCGTCGGTCGTGTCTGGATCGCCCATCCCGCAGCCCACCCCTATACCACAACCCATGGCCCCTGGTCCCCACGAGGTCTTGAGGGAGAACCTAGATGTGCAGTTGATGAAACAACTGCAGGAAAACTGTCGTTTCTACGAGACCGCAACCGACCCGGTCATCAAGGGTATATACTGGAAACTCATAAGTCGGATCCAGCGCCGGCTAGGCTTGTCTGATGAGGATTTGGCACGGCCGGCCGGCGGCAGCGGGGGAGGCGGCGGAGAAGAGGATGAGGAATCCGACTCCGCCACTGAGTAGACGGTGACGGCGTTTTTATTTGTAATGTTTTTAAATGTTCGTTGTATAATTTTACCCTTTCCAATACAATGAATATTCGGTTCCAATTACCTCGTTTTCTAATTATTTACATTTCGATAATTTTAATTATAATTGATTTAAAATAAACGAAAAAAATAAAATGAAAAGTGGCTAAAAATTTTGGGGCTATTGGAAGTGTCCACCTTATAGCTGCAGACACTTTTTTGTAGGTGCGGATAAATAAACTGGGGTTGTGGAAAAAAAAGGTGGCGGGGCTATTGGAAGTGTCCGCCTTATAATGGATGCTTAGGGTAGGGGTGGGTCGGTACGGTATACCGTACCGACCGTGCCATACCGCATACCGTACCGGAAAGTACGGTATGACAAAATTCAATACCGATACCGTACCGAATTTTCGGTATACCGAAATTCCGGTATACCGGAAATTCGGTATGATATTTTTTGATACCGTTACCATACCGTTATTACGGTATACCGTACCGTGTTTCGGTATACCGTTAAAAAATGGTATACCGAAACACGGTACGGTATACCGTAATAACGGTATGGTAACGATAACGGTATACCGAAAAATAATTGGTTTCTTGATTTGTTCATTTACTAATTGGTTTCTCGATTGTTCATTATTTTTTGCTATCGGTAATTCGTTCATCACTCTATTCAATTTTATATTTTGGTTAGCATGTTATCAAGTATCATATTATATTTGTTGTTGCCGATGATGTTGATCTTTAAGTATCTTTTAATATATATTTATGGATTATTTTGATTACATATATTCAGAATTTTATCCCATAATCGTGGTTAATGATAAAATGAAGGTACTTATTGATTATTTTTGGCTATTTAGACCAATATAAAATAATTGGTCTTATAAATAAAATCTCCAAATAGATTTACAAGTGTAATGAAATGAAGATTCAATTTTTCCCCCTAGACTTTAATTTCAATCTATCATTATAAACATGCATACAAATTCTCAAAAATATTAACAAGGCACGGTCTTCCTTTGATTTGAATAAATTTTTAAAATACTAGCAAATAATATTTTTTTAATGTGAAAATACTAAAATTCAACATATATCAAAATTTGGCTAATTTGTTGGTTATGATGAGTATATTTTAAAGTTAAGGGTTTAGGATTTAGGTTTCAAGGTTTGGGTTTTTAGTGTATAGGGTCGCTATATTGCAATGAAATGAATCTCGACTAGAAAGTGTCTCACCAGTGCAATATTAAATTATTGCAACGTAAACTTGCTCCTACAGTTATAACTCAACGGTTAATTCGTATTTTCACAGATTTAAAATGCTTTTTAATTTTAAGTCTGATATTTAAATGTCAAGACAGTTTATTAAAATGTCAACACAAATATGTGTTGAAATTTTAATGTGATCGTATTGACATTTTTTAGAAAATGTAGCATTTAAACACACTCTTGTGTCTATGTGGGGTTAATGAGATTGAAAAAGTATAATCCAAAGTAAGAGGATGTCGAATATTCTTTTGTTTATCATTTCACAACTTTTATTTCGCAAAATGAAATAAATATGAAGAAATTAAAATGACCCGTGCATCGCACGGGCGTGACACTAGTTAGTAATTTAAATTGGACATTTATTTCTCTTTAAGAATTAAGAATGACTGATCAGTATCCTATTTATTCATCATTCAATTTAAGTAGTATATAAAATAAGATAACATACAATGAATTAAACACTAATTAAACGATTTGATTCATTTTCAGCTACTCATATTTTTAATTGACATTTTATGAAGTGGGACGAAGAATAAAACAAAATTTTTAATTACTTTGTATATTTGGAATATGACATTACACAAAGAATCATATACTAAATGGTGTGAGTTAATACAAATTCTTTCAAATGTGCTCTGTTGAAACATATTCCCAATATCGTATTTCCAATCTTCTTTCGGTGTTATGTGCTATTGTGTTTATTATATTTAATTGGATGAGTTGATAAAAAAATAATTCAGGTTAATTTTGAATTTGTTTGAATAAATTATCATTTGAATGTTTAATTTTATTGTATTAATTGATGTATTAATTTTTTAATATAATATATATATATAAATGTAATATATATATTACAACATATTTAATATTAATATTAATATATATATATATATATATAATAATCTATCGGTATACCGGTATACCACGGTATACCGAATCTTCGGTATATACCGAATATTCGGTATACCACGGTATACCGATATACAGTGGATTCGGTATATACCGAAGTTTCGGTATACCGTGGTATACCGGTATACCGCGGTATAGAAAAATTGATACCGTTACCGTACCGAAACACTGCGGTACGGTATCATACCGTACCGGAAACTGCGGTATACCGAAAAATCGGTATTTTCGGTATTTTTTCGGTACGGTAAGTCCGGTATTACGGTATTTCGGTATAATTTCTCACCCCTAGCTTAGGGCATGGATGGTGGGGGTGAAATGCCTTGAAACAGCACTGTACACACCCCATTTCTAGCGTTTGGTAGCTCCCAAAGCAATCCGCCGACCTGGTACACAACTTCCGGGTTTCCACCCTACACATACTACTACCGGCGCATTCATGTCAACCGTTTCACGACCTTGAGCATGTATTAGGGGAGGGCTTATCCCGATTGTGCTGAAAACGTTGTATTTGTCCATTTTTACCCTCGGAATTCTCCTATAGAAGAAACCTTCGCGCCCTTCGGTCACAAATTACGGTTGTGCTAATTCTTCAATTGACGGCGTGGAGCTCTGTTTGACACAAGTTCAGAGTGGCGGTCATAGTGGAACCCAAATCCGACCCAGGTTTGGTTGAAATCTTCGATTCATGAGTGTCGTATCGATATGTTGGGTTTGCTTAATTGATGTCGGAGTGGAGAGAATCATGTCGGAGATCCACTGCACGCGCCGCTGCTTGTTCCTCCAGATGGTGAGGATGGAGCCGAGGAGGGGGTAGGTCGGGGCGGGGAGTGATGGCTAGGGTTTTTGAGGAGGAAGATAATGAGGATAGGGAAAAGGAAGGAGATGGAGAAGAAGATGAAGAAGCCGCTGAGGATTGGAGATGGAGATGGAGATGGAGATGAAGATGAAGATGAAGTCGTTGCTTGTTTTAGGAGGGTTAATTTAGTCATCTTCTTATTATTTTCAGGGTTTCACCAATTCAACCAAACAACACTACTTGGGTAAACTTTTTTTTTTGGGGGCTGAACCAAACAATATACACATCTCCATGTATGGAGGAAAACCCACTATCTACCAATCCTTGATAATTAGTGTATAGGCTACCATCCGCCCCCTTAGATTTAAGTCGGAGAAGGTCTCCTTCAGACTATATTTTTACACTCTTGTGGTAATGCTATCTATCAGTTGGTATTCATCACTTCAAGCTATTGCAGCTTTGTCCACCACTTAAGCAGAATATTTGCTGCTACATAAGGAGTGAAAGAGCTATCTGGCTCCGTGGCTTGGTAACTAAACTTGGTCTACAACAAGACATTCTTGTTGTGTTTTAAGACAGTCCGAATGTTGTACACTTGACTAGGAACAAAAGCATCATTTAAAGACCAAGCACATTGATATTAAGCATCACTTTATCTGTCATGTTGTTGATGCATGAGATATTACTGTGGAGAAAATCCATAAATCTGAAAATCTTGCATATGTTAACTAAACCACTTCCAACTGCTAAATTCGATCATTGCTTGGACTTAGCAGGTATCATTCATAGTTAAACAGAATTTTTACTCCATGGCGAGAGAGTATGTCCACTCAAAGGAGATCAAGGTGGAGATTTGTTGGATTGATCTTCCATTTTGGAGTCAACAATTGCAAGTCAATACAACTACTATCTACTTATACTCCTAGGATTATTGTTTTAACACTGCAGCTTCTCATAAAATGAGTTCACATTGAAAAGTCCAACAAGTTATGCATTAGTTATATATTGGAAAGGTGAGTCAATGCGGTATACCGCACCGAGATTTTGTTTTATCAAAAATATTGATAGAGTTCGACATTGAGAAATTTGATGGTAAAGTTAATTTTGCTATCTGGCGAGTCTAGATGTTCGTTGTTCTTACTCAGAATGACCTAAAAAGTTGTGTCCGGCAAATTGATAAAGCCAACCACTACTACGGAGGAGCAGTGGGAGGAGATGGATGAAAAGACATTATCCACAATCAAATTATGCATGTCCCATGAGGTGCTAAGTGAAATAAATCATCAATGAGGAAAGTGCAGCAGACCTGGAGTAAACTAAAGCCTTTATACATGACCAAAAGTTTTGCAAATAAACTCCGATTAAAGGTGCAACTCTTCACATGTCTGAAGGTACTCCATTCCAATCTATCTTGATGAATTCAATTCCATCATAATTGATTTGGAAAATTTTTGGATTTCCAATAGGCAATTATATAAATTCAGAAGTAAGTGAAAACGGCACATTCTAGGATAGAATGGTTGGTTTAAACAGATGCAACTTTAAATGGCGCAGTGAGTATCAATCTGGAAGAGGAACAGTTTCATACAAATAAATAAAAGAAGCTAGAAATATTGATTAAGATATGTCACCAAATACAAACTGAGTAGCACGCCAAATCTGGAAGGTCGCACTCCAGCTCCTAGACTCAACATAATGCATGAGAGCATGCAGAACTGCGTCCATGCATCTCGGCTTATAGAAATGCATCTTTCTCGAGCAAGGCTAGCACCTCTTTCTGGTTATTTAATTTAGCAACTTCAATTGGGGTCTTACCATCCAGGTTTTGGAGCGTGCTGTGTGCATGGAAACAAACAGATATCAAACGCTTAAAGCTCCAAACAAAAGCAAGGACAAGAAAAAAGCTAACAAGAGGGCAAAGGGATTATTACACTGCAGCGCCATTCTTCAATAGAAGCTCCACACACTCCTTTCTGCCATAACCGGCAGCATAATGAAGAGGAGTGTTCTTGTTCTTATCCAAGGCATCCACCTTTGCATTAGCCTCCAGAAGAAGTTGGGCGCATTTGATCTGAAATCAAACCAAGACATGTAATCAACTTTTAGATAAGGAGCTCAAATGAAGCTGTGTTATGTAAAAGCTATACTATCTCATCTAATATAGTAGCCATAAAGAAGCTGAGGGCTCCGACATAGAAGAACAAGAAGGTTATGAAGCTCAATCTTTTAGTCTGCAATACCTCGCCATATCCACATGCAAAATGCAATGCCGTCCTTCCCTCCGAATCTTCTTCATCCTTATCAGCACCATCAGCCAGAGCATTCTTCAGACCCTGATTGTTTCATAAAAGTTGGTTATACACAAGTAGCAAAAACATGAAGTAGTATGTACAAGATATGCAGAACAGCCTTGTTTTTAATAACTATAGACTTGTCAACTAATATCTGAACAGAAAAAATTATACTAGTAGTAGAATTTGGCAGAGAGTAGTTAAGGAAAAAATATATGAACCCCACAATATGTTTGCTAACCAGTAACCACAAGTTTTCGATGCATCATAGTATACACATACCTCCACATCGCCAACACTGGCAGTTTGGTGAACTATAGATTCCTCATCGTTTCCTTCCTCCTCTTCTTCAGCAGAAGCATCAACACCAGATGCACCACCTTCACCACCAACAGCAAATCCCATGGCTTCACCCAACTTCTGGAGAACATCTTTGTCATTCCAGTACCTGACCATAAACTATTTTCTCAGTAAGGAAATACCATAAAAATGAGTGATTCGCTACTGTAAGTATTGAACTATGGTTTATAAATACATACAGAATAACAAGAACTACTAGTCCAGGAATAAGGTATAATTATTCAACTGTCAACATGACTCATAGAATCAAGCCAGCAAGGATCCTATTGAAAACTTTTTCATTGTAGCACTGATAAATATCCTGATTTATAGATCTTTTCCCCTGCTTCATGGACTTCTAAGGTTATTTACAGGTGTAGGGTTTCTCTATTTTGAGTACTTGAGACCCTGACATGGCTAGAAGGAACTGACTAAGATGTGAGTCATCATTGGCAACATCAAGAAACTTTTGCAAATTACATTAAATGATAGAGTTACGGATAGATTCTTCAAATTAAAAGCAAAATTTGTCAACCAAATCAAAGTTATAGCTTGAGACCATGACACAGCTAGAAGGAATTCACTAAGAAGTTTTCTGTCATCTATGGCCCCCAGCCAGTAACTAGCAAAATTCCTTAAATGATAGAACTACGGATGGTTTCTTCCAATTCAAAACATTTAACTGTAACAGCGAGTCAAATTTATAACCTTTTCTGAGTTCAAGATTTCTCATACTATAAAGTTGTAGAAGAATGCATCTAAATCGATTTAATTTGCATTATAAAAGAAAGTTTACATCCTTTTCTATGGTCACTATATTTGTCTGGATTGTCACTTAGACTCACACAGACACATTACTATCTTATACACTATGAGAGTCAGTAACTGTATTGAGTTAAAAACCAAAAATCTTATGGAGAAAACAAGACCTCATCATAGCAGCAGGACCACCATTCTCAATCTCAGCCAAAATAGGTTTCAACGATGGATCATCTTTGATTTTAGTCATTCTCTCTTCAAGCTGGGCTTTATTTGTTGGGTTAGTAAAACTCTCAAGCATGCCGGACATGGCTGGGTCCTGCAGAAAGGATTCCACACAACAGTTGGACTAACTGTACATGAAAATATGTTTTACTATTAAAAAGGTAGGATGGCAGACCGATAAATACCTGCATCAATGCATTACCCAGTTTTTCAGCCATTGTCATGAATTGTGGATTTTGCATTACTTGTTGCATCGTCGAATAATATTGTTGTGGATCAAAGTTGGGAACACTCTCTTCAACTGCAGGAGCACCTTGAAAGGTTTTCTGAAGTTGTTCTGCCATCTGATTAAATGAAGGATCCTTTGCTATTTGTTCTGCTAATTCCTTAATGCTTGGGTCCTGGAGACACAAATAATACAATTTAGAGAAACAGAAGTCAGGGTATGAAAATGTGAACGTGTACTCAAGAAAGACAAATAGGGCACGCCTATGATAAAAATGAGATTTTTGTACAAAGTTTCTCCATTCCCAAGATGGAACTAATAACTAACAACACTAACTTGACCTACATGCATTAACCCCCATTTAATTGGAAAAACAACAGCAACAACAATTTAGGAAAAGTTTATATATACGTACATTTAGCAGTCCTGACATAGCTGAGAAGTCAAAGGGACCTGGCATTCCAGCAACTGGAGATGGGATTGCAGGGGTTGAGCTTTTCTGTCCAGGTGATGCTTCTGAAGAAGCTGGCTCACCAGGAGCTTTGCTAGCAGCTGCATCAGACTTCTCTTCTGAGGGCAGAGAGTAAGATGCCAACAATGATTAAACTAATCAGCTAAGTGAAAAACATAAAATTGTATAAAAATTTCACATACCAAGAATTAAAGATAGTTGCTTTAACACTATTTTAAATACAAAATTGAACTAGCACTATCACAAAATTTTGATTCACAATAGGATAGTTTTGGAATTCAAATTTTACTTGATACGGCTATTTCCAAAAAAACTAGAAGGGCCGAGGGCGAACTTCAAGTCTTTCATTTGAATCCCATGAATAGACGTCTCCAAACCGAACCGGCCCGG
Organism: Salvia splendens; assembly: GCF_004379255.2. Classification (NCBI taxonomy): domain Eukaryota; kingdom Viridiplantae; phylum Streptophyta; class Magnoliopsida; order Lamiales; family Lamiaceae; genus Salvia; species Salvia splendens. The sequence continues at coordinate 13,142,432 of NC_056032.1, forward strand.
AACCGTCGCCGGCGGTTCCGAACCGGAACCGGAACCGTCACCGGCGGTTAGAACCGGCACCGGAACCGCCGGGCCGGTTCCGGTTCCTCATTTTATGCAAACCGTAACCGGCAGGTCGGAACCGCCGGTTCCGGCGAAACCGGCGGTTCGGCGGTTTCCGACACAATTTCAGGCCTACTCCCTAGCGTTTTCACAATTTCAGGGTTAAACCGGCGGTTCCGGGCCTAAACCGGCGGTTCCGGGCCTAAACCGGCGGTTTCCCACCGCAATTTTCAAAATTTGAAAATTCAAACGGTCCGTAAACCGCCGGTTCCACCGAAAACCGGCGGTTTCGGCGGCGAACCGGCGGTTTCGGCGTTATTTTTCAAAATTTGATTTTTTTTTTTTTTTTATTTTTAATCACAATTTTCCCCTATAAATACCCCATCCTCTTCCATTTCTACTCACCCCATTCTTGTGTTAATAAGAATTTCTCTCTCAATCTCAATTTCTCTATTCTCCATCCTCATTCTCTCAAGTTGTGTACGTTGTTTGCGCTCATAATTTACTCACGTTGTTCTTGTTCACGTTATCATATAGTCATATTCACATAAACACTACTATCTATTCTCTACTTCCAATTTTAAAGTTGTAATTTGTAATTTTGAAGTTGTAATTTGTATCAATAAAATTACATTTGTACATCGCTTCATTCTAATGTTATTTACGCAAGTTTTTTTACATTTTAAACTTGAATTACAATTTACAAAATGCAAAAAAAAAAAAAAAAAAAAAAAAAAAATCGGATAAACCTCCGAACCGCCGAACCGGCCCGGAACCGGGTAACAACCGACGGTTAGGCCGGTTCAAGTGAACCGGCGGTTCACGGTTCATAAACCGGAACCGTGCGGTCTTCGACGGGCCGGTTCCGGTTCCAACAAATCTTGAACCGGAACCGCCGGTTCCGAACCGTGAACCGGCGGTTCACGAACTGTGGTGACGTCTACCCATGAACATCATATTGATGGCTAAGTTTTTACTTTCTAGCCCATGAATCATCCAAAAATAACAGTCTCGAATACAGAAATGCGATCATATCATTGAACCATACCTAAGAATTTAATCAACTGATTCTATTAAATCCACCTACATGAATGATATTAACTGAGAACTGAAGAAATAAAAACTTACGACTAATCTCTCAAATCAACGATTAGTACAGCGAAAAAACCACTCCAAATCGCGAAAGAAAAAACGAAACTCCAAAAAAATAGGCGTACCTTCTTTATCCACCGTAGGGGTTTTTACAGCCTGCACGGAGGGCCAAAAATATATCAATAAGATGATGACATCAGCCGCAAAGGCATCATCAACCGAATTGAAGAAATCCAGTAAATAAAAAACAAATGAAGGAGCGGTTAAAAAAATGCGAAAGTGAATAAATTAAAGGATGATTCTGCAACAGTACATCAGACATGGTTAGAGGCAGATGCTTCCACAGATGGAGATTTAGAGAGGAGGCAAAGAGGGTAAAGATAGAGCTGAGGTTTTGGTTTTGGTTTTGGTTTTGGTTTTGGTATATTGGGGAGAGAGTGTTGAGGTGGGTTTGCGATTTAGTGGGCCACCTTAATCCTCAATCGAATGGCGCAGATTCAATTTTCACCTATTTTGGATTCTTGAGAGTTTGGGCTTCCAATAAGGAATTTCTATCTCTTTGTTACCGTATATTTCATAAATAATTAGAATTTACAATAAAATATTCAGATATTGATTAATTATTTTTAGTTTTTTAAAGTTTGATAGTACCACAATCACATTTGGAGTGTCACAAAACTTTATGTGCTTATATGTAAAGTAAATTCTTTTCAAATGAACATATTTAGAGCATCAACCTGTCCCAGCGGAATTCCGGCACGCCGAACATATTTAGAGCATCAGCCTGTCCCAGCGGAATTCCGATCGGCGTGCTGGAATTCCGTTGCGGACGTCCGTCATTGAAACGAGGATTTTTTTTTATATCGCGTGTGCACAGAAATAGATCACTGCAAGCGCTTGGTCAAGACACCACGCTCCTTAAATCCACTAGAGCACAAGGTCTAGGAACTTAAGAGAACATAAAGTGCTTGGTCGTTGGACACACATCGACTCCCCTTCAAAAAAATATAAATCCCTCAACCCGAATACTATGAATTAGTATAGGGAAGTGGGGTCGATCCCACAGAGATGGACTCGCAAAGTAGTGCTCAGAGACTTTGGACAGACAAATGGCTGCTGCCACGCAACAAAAGGGTTGAGAATTTTAAACTAACTCTAGACCTAGGCAGAAAATGTAAATGCTAGACCTAGGACATGTTAAACTTGTAAATTCAGACTTCGACAACAAGAAACATAACCACTTCCTAGACAGTGTAAACAACTACCTAATCTAGCTAAACAGAATATGACTGAAAGTGGGGACCATAATTCCAAGAAATGGCAAGTACGGAAAGAACTGCAGATTAACAAACTCTGACGCTAGCTCGCAGCAAAATGCATCCTCTCAACCAAATTAAACTTGCAGATGAACAAAACAGAGCAAAAAGCGAGATTCGAACAGAATATAGAGATTTGGTCGTCGTTATCTTGCTGCAACTCGGAAACACATCAGATCTGCGTACACTAGACGGAATGAAAGAAAAACACGTAAACTAAGCATGAAAATCAGATCGAAACTACTCAGATTCACGTCAGAATACTTGATCCACTCCGGATCCAAGACATCCGAACCCAACAACCAACAAATCCAGCAAATCCAACCAAAATTCTTCCACAATCCAACTCCAATCTCCCAGATCTGACCATTAACCTACAATAACTCAGTAAACAGCTGCGAAACGCATCCAACTCAGACAATTTAAAAACTCCAAAATCTCAATAAGCGAAACGATCAAACCAGAAATCAACACAATCGCCATAACGGAAAATCAAACTTGCATTTAAACCAGAAACTATTCGGTGAAAACAGCGAACCGAGCTTCGAACAACAAAGCTCGGCAGAGTAAGTAAAATGCGGAAAGCGGAAAATAAATTGTTTCTTCGCTCCTAACAAGAGCGGTGTTACACCATATCGGAAGCTAAGATGAAACCCGAACGTGCGAACTGAGATCTCCTCAAAACTAGTATCAAGTGTGTGTGTGGGAAAGTGAACTAAGCAACAGGCTGTGGTGAGGTCTCCCCCGGGAAGATCCCTCCAGCTTGCATGCTTCTGCCTTTTATAGATGCGGACATAGCCCTTGAGTCTTCGTAGAAATCCCTATTCTACCCTTCAACTCTGGAGCTTCCTCCGTCGAGCAATTCTCTTCATAATCGTTCACTAAATCGCCAGTTCCTCGACCTTGTGATTTTTTGGTCTTCTTTCCTGGACCTGGCGAATCCCTAGTAAAACGTGCTGGAATTCCGTTGCGGACGTCCGTCATTGTGCATGGTATGCACTGATACGGAATTCCGCCGAGGACACCGCAGTTCCGCGGCGTTACGCGGAATTCCCGTTTATTGCATTAAATTTTTTTTAATTCCGTAAATTGTTTAATTCCAGAAATTGTTTAATTCCGAATATTGTTTAATTTGTGAATTTGTGGTTTTTTTTAATTGTGGGAAGTCTTTCGGGATGTCCGCCACTGTGCAGTGAGAAGTCCTTATGACGTGGCGGAGCCGTGAAAAGTCCGTATGACGTGGCAGGAGGTGTTTTTGGGAATTCCGCGGGGAATTCCGCGCCACTGCTGATGTTCTTAGTGACGTGGGATTGGGAGTGTTAGATGTTGAAGTTATTATAGAAATATAATCTTGTATATATATTCGTAAATTGCAAACAACATTGATTTTTGATTAAGTTTGAGAAAAAGGGTGATTGCATGCGCGCACCGAGAGAGTTGTGAATGTGATCCAAATCGCGGATCGAGATAGATTGATAGCATGAGGAAGTAGTAATTATTAATGGTGGGTGGTGGTGTTGTGTGGGCGGTGTTATTGTTCTCTCTGTTCACACCGCGGAGGAGCGAGGCCATTTGGTTGAATCTGCCGGCCACCGGCACCGGCACCAAATGCGCCCCATTGTGGGTGCCCGCCATCGTCCGCGCCCTACGCCCACACCCGGTGCATCGTCCACGGTTGGTGCGCGGACGATGGCCTATCGTCCGCGTCATTGTGGGCCCGGCGGACGATGGGCTATCGTCCACGCCATCGGGCGCCCCATTGTGGGATCGGTGGACGATGACACGCGTTTTTTAATTTTTGTATAAATACCCCTACCCCACCTTCATTTGTAACGTTTAATTTTCACGATTTCACTCTCGAAACACACATTTTTATTTTTTCGACGAAATGGATGCAAGTCCCAACAGTCCGATGTTTGGGGAGGCGCATTGGCCGGGTACAGAACCTGACGAATATCGGCCATTCGACGCCAACATAATACGATCCCGAATTCAGTATGGAATCATACGGTTTGGATGACATGGAGCCGTCTCCAAACTGACCCGTCGCCCCCTCCCGCAGCGCCGCCGCCTCCGACGCCACCCATCCGCCGCCGCCGCGGCTTCCGCCCCCGCCAAAAAGAAGCGGAACCGGCAACGCGCGTACAAGTTGCCACCTCCAGGAACTTGTGAAGAGTACGCCCCCGGCCGTACGAACTACCAGTCGGATGAAACCCTCGTATTGGCGAGGTGTTGGGTGGATATATCGGAGGACCCGATATTCGCGAACAACCAGAGGCAGCAGGCGTACTAGGAGCGCATCGCCGAGCGTTACAATGCGGCGAAGCCGCCGAGCGCGTACAAGCTCCGTAAGCACTGAGACTAGGTGAAGAGGCAAATCAACCTGTTCTCATCGGAGTACGAGAAGTGCGCGAGGGCGCAGGGGAGAGGCGAGAGCTTGTGCGACGTGCGCGCTAAAGCGTTGTTGTCGTACCAGTCCCTGTACGGCGAATTCAAGCACGAGGCCATCTGGGCGCTCTTGAGGGACAAGCAGAAGTTCCAAGGCGGGATTCTGCACACTGGGCCGACAAAGAGGACGAAGATCACCGAAGCTGGTGGTTACACGAGCAGCGAAAGCGGAACTCGTCCGGTGAACCTCAACCGGACATACGAGGACATTGAGAGTTCCGGCACACCGATGTCCTCCCTGCGTCCCATAGGCGTCAAGGCTGCGAAGGCCAAGGGGAAGGCGGCGGCGACATCATCCTCGACCGCCGCCGCGCCATCGCCGATCCCGGCCCCGAGCGCGATGGCCGCCGCGTATGAGTCGTTGGCAGCAGCCTCGTTTGCGAGGACGTTGTTGCAGACGCACAAGGCCCTCAAGAAGTGTACGGACCCCGCCGAAGTCGAAATTCTCCGGGGGTTGATCGATGAGTTGCGCCGAAAGTTAGGAATTGAGTAGATTAGCCAACTTGAATCGTGTAACTTTTGTGTAATTATTAATGCAATATTCGACGGTTTTTGGTTACTCGTTGTGTTTTTAAATTAGTTTGCATTATATATTTGAAAACATTTAAATTAATTAACAGAACAATATTAAAACATATAGGGCGGGCGTTAGGGCGCCCCATTGCAGGTGAGAGGGTAGGAGGATAAAACTGCTGACGTGGCGCGCCTTAGGGCGCCCCATTGTGGATTCTCTAAGTTGCCTCTAAGTTGCCCATTGTGGATGCTCTATTTTTGTACATATAGTAGCAACAGTAATAATATTTTATTTTGATAAAATTGCCTCTAATAAATCTTGTTGTTTTTCAATACAATTATTGATATTTTTAAAAAAATAGAGAATGATGTTGAATTGTTAATTTTGAGTGCTTCAAATAACAATAGTAATATAATCTCGAGTTAAAGTGTGAATTATTAAAGAATCACTTTGAGTGGAAAATCTGTAAACAAAATTGAAATAAAAATAACGAGACTATTCTTTTTTGATGGTTTCATGACACGGAGATGCATTGAAAATAATTATCTTTTGGCATTTCGATTCACAAAAATTATAAAGATGCACTCCATTTTGTATATTTGAAATATTAATATATTTTTATATTTTTAAATTTTAGCACCGGCTTATATAATTTTCTGGTTCCGTCCCTGGTTTTGGCTGACTACGTCGTCATCTCCGACGATCATGTCCACCCCACTCCCACCATTTCCGCTGAGGTTAATTACCTTTCTTTTTTTTACCCTTTATTTTGGGAATCCTTGACATGTTGAATGATATAAGAGATTTACTTTTTTTTTATATATGTTGTTAGATGCTATTTATCATATAAATGTGTGTTTATAGATAACAATCACTATGTGATTGCAAAGTGATTACAGAAAACAATTGATTAATTGCTTAGTCTGTAAATCAATCCAATTTGATGATGGTTGGTGTATGTGGCAGCTTAGCTATCTCCATCTGCATTAAAAATCAGGTTTCTAAGATAGAAAGCACAAAAAAAGGGGAGGGAAACAAGCACATTCATAATGGAATTTGTGTGATTTTGGTGCAGGTGACTTCTCCGTATGGAAACACTCTGTATCGGCAGGAAATTTGCATTCACGACTACTGAGGATGGAAGCTACTTGGCTTGTTTCTGGGTCGATGGCAAATACTCGGGCGCTCGGGGGGATTAAGCATCAACCAACATGGAGTGGAATTGCAGCAAGGGACTGGGAATCGGTTGCAAGAAAAGAAAAAATCGAGGTGCATGGCTTCACTCACCTCTCTGCTTCCATCAAACCATCTTTACTTAGTTTGTATCTCTACTCTCAGAAAACTCGAAGAGGCAGTCGAGACTGTCCATGAAAATCTTCTCTACCTTAAGACCAGGTTGTTGTTTTCCTTTAAACAAATCTTAACCAAATTTAGTGTTCTAGTTTATCCTTAAAGATGTTGATATTGTGTATGTTTGTCGTTGCAGAAAGGCAGAGATGAGGACGACGAATGAAGCTACAAATCATCGAGTTGCTCTCTACAGCCTCGTGTCACTCACATTCTGCATTGTAGTTTCAGCACTCCAGATATTCTACTTAAAGAGTTATTTCCAAAAGAAAAAGTTGATTTAAATGGAATACTAATGGAGGTGTGTTTTAAGCATCTAGTTTCTTTCAATTGTTCTCTTCTCCAAAAGAAAATCTTTTAATTGGGGTAATAGCTACACTCAGTCTCCTGTTTCACATGAAAAACATTGTGATTCTTTGTTTCTGACATGAAAAACACTTATTCTTACGCAAGAATCAATCAACCCTTACATTGTCAATTACCCTCTTTATCAAATTGGAATAATATTTGATGACAAAATTGAATTACAGTACATAATTTGTAGTGTATATAAAACTCTATATTTGATGTTTTTGTTACACCGCATATCTTCTCTATGATAAGAGTAGCCTCAAATAAATTCATAGGACGTGAATGAACAATTAAGATCCACATCCCTATCCCTATCCCTATCCCTATCACAATTTGCTATGTTTTTTTTTAATCTATATTCTATGCTTCATAAGCCATTCAAGACAAAGAACTTAAACAAGTAGCGCTCTCCAGAGTTTGTACAGTTAATATCGATGCCTGAATTTTCTTTTGTCGGGCCATCAGCAAGCGCTGTCTTGTCGAACTATTTCTTCCACTGGATTCTCCTCCGCCCACACAGCTGCATCAAGATATCCAAGCTCGAAGAGCCTATCAAGAACATGATCCGCAGCTGGCTCGAGCGCCCAATTGAAAAGCTAAAACAGACACATCAACCTTAGTTTCTGTTGCCATGTAAACTGGGAATCGTGTGCAAAAATGTCACCTCTCGGGCACTAGCCCTGTTCTCTGGGTTGCAGTCGGGGCTGATTCCTATTCCTTTCAATCCCAAACGACCAGCAGGAAATGCACAAACGCGCACCTGCAACATCACATTTTCAGTTTAAGGCAGACCCCATCCATCTACAAGTCCATCCTGATTTTCTTATTACCGTCTGAGAAGCAGAGGTTGGTGGCATGAACAGTGTCAAACCCCCATCTATACATAAACGATTGCGGAACATTGTTGCTGGCCTCGGAGCAAGATATCTGTATCAAAGATTACTTTTCAGTTCAAAGAATTGTTCCATCAAACCAGGTTAAATCAGAATTTTACCCAGGAATGAATGAGGAGGTGAAAACAGCATTGATAAGGTCTTCTTTAGAATCAAATTGGTCTACAAGAACACCCCTCGGCCTCCACATAATCTCCGTTACAGCCACTGCATTAAACCACCAAAACAAAGTTCTATCAAAATTCTTCCTCTAGAAATTACTTAGGTACTAGATCGATTGCAGGAAATGTACAATTAGTTATCTTAACCTAAATTAATTATTCAGCCGTTTTTCAAAAGGACATTTATACGAATGCAAGAGTGCTAAAGAAGGCCTAATGCATTTGTTTTCAAGGAGATACATGTAATACAGCCATGCAAAAATGACCATTCTCCTATACATTATAGTATTGTGTTCCAAATGATTATGCGTGAAAAGATAACTTATACCGACCACGAACCCTTCCACTGGACCTGATATGAGCATCTTCAGGCAGAAACTGGTCCAGAACATCTCTAAGCACAGCCTGAGCCAAAAAAATCAAACAAACATCTAAACTGAAGTGTAAAGTAGTTTCAACTTCCGTGTACTATCATATTGTTAATGGTAATACCCCAAGGCGGAACGCAGTCCCTCGAAGCCTGCAATCTTCAGCCAATATCTTGGTAGCCACCAGTGCCTCCTCCATGCTTGCTCCCGAGGCAATCACCGCACACACAATAGCTCCAGCAGACGAACCAGCCAACGGTGTTGTTTCCTTTTTTTTCACAAATAAGAGGATCAAGATCATGAAACAGCATAACCAAAGATAATCAATGTTGTTCACAAAGTTTGAAACAAATTACATGCCCCACAATCTCAATACACTAAAAGCTTTGATATCCATAAAAAACCAATCACTCCCAGTCACAAAGTTGAGACTAAAATTAGCATTGAATTGAATCCCTAGGGAGGGAGAACCTTGATATAACCCTTCTCAATGAGAAGGCGAGCCACCCCAAGATGGTAAGGGAACAAGAGCCCAGCGGCGGAGAAGCTAAACCCAGGGCTAGTAACCGCCGTGCGCCGCTGCTCCGCCTCAACGTCTTTCTCCCCTTGCTCCCACACCACCTCCGGCTGAACCGGGTCCTCCACGACGGCCCCGATCCCCTCGTTGCTCCGCCACCAACCCCTCTCATTCTCCGGCACCGGAAGCTCCCCGCCGCCCACGATTTTGCCGTTCCTCTTCAGAATCCGAGCCGTGATGCCGAGAAAGAGCTCCCCCGTAGCGACGGCGAAAGACTTCTTTTCGTGGCCCGGCGGCGGAAGGGTGGCTTTCGTGGAGAAAGCGACGGCGGGGTGGAGGAAAAGGGAGGAGGAGGCCATGATTGGTGTGCTTTGAGAATGGTGGCCTCAGAAACATCGAAATTAAGTTTTCATTTAAAATATAGAGTAAACGTTGTAATCGAAGGATCCTTTCATTTCAGCCACGTAGAGATTATTTTCTTTTGGAAGGGATCTATCTTTGCTATTGTAGCTCGATTGGGAATCTCACAACTGGAATCTCTATATAACTGTCCGATCGTTGTGGTCAATTATGCACTTCAAATCACAACATTGGATGAGGAATACTATACACTTGCAACTGAATCCATCTTTTGCTGCAAAATTGGTGCTCTCGTTTGTATATAAAGAATTGAACCAAGCATAAGAGTGTACTGACACAACCAAGATTCTGCCTCGCAGATGCGGCTCGCGCTCGTCCTCCCGAGCCCGCCGCGGCTCTTCTATTGTGGACACTCTAAGAATCAACTAGAATTAAGATGCAAAATCAAGATAATAAGTAATTACCACAAGTCTAAAAATATGATATAATTATAAATCACACGCGTTTTAATGTACAATTAGTAAAGTAAAAGAAAAATGAGCGAAAAATGGTGGAATTAGTATTAGTGGATTGTGGGATCCACATCTAGAATTACGTGTATGGTTTGTACTCTATTTGTTTAAAAATTTTCATATTTAGAATTGGTCTAATTTTGGTGAACGTCCCAAAATGGTCAAATTAATCTATATTTTTCGATGTGAGTAGCATGATTAATTGGACTACTCGTTCTGTCCCGCAAGAGTATGCACTTTTGTGGACACGAGTTTTAATGCACAATTAAAAAAGTAAGAGAGATAGAAAGAAAATGTAATTAAATTATGGTAGATAATGGATCCAGATTCAGCCTCAATTGAGAGAAAAAAAGTTTTTAATATTAGAATGTGCATATTTTTGTAAAATAGACTAAAAAGAAAAGAGTGCATATTTTTGTGAGGGAAGGGGGAAATATTTGTACTAAGTTTTTACCCTTATAATAGATAGTACTACTACAAGTTTGAATCTATGTATCTCAGTTCGTATTTTATAGTTTTGGGATTTATACTATTTGATCCTTTTTTTATGTATTTAGATTAGATTAACTGAATATGTAAACCGATCAGCTTTGTGAGCAATTCTGGATGGAAGCTTTGAAATGATGATTCATGTGCAACAGCAAACAAATAGGGAATAATCTATTCAGTTTCACAATTGTATAATTCGAATGAAATAGTGTATAAATCCAACATATATGCAAATCGGTTTTCTATAACTCCATACACACCATGCAAAACTTGACTACCATCACTCCATCAATGAAAAAGTAAAAGATATTGACAGCAGAAATGTTATCAAGCACCAGACAGCACAAATTCTCAAATCCCCAGGAAGTAAAAAAACCAAATTAACATCAGAAAATGCCAATTAAATTGAACTTTAATCAATAACAAGAAACTATAGATTGCAAACAAACATCGAAAGATGTGGCCTTCATTTGAATAAGGTTAGCTACTCATTCACCAACAACTCAAATTCCATCAACTTCGAGAATGCAGCAACGACACCATTAGGCGAGAATTGTGATTTCGAGAGAAAATTTGCCTCAGAAAAAATGTTAAAAATACATGTGACGGAACTTAAATACTACATATATTTTCCCTTATACACATACTTTTACAGTAAAGTTTTGAAACACAACCAACACTAACCTCCCCTTGATCGCCCCTCATACAGTCATACTATTACAGTAAATTCATCTCTGTTGAACCGTGTTTGGAGCTCCTACACGGGTACTCTGTAAAAGGGATCCACCATTCCAAGTATAAATAGATTCCCTTGATTTCCCCGCGATATTCTGCAACTAATATAAACATACTCAAAGCTCGAGCTTTGGTTGAACCCAGTCATGAGTAAACTATGCAGCTGAAAGAAACGCTACATCAGAGAGGTTCCATGATGTCTTACCGCAGCTCTTCATCCAAGTACGTAATTTCAAGTTTACCACGCCCACTTCCACGTGCCTTAATAGGTATCTATGCAACAATAGTAAAAAACCTTTAAGGATGAAAAGAGTACAAATGGTTGAAGAATCAAACAAGCAGTGATTCACCTACCACACCAGCAATCTTAAAAGTATCGAACTTAATAGCAACTCTTCTTTGATTTAGTGGAACCAAATTAGCTGTAGCCTGATTTAAAAATAACAGCATGTCAGGTTCATCTGAAGGAAAGCAAATATGGAACTTCCCAACATATTCAGCATATCTAAGTTTGATGATATGGTATAAACACGTAGCTCAAATCGTATAAAGATTTATATAAATTCAACTATCCAAACACCTTGATAGCAACCTATCTCTTATAAGCTGTCTCAAATAAGCTTAGCCAAACAGTCTTAGAACTTAATAGGAAAACACAAGTGCTTGCGATGGAAATCATACTACCTGATTGAAAAATGGCCAAGTTTCGATATTTTGAGCCCTCAAGGTATCCAAGTTGATTGCTTGGTAAATTTTTCCATTTGGTCTGAGGATCTTGGGTCTCTGCCGCAACTTTATAACAGAAGAAAACCTTGTTGTTCAGAACAATGATACGATTATCTATCTAAGCTAATCATGATTGGTAAAATCCACCCCCAAATAAAGAAGATGTAGCGAACCTCACTCTGAATAACAGACTTGGATGTTGTGAACAAGAGCTCCCATTTCCCATTCAGAAGATTCGACTTGAGCGGTTCTTTCACTTTGTTCTTCGCTTCAAGTTTGCTTGCAATCTGCGGGGGAAAAAAACAAATCAGAAGACAAACGCAAGGGCTTATTAATCGAATCGCTCTTTATCTACTCTGCCAACTGCAGATTACTTCTATTAACAACCACCTTCACTCACTAAATCATAACTATGCCTGATTGATTGTGCATTTTCCCCACCAACAAAATCCCTAATAAATCCAGCGACGCAATTGAGGAGCAGAAAGAGGAGAAAACAGCTTACCTGATCGACAAGCTGCTGGTCCCCCGGAGTAGCGTCGGCGCCTCGGTCGAGCGGAGCAATAGCATCGAGAAGCTGCTGCTTCAGGCTCTCGATTTCGCTGCTTCTGTCCAAGAAAGGGGCGAAAAAGGAAACCCCAATTCTCCATTGATCGGAAATGCGAAATCCTCGATTGGAGATGTAGCTCGATAATTGAAGTGAAGCATCGCGGTAGTGTTGGTTTGATGACAAATGGAAAAGGCGTTTCGGAGAGATAAAAGCTGTAGAGTATGAATCAATGGAATGGAACTGCTGAGGAGAAAAGAGGAAGAAGGAATGCCATTTATTTGCGATTCAGTTGTCCGTTGCAAATAACGGTTTTGATATAAATATAAAATCAAAAAAGTTCCGTTGCCGGGAATCGAACCCGGGTCTCCTGGGTGAAAGCCAGATATCCTAACCGCTGGACGACAACGGATTAGTGATCAACTATCCAACAAGAAAATATTATAAATACTAAGTTTCCAAGTTTAGGTTCAACAATTATAATTTTCCCATTTCGCATAGTTAACTTGTACCATATCATATGTGGAGTACTAGTTTTGGTCAATCACTACTTCAAATCCGATGGTGAAAACAAAAAATAACAGGATTGAAGTAGTAAAATCGTAACTTTGAAATTCCTCTGTTTGTCTAACTTTTATCTTTATAATTTATTTTATTCATGCTTATATTTATTTTGTTAGTTATAAAAACTCCATTCATCTAGATTGAAGTATTCCGTTTACATATTAGTTCTTGTGATTCGATACATTGTGCTTTACTTTAACTATACTGAATACTAGTTTATATATTTATCGTTACTTTTAGTGCTAATAAATATACATAAATATGTTCATTAAATTATTATCGTATTTACTAATTTTATTAGAATTTTTATAAACCAAATTATGTAATGCATATATACAATGTTTATTCTGTATATAATCAAACTATTATCTATATTAACTAGTACTATAAAGCAAAGAGAAAAGATAAATGTATATAAATTGTATATGTACATAATATTTTTAAATTTAATTGTATTTAATGAAAAATTAATTTTATTATTTATTGTATTATATGTAGAAATAAGAAAGAAGTGATATAAAAATTTTATGTCAAATCATGTTATGATTTGTAGCTTGATTCAAATTAATTATTCTATATTTAGTAAAAGAATATTTTATTTCTTAAATATACAAATATTTAAGTTAAAATTTCTAAAAAAATTGGAAGTGTTGCAAAATGATTAGTATGAAATTTATTTTAAATCAATTAATGTTTATAAATCGATTTTCAATGTAAAATGTTAAAAGAAGTTCGATTATGTACATTTATCACTACCCGCATAGAGAAATTATAGTTGGTGCATGAATTGGGATACGACTTTGACTTTCAAGCAAAAGGACAAATTGCAGATAAGTGACAGTTACTTTTACGCTATTTCTTTATACTATTATGCATTGGCTTTAAATATTATCACCGTACATTTTATTCACCTACTACATCTCCTACTACACACACAAACATGATAAGTGATGGTGATCCTTAGGGATGGTCTATTCAGTCATTTCCCTTTTTAATTTGATTCCATTTCCATTGGATTCCAATTCCATAATATTTTGTTTTCTATTATAGTATTTCATTATTAAATTTACTAGTTTATATAAATATTATTATTTCTCATAGTATAAAAATAGGTCACGTTTATTATAAACAATTGCATTTAATTATAAATATATATATGATTTTTCAATAAATAAATTGATATAGTTAAAACTAAATATATAAGAAATAATGGTAAAATAGTTATAAAAAATAGTACTCCAGTAAACTTTTGAGGGTTAGAATAAATATGATAAAAAAGGGTAGAGTCCATGGAACAAATTGTATTACATTAAAATAAATTCAAATTCATAACTATCACTAATAAACAAAATAAAAAATTACATCCTGACTTTAAATCCGTTAAATATTAATTAAAAATAGAAGTAAAAACAAATACTTGCTTTCAAATTTCAATTAGCAAAACGTGCTTTCTTCCTCCTTTTTATTCAGTCAATATCGGTTTATCTTGTTTTATTCACAACTGAATTCTTATTCGTCTTAGAAATTTTTGAATTTGAGAATCAAAATTCAGGAATTTTAGTTCCAGTCAAAATGGCAAACGTTATTGTAAGACCATTTTTCTAGAGTATCTTTGACTGGAGCGGACTTGCATGGAGGTGTGGAGGCCACGAGCCAACAAATATGTTTGTAATTTAAGGTTACAATTATAATTTTTAAATATTACTACTATCATTTAATTAGCTAAATTTAAGAATTTTGAATTTGTGTTATGTTTAACCTTACTACTAATTCATTTCTTTTTCTCTGTTATTTCTATTTGTTTTAGGATTAATATCAAGAAGTTATATTAAATTCTTTTTTTATATAAAATTAGTTAAATTTTTAAAATAAACTTTGATGAGGAAGTGGCAAATAAAATGTCTTTTTAGACTCAGTACAATATGTCTGGCTCTCTTTAATTAAAACTTTATGCTACATATAAAAAGTAAGCATATCTCACACTACAAAGATAAATCTGTAGGAATCCACAATAAATAATACTCCATTAAAATGCTGATTTTGCATCACATAAAAGTAATTGATATGCAAGGTTAGAAAGATTATATGAGCACATACTAATATTAATGCGCCCATCGAAGAATCCTACTTCTTTCATTTTGTCGTTTCCTCGCTTCTATGATTTCTATCTCCTGAAATTACAGTAATCACATTTTAATCACTTTGTGTTAGCAACATGGCACCTTAGACTATTCTTATCTAAAAACAATAATTTCAAATGATGAAAATAGATTTTGTAACTTATTAATCATATGGATTTACCACATTAATGAGAGATTATTTGTCCACTAGATATATTGACTACCATTTCTAAAATTATGGAGTAATTAAATTTATTATTAGAAAATTTACTTCATTGTTTGTGTTGAAAGATATGAGTATTATTCATTCAACTTGTTCATTCAATTACAATAGGTATGCCTCCTTTAAATAGGCCAATGGTTACATAAAATTGGCAAGATTTGCCATAATACTCATTCCCTAATTAATTTTTTTTCCTTGCTTACCTATTTTCCTTACTTACATATTTTCATTTCTAACACCCCCCCTCAAGTTAAGTAATGAGATTACCGATACTTAACTTGCCCAATACCTCATGGAAGCTTCTTGCATCGACAGCTTTCGTGAGTATATCCGCCAACTGATCTTCATATCTCACAAAAGGAAGTTCTACCGTCTTGGCCTCTATATTGTCCTTGATGAAATGTCGATCCACCTCGACATGTTTTGTCCGATCATGCTGAACTGGATTTTCAGATATACTGATTGCCGCCTTATTATCACAGAACAACTTACATGACTTCTGTGAGTTTAAGTTCAACTCAGTCATCAATTTCCTCAGCCACAGAATCTCAGTCAACCCACTCTTAATCCCTCGAAATTCAGCTTCTGCACTTGACAAGGCTACCACTTTCTGTTTTTTGCTTCTCCACGTGACAAGATTTCCTCCCACAAAGGTAAAATATCCAGCAGTTGATTTTCTGTCATTTGGGTTCCCTGCCCAATCAGCATCCGTGAATCCATGAATCTCTAAATGTCCATGATTCTCGAATAGAATCCCATGGTTCGCTGTCCCTTTCAGATATCGAACAATCCTCAGTGTTGCTTCCCAGTGAGCTACTTGAGGTGCATGCATAAACTGACTAACTACTCCAACTGCATAAGCTATGTTGGGTCTAGTGTGAGATATGTATATCAATTTCCCAACTAAACGTTGATATCTCGTGCGGTGAGTGGCTTCAGCTCCTTCAACTATCCGCAGACCATGATTCTGAACCATAGGAGTATCTGCTGGCTTACAGTCCAGTAGTCCTGTCTCGGTTAACAAGTCAAGTACATATTTCCTCTGACTGATGAAGATCCCCTTCTTTGACCTTAGCACTTCTATACCCAGAAAGTACTTTAGTAATCCCAAGTCCTTCATTTCAAACTCTGCAAACAAATTCTTCCTTAGCTTGCTTATTTCCTCTTCATCATCTCCCGTGAGAATCATGTCATCTACATAGATGATGAGGCATGTAATCTTTCCTTCTCTTTTCTTCAAGAATAATGTATGATCAGAGTTGCTTTGTTCATACCCATACTTCTTCATTGCCTCAGAGAATCTCCCAAACCAAGCTCTAGGTGACTGCTTTAGCCCATATAGTGTTCGTTTTAGTTTGCAAATCTTTCCTCCTTCGAAATCTCCAACAAATCCAGGTGGTGGCTCCATGTAAATGGGCTTCTTCAGTTCCCCATGTAAGAATGCGTTTGTCACGTCGAACTGATGTAGTGGCCATTCCATGACTGCCGCTATTGAGAAGAGCACTCGAATAGTACTCATTTTTGCTACCGGTGAGAATGTTTCAGCATAATCAACTCCATAAGTCTGAGTGTATCCTTTGGCCACAAGTCTCGCCTTATACCTTTCAATCGACCCATCTGGCCTTCGTTTGATAGTGAAGACCCATCTGCATCCCACAGTTCGAACTCCATCAGGTTTAATACATACTTCCCATGTATTGTTCTTCATCAGAGCCCGCATTTCTACTAGCATTGCTTCTCGCCAGTGAGCAATTTTCATAGCCTCCTCGGCCGTATATGGGATTTCTTCTTCTTCGTAAAGTGCTGCTTCAAACGCCCTAGCCATCTCTGTTAGATTTGCTTTAGCCAGATTCGCCATAGAATATCGGCTTCTACTAATCCTCTCAGGACTGTATCTCTTAGCCGGGACCCCACGAGTAGTTCTGTTGGGGAGTATATAGCGGCCGGTATCACCATCAATTGCTGCATTCTCATTCTCGTCTACACCAAAAGTGTCAGGAGTAATAACTGTATTATCTGAGCTAGTTTCAGGAATTACCTCGGATATCACTGGATGAGGACTCGATTCAGGCGTAGGCGGTTGAGGAGGCTCTACAGCAGATGTGACTGACTCGGCAGTGACACTAGCTTGTTCTGTTGGTTCCACGTCCGAGATACTTGGATGTGGCATCGGAAAACTGAGGGGTCCAATTTTATCACACTCCCGCTGAACAGCACTCCCCCCTGACCCCGAGGTTGGGTGTGATAGAAGTATTCACTTTCTAGAAAATTACAATTCATGGTTGTTATAACCTTCCTAGACCCCGGGTGATAGCATCGATAGCCCTTCTGATTTACCCCATACCCCAAAAAACACATTTTATTGCACATGCAGAAAATTTTCCTCTTTCGTGTTTCGGTACATGCACATAAACGGAACAACCAAAGATTTTGAGCGGAAGTATGAGAGGTGGGGGAATATCAGTTAGGGATGCGAGAGTCTGCAAAGGAGTTTTCATACCCAAAATTTTTGTAGGCAAACGATTAATCAGGTAGACAGCAGTGGCAACAGCTTCGGGCCATAAAAATTTAGGAACATTTGAGTCAAAAAACAGGGCTCTCGTGACCTCTAGGATTATCCTATTCTTTCGTTCAGCTACACCATTTTGTTCAGGAGTGTAAGGACAAGTAGTTTGATGAACTAACCCCTTTTCTTTAAAAAAATCAGTTATGTCTTTGTTAACAAATTCCCTACCATTATCGGATCTAAGAATTTTGATCGTGGCTTGGAATTGTGTCTGGATCATTGTAAAGAAACGGGTAAATTTTTCAAAAACGTCAGATTTATGCTTCAAAAAATATACCCAAGTCAATCTAGTGCAGTCATCCACAAGAATGAGAAAATATTTAAAACCATGATCACCAACAATAGGAGCTGGACCCCAAACATCGCCATGCACTAGAGAAAAAATAGTCTTAACACGAGTATCACTTGATCTAAAGGATTGTCTATGGTTTTTTGCCAAAACACAAGATTCGCAAGTAATATCCTTAAAATGGGAAAACTTTAGAAAAAGCAATTTTAAATACCCCGAGGATGGATGCCCCAATCTGCGGTGCCACAACCAAACTTCCCGATTTGCAGATCCGTGAGCAAGCATCGCGGTGCCACCTTGTTGAGTAATCTCATCCACATAATAAAGACCTTGACGCTCAGTGCCACGCCCAATTATCCTCCTCGTCCTGATATCCTGTAATACACAGAAATTTGGATGCATTAGTAACGTACAGCTTAATTCTTTCGTCACGTGACTGATAGACATAAGTTTATGAGATAATTTGGGCACATAGAGGCAATTTGTAAGCTTCAGGGTTGGGGATATTTCAATGGTTCCACTCCCACCCACAACGGTCAACTCTCCATCGGCAGTTTGAATTTGGCTTTTAGTTGCCCCATTAAATTCAAAAAATCTTTCAGATCGTAGGTCATAGTATCAGTTGCCCCACAATAAAAAATCCACTCACTCTCCTTAGGGTCAATTTTACTTTGGGCAATGCATGCAATAAGTATATTTTCCAAGGGTGCAAAACGATTTGGGCTTAAGACGGAACTTTCAGACAGTTTTGGGGTCAAACGTGGAATATAGTTTTTCTGGGGTCCTAACTGTAATTTTCGTGGGTCATATTGCATATATTCTGAACTATAAGGACCAGAAATTAAATTACTCATGCTTTGGGGTTTATTCTGAAAATCAAATTGGGGATCGGGGTTTCTCAACCCCAATCCGTTACCTCCATATGACCCGCCTCCTTTCTTCTCCGCGAAGGCTGCCTCGCCGGGCCTGCCGCCTCCACCCGGTTGAGGACCGGTATCTCCTGCTCTCCCACGGGTGTTAGTCATCTCCCTATTCCCTGCTCCTTGCAGAAATAATCCGCCTCCATCTTCGACTCCGATGGCTAATCGAGCTTTAGCCTTTTGATTTTCATCCCACCATTCCGGAAATCCAATGAGGAGGAAACATGTATCTCGAGTATGTCTTTGTTTTCCGCAATGAGAGCACCAAAATTTTGATTTGTCGGGTTTGAAACCGCCTTGGCGATTGGGCTGTTGCGCGGCGGTTCGTGGTGGTGGCTGTTTTGGTCGCTGTGGTGGCTGGTTTCTGACGGCGAACCCGTGTCCGACTTGGCCCGATGATGATCCATCGTTGATTGCGCCGGTCTGGAGATCGATGTCTGCTGTCGGCATGATTTTCAACCGCGTAGCTTTTCGTTTTACCAGACCGTATGCGGTCTCGGCTGAGGGCAACGGGGTTTCCTTGAGAATATCCCTTCGGATCCCGTCATATCTTGTATTCAAGCCTGTTATGAATTTGAACAGCCGCCTTGTTGCTACATACGTTCGAAGTTGGCTAATCCCCTTGTCGCAGCAATCCACAGGTTGATGTTGGCATCGGTCAATTTCGACCTAGATTCCGTGGAGATGTCGCCAATATGTTTCTAGCCCATGTTCCCCTTGCACGATTCGGCCTGCCTTTTCCTCTAGATCGTACAACAGATATGGATCTGCAGTACTTTCGAATGTAGTTTGTAGGCTCTCCCACAGAGCTTGCGCGGTTTGGTGATGTGCAAAGTCGACAACAATTTCTGTTTCGACGTTGTCAATTATCCATGAGAACACTGTCATATCGGCTTCCTCCCATTCTGTGTACCCCTTCATTCCAGGTTCCGGCGGCTGCGGTGTACCGGTGATATACCTGTTTGCTCGTCTTCCCACGATGGCTACTCTCATCAGCCGTTTCCATAGGGGATAATTCATCCCGTTGAGTTTAACGGCTAGAGTAACATTCTTACTCATCTTTAATCGTGTCTCCTCCATATTTGGTTTCTCTTCATCGTCTGACATGTTGCAGGTTGAAAATAACCGCCTTCTTGGTCGGGAAAGGTATTAGGCTATGATGATTTTGTTATGAGCCTTTGCTCTGGTACCATGTTGAAAGATATGAGTATTATTCATTCAACTTGTTCAGAGAATTACAATAGGTATGCCTCCTTTAAATAGGCCAATGGTTACATAAAATTGGCAAGATTTGCCATAATACTCATTCCCTAATTAATTTTTTTTCCTTGCTTACCTATTTTCCTTACTTACATATTTTCCTTTCTAACACTAAGGTCTCTTCCATGCCGACCTCCTACCGTTTGGTCTTCTCTTTTTTTAGCATCGCAAGAAGTTGTCGATCATAGAAAAGAATAGTACTCCGTACAGGGCCGTCCCGACAAAATCAGAGGCCCTGTGCAAAAATCTAAAATGAGACCTACCACTATAGAAAAAAAGACAATGCATTTTAAAGCTATATGATAATTAAATAAAAAAAGACAATGCATTTTAAAGAAATATACTATAGAAAAAAAAAACAAATTGATGCGTTTGCGCTGCTCCCAATCGTAATGGCCGACGATGGCAGGCGCTGCAGAAGCGATCAACGATGGCTCTGGTGAGCTGGTCCCTGTTGCGGCGTTTGTCGATGAGGAACACCGAACACGAACAGGCGGCTCCCAGGTCTACGATCGGGAAAAGAAACCGATCAGAATTGGAGTCACGGTGCTAGAAAAAGGCCTGGGCGTTGCTATACAAGAGAAATAGCTTTGTTGGGCTGAAAAAATAGGAATACATGTATATGAACTGAAATATTTCAGAGGCCCCTGAAAATTGGGGGCCAAGGGACGGGCGACCGCACAGGGCCAAGGGACTGGCCTGACTCCGTACATTTCATATTGATTTTATTTTTTGATGGAATAACTTTTTACGGAGTTAGTGGATTGCCCATCTAGTATTATTAACTTTTCTGATATCATAGTGTGAAATATCAAACAAATGCCATCGTCTCTTATCATCTGATAATATATCTTACGAGTAGTGTGAAAATTTTTGAATTTTCCATCTTAATTATCGTTTTAGTACGTACGAGATTCAGAGTTTGTATGATGGTCATGAATTATCATAGTGACAATTATTAATAAATTAATAAAGGAACCGTGGCTCGTTAAGCTCACATTATGTTAATTAATCTCGATGACGCGTTGGCGTTAGAATTCTAGAATGTTGTTGCGTCGTGGTATAGAATTTTTATACAAACGTGGCTGCTTATTCAAACAGTTTTTTATTACATGTGGACTAATTGCATTTATTAATTTAGATTCAGTCACTCTTTTGTGATCAACTTAACAAATTATGGACCGCGATTCATTTTTGGATTCTTTCTTACAATGTTTTTTCTTGGGAAGGTTGTTTTGAAAAAAATAAAGGCGTTCATGATTTAAAAATATTTTGATAGGAAAATCAGTTATCACGAACTTTGATTAATTTGCCATTTAATCCAATCCATCAAATTCACGCTGTATTTCTTAAATCATCAAACTGGAGAAGAAAAGAGAGAGAGAGAGAGAAGAGAGAGCTATGAGATCAATTACCTATCCTAGTTTATATGATAATTTTTTTTTTCTCGGTCCAATTAAGTGACGCATTTCTCTTACTGGAGTATTCTTTAATTTGTTAATTAAGTAGATAATATAAATTGAACATTAGAGAAAAAAAGAATCATAGATTTGAATCATTTTCATGTGCATAACTGAAAAGGAAAAAGGAAAACAGAGAACAAATTACAGACGTATTTAAACACAGTAGAGTCAGAATTAACGATCTGCATACAACCTTTTCCGTCAGCGTACAATCAATCGAAGTGAACAATCTCTTTTGCTCTCTCATTCTTTCTCTCATTGACACATTTACTGATAATTTGAATATAGCCGTTGTATTGCTAATAGTGCAAGCAAAGGGGGTGGGTTTTGGATTGGAGAATGCCGCCGGCGATAATTCAGGTAATCGCGGCGGCGGCGCTACTTTTGGCGTTGTCGGTGGATGGGGAGGAGAAGAGAATGGTGCTGAGCTTGGAGAGGGCGAGTCATGACGGAGTTGGAATGAGTCAACTCAGGCACCGCGACCGAGTCAGACACGCTAGGTTGTTACAGCAACAGCCTTCTGCTTCTGGCATCGTTGATTTTTCTGTTCAAGGCACCTACGATCCTTATCTTGTTGGGTAAGCTTTCGCACCCAATGGAATGGAAACATAAATGTGATTGAATGTGATGGTCGTGCAATTCCTCTTCAATTTTATTATTTTGCATCATGAATTTAATGTTTTTTTTAAGCTCTGGAGGCATATTCATGACTTATTGGAATTCATTCTGGTGAATTTTTTATTTCTTGTTTATCAGCCTATATTATACAAGAGTGAAATTGGGAACTCCTGCAAAGGAATTCTATGTACAGATAGATACTGGAAGTGATGTGCTATGGGTTAGCTGCAATCCCTGTGATGGCTGTCCCACCTCCAGTGGACTTCAAGTATGTCAAACATTTTTCTTTGCAATCTATTTTTGATGCTTTATTGAAATGCATTGCTTTCCTCCACAGATAGAGCTCGATTTTTTTGATCCTCCCAGCTCATCCACAGCCTCACCAATCTCATGTTCTGACCAAAGGTGTGCTTTGGGAGCTCAGTCTTCTGATTCCGGTTGTTCCGGTCACAACCAGTGTGGGTATACCTTCCAATATGGTGATGGAAGCGGGACATCCGGCTACTATGTGTATGACTCGATGTATTTCGACTCAATAGTTGGGAATTCACTGGCTTCAAATAATTCAGCACCCGTTGTTTTCGGGTTAGTTCTTGTTCATGTTAGTTAAATTATCATATGTGCTTGTTTTTATCAATTGATTTTCTTGGATACATTCATTACACAGTTGTAGCACATCACAAACTGGGGACCTTACCAAGCCAGATAGGGCAGTTGATGGTATATTTGGTTTCGGACAGCAGGGATTATCTGTGATTTCACAGCTTTCTTCACAAGGAATCACCCCGTATTCGTTTTCTCATTGTTTGAGAGGAGAGAGTGGTGGGGGTGGTATATTGGTGCTTGGTCAAATAGTGGAGCCGAATATTGTTTACACTCCGCTTGTTCCTTCACAGTACGTATTTTCCCCCCAGAAACTTCCGTCTTCTCTTATTTGCTTTCCACATCTTTTTGTAAGTATTCATCTAAGGTGAATTTAAGTTCATCCATGTAAAGCCTGCGATTTTAGTTAGTTTTTCATTGATTTACTTTTTTACTCAAGATGGTTTTAGAATAAATGTAAAGTGGGACACCAGATAGTTTCAATATGAAGTTCCATGATAAAGGCTGTTCTGCATAGAAGATATGTGTTCAGTGTGGAAGTCTTTTTTGTTTTTGGTTGGTCCCTTTCTTGTGATTTTTTTCTAAGTGGATAAAATATATTTTGCCTAAAGCAAACATGCCTGTAAGAACTGTTTTTGTAGATTATTTAAAATTAGAGGTTAAAGTTTATTGCTGTTTAATAAGTACGTTATTGTTGTACATATTTTTACTGAGAAGTAAAATAACCTTCTACTTGCATAAGCAAGCCTCCAAGGCGTGAGTGAGGCTATTGAAGTAATCTAGTTATTAATATGGCGGGACAGTAAAACTAAGTTTCTGCTTCGCATTTTCATGATTAATTTTTGTTAGCATAGTCTCACATATGCTCTCGATGCAAAGGCGGTGAGAAGGCTGAACTGCCTGCCTTCAACTAGATTATTGGTCATAGGATCTATATTGATACATTTGTGAGTGTTGACATGCTTGGTCTTTTCCTTAATGATTTCAAATTCTGAAACTAGCCTTCGTTGGGAAAGAAACAGTTTGCCCATAATTCAACAACTCATGACATATAATTCATGTCAAAGTATTAGTAATTTATTGTCCGTTTGTTTGCCATGTTGCAAGTTCTATGCATACTTCGGATTCTTATTGTTATGAAGTTGCACTAGCTCAACTAGTTAGATGTGTCACCAGCAATGCAATTTGAAATATATGCTCTTTTTACCTTTCCAGGCCACATTACAACGTATATCTACAAAGTATAGCTGTGAATGGGCAGACACTCAACATTGATTCATCAGTCTTTGCGACTTCAAGCAATCGTGGAACAATAATAGACTCAGGCACAACTTTGGCGTACATTGCAGAAGAGGCGTATGATCCATTTGTTACTGCAGTAAGTTCCAAAAGAGTCTGTATGTTCTATTTTGGTTTAAATGTTGCCTGTATGTTTTAAAATTACAACATCTCAATTGTGTTCAACAATGTTGTGGGACAAGTACCACTAAAACAGCTTTGTCAGCATTCTGATTGGGAAAAATTCAAAGGTGGTGTTAATAGCAAATTTATAAATTTGTGTTGTAATATCAAACAGAGTGTAAATACTGTTATTCTTATACTGAGTACTCCGTATATTACTTGATCCCTGATATGTGGAATACTTTTGTCCCTGCAGATCACAGAAACCGTCTCAGGATCAGTACGCTCTCTTCTTGCAAAAGGAAATCAATGCTATCTAACTACCTTGAGGTTTTTCATTAGACTTATTTTTCTGGTTTGCATATCTTTCTTGCCTATCTGTTCCTTTTAAATAATTGTGGTTCATTTTTCTTCTCCAGTGTCTCAGAAATATTCCCACAAGTTACTTTAAACTTTGCTGGTGGTGCATCAATGATTCTTAGGCCTCAAGACTATCTTTTGCAGCAGAACTCTATCGTAAGTCAACATTTGGCACCATTTGGAATCTCTTGGAAAAACTGTTGCTTGCCCCTCTATCTGACTACATGTTGAAACTTACTGATTTGATTCGTCTCAGTTTGTCAAACTGAACTTCGAATTCAAAACATAATCTGACATACATGGTAAATATGGAATGGTTTGCTTTGTAGGGTGGTGCTGCAGTGTGGTGCATCGGCATCCAGAAAATTCAGGGTCAAGGAATTACCATTTTAGGAGGTATGGATATTTCAACTTTGCTCTTCTATCCATGATATTCATAATTATGCAGCTATAAATACTATTACTTCTTTTCGTAATATGGAAACACACAGTTCATACACCAAACATAACAGCAACTTTTAAGCTATTGTACGGCTTTGCTTGGTTAAATTCCGAATGATGCTCAAGAAAAGGTTTCAATGTGTTCATTTCTCCTTGCAATTTTGTGGGCTATCTATCTGTTTTCCAGTCTTACTAATACTTCCTATTGTTCGACTTTCTTTCTCTGGTTTTGATTGAGACATGGCATCTCTCCCTGCAGATCTTGTTCTGAAAGATAAGATTGTGGTGTATGATATAGCTGGTCAAAGGATTGGATGGGCGAACTATGACTGTAAGTTGTACTAGCTCAGCTTGATCTCCTCCTTGTTTCAACTTAACATGGTGCCACCAATCCCGATTCACTCATTCATACAAACTCTGTGTTCTACAGGTTCGTCGTCTGTGAATGTCTCGACAACAACCAGTACAGGTAAAACTGAATTCTTCAATGCTGGACAAGTTGACAGTAGCAACGCGGCAGATTACATGCTTTCCAAGCTTATACCAAGCGCTGTTGTAGCTCTACTACTGCATATAGCATTCTTTGGCGGCCCACCGTTATTGTGATACGACATACATACGACAGAGCTAGTTTTTTGTAAATTCTCTTCCATTATTGTGCTACGACGGAGCTAGTTTTTTTTTTGTAAATTCTCTTCATTTTGGCAGTTCCTGGTGTATACCTAGATATAGAATTGCAGGCTTCTAAGTGCTAAGTTAAGATGAATATATCCTTATTAGAATAGAATTGGTCATTTGTCTTGTTGTGCACTAAATTCGTTTAACAATATGTAGATTTATTACACACACCGATTACTAGTATTTTTTTAGTTCAAAGAAGCGTGACAATTTATTGGAAACAACACATTTCATGCATATCATCATCATCAATCATAGTATATCATATATCTCAGATTCTCAGTGATAAACTCAAATCAATCATCATCATTGAAATGTGGCTGAAAATCAGATCCATATTGTGGTTAGCCTAATGCTGTAGTACTATAAATAATTTTATGGGTGTAATAATGGCATTTATGGAGATTGTGCTTTCTATATATAATATACCACAATGGTTAACTATGTATGTGCGTCGTCCGACTTATCCTTCATAACACTCTGTCGTTCTATCTCCGATAACCTCCGACTCTTCATTCTCACAATCTACAACACAACTAATGGCGGAGGAGGCGACAACGGCGGTGGACAGAAACTGCAACGATAAGAGCGTGACCAGCGACTACACCTTGGAGGACGAGGGGAGCAATGACTACCGTCACGGCGGATACCACGTCGTGCAGGTCGGCGACACCTTCAAATTCGGAAGATACGTTATTCAGATTTGTGTGGAATCTCGCCAACATTCTATTCAACTCTGTGGTTTTTGTTTAGTGCGTTAAGGTGATAGAGGGAGCATATAACTGAAACTTTGCTTGATGATTTACTTGTTTAAGAGTATAATTGATAATTGATTAATCGAACTTGTCCATTTGCTTTGGGAGGAGCATTTTCTTTGGGTCATTGCTTCTTGTTGTCTATGTTCTTCATTATTTCTGCTTATCTTGTTTCCGTTTCTAAATACTTAGGTTTGTGTTCTTAAAAATGTTCGTTACTGGTTAACCATCTTAACTGAGCATACTATATTGTACTCCCTAGTACAATCATTTTGAAAAAATGATGATAAATAAAATGAAGAAAGAATAAAGTAAGAGAGATAGTCGTAGATAACATCTTTTATAGTTTTTCTCTTACTTGACTCATTCTCCACTTTAACTATTTATTAGTATTATTTTTCCAAAACGAGTGCAAAAAATAAAATGACTCGAATACGGTGGAACGGAGAGAATAGTACCACTGTGACCCATAACCTTCAAGAGATTTTCCGCTTACTCTGTTTATTAAAGAGTTGGAAAGTGTGTTAAAGATCAACTTCAGTTGGAAGGTGTGTGTTGTCTAACTTATATTGTGTTGATTTTGAATTTGAGGATTCATATATTGGGACTAAATAGCTCAGCTACAAGCAGGATGATTTAGCAAGAAAACAATCACAAATAAATAAATAATCTAAAAGAAATGGTAGACTGAAAAGGTTTGAACAAAACAATATACGAGGCGGGCTGTCTTAAGGAAAATTAGAGCAGAACACCCTCTAAAACTTTCCCTCAATTACAACAAAATTTAATGGTGGTAGGGTTTATATCTAGTGAAGCAAACTTGTAAAAGACATTAGACAACACAAGATGATGATCATTACAAGTACAACAGTGTGCTATAGGCTTATGAGACAGAATATTGTGTCTGAGAAGAAGCGAAATACATGGTGCTTAACTTGTCATGGGTTTTGAGGTTGCCTTAACTTGTCATTCACTATGAATAAGCAGAGTAGAGCAGCAGCACATTGAAGAGAAACCAACTTATCATTCACTATATATGGTGCTTAACTTGTCATGGGTTTTGAGGTTGCCTTCTTCACTGCTTCGGCATACGTCCTGTGTTGGTAAGTAAGGGTTGACTCCAGCAGGTCAAAGAGCGATGTCTTTGGATTCCATCCTGATAATTTTGCAATTCAAATGACTGTCAAACAGGAAATGATAATTGACACTAGCAAGCATATACAAGGAAATAAACTATTTTATTACCAAGCTGTCTGTTGATGATGGTCATGTCTGGAATTCTCTTGTCACTATCATCATATCCTTCACCATAAAATTCTTTTGAGCTCACATCCACTGTTGGCGTGTCAAGTGATGATTCTCCACTCACCTTGGCATAAACCTGAGAGTGTTGAATTAGAGACACGAAGATAGGCATCCAAGTTAAACAAAGGGTATCCAATATTACCTGAGTCATCATTTCAGCAAGCTGTCTCACTGTAACTTCATTGTTCGGATTGCCCACATTAAAAACGTGACCATTAGCCCTGGCTGGGTTTTCCTGAATACACAAAAAAATCACTTAGCCACAATGTAATGGAATAATACTTGCATACAGACGTATAAAACAAAATAGAAGTGGACATACAATCATCAAAAGAACAGCCTCAATAGCATCCTTGATATAAACAAAAGTTCTCTGCGATTGTCCACCATCAACCAGTTTCAGTGGTTCACGCCTCAAGAGGTTCTGCAAAATTAACACAAATTGGAACATGCAACAAGAACAAGACATAGATAATAATTCTAGATGGCCACCGTCACAAAAACAACAAATGAAACATACATACATTGCTAAAGCAAGCGAGAACTCTTGGAACACCTTCGCTTGGGCCATCAATACCAGGAATGAAATCCATCCTGGGACCAATCCAGTTGAAGGGCCTCACAATTGTAAATTCAAGGCTGTTCTCAGCACCCTCAGCTGTAAAAAACAAGAGTTAGGAGAACATGTACAAACATTCTAAACACAAGAACTGACTATTTAAGCAGAAGGCAAGAATGCATCATTAACTCACCATATATTAATCTCTCAATCAACTGCTTTGCACATGCATATGACCATCTCTGCTTCTCAATAGGGCCAAAAATGCAAGGGGACTCATCCTCCTTGAGCAGAAAATAATTCGGATCCTAATGCAAGATAACAGAGTTTAGATTACATTCAGAAAGCATACTCTTATAAGAATTACACGTTTTCTCCAAGGACATGAAACTTAAGGACTAAATTGACTGAATATATACTGGCCTTCAGAAGGCAAAAGTTCAAGATAATGCAAATGCAAAAGATCCTTCACAGTAGAAAGCAATTTTAAGAAATCTGACCAAAAAATCAAAAGATTGGGGAAAAGGATAAACAAAAAGCTAGCCCACCTGAACGAATCTCCTACTCTAGTACACGAGAAATCCAATAACAAAAGCAAGCTAAGAAACATGAAAAGGGCTTCTACATAAAAAAAAATCACTTCATATCAACCATACAAACTTGTAATGATAACAGGAAGATGGTTACCTGTCGTAGTGGGCTGTCTTTAGGCAAGAAAGCACCTATGGTTTTCCCATAAATTTCACAAGTTGAGAAATGTATGAGACGCTTGCTATTTTCTGAACAGTATTTAACCTATACGCACGAGAGCACACAAGATCTTCAATGTTGATCAACAAGTAAATCATATCATATCCAATCTTAATATCACAGCTGAAGATTTAAAGTTCACAAATAAATTACAACTTACCACAGGCAGAGCATCGATAAAATTGCTGTAAATTGTGTCAAGTGGACGAGTGTTATAGTCTGCTGGCGTGCATATAGCAGCAAGATTTATTGTCTGTAACATGAAAACGCACAGGTTACCAGTCGGAAGACTTGATTACACTATGATGGAACTGAAAAATCCCGTAAAGATACATATTTCAGCGCAGATCCAATGAGATTCAGAAATCCAAACAAAATCTACTATACTACAAATCAGGAACCATGACCAGCACAACTGATCGTCAAAACTCATTGCTCGATTACGATTTTAGATCCAAAGCAAAGCGACATTGATGATGGAAACACACAAGCAGCGCAAGCAGCAAAAAAAAAAACAGAAAAGGCAGAAGAAGCTAGAGAAATTACGAGATCTGCCATGCGTATGAGGCCTTCGAGGCGCGAGTCATTCTTAATGTTGAGGCGGTGGAACTGAATGCGGTCGCCCCACTGCGACGACGGCTCGAGTAGGTTCTTGATCTTGTCATTGTAGACGTCGACGGCGAGCACCTTGTGTGGCGTCTCCTCCATCAGCTTCTCGCATAGATGCGAGCCGATGAAACCGCCGGCGCCGATCATGCATATCGTCATCGGCTTTATCGGATTACCGTCCAGATCTACTCTTCCGGTCGCCATTTTCCGAAAACAATCCCGAAATTCGCTCGGATTCTCGCCACGGTCGTTGGGATACGGAGATACAGAAGATTTAGATTGTTAAATTTGGGAAATGTTGGGATAGATTTGGTGGGGAAAATGAGGACGTATTTAAAGCAGGAAAAAGGAGGGAGGAGAGGTTCCCAGTCTCTAGGGGCCCACCTGCTTTTAATTTTTTTTCCAAACGTCGAATCATTACTCGCCTACTCATTGCCACTGAAGCTACTCGCTCTTGCATTCTCCCACGTGGATGGATTCAATTTGGGAGTAGTTTTTTGTAACTTTGCCTTTTTTTTTAATTTTCATAATTTTTTTGATTAAAACAACTTTATACTTCCACTATAGTTGTAGTACTACTACTTTATAATTATCTAATTTCCCCTATTTAATGAAACGCATTTCAATGACAAATTACCAATCAAATTTTCTCCTGCTAGCATTTTTTTTTCTTAGAACATCTCTAATTATTTACATTAAACTCAAACTCATTTTAGTATAAATATCATATTAAATAGGAGTATGATTTTATTCCAACCATTTACATTAAACTCAAACTTAAAATAATACTCCATCCGTTCCAGATAATTTGTCCCATTTTTCCATTTCGGTCCGTCCCACATAATTTGTCCCATTTCATTTTTTACATTTTTGGTAGTGAACCTCATATCCACTAAGAGCATCTGCAAAGCGTCTCGCCCCTGTCTCGGTCTCGTCTCGGTCCTATGCCGATGCCGCCCTCCGTCTCGTCCTAGTCTCGTCCCCAGTCTCGTCCCAGATGGTGGGTTCACGAGACAGCTCGCCACGCGCCAACGCCACGTGTCGCGCGCTGGCGCTAGGCGTGACGCCCACTCGCTGGCCCGCGAGTGGGCGTCGTCATGCTGACGCAATAAATCATTTTTTATTCGATTTTAATAAAAAAAATTTAAAAATAAAAGGCGGTAAATTTTTTTATTTTTTCTTTTTTTTCTTTTTTTTATTCTATAGATACTCCTTTTTCATTCTCATTATACACACAAACACACATCTATTCTTCTCAAATCATCTATCTTTCCTCTCCAATTTTCATCTCAAAATGTCTGGCGACGGAAACTCTGGCGGCTCCGGCGGCTATGACTTGAACACGTTTGGCGACTGGGGGGCATGTACAATGTCTTGGGTGCTTCCGGTTCCGGTTCGTCGAAGCCGGGCACCCAAGCCTCGTCGACGCCGGCGGCGTACCAACCACCCTATTTTGACGTGGATGCATACTCTCGTCCCCCCGCTCCGAGGTATGGTCAATCGCATGGATTATCCCAAATTAGGGAGGATATTCCGGCTGAACCCACTCCGGAAGGAGGACGAGGCGGTGGAAGCTCCGGGGGTCGCGCATTCGATGTCGTGGAGGAAGAGGAGGAGAAAGAGGATGTAGGTCGTCATCAATACAGCCGCAAAGACACAATGACTCTGTTCAACGCTTGGGTCAGCGTCTCGTACGATCTCATCGCCGGGAATCAACAAACCCGCAAGTGTTTTTGGGAAAAGGTTACCGACGCCTACAACGAGAACAAGCCAAAGGGCTCACGCCGCCGCACCATGAAGATGCTCCGCGGTCATTTTGACCGAGTCGTCAGAGATGTCAAAAAATTTTGCGGGATCTACA
This sequence comes from Salvia splendens, assembly GCF_004379255.2. Lineage (NCBI taxonomy): Eukaryota > Viridiplantae > Streptophyta > Magnoliopsida > Lamiales > Lamiaceae > Salvia > Salvia splendens. The sequence goes on from NC_056032.1 coordinate 13,174,195, forward strand.
AGAATGAAGCGGCGAATTACCAAAGCGGAGCCAGTGGAGCCGACATTCTGAAAGCGGCTTTGCGAGTCTTTTTTTACGACAACAACAAAGAATTCAAACATGTCGATGATTGGGAGGAGGTCAAAGACGTTGAAAGGTAGGCTGGCGGTGTCCAGTCCAGCACGGGCTCGAGCTCGAAACGTACGAAGCACACGGCGGGTGGCCAATACTCGTCTAGTGAGATTTCAATTCTTCCTTAATAGACATGAATAGTGCGGACCCATCTCAATAGTAAGGCTCCCAACAATTAGTGGAAGGTGAACACCATAATTGGCTCAATTAGACCGAGAATTACCCAATTCTTTCAAAGTGAATTATATCTACTCATTTCATTTAACATAAAATCAAATTTCTAGGGTTCGTCCTTTACCAAAAATAATTTATAAGGTTCGTCAGTTCAATATGGAGGAATTAAATAACAAAATTTTGAAAAAGTTGCAAGCCACTTTGTAGTCAAATAAAAAAACGTATAAAATGTCTACTTCATAAATACGATCTATCCGGAATTAATTAATCTCGTATATTGAACAGAAAAAGTGATAATAAATTGAAAAGGATGCAACATGGGGATATGAGTTGGCAGTGAATAAAGAGAGGGGAGGATAAAAAAACTAATGCATAATTAATAAAATAAAGTAAAAAACTAATAAGCTACGTCACTTTATTAATTTTAACTATTTGGAATCATTTTTAATTACGCATTAGTTCTCTTCAATCCTTTAAATATTTATACCATCTTTAATCTTTAATAGTATACTAAAATCTAAAATAAGATAGCTAATTAGCTCTATTGGTATTCCAAAATTTATTTCATTTTTTATTTTTGAGTAAAATACATATTTTTAGGTTTACATTAAAAAAACCAAAACCTTTTTAAAATTTTATGAGTAAAAGACATAATATATAGAATATTCTTTTAAGTTTGAGTTTAATGTAAATGATTGGAGCAAAATTAAATACTATTTGATATACACTAAAATAAATTTAAATTTAGTATAAATGGCTGGAGATGCTCTTAGTCACAAATCACAATGTGAACTCGGAATCACTACAATTTTCTGAGAATAGGAGTCTTAGAAACTGAAATTAGAAAAAATCTTTGTACTACTTTCTCTGTCCCATAAGAATATGCACTTTGAATTGAGCATGCATTTTAATGCACACTTGGTAAAATATTGTTAGTGTAAAATGTGTCCCATCTCATTAGAGATAAGAGAATTTTTAAAATTATAAAGAGCATATTCTTATAGGACGAACTAAAAAAAGAAATAATGCATATTTTTATGGGACGAAGAGAATATCAAATAAGAGCCCTGCCAATAATGTCGTGTCTCCGGCTGTTACTTAGTACTCCTACTACTCCATTAGTGCAGCGAACATGAGTAATTGATTTGTTTCTACCCCAAATTCAGTAAAGTGTAGGAAGTGACAAATAATATAAATCTAATACTACTATATATATCAATAAAATATACTCATGCTGTAATACCCCTTACCCCTTACTTGATAGAGAAATCCATCGAATAAGTGATGTCACCATTTGATATCACGATTATTAAAACATGAATTGTTGAAGTACATTAAACCAGTTTAAAGAGTGAAGGAAGAAAGAGTCGACCGTTGGAAGAAATTGATGACCGTTGGAAGATATTTTCAAGTTAGTTAGTTAGTTAGGATGAATTGGCACCCCTTTTCTTTTTTTTTTTCTTCCTCTTAGCTAGACTATAAAAGAGGATTGTAACAACATGTAATCATTCGATTGAGTAATGAAATAAATTCTCTCGTTTCTCTTTTCTCTCAGTTTCATACTTTTGAGTTAGTATGGTTTGATATGAGTTTGTGATGAGTTCATGTTGAGCTCATGTTATTCAGTGTGTTTTGTGTGTTAGATCTGAACTCTCGGTTTTCATTTTAGTTCCTCGGATCGGATCTCTCTGTTTCTACATGGTATCAGAAGTTTAAACGTGTTTCCGCTTCCATTCTATCTCAAACAATGAATCGTCCTCCCCGAGGAAATCGCGGTGGTGAGGTGATTGTTCTAGTCGAAGACAACACAAGTCCGTATTATCTTCATGCTAGTGATAATCCGAGTCTCCAGTTGGTTCCTCACTTGTTGATTGGTTCTAACTACATCAATTGGAGTAGATCTGTCGTCACAGCCTTGATTGCTAAGAACAAACTCTCGTTTGTCAATGGATCACTTCCTCGACCTCTAATTGATGATCTCTTGTCTCCTTCATGGATCAGATGCAATAGCATGGTGATTTCCTGGCTTCGTAATTCAGTTTCTCCTCAGATATGTCCGAGCATAATGTACATTGAAGATGCTCATGAGCTTTGGCTGGATCTACGAGATCGATTCTCTCAGATCGACTCAGCTCGATCTTATCAACTCAAACAACAACTTATGTTCCTCACACAAGGTAGTTCGAATGTGAATACTTATTTCACAAATCTCAGAATTGTTTGGGATGAGTTTAAGCATTCTCAACCTCTTGCTTGGTGCACTTGTACTACTTGTCGTTGTGATAGTGCTTCAAAGTGACACAAATACCAGGAGGATGACTGTACAATGCAGTTCCTCATAGGCTTAATTCCATCATTCTCTCAGATCAGATCCAGCATACTATCTACTGTTCCATTGCCTTCTCTCTCAAGAGTTTTCTCCATGGTTGTACAAGAAGAAAGACAAAAGAGTATTGAAGGTTATCTGCCGTCCTCTACTACAATTACATCAAGTGAGCAGCCCTATGCTAATGCAGCCTCAATGAATTATGGCCGAGGCAGACTGCTGTGTTCTCATTGAGGAAGAAACAATCACACAGTAGATAGGTGTTATTCTCTGCATGGTTTTCCTCAGAGTTTTGGCAGAGGCCGTGGAAAGTTCCTACCTAAGGACTTTAATTCTACAAAATCAGTGAACTATGTGGATGATTGTGTGCCTGGTAAACACTGATAAGGCAACATCAGTTTCTTCATCAACTGTCATGCCTTCATCTGATCAGTGTCAACAATTAATCTCTTTGTTGCAGTCACTGCTTGCTGCCATATCATCTTCCTCTGCATCCTTTCCATATCCTCCTTCAGGCGCACAAATCAACTCACCATCTACCTCCACTCAAATTCCATTCACTGGTACTACTCTGTGCTCTCCTTTTGTAGCTTCAATTTCATCTTCTATTCCTATGTGGCTACTTGATACAAGCTCCACTCATCATGTGTGTTGTGACATTAATCTCTTTATCTCATCATCTCCCATTGATAATGCCTCTGTAAATTTACCAAATGGATCTAAAGCCCCTGTCACACACATAGGATCTGTTCATCTTACCTCCACAATCACACTTCATTATGTGCTCTGTGTTCCTACTTTCACATTTAACCTTATCTCTGTTAGTTCCCTCACTTCATCCTTATCATGTGTTGTCAATCTCACTCATGACTCTATAATCATTCAGGGAACTTCTCCAGGGATTGTGATTGGGAAGGGTAGAAGAATGGGGAACCTGTACATCCTTGATGTTGATTCTGATTCTATCTCAGGTTCTTCTTCTTTTCCTTGTATTAATTCTGCTATTTCTGTTGATCTTTGGCATCGAAGACTTGGCCATTTATCATTCAATAAGCTCAAGTCCATGTCATCTTTTCTTCCCTTCACAAATAAAACTCACTCACTCTGTGAGATCTGTCCTTTGGCTAAACAAAAACATCTACCCTTCACTGCTTCAGATTCTATAGCAGCTGATATATTTGATCTTATACATTGTGATATATGGGGCCCTTTTCCCCTTGTACTGCACAAGGTTTCTCTTATTTCCTCACAATTGTTGATGATAAGTCCAGATTTGTCTGGACCTTCTTGATGCAACACAAATATGATGTTAAGAATGTTCTAACTCAGTTCTTCAATACCATTCATACTCAGTTTTCTAGAAAAATAAAGGCCATAAGATCTTATAATGGCCCTGAATTTCATCTTCCCCATCTGTACTTTTCATTTGGTACAATTACTCAACATTCTTGTGTGGAAACACCACAGCAAAATGCTCGAGTAGAAAGGAAACATCATCATCTGTTAAATGTGGGGAGAAGTCTGCTTTTTTAATCTCATTTGCCTACTACTTTCTGGGGTGACTGCATTCTTGCAGCCTCTTACATCATAAACAAGACACCATCTTCTGTTTTACCCAACAACATATCCCCTTTTGAAGCTTTTTTCAGAAATCCCCATCTTACTCTCATCTTAAGGCTTTTGGCTGCCTATGCTATGCATCTACTCTAAATCGCCACAGAGACAAATTCTCACCAAGAGCTTCCAAATGTGTTTTTTTGGGATATCCATCGGGGTATAAGGGGTATAAACTTCTTGAGATTGATTCTATGCAAGAAATTATCACTAGACATGTGGTGTTCCATGAAGACACCTTTCCTTTTGACCATCTATCTCCATCTGATTTTCCCATCCCCCTCCACACATCCTCCCATTCTACTGATATGCCACAAAACCCTTCAAATTCTGCCTCTGATCCTCATTCTGATATCACTCAACCTCCTCATACTCAACTCACACGAGCTGGTAGACAAACCAAAACCCCAACTCACCTAACTGACTATCTCTGCAACTCCGTTTCATCTTCCTCTTCATATCCAATATCAGCCTATTTTACCTCTCTAAACTCTCTCCACCCCACCTCAAGTACATTGTTCTCATGACTGCTGTCTTTGAGCCTAAATCCTATAAACAAGCTTCCCAATATCCTGAATGGCAGCAAGCTATACAAGAAGAGCTCTCTGCTCTTATCCAAAACAACACATGGAAGATTCTTCTCCATCCTGAAGGGAAGATTCCTATAGACTGCAAATGGGTGTTCAAAGTGAAATTCAAACCTGATGCAACTGTTGAAAGATATAAAGCTCGTTTAGTGGCCAAGGGATTCACACAACTTGAGGGGATTGATTTCCTAGACACTTTCTCACCAGTGGCTAAACTTTCTCTAGCTGCAATACATGGCTGGTCTCTTTATCACCTAGTCATCAATAATGCTTTTCTGTATGGTGATCTCAAAGAAGAGATCTACATGAACAATCCTCCAGGGCTTCTTGTTGAGGAGGGCAATCACAGTGGTCCTAGAATGGTCTGCAAGCTAAATAAGTCTTTATATGGACTAAAGCAAGCATCAAGACAGTGGTATTTAAATCTTACTGAAGTGCTAGCAAAATTTGGATTACAACAATCAGCCTCAGATCATTCCTTCTTCTTCAAGAATGAGAATTCAACCTTCTTTGCAGTTGTTGTATATGTAGATGACTTGATGGCAACTACTAACAAGCCTGAGCTAATGGAGGATTTTAAAGAATTCCTAAGTCAGTTTTTAAGTTCAAAGACTTAGGACATCCTAAATACTTTTTTGGACTGGAGATAGCTAGAAGTGAGAAAGGAATCATGGTCTCTCAGAGAAAATATGCAATGGACTTGATACAGGATGCAGGATTACTTGGGTGTAAACCATCCTCTGTGCCTATGGATCCCTCAAAATAATTACAGCAGCAAGCAGGCAGCTTCATGGAAGATTCATTCAAGTATAGAAGGCAAATAGGGAGGCTGCTGTACTTATGCATCACTAGGCCAGATATCACATTTCCTGTGCACAAACTGAGCCAATATGTGTCAAATCCATGCATTGATCATTGGGAAGCAAGTGAGAGGATATTGAGATACCTGAAGGCCACACCAGGTCATGGATTGTTTTATTCAAGCAAAGCCTGCACCAACACTTAGCATTTTTTCTAATGCTGACTGGGCAGCTTGCCCGGATACTCGAAGATCCATGACTGGATATTGTTTATTTCTCGGATCTTCTTTGGTGTCATGGAAATCTAAGAAGCAACAAACTATCTCCAGATCCTCTGCAGAAGCTGAATACCGAGCAATGGCTCAAGCAACTTGTGAAGTAATCTTGGCCATTGCGTTGTTGAAGGATTTTGGAGTTAAAGTTGAAAAGACAGTTCCCATCTTTTGTGACAATCAGGCTGCTGTGCATATTAGTGTGAATCCTTTTTTTCATGAACGCACCAAACACATTTAGATAGATTGTCACACAGTTAGAGAGAAATATCTAGAAGGGATCATCAAACCGATGCATATCAACAATGATTTGCAACTGGCCGACATATTTACAAAGCCTCTTGGAGTTGCAGCGTTTGAAAAGATTTTGAGCAGGATGAGTTTCTGCAGTCTATACACTCCATCTTGAGGGGGGTGTTGAAGTACATTAAACCAGTTTAAAGAGTGAAGGAAGAAAGAGTCAACCGTTGGAAGAAATTGATAACCGTTGGAAGATATTTTCAAGTTAGTTAGTTAGCTAGGATGAGCTGTCACCCATTTTCTTCTTTTTCTTCCTCTTAGCTAGACTATAAAAGAGGATTGTAACAGCATGTAATCATTGGATTGAGTAATGAAATAAATTCTCTCGTTTCTCTTTTCTCTCAGTTTCATACTTTTGAGTTTGTATGGTTTGATATGAGTTTGTGATGAGTTCATGTTGAGCTCATGTTATTCAGTGTGTTTTGTGTGTTAGATCTGAACTCTATGTCTTCATTTTAGTTCCTCAGATCTGATCTCTCTATTTCTACATGAATAATCTCCCTGATCTCATATCAATTTCCCATAATTTATTTCAGCATTTATACGTATTCAGATCATAGTAAGCAATTTATGTCAATTCACATCCTAGGGCTAGAACATATCTCTGAAGCTACTTCAACCATTTTATCTTATAATAACACCTTATTCTTAAAGCTAATATTTTCGATCCATACCCTATTCTTAAAGATGGTAATCGAGAGAGGTGTAGGAATATTGGTCAGACATATTGAGAGCAGAAGTAAAGAGATAAATTGTTTGTAATTGTTATTTCAGTTATCTGAGAGACTCATCACCTTAGTATTTATAGGGATTTTGAGACTCTCCATGTACACTCATAAATGAGGATTGGAACCATACAACTAGGAATCTACAACATTAATAATGTTCTAGGTACCCTAATGTAATAAATGATGGGCGGCTACTTGTTTTTCCAACACTCCCCCTCAAGTTGAGAAACGGTATCTCCGATTCTCAACTTGCCGAGAAATTCTTTGAAGACTTTAGGATGTAGCGCTTTGGTCAGTATGTCCGCAAGTTGCTCCTCTGATCGGACAAATGGAAATTCTATAATGCCTCTTTCAAGCTTTTCTTTGATAAAGTGACGATCGACTTCAACATGTTTAGTTCTGTCATGTTGCACTGGGTTTTCTGAAATGCTGATTACTGCTTTATTATCACAAAAAAGTTGACTTTTTCGTGTAGGTGGAAAGTCAATTTCTGTTAATAATCTCCTTAGCCAAAGTATCTCTATCAGGCCACTTCTGATCCCCCGAAATTCGGCTTCAGCGCTTGATAGGGCTACAACTTTTTGCTTCTTGCTCCTCCAAGTGACCAAGTTGCCGCCAACAAAGGTAAAATATCCTCCAGTGGACTTTCTGTCAATTGGATTGCTTGCCCAATCAGCATCGGTGTATCCATCAACTTCCAAGTCATTATTTTTCTCTAAGAACACTCCATAACTTGTTGTCCCCTTTAAATATCTAACAATCCTCATAGCAGCATCCATATGATCTTCTTGAGGTTGGTGCATGAATTAACTGACAATTCCAACTGCATATGTGATATAAGAAATTATAAAGAACATACTCATGCATAGAGGTGGGATTGATGTATTGCTTCAGAAAATTTTTCAAAGCTCGAAGGTAGGAAACATACAAAAATCAATCAAACATTAATTGAAGCTACTGTCTTACTTGGTGTCAATGCTCTCACAAGGTTTAGAGAGTGTGATTTTTTTTTCTTGTTTTTTTCATTTTCCCTCTCACTCAAGTGTATAAGAGATGATATAAACACTCAAATCAAGTAACATGTAATGCTTACCATAGGCTTGCTCAACGTCAAACGTCTCCTCTGCTCGGATGTGAAAGTGAACCTAAGATCAGAAAGGTCTTTATTCGGGTTGTAATGTAGGCTCTTTGGACGGTAGGGAACATTTAGGCTATAGTGACTGAAGAATATACTTGAAGCACACAATCCAACACTAACCATTTCCAAAACAAAACTCAGATAAGCCCGATTTCAACATGCTTCCTCCTAGCCTCCAGGACCCACTTATTGTTGTCTCCAACACCACAATTTTTCATTTTTTCTTTTCCTAGACTTCGTCTAGCTTATACCTCCTATTTTTATTTTTGTTTCTTTTATTTTTTTATTTTTTTTTATTTTTGTTTCGAACCCCTTCCTTTACAAAAGCAACGATTGTGCTTCCCTTTTCTCAAGGCTTTCACTTTAGAGAGTGATTTAAGATATTACTTTTCAACAATCAAATACATTTTGGCTATGAGAGCTAACTAGGGATTTACAAGTGTATGAGGATAATCAAAGAATGCCTAACTTCATCTCCTAAGTTCACATCCACTATATATAGACTTGACATGACGAGAAGCAAGTTCTAGAAGTAAAAGCATGTACCCAATTGTGTCACACATGAACAAAATATGGCTCAAATCTCACCGGGATTAGCATTGACCAAGCAAACAAGCACTTCACTCACAATTAAATCATGAAGTGATCACGCAGGTCCCTAACCATTCTAACCAGAATTTTCAAGACAAAACAATTATCATCATCAGCTATCAACCCTTCTCTTAGCGCAAATTATCTTACATTCATCCATATTCGAATTCGAGTCCCACAGGCGGGACTTACACCAAATGACACCAAAAAAATGACACCAAAAATCCAAAATTAACTAAAAGAAGGGAAAGAAAAAGAAAAACAATAATCTCAAGAACATAATCTTTAAACAAGCAGGGGAAGGAGCAACCGATCCACGTCAGAACCCCCCAAACTTATTCAAGACAGGGAATAGAATAAGTTTGAAGAGCAGTGGATGGTTGAGGTACCTCTATTCCGAAGGCGGCGGGAATCTCGCGTAGTAAGCTTGGTAGAAAGCCTGTTGTGCTGCATCACTAGCATCGAGGCGAGTGTGCAGGTTTTGCAGTTGTTCCCCATAGTGATCAAGCCGGTTCCCAAAGTTGTCCAACCGGGTGTCGCACTGGGCTCTCCAAGCCATCGCCTCCGCATTCGCCTGATTCCAGCGGGCCTCTTGTTGATCATGGCTCACCTGAAGCGAGCGTACTCCTGCTGCAATTTCCGCCAAATAGTCGTCCCTGGACGGTCTCCCCCGCGGTCTACTCCTCTTGGGCCGACTGCTTTGACCCACTTCGAACTCCGAGGCGGTCTCCTCACCTTCCTCATTCATGGCCGCCGGCGCATCTTGAATTTGCAGAGGCTCCTCGGGGATATTAGGCTGCGGCAAGTAGTCCGGTTCCATAAAGGCCTGCCTAGCGTCTGGGGCACCTTCTCCTTGAGGAGGGTCATTTTCGATCTTCTCCATATGAGACGGAGAGTTCAATTTCCAGTTCTCTTGGTAACTCCATCCTCCGACTGCGAAGAGCTGAGGGTCGGGGAATCTGATGCACATCCCCGGTTCTATCCTGAAATACCCCACGCCCCGGCTATCAACCATTATAATGGCCGCCCTCTTGAGCGTATCCCAGTCCAGTAGGGTGGGTCCTTGATCCTGTATCCGATTTTCAAAACTGACCCCAAATTTATATGCCAAAGCTGCCACGATTCCCCCACAACAGAGCTTTCCCGTCGTCCTCTTCGACTGTCTCTCCAAGTGCTTAATCATGTAATGACCCGTGTTGATCCTCCTTCGGCTGAGCATTCCCCATAGTAAGAATAACATTTCTGATGAAATGCTTCCCGCTTCTGTGTGGCCAAAGGGTAGGTAGACCAGGGCCTTCGCCATATATCTCAACCATGGGTTTCTGATGGCGTTGATTTTGGCCCTCGATGGATTGAAGGCCGCTTCAGTGGTAATCAATCGCCAGAACTCGTCCCTCCTATAATCCACAGGCCGAGGGTCCTCCAAAAGGCCTTCTTCACCTTCTTCCCTCAACTGGAAGAGCTCGTTCATTTCATCGACGGTAAGATCGTGCGCTTCATTCATGAGTCGGAAGGACATCGACTCAATCCGTTTCCCGGAGTACTCCACCTTGAGTGTGGTGAAGAACTCTACAGTCAGGGCCATGTATGACCCGAACTTCCTCGCGAACAAGTGCGTGAGATGGCCTGCCTCGACGAGGATGTCCCAAGAATGTTTGATACCGAGGCCGTTGAGTGCGCTTCGACTCGAATATCTAGATGGCATGCTATCCAATGCCGCTAAAGCATCCCATTTCTTCGACTCACCTTTGTGGAGTGTGACACCCACTGTGCGAGGTTTTAGGGCCATGTGATGGGTACCTAGAATGAGGCATGTTAGAACAACCAAGTAAGGGAGATAGACTCAATCCCTATGCATACCAAATAAACAAGTAAGGCAAAAGCAATTAGGAAGATAGACTCGATTCCTACAATTAGTTTCATCACAGACAATACCGAGGAGATAGGCTTAATCCCTCAAACAAATCACACAATGAGGGAGATAGACTCAATCCCTAAAACTCACAAAATCATCTACAACCCCCAATATAGAATAATGACTCACACAACACTTTCATCAAAATTGATCTCGCAAGCAATAGCAAACTCATAACTTAAGCACCAAGCATCAATTGCAACAATTTAGCTCATGCACTCGTACAAGTGAAGCACCTAACCAACATCAATTCAACTTGCATAAACTATAACATTCCTACCCATCACAAAATACAACTCCATATCCATGGATAGAGAAGCAGAGAGGTGAAGAACATACCTTTGTTGTGTAGATTAAGAGAATTCGAAAATTAGGGCTTTTTCTTTGAGCTCTTGAGTGAAATCCAACAATTGCACAAATTATTCGGGCCAAAATACTCAAACACGGAATAATGTGAGATGGGTGTGGTGAATTTTTGATGGGGGTGTGAAATTAGTGTGAATTTATGTGTGTTTTGTGCGAAAATTGAAGAGGAAGAGAAGAGGGGGAAGGCGTCGGGTGAGAGTAGGGAAAGAGAGACCGGGTGTACCTGTTTTATTCTAGGTTTCGCCGAGTCGTACCCGGCCGGGTGGATATATTGTACTTGAAAATCACCCGGCCGGGTGAGACTCTCTGGACCCTTCCTTCACAAAAGCAGCGACCCGGCCGGGTGTATATAATACACTTGAAAATCACCCGGCCGGGTGAAACTCTCTGGACTACCTCTTCGTTATTTTGATGACCCGGCCGGGTGTATATAATACACTTGAAAATCACCCGGCCGGGTGAGACTCTCTGGACCCTTCCTTCACAAAAGCAACGACCCGGCCGGGTGTATATAATACACTTGAAAATCACCCGGCCGGGTGAAACTCTCTGGACTACCTCTTCGTTATTTTGATGACCCGGCCGGGTGGATATATTTGGCAAATAATACACCCGGCCGGGTGAAAACTTATGGGCATTTTTTCGAGTTTTCCACAGCTAATCCTGCACAATGACAACTCCCAAGCAAAACCAACTCCACTTTTGATAGACTACTTAATACAAAAAAAACAACTAAGACCTTAACCAAAGAAAATGAAAACAAAGAGACTCAAAAGAAAAGAAACACACAAAAAAAAACGATAAAGTTACCTACTAGGGGTTGCCTCCCCCGAAGCGCTTTTGGTTAAAGTCGTTAGCTCGACATCTCCACAGCAGATTACTGGGGCTCCAAGGAGAGTTGGAACACTTCTTCCTTCTGCTCCATAGTATGAAACGTCTTCACATTCTGACCATTGGCCGTGAACACCCTCCCATCATCAGCTTCAAGTTCTAAAGCTCCATTCTTCATCACAGTTCTAACTTTGAAGGGGTCGGACCACCTCGACTTAAGCTTTCCGGGGAAGAGCTTCATCCGAGCATTGAATAACAACACCAAATCTCCTGGGAAGAACTCCCGCTTGTCGATCATCTTATCATGATAAGTTTTGAGGCGCTCCTTGTAGATGGCAGAATTTTCGAACGCCTCATTCCGGAATTCATCGAGCAAATTCAGATAAGATTGTCTTTCCTTTCCCGCCTTGTAGTAGTCGGCATTTAACTGCTTCACTGCCCAATATGATTTGTGCTCAAGCTCCACAGGAAGATGACAGGATTTCCCAAACACCAATTGGTAGGGTGACATGCCGATTGGCGTTTTATACGCCGTTCTATACGCCCACAATGCATCATCTAGCTTCAAAGCCCAGTCCTTTCTATTCGCATTCACCGTCTTCTCCAAGATGCCTTTGATCTCTCGATTGGCCAATTCAGTTTGACCATTGGCTTGAGGGTGATATGGGGAAGTGATTCGGTGCTTGACACCATATTTACTCAACACGACTTCCAACCACTTGTTCTTGAAATGAGAACCCCCATCACTAAGTAAGGCTCTCGGCGCCCCAAACCTCGTAAAAATGTTCTTCTTGACAAAGTTGATCACCACCTTGTAGGAGTTGACCGAAGTAGGGATTGCTTCCACCCAACGGGACACGTAATCGATCGCTAAAAGGATGTATTGATGGCCAGAGGATGGTGGGAAGGGACCCATGAAGTCAATCCCCCACACATCGAAAAGCTCTATCTCCACAATAGTTGTCATCGGCATTTCCTTCCTCTTGGAGACGCCCCCCGTTCTTTGGCATTTATCACAATGAAGAACGAACTGTTGACAGTCTCCATAGATGCTAGGCCAATAAAATCCGCATTGAAGTACTTTCATCGCCGTCTGATTAGCTCCAAAATGTCCTCCACTAGGACTTGAGTGACAGTTTCTGATCACCGCTTCCCATTGCTCATTGGGAGTGCATATCCTAATCACCATATCCGCGCATCTTCTAAATAGGAACGGCTCATCCCAAAAATAGAACTTGACATCATGAAAGAACTTCCTCATTTGATGCTTGTTGAGGCCCTCTGGAACCACCTTGGCTACTAGGAAGTTCACAATATCTGCAAACCATGGTACGGAGCTCTGAGCATAGAAGAGATGCTCATCAGGGAACTCCTCATTGATAGGCTTCTTCAAGTTCTCCCCTTCAAAACAGTGCTCCAATCTAGATAAGTGATCGGCTACCACATTCTCACACCACTTTCTGTCCCGAATCTCCAAGTCAAATTCTTGTAGCAAAAGAACCCAACGAATTAATGGAGGCTTGGCATCCACCTTAGCAAACAAATAGCGAATGGCGGCATGATCTGTAAAAACAATTGTCTTCGCTCCAATGAGGTACGGTCGAAACTTGTCGAAAGAATATACCACAGCCAACATCTCCTTCTCCGTGGTAGTGTAATTTGCCTGAGCTGGATCTAGAGTCCGGCTTGCATAGTAGATCACTCTAAACACTTTATCCCTCTTCTGCCCCAATGCTGAACCCACAGCCACGTCACTGGCATCGCACATAATCTCGAAAGGTTGTGACCAATCTGGAGCTATAAGTACGGGAGCACTCACCAACGCCTTCTTCAGAATTTCAAAGGCTCGCAGACATTCTGCAGAGAAGTTGAACTTGACTTCCTTGGCTAGCAGATTGGAAAGGGGGCGGGCTATCTGAGAGAAATCCTTAATGAATCGCCGATAAAACCCCGCGTGACCCAAGAAACTCCTCACCGCTTTCTCACTAGATGGTGGTGGCATCTGCTCAATCGCTACGATCTTGGCTCTATCGACTTCTAGTCCTGCAGCAGATATTTTGTGCCCAAGCACAATACCATCCCGTACCATGAAGTGGCACTTCTCCCAGTTCAGCACCAAGTTGGTCTCCTCGCATCTCTGTAATACTCTCGTCAGATTATCCAAACAATGATCATAGGAAGACCCAAAAACCGAGAAGTCATCCATGAAGACTTCCATGATATCTTCCACCATGTCGTGGAAGATGGACATCATACATCTCTGAAACGTGGCAGGGGCGTTGCACAGTCCAAAAGACATCCTCCGAAAGGCATAGACACCATACGGGCAAATAAAGGCCGATTTATATTGGTCCTCTGGGGCGATCAGGATTTGATTGTATCCGGAATAGCCGTCGAGGAAGCAGTAGTACTCATATCCCCCTAGTCTGTCAAGCATCTGATCAATAAATAGAAGAGGGAAATGGTCCTTCCTCGTGGCTGCATTGAGAACTCGGTAGTCGATGCAAACTCGTCATCCTGTCACCAATCTGGTGGCTATCATCTCATCATTGCCACCTTGAATCACAGTCATTCCACCCTTCTTGGCTACGACTTGGGTGGGACTCACCCAATCACTGTCCGAAATAGCATATATAATCCCGGCTTTCAACCACTTCAATACCTCATTTTTCACCACATCTTGCATTATCGGGTTGAGCCTCCTTTGATTCTGAGCTTTAGGTTTGGATCCTTCTTCTAATAGAATCCTGTGCATGCAGACAGTAGGGCTGATTCCCTTGAGGTCCGAGATAGACCACCCTATGGCTCCCTTATGCTTTCTGAGCACTCGCAGCAGTTTATCGAGTTCAGTGGAAGTAAGTGATGAAGAGACAATTACCGGATACGTCTCATTCTCTCCAAGGAAAGTATATTTGAGGTGTGAAGGCAACTGCTTAAGTTCCTCTTTCTTCTCTTCTTTCTCTTCCTCGTCTGCCGGATCTTTGAGGGATAAAAATTTGTTGTTCCTTCTTGGAATCTCCCCACCAGAATTAAGAGCTCCCACAAAATGAAGTAGCTCTTCAGCAAATTCAGACACTTGCAGACTGTCTGAAGCCAGTAAAGACTGCGATAGGCATCGCTCGAGCCTGTCTTGATAAGAAATAGCATGGGCTACCTCTCTCACACAATCATCAATCACCTCGATCATGTTACACTGTTTGAACCTCCAAGCATCCTCGTCATCATATTTCTGCATCGCATCATAGATGGAAAATGTGATGCTCTCATCATTCAGCCGGAGAGTAAGTTCTCATTTGTGCACATCAATCAGTGCTCTCCCTGTGGCTAAAAAGGGCCTGCCTAAGAGAAGTGGGACGTGTCTATCTTCCTCCATATCAAGTACTACAAAGTCGGCTGGAAAAATAAATTCCCCGACCTTGACAAGTATGTCTTCAACGATCCCCTTCGAATATGACACTGTTCTGTCAGCCATCTGCAATGATATAGTAGTGGGTCTGAGCACTCCAATCTTCATTTTCTGGAAGAACGAATAGGGCATTAGATTGATACTCGCCCCCAGATCACATAACGCTCTCCCTTCTTGACAATCTCCCACTATGCAAGAAATGGTAAAACTTCCTGGATCCTTCAATTTAGCTGGTAGCTTCTTTTGAATAATGGCGCTGCAGCTTTCAGTCAAATTCACCGTCTCATACTCCATCCATTTCCTCTTGTTAGAAACCACATCCTTCAGAAACTTGGCATAGCTGGGCATCTGCTGTAATGCCTCTACCAATGGGATATTTATCTGCACCTTCCTAAATATATCCAAGAACTTCGAGAACTATGCATCTGTCTTCTTCTTTTGCACACGTTGAGGGTAGGGAATCCTCACGTCAGTGGAAGTGTGAGCTGCTGGTGGTGTAGGTGGAGTTGGAACCACGTTCTCCTTAGATGGGGGAGTAATTTGTACTGTCTCGGTCTCAACTTCCTCGACTAACACCTCCTCTTCAGGTGCCTTTTCCGTTACTCTGTCCTCATATGGCATTGCAGGTCCCTCATAACTTTTTCCACTCCTCAGCTGCACAGCTTTGCAATCTTTGGGATTTATGATGGTGTTCGAAGGGAATTTTCCCGGTTGAGTCATAGTACTCACAGTCTGGGAAATCTGGCTGATCTGTGTGTCGATGTTCTTCATATGAGTGGCCATGCTTTGCACATCTGTCTCAACCTTCTCCATCCTTTGATTATTCTGCTCCATGAGCTTGTTGGACTGTAGCATGAAAGACTTGAGTATGTCTTCCGTGGTCATCTTCTTCGGATCATCGACCACTCCATTGGTAACCGTGAACCCCGGGGGTGGTTGCAGAGCATTATTGGGGTTCCCATAAGAGAGATTGGGATGCCCCCTGTTCCCAAACTGATTATATTCTCCACCCTGGAAGTTGGGACGTTGGTTATTGTAGTACCGGTTGTTGCCCCCTTGATTCACATAGCTAACATCCTTCATATTTCCTTGGGGCTCTTGAGTCGGTTGCCCCATTGCCATGCAGTCAAACTTCATAGTCAGCGCATCCAGCTTGTCAGATAGGGCGCTCATAGGATCATGATCTGTGGTAGACGCCACCCTATGTACTTTACTCCTGTTGTTGCTCCATCCGTCGTCATTAGATGCGAGCTCCTCTATTACTTCCATGGCCTCATCCACTCCTTTCTTCAGAAAATTACCGACTGAGCTCAAGTTCAACTCCCTTTGTGCCTCAGGCACACATCCCTTGAAAAAAGTAATAACTTGGATTGTCGGGGTTAACCCATGGTTGGGACATCGTTTCATCAAAGCTTTGAATCTCGCCCATGCTTCTGTGATATTCTCCGCAGCGTTCATCTGAAAGGCAATGATCTCATGTTGCCTCTTAATCGCCTCACTGGGGGGATAAAACTTTTCTAAAAACTTCTCTACCATAGCATCCCATGTTCTGATTGAGCCCGACTCCAAGCTCTCCAACCAATCCTTTGCTGAATCCTCTAAGGAAAAGGGAAACAGCCTAAGTCGAATCTGATCATCTGTCACTCCATTCAACTTCGTAGTGTTGCAGATCTGAATGAACTTGGTGATGTGTTTGTTCGGATCATCTGTGGATTTGCCCCTAAAAGCAATATTCTCTGCCATCTGAATAAGTCCTCTTTTCAGCTCAAAGGTGTTGGCAGCGATGTTGCTATGGACAGTTGGATTTGCCTAGCCTTGGTATGCATACTGATTCTGAACAGGCACCACAGCTTGTCTATGATTGACTTGTTGACGCAGCTCCTCCAGCTGTCGTAGAAGCTCAGCATAATTGGGAGGAGGGGGTGGTGGACCGTTGTTGCCCTCTTCGTACTCCATCAGACTAGGAGAAACGGGATCAAACAAAATATGGTCCTGAACTGGTGATCGGATGGGTGAAAGGTCGCTTTGAACTGAAGATGCTCCTATGCGGTTAGGCGAAGAAGCTTGAATTTTCTGCGTGAGTCTCCTATAGGCGTTCCTCTTCCGGTTTGTTGCTTCGATCTCCGGATCGAAAGGTTCTAGAGGCAAGCCTTTAGAACGTGTGTGCATACACCTGAACAAGAAACAAAAATGTGAGAACCCAAAAAAATTAAAAATGACGTAAAAACAAACAAAAAACAATAAAATCTGAAGTAGTAATCTTGATTATTATCACGATATCAAGTTATATAACACAAAATTGTCCCCGGCAACGGCGCCAAAAACTTGACTCAACTTTATTTTACCCAATTAATACCCGCAAGTGTACGGGGTTATTGTAGCATTTAGCAAGCAAGAGTATATCGTATCCCACAGAGACAAATAAGTGTCAACTTAAGTACCACGAACCAATTTCAGCTACTATCCAGACAATCAGAAATTTTTGGTTTTAAAACTAACAACTACTAAAAGCATGTAAAGTCAGAGAATAGAATAGAACACTTAAACACGAAAACAATTAAGAAAGCTGTGTAAGATGGTGGAGAAATATGCAGAATTCAAGGATCCGATGCACAACTCATAGCCTAACCCAGTTGAAATCGATTTACCATTTAAAGTCTCTAGAATTATTGAAACAATCACACATGTAGATTAAACCCCCTCCCGAGGTGAGAAACCTGTAGATTAAGTGTAATAATTGAAGTCCCCTTCTAATTCTTAGACCTAACTCCCAATAGATCGATTAGATAACAGATTCCACTCAAAACCTCAACTCTCCCGAGTTCTATTGAATTAAGGTGTGAATTATTCTTCTTTCGAGATTAATTATTTCATCTCCCGATTACTCTAAGAAACCCTACACTCCCAATTGGTGATCAAGCAATTGTTAGGAAAAAGCACAAGAATAATTCAAATAATTACAAGAGCAAGATAAAAACGAAGTCAATTGGATTAATAACTATGAATCAATGCATCTTCACCAAGAATTCTACACAAAGTGTTTAGCTACTCATGTTCAAAGTAGAAAACAAACAAAAACTAAAGAAAACAATAGAATTCATGATACGGATTACAATTGGCGGAGGAATCGAAGCTTGAATCTTCAATCTTCTTCCAAGAGTTCTTGATAGAGAGAGAGTGTGTGTTTTTGCGGCTTGTAGAGAATAGAATAGAATAGCCCTAGCTCTTGCCTCTTATTTTTCCTCCAAAAATCGCGTCTAGAAATCAAAAAATCGTCAAACTGACGGACCCGGCCGGGTGTATTTATTGCATAGGAAATTCACCCGACCGGGTGGGATGCTACTGGACTCCTCGCGTGTTAAATGAGTCACCCGGCCGGGTGGCATTAATGAACTGGAAATTCACCCGGCCGGGTAGCCCTTGCTCGGCAGCTTCTGACCTTCGGCAGACTTCACGTTGACACCCGGCCGGGTGGAATTTAACCACATGATATTCACCCGGCCGGGTAGTTCCCTTTTTGCTGCATTTTTGCCTACTTTTTGCCTAAAACACTCAACAAACATGTGAACCCCAAAATATAGAGTAATTGGCTGGAAATAACCATTTTGAGCACCGAAACTCAACAATTATGCACATCAACATACCAATCACAACACTATAAATACGAGTTTGTCAGCTTCCCTCCAGTGTTTGTGTTTCATTGCCATCTCAAAGGACTGTGGAATTTCTTCTTCATAAAGTGCAGCTTCAAAGGCCCTTGCCATTTCCGTAAGGTGTCCCAGTGTCAGATTTGACACCGAGTATCGAGATTTTGGTCCTTTCCAGTCTGGCGAATATCTTCGAGAAGGAATGCCCCTTGTGCTTCGATAGGGTAATGCATAGTGCCCTGTATTCTGTTCTGCATCAGAGATTTCTGTATTGCTCCTGCCACTGTTAGTATTTTCAGATGTAGTACCATTATCGGGATTGGAAGCATTTACCTCAGGATTCAAAGACTGGTCAGATAGCCCGGCAGTGTCCTGAAGCTGCATGTTCTGTTCTTGGGGATCCGACTGCCCGGTGGTATTGCTAACTTCCTCTATTGGACCGACTTTTGTGACAGGATTTTGGTCTAGCATGCCAGTTTGGTTGGTCTCGTCTTCTCCCTGAATGATCTCTCCCCAAAAAGGTAGCCAATTTAGTGCGTCACACCCCGAGGTTTCTGACTCTCTCTCCCCCTGACCGCTAGATTGGCTATAGAAGTATTCACTCTCAACAAAGTCACAGTTCATAGTAGTGTACATGCGATCTATGGAAGGGTCGTAGCAACGGTAACCTTTCTGATTTTTTCCATATCCTAAAAAAACACATTTGACCGCACTAGGTGAGAATTTATCCCGATCATGTTTTGGAATATGAACAAACACAGTACATCCAAAGATTTTGGGATCGAGGTGAAGGGAGGAAGGGACAGAGTTATGGGAAGAAAAAACCTCTAAGGGAGTTTTAAAGCTAAGGATTCCTGTAGGAAGTCGATTAAGAAGATATACAGCAGTGGCGACAGCCTCCGGCCAAAAGGATTTTGGGATGTTGGACTCGAGTAAGAGAGCTCGGGTGATTTCAAGGATGTATCGATTTTTTCGCTCTGCGACCCCATTTTGTTCTGGTGTGTATGCACAAGAGGTTTGATGAACAAGGTCGTTTTCAGTAAAGAAAGATTGCATCCTAGAGTTCACATATTCCCGCCCATTATCGGATCTAAGAATTTGGATTTTGGTGTGAAATTCGGACAAGACTATAGAACTCGGTGAATTTTTCAAAACTTATGATTTTGTTTTCAAAAAATAAATCCAAGTCATGCGAGAAAAATCATCAATAAATAGCAAAAAAATATCGAAACCCTTGTCCACCAGTAACCGTGGCAGGACCCCAAACATCAGAATGAATTAAGGCAAACGGAAATTTTTCTCTTGTGTTGTTCAGTTTAAAGGAATGTCTATGGCTTTTTTGCCAAAACACAAGTTTCACAGTTCAAAACATATGAAGAAGAATCTAACTCAGGAAACAATAGGTGAAGATATCCTATAGATGGGTGCCCTAACCGGCGGTGCAAGAGCCAAATCTGTTTGTCAGTCAGTCCATGAGTCAGCATCGCAGTACTCTGTTGGGCTATCTCATCCACGTAGTACAGTCCATGCCGCTCAGTGCCACGCCCAACTATCGTCCCCGTTTTAATATCCTGTAACATACAAAAATGATGATGCATTAGTAATTTGCAGTTGAGCTCTTTTATCACATGACTAACAGACAAGAGTTTGTGGGACAAAGTTGGGACATAAAGACAATTCGAGACGCAAAGAGTTGGTAAGATAGTGATAGTGCCCGCCCCCTTTACTTGTGTTAATTCCCCATTGGCTGTTTGGACATAATGTTTCGTGGATTGGGAAATTTCAAGGAAATCTGATGCATCAAAGGACATGGTGTCTGTTGCCCCACAGTAAAAAATCTAGTGGTAATCTTTAGGTCCTACATGTGAGGATGATGAGTAGGCTAAGGCTTGAAGCGAGTTTGTGCATTTGATGGAGGATAAAAATTCAAAATTTTGGTGTCTATTTTCTAATTTTTTGAAACTTGGAGGGGTGTTATGGATATTTTCGGTCAGCTGGGGTAATTTCTGAGAATACAGGTTTGTTTGGAGTGGGATATTTTTGGGTGGGGTTAAATTTGGAGATAAAAAGGGAATTGGGGTTGGTTTTGCAAAACTGAGGGTTGTAGGTTAGAAAACCCTAGCCGCCCCACTCCATCTTTATCCCTGGATTCCGCGCCTCTTCAGCTTCTCATCCGCCTCATCCACTGCTATGTGCATCCTGATCCCTAGCCACCAAGTAATTTTTTTTACCTTCTGTCCAATTTTTGTTGATGGAGACCGAAGCTTTGGCAATATTCATCGGATCTGTGTTGACGGGGTCGGAGGGGTTGCCGATTCCACCGCCGTTGAGGTGTTGAAGTGGTGGAGGTGTGGTTGCCGTGTAGCTGGTGCCGAAGTTGCCCATGATTCCGTCGACGAAGGTGGGAACCGAGCCACCTGCTACCGCCGCCGCTGCTCTCCCACGGCCAGCGTCGCCGGTGCCGCCGGTGCTGCTCCCTCCGCCTCGCTTCCCGTTCTGTCGATTTCGCTTCATCTCCTGCTACCAATCGGGATAGACTTGGAGGTGAAAGCAAGTTTCATGTGTATGCTTCTTTCCTCCACAGTGAGAGCATATTAATTTGCTTTTATCTTCCTCTGGTTTCTGGTTTGGTGGGAATCGGATCGCCGGTGAAGGAAGAGGTCGGCTTCGGTCAAATGCTCCGAGTCCAGTAGCGATTCCAGATTGCTCCGGCTCAGGTTTGAGAACTTTGTCATTTTCAGCTTCTCTTCTTACCATTCCGTAGGCTTGGCGGACCGACGGTAAGGGATCCTGATTTAGAATCTCGCGCCTGATTTTATCATACTTCACATCCAATTCCCATACGAATTGATAAAGTCTGTGCCTTTGGGTGTGTTTGTTGTATTTGTCGATGCTTTTCGGGCTTTCCATGGGATTAGGATCTCTGGCATCAATTTTTATCCATAGATCTTGGAATTTGTTCTAGAGAGCTTCCAAGCTTAAATCCCCTTGCTTCATTGACATTGCTTGCCTATGCAGATCGTGCACTTGGAAAGGATCCGCTCCACTTCCGTACGTGATTGCCAGACCTTCCCACAGGTCTTTGGCGGTCTTGTATTGTGATACTTCATTCACAAGACTTGTCTCAAGATTGCTGATGATCCAATTAAAGCAACAATGATCCCGTTGCTGCCATTTTGAGTAGCCGGGATCGTCGGATGGAGGAGGATCTGAAACTCCAGAAATGTGAGAAATCAGTCCTCTTCCTCCAATGGCTCTCTCCATAAGATTGACCCAAAGAAGATAATTATCCCCATTGAGTTTGGTTTCCACCTTGACTTCCCCCAAATATTCTATTTGGGTTGACTGCTTCTTTGGGGAAATGTTGTCTGCTTTGGAGTTTTCTGATTTGTTTCCAGATTTGCTCTCCATGAACTTCAGAAATTCGGCAAATTGTGTTGCCAGATCTGCCATGGATTCTGTTTGGGCTGGTTTTGATTCCTCCGTGTCAGAATCTGACATGGTTTGGTTTTTGGTTGGTTTTGCATGTTTAAAAAAGGCCGAGAAAGGTATATTCGGGACTATGATGACATTTTTTTGAGTCCCAAAAAGGGAAATCATGCTCTGATACCATCTTAAAGATGGTAATCGAGAGAGGTGTAGGAAGATTGGTCATACATATTGAGAGTAGAAGTAAAGAGATAAATTGTTTGTAATTATTTTTCCAATTATCTGAGAGACTCATCACCCTAGTATTTATAGGGATTTTGATACTCTTCATGTACACTCATAAATGAGGATTGGAACCATACAACTAGGAATCTACAACATTAATAATGTTCTAGGTACCCTAATGTAATAAATGATCGGCGGCTACTTGTTTTTCCAACACCTATAATTATAATAATTTCATCAGCTTGAAAATAATTATGAAAACATGACAATTACATATTATGATCATATATCCTTCAACAATTTTAAGAATTTAATCACCACTCATTCAAACATGAGATACATGAAACTTTCAGATTTCTGAACTCAATATTTAATCAATTTTGGGTCATATAAATAGACTAGGATTGAAAGTCTACCTCAACTCTGCATTATTCCATTTCCACCAATTAAAAGTTCGATTCACCAAAAACGTTGAAAGAAATGAAGTAGGATAAGCTTGAGAGTTGGAGCAACTATGGCCGATGGTTTCTTCTTCCCCGACAATACCTACTTCGTGATACGTTGCTCGCTTAACTAGAAAACGGCCTAAACCTTGGAATTAAGGAGCCTACTTGCCGGTTGTCCCCTCCCCAAATATAGTGATGGTAAGGCCATCTCCAACCATTTACACCAAACTCAAACCCATTTTTGCAGTTCTGTCACATCGAACAGTAATTCTACTCCAACCATTTACACCAAACACAAACCCAAAAGAATATTCCATATTCACCTACTTTTTTTACTTTTTCAATCTTACCTACATATTTATCTAAATTACATATTAACCCCACACCATTTTATCAATAATTTTTCAAACGTAATTATATAATTTTTCATTTGTTAGTTATTGTAATTTGTGGTTTGTCTTTTATTTTCTATTTATGTCGTTGTAATATCATTTCCACTTGCAGCACCACTATGTGTTATGTTATGTTCTTTTTATTATTAAATATCTATTATTTAAGTTTTTTGTAATATTAACATCATAAATATTGCAAATTATACTAAAGAAATAATTTTTTATAATATTAATATCATAACCTACATATTTATTTAAATTACACATTATCCTCACAATACTTTATCCATAATTTATACTACATATTTATACATTAACACCACAACACTTTATGAATAAATTTCCAAACATATTTAAATAATTTAATATAATTATTTATGTTATGTACTACTTTTTTATTATTAAATATCTATTATTTAATTTATTTTTTGTAGTATTAAATTTCATAAAAATTTACAATAGAATACATTAAAAATATTATTGAAGCACAGTATATGTAAAATGAAATAGAATTAAAATACAATTAGAATACAATTACAATTTACAATTAGAATACATTAAAAATTTACAATCAATAAAATGCACTGTGTATGTATGTAAAACGAAATACACTGCCACATCTCTATATAATGAAGCCCATTTGTTGAAATGTAGTTGAAATATTAATGAAGCCCATTTACAGTTAAAAAATAAAACCAATTACTGTTCATCATCTTCCCAAACGTGTTCTTCTTCATCAAACCATGTTCTTCTTCTTCTTCCCCAAACTTTTCTGCTCTCACTTCTACCTTGATATACTTGCTCTATTCGAAACATACTCAAACAAGGAGGGTGTGAATGCAATTTCAGAAATTATAAAATGGGTTTTGCGTTTGCTACAGTGCAACGCCATATATGGGTCGTCACTGTTCAAAATCGCAAAAAAAAGCTGATTTGGGATGCGTTTTTTAGTATGGTTGGAGCTCCAATCTACTGCATAGATGGGATTTGCAGTATGATTGGAGATGCTCTAAAGGGCATCAATTCATTAGTATTTAATTATGTTGTTAGTAAATAAGACAAGTGTCTAGTTATATATTACTACACATGGTCATAGATTTTCTCTAGATTATTCCATTTTAATTGACGTATGATTCAATTTGTTTTCATAGTAGTACTAGGATATTATCCACCTTCTAGACTATTCTTTCTATTTGAAGAATAAGTTGAAAAGTAAACAACTCCTAAACTCCACTAAAACTGATCGGCACTTTCATGGAGTATACAAGATGGATGTATAAAATTCAAGCAATTTAGGAGTTTTGTTTCTAATTAATTACATCATCTAAAATCATTTTAGTTCTCTTTTAATAATATTTCATACACTAATTCCAACTCTTAATACCAAAGGCTTCATATATTAAAAATAAAGCTCAATCTCCATTAACAATGATCAGTTTTAATTCAAAATATTTATCTATTGATCATAATCCAGATGTTTCCTGATAGAAATAATAAATTTCATTTAAGCATATTTTGGGATGTTACACCTGCACATCATAACCAATAATTATTTTGATATAATAAGCAAGTATTCGTAAAATCTCAATATGCATGGATATAATAAGATTTATATAGTACTGTACTTAAAAAAGACAGAATTAGCCCCCGATACGTTCACAACATGAGTAGTTGAGTACAAAAGACAACACGACGGCATCTTAAGGGCATCCGTAACATTGGGTATCTGCCCCGTGCCAGAGGAACAGAACCGTTGTGGAATTAATGCATTGCAGATCTCCTGTCGCAAGGAACTCATGTCGTGGAGCGGTAGACTGGCCCTCCCCTTGTGGCCATCAATCACGGCTCAACGTGGCCGTGCGAGTGAGAATCATTTTATCCACTTTTAATACTTAAAACTTAAAAGTATATATTATTAATTATAAAAATTGTTTTTAATTTATTAAAACATATTTAAAAAAACAGTGAATTAGTTAACTGCTATATTATGTGACATGTAATTTTTTTTTATATTAAAGAAGTAAATATTTTATTGCTTAAAAGATCTGGAGTTGTCAACTGAGTCGGACCTATCCAATCCAACACGGCCTAGGCCCAACCAATTAGTGAAACGGAGTGGGCGTGTGTTGAGCCATTGGTTGAAGTGAGTTTCAATTTGTCCGTTTATCAAACCAAGGTCCAGAACAAAAAAAAAAAGCTCAAGCCCAAATAAGACCAACAAAACTATTATACTCCACTCCTTTTGTTCGTCAATAAATGTCACAAGTTGATTCGGCACAAATTTCTAGAAATATGAAGAAAAATGGTCAAAATAGCTAGTGGAATGTGGATTCTACTTTTTTTATATTAATTTTATGATAAAATATGAGTGTGATAATATTAGTGTAATGTGGGGTTCGTACCAAAAGTAGTACGAAATGACTCAAAAGAAATTAAAAGAGAACTATACCATAAAATGATACTTCAAGTAAGGCTCAGTTTGGTAGCATAGATAAGCCCAAGATAGCTTAATTATCTGGGCTTAATGGACGTTTGGTAGCATAACTAATTTAACATGATGGCTCGTGTTTGTCTTCGGCCCGTCTCAAGCCCTCAAAAAATGACCGTTTTCCAAGATGAGATATTGCACAATTTCGCCGCGATTGTGTAGGGGAAATTACATGTTTCATACAAAATGTATTACCTTTGTTTCAATTTAGTACAAATAGTATTAAGTTTACATATTTCATACAAAAAGTTATATTAGTGTTTTAAATTAATACATTCCGTTAAATATTTTAAACACCATTAGTTAGTTTATAATTTGTCCAACTTATCATCATAATAAAAGAATAATTAAAGATTTAATACAATTCAATATCAATTCTTCCACCAATTGATCGTGATTTTAAAAAAAATTCTATTTTTCGATATACTCTATTTTTTTATTGTATTCTTTATAGAACATAGTATCAAATAATTCCATATTTCATCTTTACAAAATGACTAATTTGAGCTTCAAACAGTGAATAAATCAATATTTATTTTTTACAAAAAAAATTCAATATCTTTTTAGTTGTATTCTCCATTGTTACATGAGAAATCTTCGACAATAAAATCCAATTCGCTAATTTGATGACAAAGAGTGGTGGTTTTTTTCTATGTGTTTTTCATTTTTGTGAATAATAAAGATAATTGTGTCTGAAATAATTAATGGAAAGTTTTAATTTAAATTTTTTTGTACAAATTTGAAACATTGATGGAACTCTTTGTCTGTATAATGTAATTGGAAGTAACGGTGTTAGTAGGGACTTAACGAAATGTATTATTTTGGAACACTAAATAAACTTTTGTATGAAATATGTAAACTTAATACTTTTTGTACTAAATTGAAATAATGGTGAAACATTTTGTATGAAACATGTAATTACTTACCTTCCCTGATAAGTACTGCAATTACTATGATGCCCCTCATCCCACCCACTTTCCATGACTAAGGTCATCCGCAACGCTGTCTCTTATCCGTCTCTTAACCATCTCATCTCTTCACTATTCATGGGCCCCACTGTAGTTTTCATCCGATCTCTTAACTAAGAGACAACACCTGCAACCCCCCATCTCTTAATCATCTCATCCCTTAACTATTCATTCAATTTCATTTTTTATTTTTATTCTAACAAATTCAATTAATAATAACATACTTCATTAAATAAAATAAAATTACAACTTAAAATTCTAAAAAAATAAAAAACCACATTAATAAAATCCTAAAAAAATAAAAAATACATAATTTAAAATCTTCCGCTCACTCTCTCTAAATTCAAAATCTCAAAACTCAAATAAGCAGAAGAGAGAGTTGTCTAATGGCGATCATGAGCGTCTATTGGTTGCCAAATTTAGCCCAAATGTGCTCCATTAGATCCTCATGGAGTTTGGCGTGGGCGGTAGAATCACGTGTCCTTGCCCGAACAGACAACCGATCTTACATGGACGGATGCACTCCACTGCGAGGCGTACTACTTGCGGTAGAGCTTCCCGGGGTTTCAGGGTCGAACCAATTTCCCGCCTCAGGTCCTTCGTCAGCGACAATCATGTTGTGCAAGATTATGCACGTATACATGATGTCGACCATATTCTCCATAAACCACGTACGAGCCGGGGCTTTGATAATGTTGAAGCGAGCTTGGAGAACCCCGAACGCTCTCTCCACATCCTTGCGAGCAGCCTCTTGCTTCTGCTCAAAAATAGCCTGTTTTTCGTTCACCGGCATGTTGAACGTCTTCACGAAGGTTGGCCACTTCGGATAGATGTCATCGGCAAGATAGTACCCCAATTTATACTGCCAGTTGTTAGCGATGAAGTTGAGGGCCGGCGCTTTACCATTCAAAGTTTCGGTGAAGAGGTCGGATTGGTTGAGCACGTTGACGTCGTTTTTCGATCCGGGACCCCGAAATACGCATGCTAAATCCATAGCCGGTAGTCGGCAACGGCCTCGAGTATAACGGTGGGGTGGGTGCCTTTTGGATACAATAGGTTTTTTTCGGTATACCGTTACCATACCGCATACCGTTATTACGGTATGGTAACGGTATAAAAAATTATCTTACCGAATATACCGGAAATTCGGTACGGTATCGGTATGGAATTTTGACATACCGTAATTTCCGGTACGGTATGCGGTATGGCACGGTCGGTATGGTATACCGTACCGATCCACCCCTATCCCGGTTACGATGGATGTAAGTCCGGGATCGCCTTTGAGGCGCCGCGGCTTCCTCCTCCTCCCGACGTCGATCTTCTGCTAGCGATTCTTTCATTATTCGACGCATTTGCTCAAATGGATCCATGAATGGATTAAATTTGGGAGAAGAATAGTGTTTGAGTGAGAATAGAAATAAAAATTTGTTAGATTAATTTATGGGAATGATTTGATATTTATAGAATTGATCGAGGGCTTAAAAAAATTCAAAAAAAATAAAAAATTTGTAAAAAACAGCTATAAACGGCTAGTATAATTTTGGGAATTTTTTTTTCAAATTTTTTCTGATTAAAAAAAATAATAAAAAATACATTTTCAACGGAAATAAACGACACCCACTCGCAGGCCGGCGAGTGGGCGTCACGGACGAACCGCAGCTCGCCACGTCTCCAACGCGCGTGGCGAGACAGCTCGCCAAGTGTTTCTCCGCGACGAGTTACAGGACGGGATGGAGACGGGCTGGGAACGAGACGGAGCCTGCAACGCTGTCTCGTTGCTGTCTCGTCTCTCCGAGACGAGATAGGGACCGCAACGAGACGCGTTGCGGATGCCCTAAACTAGTTTACTTTCATAAGAGCGTCCACTATGGAGTGGATGCGGCGGACGCCGCGAAGGGGGGCGGTGGGGGGCGGTAGGCGCGGCTATTATAGTGGGAGGGGTGTCCGCCGCGAGGGTGGACGCGGCTGGTGGGGGGAGGGCGGCGGACGAGGCTTCGCCGCGAGTGGGGCGAGGACGCGGCGTAGGGTGTATAGGCGCGGCTATAGCTGCGGCTATTATAGTGGCGGATATCCGCCGCGGCTATAGCCGGATTTTTTGAATTTTTTTTTTTCGTTTTTTCCTCTATATAAATACCACTCTCCCTCCTCCCCCACTCCCATTTTCACAAAATCCATACACCCACTTTCGTTTTTTTCATTTTGTTGTTGTATTTTATTTTAATTATTCGTTGTATAATTTTACCGGTTTGCAATACAACGAATATTCGGCCCTAATTACCTTGTATTCTAGTTATTTACACTGCGATTATTTAAATTACACTTGATTGAAACTAAAAAATATTTAAAAATGAAAATTGATTATAAAATTTGAGGGCTATTGGAGTTGTCCACTATAGTGACGGAAATAGAATTTTGGGGCTATGGATAACAAAATTGAGGCTATAGACAAAAACTGGGGTGAGGCTATTGGGCATGTCTGCTGAACACCCTGAAAGACTCTCTCTCTCCCTTCCTCCTCTCTCTCTTTCTTCTTCAGCCACAATCAACTTTGTGATTTTTACCGGAGTACAACCCAACACACTGTTGTAACTATCAATAATCCATGCTCGTCTTCCTACATCTCTGGTACGGTTTGATTGCGGCATATTAATTTGGCATCAGATCTATTTTGGTTGATGTTCAACTATCTCACTCTCCGTCTTCCTCTATCTTCTCAATCCTTCACTATTTCATCTTGGCTGTAATTTCAATTTGTGAGTTTGGATTTCAATTTTGGGATTTTGTTGTTGGGAAGAGGCTCTTTGCATGTAAGTTAGGGTTTCAATTTTTGCCTGGTAGTGGTAGTGTTTGTGTTTGATTTTGGCTGCTTTCATGAATGTCTGGCGGTGCTTGACTTGCATCGGGGGCTGATGAAGTGTCTTGAGGTGGCACTGGAGATGGTGGTGATGGGGTTTTTTGCTGTGTAGATGCCGAGTAGGACCAGTAGGTGGAGGCGGCGAAGAAAAAAGGAGTCTGAGACAAGTCTGGTGTTGAGCCGTCGTGGGTGGAGAAGAAGAGAGCTACTAATCTGTTTCACTAATTTTTTTTATATTTCAATTATACTCCTATTTATTAATTTAGGATTTTAGTGTTAAGGAAATAATGAATTTTTCCTATTTTTGAAATTTATGAATGTCAGTAAATTATTTCTGGGAAATTATTTTTTCTATTTTTGCTGTATATATTGTTGGAAAGAAATCAAGCAATTAAATGAGAAGATTGGGGGAATCAAATCATCAAGCAAATAAGGGAGGAGAAGATTGCAAATTACCGAGATTATGCAAAATTCGGTATGATATTTTTTGATACCGTTATCATACCGTTATTACGGTATACCGAAAAAAAACCTATTGTGTCCAAAATATTTAAAATAACAATTCAAGTGTTCAACTATTTAAAAAAGCCCAAAATAATAAAACTTCATCACAATCAAATCTTGTTCATAGCATTCAAATTAATAAAACTTCAACATTCAAATCTAAAACAATTTATGAAGTCATGATCAACAACATTATCTTCATTTCTTGCCACCACGTTGTCTTCATTTCTCAAAATTCCACAAAAAATCGCTGAAGATGACCCTGCATTTGATAACCTTTATTAATAGTCGAGCATAATCACAATACACAAACAACCAAACCAAAAGAAATGTATGGAGTGTAACATCCATATATCAAAACACCTAATTATTGCAACGTAAACTTGCTCCTGCAGTTATAACTCAACGGTTAATTCATATTTTAATTACTTTGTATATTTGGAATATGACATTACACAAAGAATCATATACTAAATGGTGTGAGTTAATACAAATTCTTTCAAATGTGCTCTGTTGAAACATATTCCCGATATCGTATTTCCAATCTTCTTTTAGTGTTATGTGCTATTGTGTTTATTATATTTAATAGGATGAGTTGATAAAAAAATAATTCAGGTTAATTTTGAATTTGTTTGAATAAATTATCATTTGAATGTTTAATTTTATTGTATTAATTGATGTATTAAATTTTTTTTAATATAATATATATAAATGTAATATTAATATATATATAATAATCTATCGGTATACCGGTATACCACGGTATACCGAATATTCGGTATATACCGAAGATCGGTATATACCGAATATTCGGTATACCGTGGTATACCCAGGATTCGGTATACCGCGGTATAGAAAAATTGATACCGTTACCGTACCGAAACACTGCGGTACGGTATCATACCGTACCGGAAACTGCGGTATACCGAAAAATCGGTATTTTCGGTATTTTTTCGGTACGGTAAGTCCGGTATTACGGTATTTCGGTATAATTTCCCACCCCTAGAGGAGATTGCAAATTACCGAGATTATGCAAATTAGAATTAGGGCAAATCATTACCTTATTTGTATGGTTTCTTCTCCTATATAGTCCAATGTAAATCATAGTGTAAAATAAGTTGAATAAAAGAAAATCACAGCCTTTCAACATGGCATCAGAGCAAAGGCTCAGAAATATATCTCTCTCGACCTTAGGCAGAATAAGCCATGGCCGACGACGAAAAACCCACCAACGACGACAAACCCAAAATCTCAGACGATAACAAACTGAGAGTCAGCAAAAACGTGACTGTTGCTGTAAAACTCAATGGCACAAACTATTCAATCTGGTCACGATTGATGAAGATCCAAATTGGGAGTAGAAGGGTACTCCGCCACATCAACGGAAGCCCGCCACCACCCGAACCAGGGGCGGCCGACTACACGGAGTGGGGGGAGACAGATTTAATCGTCTTCTCATGGATACTAGACAACATCGAGACCGACATCGTAATTGATTTTGCTCATCACCAAACGGTAGAGGCTCTATGGAAGAGTATAGCTGTGACCTTCGAAGGGACATCCGATCCGTTCCTGCTGTTCGACCTAGAGGAAAAGGCAGAAAACGTCAAGCAAGGAGATCAAAGCCTCGAAACATATTGGCGGCACTTACACGGGACATGGATCGACGTGGACCGATGTCAAGAGAAACCGGTCACATGTTGTGACAAGGGAGTCAGCCAGTTCCGGAAATACATCGAGACCCGTCGGTTATTCAAGTTCCTAACTGGACTCAACCCGAGATACGATCAGATGAAGCGGGAGGTGCTCAAGGAGAGACCATGGCCCTCAGCCGAGGTCGCATACGGCTGGATAAAGAGAGAGACCGCCCGGCTTAAAATTATGCCGGCAATTTCCCCTGAACCCGCCGGCGCAACCAACCACAACACATCATCGGGCAGCATCGGACTAGGGTTCGCGGCTCGAAATCAGCAGCGGGGTGGACCACCGCCGCCTCGGACCAGCGCACCAAACCCCTCGAATCGCCGACCATTTAAACCGGACAAATCCAGACTGTGGTGCTCACATTGTGGGAAGCACAAACACACCAAAGAAACATGCTTCCTTCTCGTGGGATTCCCGGAGTGGTGGGACGAAAACCAGAAAGCCAAGGCGAAATTGGCGATTGGAGTAACAGAGAATGGGGGAGGACTGTTCTCAGCGACCGGAGCGGGCAACCATGAGGCCGCCAACGCCCACGGCCAACAAGAAAATAGGGGTGGCGCAATCGGCGAGGCGGCGACGGCGATCGCTGATTTCAGACGAGGAGGAGGCGGATTTGCAGTTGACGGCGGAGGTAAAGGGTTGGGGTCTAAAAGCCCTAACCCTATTTTAGTCCCTGCAAATAAATCCTCCAATTATGCTAAATCCCAATTTTTACCCCCATACTCTCGTTTATTGCATGAGACACCCCGTGATAAGTTAGTTGTGCAATTGAGTTCCCCAGGTCTTAAAAATGCGAAAAGTAACCACTCAGCTTCAGAAAAATCATTTATTGACCAAAATTATTCTGCACCTCTTGAAAACACCCATATTGCGTGCATGACAAAAAAATTAGAGGGTAACACTAGTAGTGAGTGGATATTTGATTGTGGAGCTACAGATACTATGACATATGAAAAGAGGGATTTTACTACCTTTAGTGATGCAACGAAAAGTCAAATTCAAACTGCTGACGGGAGTTGACATCTGTAGATGGGAGTGGGACTATTGAAATATCCCCGAGTCTGAAACTTAAGAATTGTCTCTATGTGCCCAAACTGTCTCACAAACTAATGTCTATTAGTCATGTGACGAATGAGTTGAATTGTACCTTATTGATGCATCCAAATTTCTGTGTTTTACAGGATATCAGGACGAGGAGGATAATTGGGCGTGACACTGAGCGTCAGGGACTCTATTATGTGGATGAGATAGCTCACCAAGGGGGCGCCGCGATGCTTGCTCACGGATCTGCCGATAGAGAAGCTTGGTTGTGGCACCGTCGTATGGGTCATCCTTCCGCGGGTTATTTCAAATTACTTTTTCCAAAATTTTCGCATTTTAAAGACGTTTCTTGTGAGTCATGTGTTTTGGCTAAGAATCATAGACAATCCTTTAAATCCAGTAATACACGTGTTAAAGATATTTTTTCCATTGTTCATGCTGATGTGTGGGGCCCTGCGCCCATTACTGGAGATCATGGTTTTAAATATTTTCTTCTATTTGTTGATGATTGCACTAGAATGACGTGGGTATACTTTTTAAGGCATAAATCCGAAGTTTTCGAAAAATTTACAACCTTTTTCAAAATGATTCAGACACAGTTTCATAAAACAATCTCGGTTCTTAGATCAGATAATGGGAGGGAATTTGTTAATAAAGACATGGAAGATTTTTTCAAGGAGAATGGGTTAATTCACCAAACTTCCTGCCCATATACACCAGAACAAAATGAGGTAGCCGAGAGGAAAAATAGGATCCTTCTTGAAATAACTCGAGTCTTGTTTTTTGATTCAAACGTCCCAAAATTCCTTTGGCCTGAAGCAGTGGCTACTTCGGTGTACCTAGTTAATCGTCTTCCCACGAAAATTCTTGAAATGGCCACACCTCTTCAAGTTATTTCAAAACTAGCAAAAGTGCCTGACCCACTCACCCTTCCACTAAAAATTTTTGGATGTTCTGTCTATGTGCATATTCCAAAACATGAACGTACTAAATTCTCTGCCTGCGCCGTAAAATGTGTTTTCTTGGGATATGGGATTAATCAAAAGGGGTATAGATGTTATGATCCGTCCTCTAGGAAAATAATCACTACAATGAATTGTAATTTCCTTGAGTGCGAATACTTCTATCAAACCCAACTTAGCGGTCAGGGGGAGAGTAGGGATACCCTAAGGGATATGAGTGGACCTCCAAGTTGGTTGGTGCCTCAATCAAGCAACTCCGACGCGGAACTAACAGAACAAGCTAGTGCCACCGCCGAGCACGTCACATCCACGGTGGATCCCCCTCAACCGGCCATGCCTCAGACGAATCCTCCTCCAGTGATATCCGAGGTAAACTCTGAAACTACTCCTGACCTTGCTGAGACAGATGAAGTCACGGCTATTGACGGGGACACTGGCAGATACATTCTTCCCCCACGGAGCACTCGAGGGGTTCCACCTAAAAGATATAGCCCAGAAAAGATTGGGGGCAAAAGTAGATACTCGATGGCAAACCTAGCTAAAGCCAATCTTGCAGAAATGGCTAAAGCATTCACAACAGCCCTATATGAAGAAGAAGAGATCCCTCAAACAGCTGAAGAAGCAATGCAAATACCTCATTGGAGAAAGGCAATGATGGTGGAAATGAAGGCGCTGATGAAAAGCAAAACATGGGAAGTATGTACCAGACCAGAAGACGTGAGAGCTGTGGGGTGCAGATGGGTCTTCACCATCAAGAGGAGACCGAATGAGACAATTGAGCGATATAAGGCCAGACTAGTAGCGAAGGGGTACACTCAAACCTATGGGGTTGATTATGCCGAGACGTTCTCTCCAGTTGCCAAGATGAACACAATCAGGGTCCTCTTCTCTATTGCGGCAAACAAGGATTGGCCTCTACACCAATTCGATGTCACTAATGCCTTCTTACATGGTGAACTCTTAAAACCAATCTATATGGAGGCTCCACCAGGTTTCGCTGCGCAGTTTGAAGGTGGAAGAGTATGCAAACTCAAGAAGACGTTATATGGCTTGAAGCAGTCGCCACGTGCTTGGTTTGGGAGGTTTACCGAGGTGATGAAGAAGTACGGGTACAAACAGAGTAACTCAGATCACACTCTGTTTTTGAAGAAAAGGGAAGGAAAGATCACATGTCTTATCATCTATGTGGATGATATGATCCTCACTGGTGATGATGAAGAGGAAATCAAACGGTTGAGACAGAATCTTTTCTCAGAATTCGAGATGAAGGATCTTGGAATGCTGAAGTATTTTTTGGGGATAGAAGTGCTAAGGTCTCGACAGGGAATATTCATCAATCAGAGGAAGTATGTCCTTGACTTGTTAGCGGAGACCGGAATGTTGGACTGCAAGCCGGCAGACACCCCTATGGTCCAGAACCATGGTTTGCAGATAGTAGAAGGAGCAGAACCCATTCATCGTACAAGGTATCAACGCTTAGTCGGAAAGCTAATTTACCTCTCCCACACCAGACCCGACATAGCATACGCAGTCGGAGTAGTGAGTCAGTTCATGCATAAGCCTCAGGCAGCCCATTGGGAGGCGGCAATACGAATCGTCCGGTACTTAGAGGGAACACCAGGACATGGAGTAATGTTCAAGAAACATAGACATATGGACATATATGGGTACACAGATGCAGATTGGGCAGGAAATCCAAATGATCGAAAGTCGATTGCGGGGTACTTTACATTTGTTGGAGGCAACCTGGTTACTTGGGGAAGCAAGAAACAAAAGGTGGTAGCATTGTCAAGTGCAGAAGCGGAATTTCGGGGAATTAAAAGTGGATTGACGGAGATCCTGTGGCTAAAACGGTTAATGACCGAGTTGGAGTTGATGCCCTTAGGACCTTGCAAGCTGCTCTGCGATAATAAGGCAGCCATCAGTATATCCGAAAACCCAGTACAGCATGATCGGACGAAACATGTTGAGGTAGATCGACACTTTATCAAAGACAACATAGAAGCAAAGGTCGTGGAACTACCATTTGTCAGATCCGAAGACCAACTGGTAGATATTCTGACCAAGGCAGTGGACTCAAGAAGCTTTCATGGAGTATTGGGCAAGTTAAGTGTGGACGATCCCCTTACTTAACTTGAGGGGGGAGTGTTGGAAAGAAATCAAGCAATTAAATGAGAAGATTGGGGGAATCAAATCATCAAGCAAATAAGGGAGGAGATTGCAAATTACCGAGATTATGCAAATTAGAATTAGGGCAAATCATTACCTTATTTGTATGGTTTCTTCTCCTATATAGTCCAATGTAAATCATAGTGTAAAGTAAGTTGAATAAAAGAAAATCACAGCCTTTCAACATATATAATCTAAATTCATTTATAAAAATGCATGTCAGGTTGGTTAGTATGTAAAAATATTATGTAGTGGAAAAATAATTAATTGTGGTTTTTATTTATTTTTATTTTAGCATTTGGTGTTAAGGATATAAAAATCTTTTTACATGTTGATCTCGATTATTTAGAACTCAGTTCAGAATCCGATATGTATATAGAAATATTAAATTTCGCATGAGCTACTATTAGAACCGGAGAAATATATTTATAACCTAATTGTTCCGATCAAAATATATTTATAACCCAATAGTTAACACTAGAAAGTCGAGACAAGGGTCCACATATTACGAAGATTTTACCAGACATGTAAAAATAATAAATTCTAAATTGATAATTCAAATTAGAGGAGAGAAGGAAATTACAATTACGAAATTTAAATAATCAATAATAAACACTAAAACACACAAACAAAAAGTCGTCTCCCTCCAGTGTGCGACGGCTTTTCCAGTTTCTCTCTCTAGATCGCACCTCACAACACAGTCTCCATTTCTTCCTCGACGGCGGAATATCACCGGAAAGCTGTGAATTTTGATAATTCACCCTGGAAATTTGATTGAGATCTGCGAATTTGAAAACACGTTGGATCTGGAGAATTGCTGGATCTGAGAGATGGCGCTTTCCGGCATGAGAGGGTTGTCGGTTTTCATCAGCGACATCCGGAATTGTCAGAATAAAGAGCAGGAGCGCCTTCGTGTTGATAAGGAGCTCGGGAACATCCGAACTCGCTTTAAGCACGAAAAGGCAAGTTTTTACGTTTGTGTGTAATTGCTGTTTCAGTTTCAAGTCTTTCGGCATTTCACCAACTTCTTCATATGATATCAAATTGTGGCGTTCCACGAGCTGGAATTCAGGATTTCTTTTGTCGTCAATGTAGCTTGAACTCAATCGGAGTCTCGTTATTGTGCTCTGGAGTGAGAAGGTGTGTTTAGGGGCTTATAGGCTGGATTTGGGGGTTTACGAGCTGTGCACTCAGTGAAGGATAGTTACGCCTGAGTCCATGGGGGTAGAGTGTATCTTTTTGGTGATTAAATTACATGTTCAAGGAATTAGCTATAAGACATTGAAAATGTTTGCTGCTTTTCTTACTCCTGACTCGAGAGGGGCAGCGTGGTTTCTAAAGCCTAGCTTGTATTGCTCACTAAAGCAGACATGTCGTGAAGATAGTTTTTGCATTCCTAGTTCATGGAAATGCCTCAAAATGGTTCTGATTGTCTTCTGCTGAGTTGGAAAATTCAATCAAGCTGAACAATATTCATTGATACAATTTTAATGTGAACCACAATGATTACAGGTTTACTAAATCATCAACGTTTTGTTTTATTCCATAAGATCTGTTGCTCTGATGCAAACCGGTATGCTTCAACTCCTGTTAAAAACTGATAATGATCTAAGAGACAACAGGAAAAATGGGAAATAGATTTAGATTTATTGGATAGCTTGCATTTGGAATAAGAGGCATTCATATTTTGTGTGTGTGAGTTGCCCTAGTGGTAGAGTCGAGAGTTGTTAATGCCCGAGGCCAAAGGTATGGGTTGGAGCCCACCATGACACGGCCTTTATTCTTTCCTTTTGTCTATAGAAAAGAGGTATTCATAAATTTGTTCAACATCTTGCTGATTGTATTGTAGTTGTAAGAATAGGCATGTTTAAGTAAGTGTATTTGTTCTCATTGTACGCCTCTGATGCATTGCACCATAAATTTCATTGTTTCCAGTGTTGACATGTAGAATGGGACTCATCTTTATTCTTGTCCGATTAATAAGTTCTTTTAAAGGGGTTTCAACCTGGAATAGCATTATATCACATGTGAAATTATATGAATTTGATCAATGACAAGGTCTCTTTTGGCTCTTGTCTCCTCCCATCTTGGTTCTTTTCAAAATGTGATAATTTGCTAGGGGTTTTCAGCCATTGAAAGCGAGGAGGATTTCAGATCTGGGATTGTTCCTATTAATAAACCCCTCTAAGTGGAACAAATACTTAACTTGATTTTGCACATTAGCAGTACTACAAACTGACTTGTTCATGGTTGTTTGATCTCATTGATATTAGTCATTTTAGCTTATGTTTAACACTTTCAGTAGATGTATGCTTGCATACAGTAGAAACATATGAATTGATATTCAATCTCATTTATTTTTCCTACTGAGGAAGTTATTTATGTGAATTCATATCTCTATACGTCAATGTCCACCATTTTTCATGCTACCTTAGTAAGTTGGTGCTCAGAAGTGATTCAAACCTTACATATTTGTTAGTTCTTGGGAGCTTGTAATAGTTTTGCTTATCATTTTATTTTGTATTTGTGACCGAACAGGGTTTATCACATTATGAGAAGAAGAAATATGTCTGGAAAATGCTTTACATTTATATGCTAGGGTATGATGTTGATTTTGGCCACATGGAAGCTGTTTCTTTAATATCTGCGCCAAAGTATCCTGAGAAACAGGTATTGGTTGCAGAAAACTCAAAAAAATGATTAGGGATATTGTTCATCACTTGCCAAGTGTCTTTACACATTCTGAATTGCTGCAGGTTGGCTACATCGTGACGTCATGTCTTCTAAATGAGAACCATGATTTCCTGAGATTAGCAATTAATACTGTCCGCAATGACATTATTGGCCGCAATGAGACTTTTCAGTGTCTTGCCTTGACATTGGTATGTTGTCAAAGTCTCTTTTCCGTGATAACTCTTTATAAATAGTTGACCCTACCATATAGGTTGACATAATAATTTTACTGTTCTGCCTCAAAAGTTCTTTATGTTTCCCTCATGTATTTTCCTCACTAACTTCTGCTTATACCATCTGGATTCTGATCATAACTGTTAAGGTTGGGAACATTGGTGGGAGAGAATTTGCTGAGTCTCTGGCTCCTGATGTTCAAAAATTACTTGTAAGTGTACTCTTCTAAAGGTATTATGTTCGGTGACCTAATAAATGTTGCTGAAAGTTCCTATATATTTAGATATCTAGCAGTTGCAGACCGCTTGTTAGGAAGAAGGCGGCACTATGTCTGCTGCGCCTCTTTCGAAAAAATCCTGACGTGGTTAATGTGGATGGCTGGTAAAGCATCTACTGTCAATCTCTGTTAGCCTTGTTGATCAGTAGAAAGAATCTAATAGCAGTTCAATTCCTCATAATTGACAGGTCGGACCGGATGGCACAGCTATTAGATGAACGTGATTTAGGAGTATTGACTTCTTCTATGAGCCTCTTAGTCGCTTTAGTGTCTAACAACCATGAGGCGTACTGGAGTTGTCTACCAAAGTGTGTTAAAACCCTGGAAAGACTTGCTAGAAATCAGGATATTCCACAAGAATACACTTATTATGGTATTCCTTCGCCTTGGCTTCAGGTTTGTGCTTCTTCACTTGAGACTATTTCCTTAGAAAAATGTGACTGATAAATTTAGGATATCATAATCTTTTCTTGGTTGGATTTTATTTATCAGATTTAGATATTCTCTGAATTTCTAGTTTCAAGTAGGAGCAATATGAACCTCTTCATTAACCATTTGCTTCTGGTCATTCTTGCACTGCAGGTTAAGACGATGAGGGCTCTCCAATATTTTCCAACTGTTGAAGATCCAAATACAAGAAGATCATTGTTTGAGGTCTGATATTCTTTTTTGATCTATGGGCTGTTCTGGTGTGGTTTGGTTTTGTTTCATACATCAATTGTTGTCAGCATCTCCATCCAGTTTATGTAGTTGTATTAATTTCCGTCGATGTATATTGGTGTTTATGTCAAAATTGAATATGTCTAGAGGGATTATTCGACCTTTTAGAAATTTGAATTAAAGTTTGAAAACAAGGATAGGTTTGATCGGTTGTATTTTTATTTAAGCGGTGGGACCCATTGTAAAGCAGATTTAGGTTTGCCGTTGATAATATAAGATTGATAGAAGAATAAAACAATAGTACAGTAGAAAGTTGAAATGAGGATTTGAAAATTCGAACAAATAAACCCTATGATTTTTATTTTCAAATGATACTGCTTATATAATTGTGTATTATTGAAAGTTTGTGGTATGTTATGATCTTTCTTATTGGCTATTATCAGGTTCTGCAAAGGATACTAATGGGAACTGATGTTGTGAAAAATGTCAACAAGAATAATGCATCACATGCTGTTCTTTTTGAAGCTCTTGCTCTCGTAAGTAATCTCTGTTAAATCTTTTTAGTGTTGAATCAGCAGTCTTCAATATGTTTGTTACTTACTCTTCTGTATCGTGTTTGCTGGAGCTTATACTCATTTACCTTTAAAATCTTTATCTGTATTGGTAGTTATACTGTTATTATGAGTCATGACATGCAATTCATGCCTTGGCTCCATGGAGTTCATAAAGCTGTGATTCCTGTCTCCAGGGGTGCCTAAACCTCGAAGAACTGTACTTTTATATTTCATATTGAAATATTGAATTACTGAAGAGGCTCTCTGAACACCTAAAATGATGTCTTATCAGTTTATTTTGTTTTAAAATGTGTTCTATGAACTGTCAATGATTCTTGGACCTAAACTTCTTTATATGCAGGTCATGCATCTTGATGCTGAGAAAGAAATGATGTCTCAGTGTGTTGCACTGCTTGGGAAATTTATTGCTGTTCGTGAACCTAATATAAGATACCTTGGCTTGGTTAGATCTTTGCTCACCATGTTGTTCCCTGTTTTTTGTCTCTTCAACATGAGATTGGTTATTCTTTTCTTTAAGGCTAAATCTTCTTCTTACGACTGTACATAATTGCTGGTCCTGATTGCAAAGATTTCTGGTTGCTTAATGCAGGAGAACATGACTCGGATGTTGATGGTCACAGATGTGCAGGATATTATTAAAAGACATCAAGCTCAGATCATTACTTCACTGAAGGATCCTGATATCAGGTTGATTATTGCTATTTGTATGGTTGTTGAAAACTTAATTAAATACTCAGCATTATAATTATAAACACATAGATTTGCTTTCACCTATATAAGATGCATGTGTCATAAGCATGATGGCATCTTTCTTTAGCAATTATAAATTTACAAATGCTAGAGAACTAAAAAATTGTTGAATTAGTATTTTTTTTCTTGCAAGTATTATATCAGCTTTGATACACACACATATCTAACCATGCTTTAATTTAACAGTATCAGGAGACGCGCCCTTGATTTGCTGTATGGCATGTGTGATGTTTCAAATGCAAAGGACATAGTTGAAGAATTATTACAGGTGCAAATGACTTACAAGCTTGTAGTGAATCCACTAAAAAAATCTTTATTGGTTGCTGGAACAAACAAGGAAAGTAATATATGCTTCGCCATCGTCTTGTTTCAGTATCTTAGCACAGCAGACTTTGCAATGCGGGAAGAGTTGTCACTTAAAGCTGCAATTCTTGCAGAGAAGTTTGCCCCAGACTTGTCATGGTATGAAATCGATACATAAAAGGCCATTCATTTATACTTGAGAACAAATTGCACTTCGGCTAGTGTACAGACAAATAAGCACGCACATGAGACATTTACTAAATTCTTATTCCCTAGAATCTATATGAGTGATAATTTTCCTTCTGCCCTTGCTGATTGAGAATAGATCAAGTTAAGCTAAAAGCGAGACTAAGTACTCAAGTTTATTCTTTTTTAATCACTTACACCACATTTGAATTTTATTTCAGCTCCATGTACAGTTCTGAAATATTTTGTTGTGAAATTATAAAACCTATCCCCAAATTCCTTAAGAAACAAGCAAAAGCTGGTTAACAACTGTGCATATAAAACATCTGGGAGCGTGTATGATTTGGCTATGTTTATTTAGGAGTACAATCATACACAAGCCAGTATAACTTGATTGACTTTTGTGGTTCAAATAAAATACCAGTACATTTCAGTGTTCTATTCTCCATGCATCAGGTATGTGGATGTGATTCTTCAGCTGATAGACAAGGCAGGTGATTTCGTAAGTGATGACATTTGGTTCCGCGTGGTGCAGTTCGTTACAAATAATGAGGATTTACAGGTAACTGACACAGCTTGGAGTGATGTTTCTGTAACTGCCAGTTGCTGTAATCTGATCATTGATAAATGAACTTTCACATAACTTGGTTGTATATTCTTGCCTCTATCTTGTCAGCCGTATGCAGCTATGAAAGCTAGAGAGTACCTTGACAAGCCTGCCATTCATGAGACGATGGTGAAGGTGTGAGACTCACCTCATTGATGTAATTTTTTACTACGGAGTATTATTTTTAAATAAAAGCATGCGAGAGACAAGATTTATATTGACTTGCATAACGGAATGTTTAAAGATTCCTATACAAGTTCTTTATACATCTAATATTGCCATAAAATAAACTAGTTGTATATCTGCTCCCATCATATAATTCTTCAGTTGTTTACAATAATGTCATTACAAATTTACGATGCACCAATTAGGTGTTGTTGGATAGGCTGATCCCAAATTGCCAATCAGTCAAAAAAAGATCGGTTAAATCAAAATGTAATTGGTTAATAGAAGTCTAGTATGTTTTGGTTTTTTTGATTCATGCATGTCTAGAATCTCTAGTGAGCCAAATTTCGTTGTAACACTTCATTTAAACGATTTTATGATATCATAGGTCAGTGCATATATCCTTGGAGAATATAGTCATCTTCTAGGCAGACGTCCAGGATGGAGTCCGAGGGAAATTTTCAACATTATACATGAGAAACTTCCCACTGTTTCGTAAGGGCCTACCCTTATCTACCTTTTTATATGTCCTAACTTCTGTATTATGTCTAACTAAACCATATACGGCCAGGACACCAACAATTTCTATCCTTCTTTCCACGTATGCAAAGATTTTAATGCACACTCAACCACCTGACGAGGAGCTACAGAAGCAAATCTGGGCAATTTTCAGAAAGTAATTACATGAAACAACTATTCTTTATCTAGTTAGTTTTTGTTTCATGTTTTTATGTTCTGGTTTTCTGTTGAGGTTGAAGATTGCATGTTCCAGGTACGAGAGTTGTATTGATGCTGAAATACAGCAACGGGCAGTTGAATATCTAGCTTTGAGCATGAAAGGTGCAGCTCTAATGGATATACTTGCTGAAATGCCAAAGTTCCCTGAAAGACAGGTTGGAATTTGGATATTGACTTGGTATTAGTTATTTATTTATTATGTCGCATGATCATTTGCTTATGTAACATATCTTTATTTACTAACGTTTCTGACGGTGACAATCTTTGGTTATAGTCATCATTGATAAGAAAAGCTGAAGATTCTGAGGCTGATACAGCTGAGCAAAGTGCAATTAAATTGCGGGCACAGCAGCAGACCTCTAATGCATTGGTACTTACTGATCAACGCCCTGCGAATGGGACACAACCTGCACCCCAGCTTGGTCTTGTGAAGGTTCCTACCATGACTAGCACGGTGAGATATCCTCCCCTAGATTCTCACTGCACATCACCTTTCTTGAAGATCTCAAATGTTAAGTTTTGAATATGTATCCAATAAGCAATTATGTGGGCAGGATGAAAGCACCTCTGGACAAGGACTAGCACATGAAAATGGGATTGTTGCGGTAGTGGATCCTCAACCTCCTAGTGGACCATCTCCCGACCTCCTTGGAGATCTTTTAGGGCCACTGGCTATTGAAGGCCCACCAGGTACTGCTCCTCAATCTGATCCAAGTGTAGCTTCCGGTTTGGAAGGTGGTCCAAATCAAGATGCTTTAGCCCTTGCACCTGTTGAAGACCAGACTAGTACAGTTCAGGTATCATCTTCTTCTTCTGTATAGATGCTCGTTTCATATTGTATATGCATAATGTAAGAATCTCGTTTGATATTTGTACGTACTTTGTTCCGTTTTATCTTGTAGCTGTAGGTCAATGTTGCTGCAAAAGAACTTTACCGTTACCTACTTCTCTGTGCAGCTTATACTTTGTTCTTACTTTTCCCTTGATGCTTGCAGCCAATTGGTGATATCGGCGAAAAATTCCGTGCATTATGCCTGAAGGATAGTGGTGTTCTGTATGAGGATGTCAATATCCAGGTGCACTTTCATTTCCCTATTCAGTGTCACAGGGCATATTCATCAGTATCTAGTTATATAAGGTTAAAAATTTTGTTTCCTGATTACATAGTTACTTCAACCTTTGTTGTGTTGCAGATTGGCATAAAAGCTGATTGGCGGGGTCATCATGGTCGAGTTATTCTCTTCCTGGGAAATAAGAATACTTCTCCATTAGTGTCAGTACAAGCCTTGA
Source organism: Salvia splendens (assembly GCF_004379255.2). Lineage (NCBI taxonomy): Eukaryota > Viridiplantae > Streptophyta > Magnoliopsida > Lamiales > Lamiaceae > Salvia > Salvia splendens. The sequence goes on from NC_056032.1 coordinate 13,218,641, forward strand.
TATTGCCCCCATCACATCTAAGGACAGAACTCTCACTAGTACCGGAGACAATCCCCCCAAGAGCGCAGGTAGAATCACTAAAATTTCTTTTACCGAAATTTGCTCTGGTTCTGTATTGGTTACAAGGGTGAAAAGTAAATACATTTTCCCCCGTCAGGTTCAATGTCCACTTGAAGTAGTCAACCTCCAACCAAGCAGAGATTCAGCCGTGCTGGACTTCTCTTACAAGTTTGGAACCAATGTGGTACTATCTCAAAACTAAGCATATGACGAAAGACAAATCGAGGCCAATAGTGATAACTGTTTTGTCTCATCAACCTTAACACATGCATGAACAGGTCAATGTAAAACTTCGCCTTCCTGCTGTCTTGAACAAGTTTCTTCAGCCAATTTTGGTTTCCCCTGAAGAATTTTTCCCACAATGGAGATCCCTCACAGGACCTCCACTGAAGCTGCAAGAAGTTGTATGTGCCTTTTGAATGAAGTTAATCCTTTCCTTATTACTCCTATGTTAAATCTACTTGTGCCCATACCTTCTTTCGGTTCACTCACCAGGTTAGAGGTGTAAGACCAATGCTGCTTGCAGAAATGGCGAACTTATTTAGCAGTTTGCACCTGACAGTTTGCCCTGGCCTTGTAGGTGCTTCATTTTAATAAGTTCCCCTTTTTGCTTTTTGCCTCTTATATTGAACAGTACTTCATTTTTTATTTTTCATCCAGGATCCCAATGCTAATAATTTAGTTGTGAGCACAACATTCTACTCAGAAAGCACTCGAGCAATGCTATGCTTGGTATGCTTTTAGTACTTCATTTACAATGCTGCGCTGCTTTCTAAATATTAGCATGCATATTTCATTGAAATAGAAAATTTATGTTCCAGGTCTTTCAGCTGATATCGAAGAGTTAACCCTAAATCTGTTATAATTTTTTAATGACTGACATCATATTTATTCCTATATTTTCGGGGTATTATCATCAGATAAGAATAGAAACAGATCCAGCAGACAGAACACAGCTGCGTATGAGCGTTGCATCAGGAGATCCAACACTGACATTCGAGTATGCATATCTACCTTTTAAGTTCATTGCACCCCACTACCACTTGAGATTATCTGGTGATTAATATTGAGTTTCATCATATTTTCAGATTGAAGGAGTTCGTTAAGGAACAATTAATCAGCATCCCTGTTCCTTCCGGACCACCTGCACCTATGCCGCCTCAAGCACAGCCGATAACTCCACCCACTCCATCCTCAGATCCTGGAGCTATTCTTGCTGGTTTGCTTTGAGTGGGGTATCATTCATACACAATGTTATCTACAACCGTGTAACCAATGTCCATACAACACAGTTGCCACGTTATCGCCTCCTCGCCAGTTGGGATGATTTGAATGATATAATGCAAGGGCTGGCGGAGTCAAGGATGAATCTGTACGTAAACGGTGGAGCTTTAGAGTTGGAATACGGCGGAGGCTTTTAAGTTTTAATATTATTTTGCACAACTAGATTTGTGCTTTTAGCGAGGTTTTCCTCATTTTCGGCGAGGTGTGAGGGGGGTTCTATATTCTTGTTTCTTTCATTTTTTTTTTTGTGTTGTCTTTTCACGATCCCCTTATTTTGTAGTCAGGTTTTACTCCATTGATCTCTGTAATTCGAATTAGATACTTAAGGGAACTGCTTGAGGTTTAACATTTAAATATTTTTGTTTGTCTATGGATGTGTAGAATTGGTGATGAATGGTGCTGCTAAATGGATTTTTTTGTGTTGTGTTTTCTTCTAAATTAAATTCCATTGAAAATCAATGTTCAAGATATTGAAGGTACTGATTTTTTTTTTATGTTGGGTTTATGCTCTTATCACGGTTTGACGGAAACGAAATGAAAAGCAACAAAATTTCTCTATCCCTCACCAACTAACTTCGACGAAATAATCTTGAATTGCGACACAGTCAGTGCAATGAAGTCTTAACTTTTACTTGAATTGCAACTGACTTCGACAAAATTTCTCTATCCCATTTCCGTTTAAAGACTTAACTTTTACTTGAATTGCAACACAAAGTCAGTGCAATGAAGTCTCTCCCACTCTTCTCAATCTCCGATTGATACAGATGTGGTAAAACAAAATCCGCAATGCCCTGGATTTAATCATCATTTGGGACCCAAAGCAGCCCAATAATCCTCTTCACAATTGTGTAGTCGGATACAATTTGGAAGAAAATAAGAGGAAAGAAAAAGATAAGAGAGAAGAAGAGGGATAAAAATTGCCTCCAGTGTGAATAGAAAAGAATAAAAAGGGTATAAATGATTAAAAATAGTGAAAAAATACCTGAAACAATATTCATACGTACATCCTTGTGAAGATATATTTTAAACATAGGTATTTGTGACGTTCAAATGTGCAAATGTTGGTATCAATTTTGTAGTTCAGTGTCTTTTTAATATGCTAAACATCTTGACATTTTCGACCCATGTTTTCCAATCGAGTTGATGATAGCTGTCATCGACGTTTGTTAGCAGACAGTTAAAGTGATATTTATGACTACATTGATGTTATGATGCAATACATTTGGCGGTGTAATGCACATATTTTGGTATATCGTAAGTGAATAATGTATACAGTATACTAAAATGTAAAGTTTGTGTACAAAAGATAGTGAACATCATGTTATAACTTTTTCAAAATTTTAAATCTAAAATTTATTTTAATGGTTTTAGAGCATCCGCAGCGGTGCTCGTTGGCAAGGACGACGTCCGTGCCGCTGGTGCGGCTGACCCCTGCTCGCCGCTGTGCTCTTGCCGCTGGCACGGCGCTGCTCGATACATCGAGCACGTCCGTGCCGCTGAGCAGTTGACGTGGCGGCGCATGATTGGCCAACGGCAATGCCGTTGGCAATTTCATTTTTTTTTTGAAAAAATCGGATTTAATTTAAAAAATTCAAATTAAAGAAAAAAAAATATTTTTCCACTTCCCAATAAATTATATCCGTTTTCTCCCTACTTTTAATTTATTTTTCAATTTTTTTCCCCAAAATTTACATTTTCATCTATAAATACCTCCACTTCCACACCACATTACACAATTCTCATCTAAATTCTCTCATCTTCTCTTATCAATTCTCAATCTTTCACTCTTACTTACAAAAAAAATGTCCGGCCGGCGATCACCCCTCCGACTCCCGCGGTTGGAACCACGAATGGTTCGACTCACAACCATTTCCTAATCCAGAAACGCAATTTTCGGCCCCTCCTCAAACCCAAGGTTCTCAAGTTCCTGGTGGCTACCGGCCTTACCCGGTGGACGGCCAAGATGCCCCCGATGGGCGATACGGGTGGGCACCCGAACCCAGAACGGGAGGGGGCGGCGGCGGCTCTCAAACTCCTCCTCTTCCTATTCCTACTCCTACTCCTCGTGGTGTCCGCACCCCGTACATTCCGGCGGAGATGGATCAATTATTCAAAGCCTATTTGATTATCTCCGAAGATCCGGAGATAGGCACGAACCAAAACGGGGATAGGTTTTGGTGGCGCGTCTCTCGCCGGTACAATGAAAACCGCCCGGCTGGAACCATCGAGCGCAATGAGAGTATGGTGTGCAATGTCATATTCAGAGCAAACAAAGAAATCCAAAAGTTCCAGGGGTATTACCTCCAAGAAGAGCGGTCGGCGGGGAACGGTAGGAGCCAGCTCGACATCATCAGTGTCGCCTTGGCGACCTACCAATCCATAAATTATAAACCGTTCAAGTACCTCAGCGCTTGGCAGGAGGTGCGTGTGCATCCGAAGTATAGGGGAGGCGTATCATCCTCCTCCAGCAAACGGTCGAGGTCGGTATCCATATCTGACGTCGGCGAGGATGAGGTGGCTAGCCAGCTCGCCGGAGCTAATTTGGGCAGCCCCGACGCCGGCCCGAGCAGTTCCCAACGCCGGCCGCAAGGAAGGAAGAAGGCGACGACCAACTGCCGCCACGCCGCGACTCCATCCGCCCCCGCTCCCTTTGTGCCATCTCAACCCCCCACCAACTCGTTGTGGACCATTTTGACCCAACTCAATTTGGCCGATTGGTCAAATATGACCCCTGAGCAACTTGATTCACATTAGGCAATGATACGGGGTCTCCGAAGAACATTGAGGATAGGGCCAGAGGAATAGTCTTCCACGGGGGTATTTTTAGCCTTTAATTATGTATTTTTTATTTTTTAGGATTTTAATTATATAATTTTAAATTTTTAGTATTTTAATTATGTAATTTTAAATTTTTAGTATTTTAATTATATAATTTTTAATTTTTTTGTAATTTGTAATAGTATTCCGGATATTTTTAATGCATTTTAATATTGTGGAAATGTTTTTATTTAAATTGAATAATAGAATGGTGGGACCTTGAGCATGTCCTTGCGGAAGAGGTGTGTTGTGCTCTTGCCTAAGAGCAGGGAGTAAAAAAGTAATAAGAGTGGGTCCGGGCCCACATCCGTGCTATTTGGCAAGAGCACGGATGGGGATGCTCTTAGATTCACTGACGGACTATATATCCGTTGCTAATATTAAAATTTATTGAATTACATGGAGTATTATTTACTGATATGTGCCTCAGTAAATTCCGATAGATAATAATCCGTTGGTAAAATTGACGATAAATTTAGCTCGAACCTTCCACCCCAATTTTCCGATGTTGATCCTTCATAAAATCTGTCAGAAATTAGTGTTTTGCAAAGTAGGAGAGAAATTACCGTATTTTGCAAAGCGTTTACGGGTATGGTCGACCCTATTTTAATTAATTCATATTTCATTTTACATTGCATTTAAGTAACAAAAGATATTAAACTGCATTGATATGGACGTTACAAATACAAATTAAATAAGTACTACTCATGTAAATGAAACAAAATAAATAATGTTTTTAATAGGGTTAATTGGATTGAGATATATACTTCACAAATTCTCCAGTTACGAGATTATTTTGCTAAGTTGGTAACAAATTTATATTTCAATAATCTAAACTTTCATGTTTTATCAAACATTTATAATTGAATATCCAATTATTTTATAATATTACGATATTAGATTATTGGGATATTAATTTTTCATTTCTATCATCTTATTCAGACGCATTACAAATAGATTACCCAAAAATACAACATAAGTTTATCCGTATGAATACTGGAGCCCTATTGAAAATTTGAAATTAATTAAGTACAGCTCTGATTCAGTAAAATACTCATCCATCGGTCTGTCATTTTGCCATACTAATTTATTCGCACAATAACATTAGTTCATTTTTCATGATTATTTACAATATCCAACTTATGTTACTATATTTGCTGCAAATTAGTCAAAAATATTAATGGCTCTCCGATTACACATAATAACAAACGCCAAATGGTATTCATAAATTCAAGGCTACAAAAAATTAAAATAAAAACTAAGAGCATATATATGTAAATAATTCCATTATAAAGAAATACCCTTTATAATTATAATGCAAATCTAAAACGATTTAAAATATCCTGATTAATCACAAATATTCCACGTTTAATACGATTTTCTCGAACCTGAAAATCCCCCAACCATAAAAATAGAAAATGAGAAAGTCAATTTCGGAATATCGTTAAATTAAAAATAAATACATGAATAAAAATAAATCTCGTGAGTAATTAAACACGTATAAAGCAAACAGCCGTTTCTTAATTCTCTGCATCTGAAAACCCAAAAAAAAAAACTAAACTCTCAAAATCTTCTTCTTCCTCTACACACATCTGTACGTGTTTGTGAGTTTTTTTTTGCATGCATGAATTTTTAAACACTAAATCGTCAATCTATTCTTTTGTTTTATCCGTTTAATGATGTTTTTTCAGGTCGGAAAATGGATGTTAGCGGCGTCAGAAACAGCATTCCGACGGAGGCAGAACACGACGGTTCATTAGTTGCTGCGGCGATGATAGAGGTGGCAGTGGAGAACGGCGGCGGGTTTAGGGAAAAGAGGAAGAGAGGGCGGCCGAGAAAACAGCTGGGAGGAGGAATCCAGCCGGAATTTAGAGTGGTGGCGGAGGATTCCGGGGGGCCACAAAAGCGCGGTAGAGGCCGCCCTAAGGGCTCCGGTAAATGGCAAATCTTGGCCGCCTCTTTTGGTAATTTCACTATATTAATTTGTGTTAGTGTTTAATTTGTTTAAATGCGCATATGTATTGACCACCGATACGAGAATTGTAGAGATCCAATCTATAATTATAATCTTCGTTGCTTCTAAATTAATTAGTAGTATGTGAATTTTGGTCATTGCTTCTAAATTATGTGCATTTTATATTATGAAGACATAAAGGGTGGAAGCAATTTCTCACCTTACATAATCGACGTTGAGGCAGGAGAGGTATATATGTATTGTAGTAGTAAACATTAAGTTAATCATCCAATATAGGAGTGTTATTTTGAATTGGTGGTTGTTGGCGCAGAACATTGCTGAAAGGATTAGGTCATTTTCGGAGAGGACTTGTGATTCAGTGTGCATTATGTCAGCTTCGGGTACTAATCTCTCTGCCCTGAAACTACTACTACTATACATTGTTGTTTGATGGTTGTGAATGGTGCAGGCCGATTTTAGTATTATTCGCCTAAATGGATCGCATACATATAATGAAAAAGGAGGTGCCAAACTCTGCCTTTTGAGCGTTCACCTGGCGGATTCCCATAATAACTTCTATGGCGGCGCAGTTGCCGGCTCACTTATCGCTGCCGGCCCCACTCAGGTACTCTCTCTCTTACTTTATTATCTCCTTATCTATGTATGCTAGTAAGTACTACTACTTTGATACCATTTGAAAAAGAGTAAATGAATTGAGTTTTTCCAGATTATAGTTGGTATATTTAGGCAAAACTTGAAGCAGAAAGCAAGAGTAAGGTCACCAAACAACAACATTACTATTACTTCAAATGAGAATGGGAATGGCACAGTTGAAGTTGGAGTGGGAGCAGAGAAGGAGGAAGGGGGGGCTATGGCAATCATCAACGTCTCTGCGCCACACTTTAAATCTTTTCAACCTCCATCTTATGTTTGACTTTTTTTCTTCTTTTACTACAACATTATTCATTTTTGTCACTCTAATTGTTGTATGCTTATTCCGTCTTTTAATTTTTGGGTTTTAGCTACACAGGATTCCATTTATTTTAGTGGTTTAAAACTTGACAGGTTCAAGAATTTCGTTAATATTATAGTGGTTTGTTACAATCCAAGTTCTAAAAATAAATAATTGAAATTAGATGGGAGGTTAGTGAAATCAGAGATTCAGAGTTTTCGATATATAGGAAATTAGTTTCTTTTTTTAAAAAAAACTAGGATTGTATATTTTTCATTTTCGCTCCCAATTCGTAAAATATTTCACTGAAACTTGAATAAATCTGCTCTTAAAACCCGGGTATCGCAAACAAATAAATAGAGACATTGAGTATCTTAAATCAAAGCCTACATCAAATCCTTGACTCTGAATGTAGCTAGGTTTCGAATTCTAAAGATTTGTTTTGGTGGACGATAAAATTGTTCACAAATTAAGAATTAAATGAAAATAATGTATCCCACTTTTTAAGCCATGCAACCTCATAGCCAACCACAATTTCATTTTTGAACTATTATGCACTTTTCAACCACAATCGGGCCACGAAATTTCCGCTACAAATTTAGCTGCAACACAATTTTTAATTTCATCATTTTTACTATATGATTAAATTTCATACTCCTTCTGCACCCTAAAAATAGAAATTCTTTCATTTTTAGGAAATTTCTTTCACTCTAACGAGATGGAATCCATCTTCAACTAACACATTTTTTTTCTATCCCTATCTTACTTTAACAATTTTCCTTTAAAACCCGTGTCATTTCAATTGTTTTTACTTTTAGGGGATATTTATTGAAATAGCTATATTTGTAAAATGAACATCAAACAATGAAAATGACATTAATTAAATAACAAAAAAACATAATTTAAATTTGTAAGACTTCAGATTCCAAATCAGTGAGAGCATGCCTAATTTTTTGATGAGATCTTGTACTTGTTGGAGGCAGTCGTTTGGTCTTCAGGAGAGAAGGGGGTCGATTTAGATATTATCGAAATTGAGGCGATCCACATGAAGATGGGTTGGCGCAGGCGATACGGCTTCTTCACATGCCCAATCAATTGTGTTGTCTCATCCATCTTCTTTTATCATACTTCTTATTATGTAATATATGCATACATCACATTATAGATGCATGATTTATATTATATGCATGATTTATATTTTTCACTATTGCTCAATGTGCTTCGAGTATAACAAAATCCACTCAACGTTCTTTTGTGCCGCCTCCTGCCTAGTAGTAGTAGCCCATAGTGTATTTCCGAAGATTGGTCGTTAATTCGGTAGTTGGTGTCGATTACGCCGTTGAATATAGGTGATTGGTTCAAGAAGTTGATGTCGTTGTTCAACCCAATCATGCCAAATAATGAAGAAAGCATTCCGTCTTATGGAAAAATAAAGTTGAAGAATGAAGAAAGCATGTGATGGAAAAAAGTTGAGTAAAAGGATCAAGTGTAATGTACTATTTTGCAATAAGGGGAAATGATTCAATTGACGTGATATAATTTAAAATGTTACGACTAGTGGGAGGTAGGGAGTAGCATTTATATTTATACATGACAAAAGGATTTTGTGTGATAATTTAATTATACTTTTGATTTGTTCTTATTTACTAGTAGTATTTTTAATTAATTTTTGCAGTGAATTCGAATGAATGCTTGTTGAAATGTCATTGGATTACCATTTTAAAGTAGACCAAGAAGTTGGATCAGCCAGTCATGCATTTTTTGAGTTCAATGGTATGCTTTAATTGTGTTTCAACCGTCATTCTTTCCTTTTTTCTAATAACTAACGATAAATTAAAGTTCTAAGTGAGAAGCCTCTTTTATGGAGTCTTAGTTGAGTTACTGAGAAACAAAAGTATATATAGGAATATGCCGGCCACATGATTCGTTGTAATGATAACAAATGATGCCATTGCCAATGCAAATGTGGTCTCTTTCCTTTTCTACTGAGAGACATATGAGGTATATAGAAAAGGTATATTATATATTTAACTTCTTCAAAAGTGAAATATATCCTTTTAAAAGGTTACATGTTCCAAAGGAAAAATGTATATGAAAAGATAAATTAATTTTTAAGAATAAAATAATAGTACAAAATGCATTAAAAAAACATAAGGTGTAATACCTTCTCAAGTACCTTTTCCCTTGGAGAATGGTTTTCATGAAAAGAAGACAAATATGGTAATTATAAGATTTTACCTCTCCATTGATGGGGAGGTAAAGATACCTAAAAAAATAGGAAAAGGTAACCTCTCCCCTTGGAGAATGATTTTTCATTAAAATAAATAAATATGGTAGTTATATTAGTTTACCTCTCCATTTACTTCTCCCCTTGGAGATGCTCTAAGAAAAATATCAGTGATGATTTTGGTAGCAAAATGGTTGTTGTAACCATAATAGACCACGCTTGTTTTTTGTATTCCTTGTTTCCCATTTTACGCGAAACATTTTTTTTCGCACGTGTTTTGTAAAATTGTAATAAATAATTAATGTAGAGGGAAATTAAAGTAAGAGAGAGAATAATGTAGAGGAGAGTGATAAACAAGGTCTAATAATGTATTCATCTACATTATTCTCTTTTATTTTACTTTATCTCGACTTTAACTATTTATTATGGTTTTTCCAAAACATATGTGAAAAAAAATTTGTCACCTAAAATGGGACGGACGGGGGAGTAATAAACAAGGTCTAATAATGTGGCAATGTCACAGGAAGCGGAGGGATATATGGAGGATCATGGCCATAAACGAGGCCGGGGGATGGAAGGATAGAACCACAGTGGAAGACATGGAGCTTGCTGTTAGGGCTGGTCTAAAATGGGCTAGCAATTTCTCTACTTGGAGAAACTATTTTGGGATAAGAAGAAGCTGGACCGAGCTCGGGAGTAGCTCGCAACAAGCTTTTTTCACCTGACCCGGGCTCATAACCAGCTCCAAAAAGATCCGATCAAAGAAATTTGGACACGTAACAATTGATTTGGGATATTTAATATTTGTAAATTTTTGATATTTAATTTTTGTAATTTTCAGTTTTTAAATTATTGCATTTTTTATTTTTCGATTTCAATGAAAAATTTAATCATCTAAATGATTAAAAGTGAGGGCTGAAAATGAGCCTTAAATTGGGATGCAGTTGTTGGCCAGTAATGAGAAAAATTAACATGGCAGGTAGAAAAATGGAATTGGGGCTGACATAGGAGTATTAAAATGATGAAATAAAGAAAAATTAACATGGCAGGTAGAAAAATTTAACTGGAACATTTGTTTGAAAGGCAAGGCAAGCAAGGTGGATCCACACAGTCAAACCATCTGTCATTGAATTTTAAACAAAGAAAGTTAGAGAGAGAGAGAGACAGAAAAGAGAATTAAGAGAAACAGCACAAAAGCAAAACGACAACATTTCACAGCGCATAATGACAACAGAGGAGCAGCTGTCTCAAACAATGTTTTGTATGCGAAAGAAGAAGATGTCCGAGATGATCGAAACCTCAGACACCGACAGCCCCTTGCTCCACGACCAAGACATGACCACCTCCGCCCTCGCCGCCTTCCGCGCCAAGGAGGACGACATCGAGCGTAGGAGATCCGAGATTAGAGACAGAGTTCAAGCTCAGTTGACGCGCGTCGAGGAAGAAGCCAAGCGCCTTCATCTAATTCACGGAGTCAGTTTTTTAATTTCAATTTTGTTTTTCAATTTTTAAAATTAGATCGAAAGGAATTATTGATTAATTGAGGAGTTTGTTAGGAGCTTAATTCTGTGACGGATCCGATGAGGAAGGAACTTGCAGCCATTTGTAAGAGGGTTGAAACTGTGAATCGAGATGTGAAGTCGTTGGGAGTCACCTGTCAGAAGAAGGTGATTTTTTTATATTTTTTTTAAATTTCAGATTGGGATTGAGGTTTTCTATTGTGTTGTGTCATCTTCGAATAAATTTGAGTTTGTATTTTTATAGGAAAAAGAGTATAAAGAATCGGTTGAGGCTTTCAATGAGAAAACCACAGAAAAGGGGCAACTCCTTGCCAAATTAGCAGAGGTAGAAGAAGCTCCTACTTTATTTCAACATTTTTCAAATCTTTTCAGTGTTATTTTATTTATGTTTGTTTGTTTCTTGGATTTTGTTGGGCAGTTGATGAATGAAAGCGAGAAATTGAGATCCACCAAATTAGAAGAGCTCTGCAAGAACATATAGAGACCAATAATCCCCTTTACTAGGATTTTGTTTTTTTTTTCTTGTGCTGGTGATCTAACTATCTTCTTTTTTTAAGGTTTCCATCTTGTTTGGTTGAGTGTTTGAAGATTGTTTTTTCCCATTTTTGTGGTTAAGATTGATTTCTTCTTACTTTTGAATCTAATGGTGATCGTGATTGAAAAACTTTAGAAGCAAGATAGTTGTGCTGTTTGTATTTGATTTCAGTTTGGAGGATAATTATTAATGGACATTACAATACATAGTCACATCAGATACAACGGTCATATCCTTTTACAGGAACATTTTTTAATTCAAAGTTTTTTAGAGGGCTACTTCCCCTAAGAGCATCTCTAATAACCGGCGTCACCACCGCGACACCGATTTTTCACCGACGCCGGTTTAACGCCGAACCATTGGAACCGGCGTCGGCGAAATCAGCGTCAAAATCGGCGTCGCCATGCCGATTCCCGCGCTGACGCCGGTTGCGACGTCGATCCTCACGGGCGCCATTGTGCGTCCCGGATCGGCGCCAAACCGGCGTCGGATTTAAATTTTTTTTTTTTGTTTTTCGAAAACACTATATATACGCGCGTCGACTGCATTGCTGATATAATGTACGCCTGTATTATCATGCACAACATGATCGTCGAAGATGAAGGTGTACAACTGACTGATTGGGCCACCGACGATAATGAAGCAGGTCCAAGCCACGGCGTCACCACCGCCAACGTACGAGGTGGGGTACCGCACGATTAAGAAGCCCTCCTCCAAGCACATGCCGACATTCGTCAGACGGAGGCTCATATTCGACTGCAAAAGGATTTAGTTGAAGAGTTGTGGGCGCGGAGGATTGCAAGGCGTTAGTTTTTATGCAAATTTATGTAATTTTTTAAATGTAATTTTTTTAATTATTGTACTTTTTTTTTAAAAATTAATGTACTTTTTAAATTTTAATATTATTATTCGAATTTTCCGTATTTGTCTCGTAAATTAAATTCCGTATGTTGATACGAGTGTAAATTAAATTATATAATTGTTATTAGTGATGTGGATAGGTAGTGTGAAGGCTATGTGAGGGCTATTTGATGTCCAGTTGATGTGGCAAGCTGATGTGGCAGGAGAATTGTAGTGCTGATGATGTGGCAGTGTGAAGGCTATTTGAGGGCTATTTGACGTCCTAACCTATTGGAGATGCTCTAAATATTACTAAGATTTAGAGCAAGTTTGAATACCCCAATAAATTAATAAAAATATTAAGATATAGTAGTAAGTTTGAATATAGATTTGTAAAGATTTTAGAGATATACAGTACTGTATAAATTTGATAAATTGGTAAAGTGTGCACAGAAAAAAAAATAGTTAAAATATTGTCATTGAATAATGAAACATACATCATTAGTAGAGTACTGTGTGGTAAAATATTTTTAAAAAATAAACGTAAATTAATTTTGTGAGGTAGATTAAAATGATTAAAGAAATCATTTTTGAGGAATGAATGAAGTATTAAAATAGACGTAGCAGGAGTTACTATATCGACCAAATGAACTACTACTCCTTAGAGCATCTAAATCTTTGAGAAAAAGGTAAATTGAGAAAGTATATACATTCTCAAAAATGTAACATTGCATTCTTAAAAAGTACTAGTAATGAATTACAAGAGAAGTGCTTCCTCAAAAAGGTAACTATACATTCTTAAAAAGTAATGAATTCCAAGACGAGAAGGTAAATTGAAAGACAAATAAAAATAACTAACTTTTTACATTTTATGTGAAGAAGATGCTAAGAGCATCCACAACCGTGCTCTAGCCAGCGAGCACAGTTGTGGGCCCAGCCCCACTTTTTCTGCCTGTGTCTTGTCTCGATCCTCTGGCCCACCGTCGTATGCACACCTCGGCGTGGGGGAAACCTCGCGATTGAGCTTCCGGCTTCATCCTCGTCGTAAAAGCTAGCCGCCCTCGGTCCTTCGTCGGCTATAATCATGTTGTGTAAGATAATACACGTGAACATGATGTCGGCGATATTATTCACGTACCATAGCCGAGCCGGGGCCTTCACAATGTTGAATCGGGCTTGAAGGACCCCGAAGGCTCTTTCGACGTCTTTCCGCGCAGACTGTTGACGCTGCGCAAAAAAGAACCCATCGCAGGTCGTGCGGGTTGCTGAGCGTCTTCACGAAAGTCAACCACCTTGGGTAGATACCATCGGCGAGATAGTAACCCATGTGGTATGTATTTCCGTTGATGGTGAAGTCGATCGCCGGTGCTAGACCATTCATCACATCATTGAAGAGTGGTGAAGAATAGAGCACGTTCAAGTCGTTGTTGGATCCGGCAACGCCGAAATATGCATGCCAAATCCATAGGCGGTAGTCAGCGACCGCCTCAAGGATAAGTGTTGGGCCGCCGCCTTTGTGATCGCTTAAGTGTTGCCCCCTCCAAGCAGTTGGGCAATTCTTCCACCTCCAATGCATGCAGTCAATGCTGCCAAGCATTCCAGGAAAGCCATGGACTGATTCGTGAAGACGAAGCAATCTTTGGCAATCATCGGTGGTGGGTACTTGAAGGAATTCATCACCGAAGGCTGAACGAACGCCATCGCAAATATTTTTTAGACAAAGGATTCAAGTGGACTCACCGATATGCAAATACTCGTCGAAGAGGTCGGCCGTTTGCCCAGTAGCGAGTTGTCGGATGGCACACGTACACTTCTGCAACGGCGTGATACTTTGCCGGCCTGTTGCATCTGGACCTGTTTGGAAGAATTCAACACGTGCGGACAATGTGTTGACAATTCACATAAACAAGCGCTTTGACATGCGAAAACGGCGCCTGAAGTAATCTGTCGGAAACCGCGGCTGGTCGGCAAAATAGTCGGCAACGAGCCTTTCGTGGGCTCCCTCCCGGTCACGATGGATGTAGCGGCGAGTTGATCTAGTTCGTTGAGGATGAGGAGGAGCGGGGGTATTCGCTGCAACATATGCTTCGTAAGCGGCACGATGTTGTTCGTAGTATTCTTGTTCTTCGCGCTCCGCTTCCGCCATAAGATGGGTGAAATCCATTTGAGGTTTTGAGTGAGAGATGAAGGTGCAGATAGTTTGTATGAGAATTATGAATGAGAGATGAATGAGAGATGATTTGAAGTGATAAATGGATGATGAATGTGTGTATTTATAGATGATTTTGGGGAAAAATAAAATAAAAAATTCAAAAAAATTCAGAAAAACGGGCAAAAAACGGCCATATTTTTGGGATTTGGAAAAAATATTTTTTTAATCGATTTTTAAAATTAAATACCGAATTTTTAATAAAAACAAATTCAAAGGCAATGGCTATGCCGTTGCCCAATCGCTGCTCGCCACGTCGCCTGCTCGCTGGCACGGACGTGCTCGATGCAGCGAGCAGCGTCGTGCCAGCGGTGGGTCTCGTTCTTGCCAGCGGCACGGACGGACGGACGTCGTCCATCCACCGTTGTGCATGCTCTAAGGTACCTTCTCAAAATTTTAAAAAAAAGGTATAATACCTTCTCAAATACTCATTCCCTCAAAGAATAAATTTTTATGTAGAAAATATAAATATGATAGTTATGTTCCTTTTAGAAGACAATTTTCTATCCAGAACATGGGATTGGAAAGTAGGCTAAGAACTTTATCAACCTAACTCTCCTTTCTCTGTTAATAGAAATAGATAATGTATGATGTGCGTAATGTTGTATTTTATGTTAATAGAAATAAATAATGTATGATTTGCGTAAGTATTGAATTTTACGCGCAAGCAAAAGCGCTTTTTCGAGTAAATTTTTAGGTTAATTAAGCCCAAGTGAAGAATTGGGCCTTGCTTTTTTATTTTTATTTGGGCCTTGCTTTTATGATGGGAATATTAGAAATTATTTAGGCCACAATTCCTGGACACGAAACTGAAACATTGTGTTTAACTTGAACACTGCCAATTTCATAATTTAAATTTGAGAATGCAAATAGATTTGATAATAATATGACCATTTCCCATTTGGAGAGCCATGAGGTTGAATAAATTGGTTTTTGATGTTATGAAATTTTGGTTTCTTATTTTACACAGAAAAAGTCCATATGTTTTATATGCTGGTGTTTATGTGATGGTATTGTTTTTTTCTTGAAAAATCATTAACAAGAAAAAGAAGAAAAAACGTAAATAAACTAATAAAAATACTAACATACTAAATACTACCAAATCTTTGTAATTAATCTAGGAATAAGTAGCATATGTATTGCATATTATCCTATTTTGTCACATTATGGCCTAGCTAGTTGGTAAAGTGATCACTATTTTAACTCAGTTTTCGATTAGAAGTATGCAACAACTTGTCATTATATTTGATTTACAAAGGTGTATGAAATTAGAAGTTGTAACGAAATGAAGGTGCAAAAAACATGTATTTTAAATATAGTAGTAATAAAAATAAATGTAGCACATGGGAAAGACATAGACACGGAGAGGGGACCACAGTGGCGAATCTACTAATGAACAATCAATAGATAACTAAGGTGATTCCCTAGCTCAGTGGTAAATTCTTCCACTATCAATGGAGTGCCCCAAGTTCAATTCCCTTGAGTACTTTTCCTATTTATTTTAGTTTCTTTGTTATCAAGTATTTTTTCTTTTCATTATCCTCTCTGCTAATGCGTCTTATATTGTACTACTATTTCTATTTCAAATTTATGTATGCACTTTGTTTTTAAAACAATTCCTTATTTATAAAGATTATGCATTTCAATTATTTTCTAATGTATTTTAATATTATCTTTTTTTTAGTTTTAAATTCTTCCATCATATTTTATTTTTTATCTTCTATGTTTTTAAATAAAATAACACGAAAAAGTTGATTTATTAGTAAAGATAACCCGATATGTTAAAACAAGTTATTTATAATATTCAAATCTAAGAACATTAATTTAGAATAATGAAAGTCATTTAAATAGTAACACCAAAATTAAAATAATTCACATTTATATACAATGAATAATCTTAGTTTAAAATACAGTTAAAAATTTTGATTGAGAGAATACATTAAAGAGAAGAAAAAAGAATGATATTTTAAAATTTCAAATCACTACAATTATTTATCGTACCCCAGACTGCTAATCATGGATACGCCACTGGGGGACCATGACTATGAGTATGAGCCATAGGAAACTTATTTTTTGCTACGGAAAGTTGGTCGCATTTACTTCTTTAATAAGCATGCCATACTAGTCTTCCTTTAAAAACTGTCTGCTCCATTTTTTTCATATTATGTCTCATCATATACATTTATATGTGTATAATACATTATTATTATTACTATCATTATTACTATTATGCATGCCGTTTGTTGGTTGACGGAAGAATAAGCCCGGCAAAGAAATAATTACTTTCCCTAGTTTGATTGAATACTTTAGTACTATAATACATTGATTGGTTTGTATGAATAATACGTACTATGAAAATGAAAAAAAAAGCCTATATTAAGTGAAGGGATAAGTATGTGGTCCTAACATTTAGGTAAGGACATATATCAAAATTCATATGGGATTGAGGAGAGTAGATGGCTCAGCTTGACATGTTTCTAAACTATAGGCAAACTTCCTCTCTTTTGGGTCTCATGAAAACCACAGCTATGTTCCATTTCCTATTTTAATTTTGTGGAATATGGAGTTTATAATAGTGATAGTATATGGGTATAATTAAGAAACGAAAATTGGTGTGTTTTTACTCTATTAATGTTTGGAAATATGTGTTGAATTATTGTCTATGAGCAAATAAACACTTGGTATTAATATTTTTTTATAGTAACTGGGAAGAAGACCTATCATCATAAATTACTCTAACGCTCTTACCAAAACAAGATCCCAATCTTGGAATTATTATTACTAGTCTAGTGCACCAAATCATTAATTTTTCATGTTGAATCTCACTCACTCAATGTCCATGATTAAAAAAGCGTGGATCTGAGTGTAACAAGAAGTAAACTCTAAATAGGTCACGAGATATATTGACTGCACTCGACCAAGCCCACATTAAATTCAATTAAATTAGGAGTGAAAATAAATAACTGGAGCTATGCAATCAAGACATCATGGAATTTATTATGGCATATGTACTCAAACAACCAGTTGCAATTCAAACAAAAAGGTCTTACAGAGTCTTTGTCCTAGCGGCAAGGAGCTTAAACATTATTGTATAAGGTGCCGAGTTCGAGCCCTCTTAACCTCAGTTGTAATTTACTCAATGTGGTCCATATGCACATACAAAAGGTTAATGCAGATGGGAATAATATCAGATTTTGGAAGTCTCTTAGGCCACCCGCGACATGTCCCGCGGGTGGCTAGTATCTCGTCCCGCCGAGACGAGACGGCGGCGAGACGCGTTGTAGCGCCACGTGGCGCGAGCTTGCGCGACGTGTGACGCCCACTTGTCGGCCCGCGAGTGGGCTTCGTCACGCTAATGCAATAAATCAATTTTTTTTAAAATTCTAATTTAATAAAAAATTTAAAAATTAAAAAACGAAAACAGTAATATTACCGTTTTTTTCGACCGTTTTTTTATTATTTTTTTTACTCTATAAATACTCTTATTTCATCCTCATTACCCACACAAACACACATCCTCATTTTTATTCTGATCATCTCCTTTTATATATATATATATATATATATATATACACCACATTCACACGATCATAAACAGTTTTTAGCCAATTTCTTTCAAACCCCTAAAGAAAACCGAGAGGGTTAGAAAGGAGAGAAGGGGTGGTGCCATGTTGAGAAGAAGGCAGCACAAGCTCCAACAACGGGGCTGGACGGCGATGACTCCTACTCCGATCAGCAGCAACGCGCTGATGAAACTCTAAGGAGGCAGCGGCGGCGGCGAGGTCGCATCGAGGGGCTGGCAGATCAAAGGGAGAGGGCTCGAGGAGGAGCGCGATATAACGGATGATGAAGATGGAGAGAGAGTTTGAATAAGAGTTGGGGCGGCCGAGTTCCGGCAAGGACGACGGTGGTAACAGCCCCGTCTAGAGAAGTTGCTCGATGGCGAGCTCACCGTCGCTGGACTGCGGTGACAGCGGAGTTCGTGAGCTGGCGACATCAGCGACAATGATCGACGGAGGAGAAATTCTTGGATCGAATGGCGACGGGCCGAACAGCGAGGCAGTGACAGCAGCAAATGGCGGGGCACCAAACAACATCCTGATTTCGAACAGGAGACGACGAAGGCACTAACGGGCTGGTGACGCTGGCCCAAGATGAGCAGCGACGAGGTGACTGGTCGGGATGGAAATGACGACGCGGAGGGTGTGAGCTAGCAGAGAGAAACAGAGATCATGGTAATTATTCGTTTTTATTTTGAATTTGGGAATAATGTAGGAGAAAGAGACGTGAGATTTGGAGAGATGAGAACAAGGGGGCTGTTGGGTTGAGTTTTCAAAAATATGAGTGGACCCATTCTGGTATTTGGGCTGCACTGCTAATTTTTATTGGAGTCTTGAGTTATTTAATTGGTTGGGCCTAAAGTATAATTGGGCTGGATAGATATGTTAATTCTAATTTAGGTTGAGCCTACAATTGGAGCATTAGGATTAGTTGGCTGATACGAAAAATAAAATGAAGAAAGGAGCTAGTTGTCTTGGGTCGAGCCGAATATGTTTTGGGCCTGGAGTAATTATATTTGTTGGGCCAAAGGGGATAATTGAAAGTAGGGAAGCGTGGACTCAAGAACGGATTTTTTCCACTAACAAAATTGAAGTCGAAGTATGGAATTCAAATTCAAAAAAATTAAACGAACGAGGTGGGCATTCTAACTAAGTATTTTGTGGGCTTTCAAACTAAAGTTTTACTATGAGCTTTTCGAACTAAACTTTTACCGTGGGCTTTCTAACTAAGTATTTTGTGGGCTTTCGAACTAAAGTTTTACTGTGGGGTTTCTATCCTACATTATTGTGTAGGGTTACTTTTAAATTTACGCAATATCTTTCAAGTATAAGTTATGCGATTAAATTCCAAATGTATTGTGTCATGCCGTATTTTGTTTTTGTAGATGTGCCTATCTGATCGCCGTAGTGGGGAGTGAGTCCCTACTAGAAGTTATGAGTTTAATCGAATTCGGGTTTGTCTAGGGAGTGAGTCCCTATTCAAACTAGTGTACACAGAGGGGATCGTGCGCTATCTTTCGAGTTGGCCGGTCCAGTGATCGAGAATGTGGCCACGTTCTCGTTTCACATATGAGGTTCAGATGTGGTACGAGGAGAGAGAAAAATGGGCTGCAGCCATACTTTTCAGCGAGAAAATGTTTTGGTGACTTGGTCTTTTATAAAACCCCAAGTTCACTTTTAAATGCTAACACAATATTTTATGAAAATTATTTTGGCATGTGTCCACTGGGTACATTAAGTACTCAGCCATGCATTTCTTTTTAAAAACGTGCAGGTTAAGTGTGACGGGTGCGGTGGGTGTTGAGCAAGACCGTTGAAGAAATTTAAGTGTTTAGAATGTGTCATGTCTTCACACGTGGCATATTCCTTCGCTCAAATACTTCCGCTGAGTAGTTGTCCTTCTTTTGAGTTCTTGTATCGCTGAGATAATATTCATTTTTGAGTTGTTGATTGTTGAGATACCCTGATTTTATTCGAGCTATTCCCATTTGTTTCGAGCTATGGTCGAGTTGTGTTGTTTTCCCCTTTCTTCCCCGCTTCTTTAATCCTCCCCTACTCGCGATCAACCGTGCTTTCTATCCTTAGAAAATGCGGGCGTGACAAGAGAGTAGTGATATGTGGCAAGTGCCCGTTAAGTACATAACTAGAGAACAAATATCAGCCACAAGATTAAGAAAATCAAGGGCTGACATTTAACATATGATCAAGAAAATTAAGGGCTGAATTGGTTCACTATAATAAGGCGGGGGCAAAATAGTCATTTACAAAAGTTGGAAATAGGAGTAGAATGAGCGATCCCTGGGATGCCGATCGCACCGTCATGATCGGTGCCAGAGGCAGCGGCAGAGCTATGGTCGGTGTTGGTAACTGCACCGCCCAAAATAGGAGAAAATCAAATCAATCAGCAAACCACAAATTATTAAACAAATCCAAAATTGAAGACTCACCGTCGCAGGTTCGAGAAGGTGTTCGGGTCGGTTCTGGTTAAACATTTTGCTCCAAGTCGGTTATCGGTTATAATCGATAATCGGCCGATAACCGAAATTAAATTCAATTATAATTTAAATTATATTTTTAATTAATACTAGAAAATTTTTAATTTACTTTCAAACTTTGTCACAATAGAAGAAATTGTTATTTACTTCCAAATTTTGTTAAAGTCTCATAGCAATGTCAAAAAAATTTATTTTAATTTGTGTTACTATCAGTTATACCTATAGATAGCAATATTTTGAAAATAATATTTATAGAGAAGAAAAATATTCCTTGAAACAAATAACACATCAAAGATCTTGATTTTGGAGGAGGGAGTACTATTTTTTTAGCCGGGAAAACTAATTACAAAAGGCGAGTTTGTTGTTTTATGTAAATTGCAATGATAAATAACCGTTTCATTAATCGAAAGTGTAAGTAAATTGATTTTTTGGAAATGTGACAAAATCAACTACGTTTCATAAAAAAAAATTCAAATCAACAAATACTCATTCGACGCGTATTTACGCAGAAGACTTCTGTGCAACTAGTTCCTTCTTTCTAAGGGAGTAAATTTAAAATTAGGTGGCAACAACATTTTGAAGGAACAAAGTGATGATTAATTTAAATGACGTTTTCATGATGCTGCTAATTGTTGGATTAAGCACTTATATAGCAATGAAAATGAAATTACCTTTGAGTTAACTTGTAATTAGGAAATAAACCCATCTCACCAAACCCATCTTTACCGACAAATCATTGAAAATTTGAATTCTGATCAAGTTCTAACTATCAAATCGCAATATAAAAAAATATAGTAATGAAAATGAAATTACCATTGGGTTAACTTGTAATTAGGAAATAAACCCATCTCACCAAACTCCATGTTTGACAAAAATGGCACTTACTTTCATCAATAGACGTGTGTTCAATTTTGCTTGCTGTGGCATAAAGCAGGAATCTACAAAAATGTAGGAATGAATAACTAAAATTATGCCAAATCACCTCACAATTATAAAGAAAAATTACATTAACCAACAATAGTATTAGATCCAGAAGCTATATTTTCATCAAAAAATGCATACGACGGGTATATAATTACGATTATTAAATGACCAGATCAATCACAATCAACCTAATGAATGTGAAGTAAGGCAACAATGTGAATCAACTTCAACATAAAAAAAAATAAAAATTGCAGCGAATTTCGTAATTTAAAAACAAAATAAAAATAGGAAAGAGTAAAAGGAAAAAGGGAATGGATCCCCTGCTGTGCTCCCACCACAGCAGGGGCATGCTGTCTCTCACAACACATTTTTTTATAAATAAAATAAAATATTAAAATATTAATATTATTTTATTTTTTTAATTGGCTGTGAGAAACAGCATGCCCCTGCTGTGGTGGGAGCACAGCAGGGGATCCATTCCCAAGGAAAAATGGGCAGGAGTAGGTGTGCGATTTGACCAAACCAACTTGACTCACAATATATAAACCCCATTTGCCATTCCATTTCTCTCAGCTTGGACGTTCCCTTCTCACGGAGAACTACAAGCTTTAAAATAAATTCCAATAACATTTTCGTCCCTTCATTTTCTTATTATTCCACTTTCATCTCTAACAATGCGGTCCCTTAATTCCCCTGCCGCCGTGGACCTCAAATCCCTTATCCGCACAGCGGTGCCACCTGGCACAACCCGGGTCGGGTCGGGTCATCGGTCCATTCAGTGCAACGTCAATTCTAGCACTAATCAGGCCACCGGCATTAGCTTCGGGTCGGGCCGTGCCCGATACGAGTGGCAGAGCGCCTGCGCAATCCTGGCCAGTAAGGTGGAATCGCAGCAGCAGGACACTCAGAAGAGCGGCGCCGACGTCGTCAACGGCCACGCCACGCTCGACCTCGTCCCCGTCAAGGACCAATCCACCTCGCCGGCCACGGTGCCCTTGAAAAAACCGCTCAGCATCGCCGATTTCTCGCCGGCGCCGCTGCACGGCGCTCAGCTACGCGTCGCCTACCAAGGCGTCCCCGGCGCGTACAGTGAGGCCGCCGCCGGGAAAGCCTACCCTAACTGCGAGGCTATTCCTTGTGACCAATTCGAGGTGGCTTTCCAAGCTGTGGAGCTCTGGCTCGCCGACCGCGCCGTGCTTCCGGTGGAGAACTCCCTCGGCGGCTCGATCCACCGGAATTACGACCTCCTCCTCCGCCACCGCCTCCACATCGTCGGCGAGGTGCAGCTCCCCGTCCACCACTGCCTCCTCGCCCTCCCCGGCGTCAGGAAGGAGTATCTCACGCGCGTGATTAGCCATCCGCAGGCGCTCTCCCAATGCGAGCACACGCTCACGAAATTGGGGCTGAATGTAGTCCGCGAGGCGGTCGACGACACCGCCGGCGCGGCGGAATACATCGCCACGAACAACCTCCGCGACACGGCGGCGATCGCGTCGGCGCGCGCGGCGGAGCTGTACGGGATGCAGATCCTCGCCGACGGAATCCAGGACGACAGCGGCAACGTCACCAGATTCGTGATGCTGGCGCGCGAGCCGATCATTCCACGGACAGATCGGCCGTTCAAAACGAGCATCGTGTTCGCGCACGAGAAGGGGACCAGCGTGCTTTTCAAGGTGCTCTCCGCCTTCGCCTTCCGCAATATTAGCCTCACGAAGATCGAGTCGCGGCCGCACCGCCACCGCCCGATCCGCCTCGTCGACGACGCCAACGTCGGTACCGCGAAGCACTTCGAGTACATGTTCTACATCGATTTCGAGGCCTCCATGGCCGACGTGAGGGCGCAGAATGCCCTCTCCGAGGTACAGGAGTTCACCTCCTTCCTCAGAGTACTCGGCAGTTACCCTATGGACATGACACCGTGGTCGCCGTCGTCGTCCGGCGCCGATGATTAGGACATTCCCGATTTGCCCTTTGTGCATTTGTTGTCGTTTTTTATTTCTGTGTCATTGTTGATTGGAACTCTTACTTTTGCCAAATTACGGAAATGCCCATGAAGAAGGACCCAAATGGTTAGATACGTACAAGTCATAACGACCATTCAAATTGCAATGGGTAGGTAAAGATTATATATTTTGGTTGGCCTGCTGGTTAAATATGTAATTTCGGCCCCTTGAAGTTGTGGGACCTTACTTGTATTATTAATTTAATTAAATTAGTTTGTGTAATCTACCTACCTACCTACCTCCTTTTTTCCTGTTGAATGGTAGGTCACGAAATTCTTGTAATTTACTTTTTCTTTTCCTTCAATTTCAATACAGTGATAATTCAAGAAATATAGAGTTGGTAAGAATTTGTATTCTTTGTATTTTCTTTTTAACTTTTTTTATTTATTTGTGCATGCCATTTATATTGACAAGTTTTAAAATGAATATTATAATTTTTGTATATATTTCAATAAGTAATGGTTTTTATCTGTTACATTTTCATAGTCCATGATTATATTTTAATATCTATAAAAGATTTAGTTAGATATGTCATTACATTTGTCACTGGAAGCGTGACCTCTATTATACGACGAATGAAGTATAATCGGAAGCATCGGTAATATTTTAAAGACAATGCATTCATGTTGAATGTGCCACATATTACAATGAATATATTACTTTATTAGTAATATATATGATGTGTTATATAGAGTGTATAAA
The DNA here is from genome assembly GCF_004379255.2 of Salvia splendens. Classification (NCBI taxonomy): domain Eukaryota; kingdom Viridiplantae; phylum Streptophyta; class Magnoliopsida; order Lamiales; family Lamiaceae; genus Salvia; species Salvia splendens. The sequence continues at coordinate 13,242,723 of NC_056032.1, forward strand.
CGGAAGCAACGATTGTAGAAAACAGACAATCCATTCATCACTCATGTGGAATGTGCCCACTTATTAATATTTTACTTTTTTATTCCACATTAGTAGTCATATTTGATATGCTCACTGATTTTAAGGAATATAAAAAATAATCGATTGAAAAAGTTAGTGAAATATGAGATTTACTTTTTTATGTATTAATTTTATAAAGGGTAAATAGTCATTTAAATCACCAAGTTTGGTAAAAAAAATGTTCTAATAAGCACAAAAGTCGTGCCACATTCAAAACTAATTAATTAATCGTCTTTCTAAAATACTAAGTTAATTGAAAGATACTAAGTTAATTTATTTTTTATTTCTTCAATGTGAAAATAGCATATTTTTTTTAGAAATAAAATTATGATTATATGATTAATTTAGGCAAAAAGGGGTTTGGTGAGATATGAGGTTTATATGTGGTAGTTGAGGGTGAGATAGAGAGGATTAGTTCTTTGTTTTGTGGTGGTTGAACCGAAAGCTACTCCTCTTCCCCTACACATATTCAATGACCTCTTCATGACGTATAATGTTTATTTTTTTGGGTTATTAATCTTTAATTCTTTTAATGACTAGTTAATTTAATTAATTAATCAAGGGCCCCTCGCTACAAGAATAATGCATACGAGATAATGATTTTAATCATTTGCCATGATTTATAATTCTCCAATCACATTGATCCCAATGTATCTACATATGTATGTGATACTAAGAGCACCCGCAACGCGGTGCCGTCGCCGTTCCTATGCCGTTCCGGAGGAACGGTTTCGCGGCGGCACGCGTTGCAGCGTGCGTTCCGTCGCCATTCCGTGCCGCCACCGTTCCCATGCCGTGCCGCGTTTCGTTCCTCCGGAACGCGGAACGAAACGTTCCGCCACGCGCCGAGGCGACGTGGCGGACTCCCATTCGACGCGTGAAGCCCACTCGCTGCCCCGCGAGTGGGCTTCGTCCCGATGACGCAATAATTCATTTTTTTAAAAAAAAATTTCGAATTTAATAAAAAAAAAATAAAATTTTTTTTATTAACGGTAATGAGACCGTTAATTTTATAGCCGTTTGGTTTTTTTTTATTATTTATTTATTTACTCTATAAATACTCCTATTTCATACTCATTTCAATCACAAACACACATCTATTTCTCTCTATTTCCACCCCAATTTTCATCTCAAATCAACTCTATTTTCCTTCTCCCAAATTTAATCAAACTAATGGATCCTTATGAACAAATGCGTCAAATATTGGAACAATCACTTGAAGAAGATCGACGACGGGAGGCGGAAGAAGCCGCTCCGCCCCAACGTCGCTCCCATACGTACATCCATCGTAACCGGGAGGAAGCCGCCGCAAGCTCAACCGCAAGTAGTCCGCCTCGAAGTGGAGCGCATCCGTCTATACAAGAACGGTTATCTATTCGTGCAAGGACACGCGACTCTAGCGCCCACACCCAACTCCAACATGATCTAATTGAGCACATTTGGGCAAACTTTGGCGGATGAAATTATTAAAATTGTGTACTTTTATTTTTTTATGATTTTAATTGTGTGGTTTTTATTTTTTTAAGTTTAAGTTGTAACTTTGTTTTAATGTTGTGTGTTTTTTAATAAAATGTGTTTGTTTTTTTAATTGAATTGAGTTGAAATTAAAAAAAAATGAAATTGAATGAATAGTAATTTAAGGAACGGTTAAGGAACGGTTAAGGAACGAGGGTTGCAGGTTCCGTTCCTTAGTTAAGGAATGGAGTAAAAAAGTACAGTGGGGCCCTCAAATAGTGGTTTAAGGAACGGTTTAGGAACGGTATAGGAACAGCGTTGTGGATGGCCTAATGGTTTACAAAATTGAGAATAATGTGTTTCATTATTTGCAAGATATGACTCCACCAGTCCACCTACTTCTGTTCTGTGTATGATAAATTCACTCAGGCTTGATTTATGCTTTTCTTACATGATAAATTTAATCAACTCTCAAACGAAAGCCGTAAGTATATTAGTTCAAGTTATTATACCTTGAACACGCTATGATATGTTTCTGTTTTAGGTCTTAATATTTGTATTGGGCCTAGCTCATCGTCTATATGCCTATTTATATAGGAGTAAGACTCAAAACTCTGTAATCTGAAAACAATCTGAATAACATTTGTTCTCCGTTTCCGCCCGTGGACGTAGCCAACGCAACGTTGGTGAACCACGTAAATTCTGTGTCTCTTTACGTTTCTGTTTATCTCGATTACACAATTACTATATTCTGTCACAAAAGTTCATTACTTAAATTTTACCTTTTTATCTTGGAACTTAGAAGTGTATTATTTTCATTAAACTACCATAACTTAGCATGAGTTTTTCCTTTCTTTTTGTATAAACTACCATTTTGAAGTTCTTTTTAACAAGGCTTGTCAATGTCCTAACTATGATATCACACATTGTAAACGATGTAATAAATGAAATTTTAAAATTCACCAAGTAGGATTCGAGCTGTCATAAATAAGGCTTGAAGTGATTAAACAATGCAGAACTATTGAAGGTTAATGTTTTCCCTAGATTCATGAATCAATGGTCCAACTCCTAATATTAATGCTATATATGTAATACAATATTAGTATTTTAATTTTGATACATGTATTTGTGTAGGTTCATCCAACTAATTCACTCCTACATTAGTATAAATAGGATGATCCTTGGACTCATTGTCATTTAAGTATTTAACAAGAGTTCTCTACCCAAAGTATTCAACTTGTTGTTCTTGCTTTATTTATCTCAACATAAGTACTATGTAACAACAAACGTAATAGTTGGTGAAGCTCGAGAACTAGTACTTTCCTAGAAACTAGTTTTCTGAGTTTAGAATTACTATGATAAATGTAAGTAGACCAAGTCACCTCTCTCGTTCGTAGAAGGGTCAAAATAGATACAAAAATGGTAGGTAACTGTTACGGACGTTCTCCGTAACGAGGCCGGATGGCTAACTTCTCGGAGAGATAAGGTGATCGAACCTTCGACGTGCTCGAAGGAAAGCTCACGAATTGCTGATTTTCGGACGTTCTCCGATGAACAACAATTTGGAAACGAAATATGATATTCTTGTTACTCAAGACAAGTTTGTGGAAAATAATATATTCATTGAATGATTAGAATGATAACAAGCTCTCCTATTTATAATACTAGAATACTACTACTCTAACTTAATGAACAAGAAACAAATATCTAAACAAATATGGGAAAGATATGGTGAATAAGGGAAAACTAAATAATTAGAAGATCCTAAGAGATATGATAGATATGATCGTATCAACTCCCCCACGGTTGAAATCCACCTTGTCCTCAAGGTGGAAACCACAAAGCAACGACGAGAGTTGAAAGCAAAAGCTTTGGCGAGGCGTCTCCTCCTGGATCAAACACATATCGAACAACTGAATATCTCCCTTTATCACCTCCATAAAAAATCAACAAAGGAGACCCACTGTGGTCAGAAAAATTCCATGCCAAAACAAAAAGCTTGTCAACGCTTCCAAGAATGCTCAAACATGACGTGTCATTGCGCGGAGGGATCAACCTCGCATCGGTGTCGAGCGATGTTGATCGAGGATTCAGACGTGTAGCATCCCTAACATGCAAATCCCCATAGATAAAGGCAATCTCTTTCAAATGTATTGGAAAGGACGGTGCAACTTTATTTCCAACTAATGCACACAGATAAGCACCACCATTTTCACTAAAACAATTCTCAACAACATCGTGAGATGTCATTCGAGCAGCATCGAGAGATGCGACGACCTTCTTAACTTCATCAGTGGAATCGTCCTCCTCTACATCGTCTAACAATGCCTCTTCCTCCTTCTCTTTACTCATATCGGGGCTGCGCGGTGGGTAAATTTCCGCAAAAGATGAAACTTGTTGGTCGTCGAGTCTGCCATCTCTACCTTCCCTAGATCCCCGATTCTCACTAGGCAAGCAACGATCCATGAGTTTCCTTGCTACCGTCTCTAATATGGAGTTCTCTGAATCACAATGCTCCTCCTCTAATATGGAGTCCTCTAAATCACAAGGCTCTGCATCTAATATGGAGTCCTTTGAATCACAAAGCCTCTCGTCGCCGTCTAGTGTTGGCGAATGCGTGTGAGTAACGACCTCTCCATAACATCTGCCATCATCTACCTCCCTCCGCAAGCAATGCGGCAGTGGTGGCTGTGGCAAAGGTCGGAAGTTTACAAACCCACGGTCAAGGGGATCCACATGTGTTGGTGGTTCATGTGACGAGTATTCCTGCTGTTTCGGCGGGTCCCAACAGGTGGGCTGACCGTAAGTCGGTGCCCCGTAGGGTGTGGTTGATTCCCGCTGCGGCTGCCACCTTCTCGGCGGATCCCAGCAATTAGGTAGGGGCTGTTCATATGCCGAGTACCCACGGAGAGTGTGTTGTCCCTGTGTCTCCCGACAGGTAGGCTGAATGGACGCACATGTGTTGTGCTGTCGTCGATAGGGATCCGGCTGTTCATAGGGGGGAAATCTCATTGGGTTTCGGCGACCAGGGTGGTGCGACATCCGGCGAGCAGGTAGCGGCTCATATGCTGCCCGGCCGAACTGTTGCCGATGGCGCGGAGGGTCCCAGGGAGGCAGCGAATAGTACGGCAGGTCTTGAGCCGGCTGTGGAGGTGGCTCCGGCCGCGGACGAGTGCGAATCTCTCTGCGAAAATCGTAGGACGCCTGCTGTGCATACGTTGCTTTAGACGCAAGCAAGTTTGTCCTACGCCGTTCGATTTTGTCACAACGTGTTTCCAACCTGGTGATAGCGGCATCCAATTGATCGAATAGGTGTTCATAACGCCCCAATCCGGTGTAGTTGCGTGACATGATGACGTTGAACGGCGGCGGTGAAGCTCGGTAGTGGGAGGTGATCGGGGCAGGTCCTGTGACTGTTTTTTTTTTTTTTTGGGAATATGGATGAACTAAGACGGGGGATGAGCACGGGATGAAAGCACCAGTTGTTACGGACGTTCTCCGTAACGAGGCCGGATGGCTAACTTCTCGGAGAGATAAGGTGATCGAACCTTCGACGTGCTCGAAGGAAAGCTCACGAATTGCTGATTTTCGGACGTTCTCCGATGAACAACAATTTGGAAACGAAATATGATATTCTTGTTACTCAAGACAAGTTTGTGGAAAATAATATATTCATTGAATGATTAGAATGATAACAAGCTCTCCTATTTATAATACTAGAATACTACTACTCTAACTTAATGAACAAGAAACAAATATCTAAACAAATATGGGAAAGATATGGTGAATAAGGGAAAACTAAATAATTAGAAGATCCTAAGAGATATGATAGATATGATCGTATCAGTAACCAAGACATAACTTTCTTGTCTTTGACTTCAGATGCGATGGGGAATATAACCACCCAAATATTCCATACACATTTGTCCAAGTACACGATTTAAAATCTTAATATGACACAAAAAATTCGAGTAATATTGTCACGTTTAAAACTCTAGATGAATAGTATTGTATTTATACTACGAAAGTCCAAATCATAGGAAAAGGATAGAGATAGCTCAGTTTTGATATTTCAGGTCGCATTATAATTTCTCACTTTGATTAAAACGCCCTAAATTGTATTGGACTAGGCTTTGAAATTGATGAGCCCAGAAATTTCTGACATATTTTGGGCCCGATTCCAGCTGCAAAGAGACCCATTCTATTCCAAAAGCGGGGAGCAAACATATTTCAATTCAATCTTTGCTATAGTAGTACAGTTGGGGATGTTCGGTTGGCAAAATTAAATCTCATGATTAAATATGTATCATGTTTGGTTCATAAGATTGAACCCTTATGGATAGTCTCATGATAATTAGTCATAGTCTCCCCCTCCAACTAAAATAATCTCACTACTTAATCTTAAATGGATAGTCTCGTGATATTAGTCATGACAACCGAACGCCACCTAAGGGGTTGTTCGGTTTGCAAGATTGTATCCGGGATTAAATTTGTAGTATGTTTGGTTCAAAAGATTCAATCTCATAACTCAATCCTAGATGGATAATCATGGGATAATCAGTCATAGCTAACCCTCTATGACTAAAATAATCTCGCAACTTAATCTTAGATTATATCTTGATACTATTTTATTTTAGAAACCGAACACCACCTAAATATTATGGAGTAAATTACTTTGGTAATAAAAAAATGAAAATTATTGATATTTAAAAATAAAAATAAAAATAAAATTAAATGGGTAAGATTTTGTTTTATTTTACAGGTGATATGGCCCCCGACAACAACCTGACCATATTAACTATCAGAGCACCCTGCTATCGTCGCCTTCTAGTGGAGCCACGCCCAAACGTGGGCTCGACATGGTCATTCCTCTTCTTCCCACTTTTGCTCAAGCTTCGTCTCTTCTTGCTTCTGCCACCACCGCTCTTGTAGCCGAGCCAGAGGAACGTAGTCCAGTGACATCTACGCCATCCCTTCCCACTTTTGCCTCCTTCCATCTACGCCACCACCGTCTGAAACCTCAAAATCGGAGACGAAAAAGAGATGGAGAAATTAAAAACCCTTCAAAATCTAAGTTCAATTTCTCTTCTTTTCCTTTTCAAGTGCGAGAGCTTGTTTATGAGCAAGTTTGGTGTGACCATAAAGTATTATTCACCGGGAACTTTCCATTGATTTTCCGCCTCGTCCGCCCTCGCCCTCCATGTTGCCGCCTTCCTCCCCCTCACCCTCCACTCCCTTTCCAGTTTCCATGGCGCTTCTCTCCGCCACTATCTTCGCTGGGATCCTTGCTGTAGCGGTGCTCCTGCTCCCATGTACACCACCCCCTTCGAGTGCCTCCTTCGCTTCCCCTCGGCGTGCACCCCTCCAACTGCGTCTTCTTTTGGTCCTATATCTATTACCTCCCACGTTTCCTCGCGCTCCGCACCTTCATCCCCATCTTCCGATATCGCCGCCTCTCTGGCTTGAATTCTCCCGATTCTTCTAGGTGGAGACTATATATTCCGATCACATTCTTCCAAATAATTTAAATATTCTAATTAAAACTGCTAATCAAGTAAAAACTCACTTAATTAGCTTTGACAGTTGATTTTTAACGGCTCCGTCCAAAATGGATTAAATCTGGACCGTTTTCATTTATTCGGGATTCAATAAGTCAAAAGATAATATTTTGAACCAAAATCGTAAAATCAATATATATTTAGGACCAAAAATGGTCTTCAGTCTAAATAAAATGAATTTTGTTCTATGGTTTTAGTGTGAAGAATAATTGTATGATTCCTAAGCTTAAACTTATGGTAAAATACATTTATAATCAACCGTAACGTTTAATATATGTAATCAGTAGAGTCATATTACTGTATTTTTGATTGGCTGTGCTATACTATGATTTTTTGTGATCGGGAGTGGACTGTTAATGTTGGGCCACACGGTTTACTGTCAGCCCGTTGCGGCTGTACCGCGCCTGGGCTGTCAAGCTGATTTAATATAATCCCACCGTCTCATTTTAACGTACTCCCTCCGTCCCCGATTAATTGTCACTCTTTTTCATTTTAGTCCGTCCTTCAATAATTGTCACGCTTCATTTTTAGAGATGAAAAGTAAAATATGACCATAGATGAAGCAACAACCAGGATTTTAATTGATGAGATTCTGGGCATATCGCCTATTTGTGTGTGTATCCACAACGCCAATGCGGTAAAATTGGAAAAGAAATAATTGGAAAAGGCTATACGTAGCCATTAAATGAATATTTAAAGACGAAAACCGAAACAAAAGGAAAGTGGAAAACTACTTTGAATCCGGTGTGCTTCAATACAGACAGGCGACAGCCATTCTCTCTAATCGGTCAAAATTACTGCAACAATCCCTCTAATTCCTAGCGATCTGATTAAGGCGATGAACTGAAGATTCTCAAAATATTAGATTTGTTTGGGTTGATTGTTAATTAGATTAATCAATTCACCCTCAATGGCGTCGCTCAAAGATATGAATTTCAACGCCACCGCCTCTTTTCGGGGACTTTCCAAGGCGCAAATGTCATTCCGAAGTAATCTCGCCCGCCGCCATGATGAAGGTTTAGGAGGCGAAAGTTTGGCCGTCGTGAAAATATTGGAGAGAAGGGGATTATTGAATATCGACTTAAACGTCGCGCCGCCCGAGGCTGCTGATTTCGATTTGGCGGCGGAACACGGAAATGAACCGGAAACTCCGCCGCCAGCCGATGCTTCCGCAAAAAAAGGCGGGGTGAATTTCAATGAGGAGATGAAGGGGAGAAAGAGGCGTTGGGTTGCGCTGCTCGGAGTTGCAGAGAGTGCGCTGCGCGAGAAAAAGGAAGAAGAAATCAGGAACAGGGAGAGGATTTTGGTGGAGGAGCGGTGTGGCGGCGGTGGTGCGATCGACGAGGGGGAGGGCGGTGGCGATGCCGTGGAAGTACAGTGACTCGGTGCTGGGGTCGGGAATTGCTTCGTCATAGCAGAAACAGAAAATCTGCCACCGTGTTTTGTACAAACCGGAAGTCCAGGTGATTGTGCCACACCATATTTTACTGCGCAGGAAACTTCGTTTGATTTCCATAAACAACATTGGTGTTTAAAAGCGTCCTAATCTGGATTAATTTTGAATTTTTAAAGAATGTTTATTGATTGTTCAATTTGGTTTGTGTCGCTTGATTCCGTCATCAATGGGAATTTTTTTTGGTGGGTATGATTAATAACGATTTAACTCGATTATAAATATCCCACAAAGTTCACTCCCTCATTTCTTAATTTGGGATGATTATATCGATACATTTAATTTTATTTTTTTACCGTGCAACATGACATGCTTATTTTACTTAAGAAAAGGTTAGAATTCTAATTCTATCCTACTAGCCATAAGACACGTCCAAATCCATTTAAATGAGTTAAGCGGTTTAGTGAGGGCTGGCATTGAGAAAATCGGGTTTCTAGGCGAGTTTGCCTTTAAAATAAAGAAAATGTACTCATTTTGTTATCTATTCCATATATGGGAAAAACGACAATGAAACTGACGTATCTATAAGTAAAAACGCCAATGGTACTGGCGTGTCTATACGTAAAGACGCCAACACAGTTGGCGTTTAACAATGCCTTCGTATTTTGCTCGTATTTTCTTCAAATACAGTTAAGTTAAAACACGCCAACTAGGTTAGGGTATTACGTGATAAAACGCCAACAAAGTTGACGTGTTTAATAGTTATAGACGCCTATGGAATTGGCGTGTTTAAGTTATTCTCCAAGGTATACGCGCCAGTGCGATTGGCGTGTTTCATAAAACCGCCAGTCCTGTAGGCGTGTTTTAAAAAACGCCAACTCTGCCGGCGAGTCTTTACAGAATGTTGCATTCCGTCGTGGGAAAAAGGCCAAAAATTCTCCCAAGGTATACACACCATTGCGATTGGCGTGTTTTCCTAAAAAACGCCAACCATGTTGGCATGTTTCAAAAAACGCCAACTCCGTCGGCGAGTCTATATAGAATGTTGTCTTCCGTCATGGAAAAAAAGAACAAGAATTCTCCAAGTTATACACGTCATTGAGATTGGCGTTTTTGGTCACACTATATAACACGCCAAATTTGACGGCGTCTTTGGTCAGACTAGTTGAATGAAATTGCAAGTTTCCGTTTTTCATCCCGATAAATAAGTATAACAAGAGGATGTATCAAATTATCAACATAAATAAGTTTAAAAAGAGGATGTATCAAATTACTAATATAAAGAGTTCAACTCAATGAAAAAACACGAATATCAATTGCATCATCAAATACAAATAGTTGGGGTTTAGTTTAATCATCTCGTCGTTTCCGCATAAACAAGCCTTGTATCCCCTTCCCAATTCTGGATGTAGATCTTGGGATCCTAGAGGGAGGAGTATCTTGAACAACAGCGTTCTCTAGATCCACCCCAAAAAAATCATCTCGCACAGACGACCGCGGTGGAGAAGCGTGGACATCACTGAGGCCAATATCTTCTCCTGTACCACCGGTGTGGCTGACAGAATGTCGGCCTCGAACTGCAAATCTAGGTGGAGGTGGATCCACAAAATCGTCATCGAAGTCATGTACTAATTGAGATGACGACTCTCCGCAGGAAGTTTTCTTCTTGGTTCGTCGTTTTCCCTTTTGCCTTACGGGGACGTCCATGCCCATTGCAGAGCGCTGTGAAGGACGGTAGTCCATCAGCTCAGCCTCACCGGATATCTGCAGTCCATCTTCAACCATCCTTGAAATGGTTTCCAAAGCCGGATGTTCTGACATATCTTGGCCACTTAGAAAGTGGCGTATGTTGTGAAGTGTCTCCACCTACAATTTTCAAAGTTAATTACATATTATAATATGAATTGAAATAATTAATATTTTTTGCAACTTACCGCGAAGTTATGAGAAGATGCCGTTTCGTGGAAGCCCTCTTCAGCATGCACGCCAGGTTTGGTTAAATACACCACAGTTATTTGGCGAAACCAATTCATATATTCATCGGTTGCAGTAGGCTCCATTGAGTACTCCAAATCACTCCACACCATGTTCTCTCTATTATCCCAAGCCTGTATATGAATGGCGTGCCACTCTGCCCAATTCCGGCCAGATTTGCCGCGTCGATCTTGTTTCGCAAAATCAGTTCCATGGAACCGGTCGACAAGCGGGATATACGGTTGGACAATCCCAAATTGTCACAACACTCGCTGTGGACAATGTGGCTCAACCATATTCCAGCAAATAAGCGTTGTGATCGACGTCCATATAGGACGACCGACAACACAAACATCCGGTAGATTTCGCGTGTCATACGGCATCCAAATAAACTACATATGAAACAAATTTAGTCAAAACAAATTCAATCAAAACAGCAAACAAACAACAATTTAGGTTACGTAAATTACTTAATTGGCGTGCATTCTGGAGAACTGATCTCTAAAAGTTTCAATGCAATGTTCGGGTGCTCTTACATAAGAGGCCGGACCAGTCCATCTACAAAAATTAAATTATGAGTGAATAACAGGGAAATTAATAAAAAATATGCTTAAAAAAGTAATTAGTGAACAACTTACGCAACTGCACGTGGTACGTAGTCTATGGACACGGGATTTAGCAACTTCGGTCTAATAATTGGGATTCTCTCCCAAGCCCACAGCTGTAACAAAGTAACAGCTCCCCCGACATCGGTCCTCTTACCGAGTGCAGCTTCACATAGATTGTGGTACAAGCATGCAACAGTCGCACCACCCCAGCTATATCTACCACATTGTTCTACATCCATAAAAAATTGAAGGTAGAAGAATGGAATTTTATTACCGGAGGCGTTCGGGATCAATAGACCACCAAGTAACAGCAGACAATACACACGAGCATGTTGATTGTATATGTAGTGGTCTTGTTCATCACCACCCAACTCAACCCTTAGTTGATTAGATAAGTTTGTCTACTTCCATGTCATTTCTTTCAAATCAACTGCATCTGGAATAAAGCCAAGAAAATTCAGACAAACTTCCTTCCAATAGTTGACATCCTTAGTGGGGATGTAACCCGTCAGAGCATCACCGTCAGTTTTGAGGCCCCATAAGACCTCCACGTCTTCTAAGGTCACAGTCGCTTCATCGACTGGAAAGTGAAACGTGTGAGTCTCTGGCCTCCAACGTTCAATCAATGCGGTGATAAGATGGTGGCCAATGTCTTTCGGTTTACCACACCTTAACATCCCGCCGAACCCCATCCCGTCTATAACCGCCAAAACACGAGGATGTATGGGAACATCCTATATGATTCCTTCGTATCTTCTGCAGCGTACGTCTTCTGATAGCACCCCTGCTCATAAGTTATTAGAGGCGTGTTGTCTCTGCAGATATAATACGGAGGGGTCCTCAGGACCACACAAGAGTGTTCGACGAGCACTTAAAGATGATGTCATAGTTCACCTACACAGCATTCACAATTCAAATGAAACTATTTCAATACTTGGATACTATTTAAGTCAATATCACAAAATGGAATACCAATGTCAAATAATGCATAATACAGAAATACACAAATTCCCCTCCACAACATTACACAACATTATAACTCAAATCACCTACACATAATTAATAATTCTAACTAAACAACATACATCAAGCTAAACACCACTTTAAAACCCATATAAACCAAATCAAATTGCCCAAATTTTAAGCTAAAACAACACTACGATTTAGGTGATAAAATTGCTCAAATTTTAATCAAACATAAACCCTAACTAAACACCAACATCTCAACTATTAATCCACAATAATGCTAATCAAGCCAATATGCTAACAAATATTTCAACTCAACTCACAACCCATTACAAACCCTATCTAACTATCCAACAATTACTCTAATAATGTAAAAGATAAGCATACTAACCGAAAAGTATACGAAAATGGGGAAGAATAGCACCAATTGATGGACGGAGAGCGAAATCACGGAGAAGAGGGCGAAATCGCGACGAAGAGGCGCTGCTTTGGATGAAATCGCGAGCTGTGTGGTGTGAGTTTCACGATTTGGGGGAGGATGGTTGATATATTGTTTTGTAAAAACCCGCCAACCAAATTGGCGTTTTTCAATTGAGTCACGCCATCGACGTTGGCGTTTTATTATAAAACACGCCACCGAAGTTGGCGTTTCTGTGTTCATAAACACGCCATCTAAGTTGGCATGTTATTTTAAAACACGCCATCTAAGTTGGCGTGTTATTTTAAAACATGCCATCGAAGTTGGCGTTTCTACTTTAAACACGCCCTCCACATTGGCGTGTTTTAACAAATACTGTATTTCACTACAATACGACGCCATACGGTTCTTAATTGTAAAACGCCAATGCGGGTGACGTCTTCACTTATAAACACGCCAATGTGGGCGGCGTTTTTCCCATATGTGGAATAGATAACAAAATGGGTACATTTACGTTATTTTAAACGTAAAGTTCCCTATAAACGTGTTTTTCCCGGCTGGCAGTCCACCTAATTAATACTACTACTAATAACATTAGTCTGGCTGAGTCGTACTCCCCGTCCCTGTCCCACTACAATTGAGGCGCTTCTTTTCCACTGTTGTTTGCGAAGATGATAATAAATAATTAGAGTGGATAGAAAGTAAAATAAGATAGAGAATAATATAGAAGAGAATTGTATATACATTATTCTCTTATTTACTTTACTTTCTCTCCACCCTAACTATTTATTATATCATTTTTGCAAAACAAAGCCCGAAATAGTAACGCCTTACTTGTAGTGGGACAGAGAGAATATTATTTTTTGGGATGTCTTTCCGTCACAAATAAAATGACGCTTTTTTTAGCACGTACCGTATTTTGGAAAAATATTACTCCCTCTGTCCCACAAGTAAAGTCCTATTTTGTCATTTCGATCCGTCCCACAATATGAGTCATATTTCACTTTTACCATAAATGATAAGTAGGTCCCACATTCCACCAACTTATTCCACTCACATTTTATTATAAAAGTAATAGTATATATAAGTGAGACTCATATTTCACTAACTTATTCAACCCACTTTTCTTTATATTTTTTAAGACTCGTGTCATAACTAAATAGGACTCCTATTGCGGGACGAATGGAGTAATAAACAGTTAAAGTGGAGAGAAAGTAATATAAGACATAGAATAATATAGAGGAGAGTCTCTTCTACATTATTTTATCTCCACTTTAACAATTTATTATCATTTTTTCAAAACAAGTACGAAAAAAAATTTGTCATCTTAGCTAGAACATATATAGTAGAAAATAAAAAAAACAATTCACTGTCTATTTATTGGGATTATGATATATTCCCTCTATCCTTAAAAATTAGATTAACTTATAAATGACACATGTTTTAATGTACAATCGTAAAGTCAGAGAGAGGGAAAAAAGTTGTGGAAAGAGTGTTAGTGGATTGTGTGGTCCATATATAAATGATGTGTATGATTATTACTATATGTTGAAAACTTTCTATATTTAGACTTTGTCTAATTTTGGAGGATGGTTCAAAATGATAAACTAGTCTATTTTTTTTAGGACGAATGAAATATAAGTTTGTTTGATGATTTTTTTTTTAAAATCAACTCATCGAGAATATAGATCAAATGGTTTTGCATAATAACCGACCAAAATATTTCTATAATATCACGTTCATTGTATGAAGATTAATTATCATCTCAAATATTATTTGTATTTATTAAAAAATAATTAAAATTTGAAATGGTGTGATACGCATATAATTCTCGTTGCTTGTTTCATGAACAACGAAGAACCAACTAAGAATATGGCGAAATACTTGATAAGGGTGGATGAATGACGCCATAAACGGGAGAAGGAATCGTCTAATAAGTCGTAGATGGAATGATTAACAATATAAATGAGTGTGAAATTTTGTTTGATAAATTGGATAAAAGCCTCAATGAACTGAAAGTTTAAGAGATAATACATAATAATATTAGTTGTGACTTTTTGGTCCAACAATAGAATCTTAATATAGGCAAAAACAATCTTTAACATAATGACAAATAAAACTTAAAAAAATAAACTAGAATGAAATAAACTAAAAGAGAAAGTTTAATTAGTAGAAGAAAATAATATAAAACTCAATTAATATTGGTCTAACAACTTTTCATTTACTTATTCTTAGAAAACTCTAATTTATAAACGAAATACTATAAATTAAAGCTAATTAATTATAACCATATATGCATCAATTTTATGTGCCACATACAACACATGTTTAATTATATAAAACAAGCTATAATGGCCAGTGTTATTAATAAGATTATTGAAAATTCTCATTCCGATTTAGCTAAGAATGGGTGGGTAGGTACGGTATACCTTACCGAAACCATCATACCGTATACCTTACCGAAAATTCGGTATGAGAAAAAAATCATATTTTTACCTTACCAAAATTTTCGGTATACCGAACTTCGGTATACCTTATTTTCGGTATGACGAAGTTCAATACCGATACCATACCTCATTTTCGGTATGCCATACCTAAATTCGGTATACCATACTTTTGCGGTATACCAGAGTTTTACGGTATATCGGACTACGATATGACATACCAAAATCTCATTATCTTGCAGATAATTCTAAATACAAAAACAATGAAAATAATATTTCAAAGTACTTAGAAAATATCTAATTTGATAAAACTCAAATATATTCAAATAATGTTAAAAAAAAACTGCAACAATTAAACTCCACGCAATTACACCATGTTCAATCATGTCA